>NC_058108.1:14534285-15157857 GCF_914725855.1 Thunnus albacares | reverse complement strand
TCAGGCCTAATTTTTTCTAGTGTCTTCATAAGGATTGTTTTAGAATGTATTTTAAAATATATATTAAATCTGCCCTCATCTGAGTGAAGAGGCAGGTGACAATTAACAAGGGGAAAGAAGGAGTCAGTATCAGTCAATGTCATAAGAGTGTTTTTCTCTCCAACTTTCAGGCCACCATGTCAAATCCAAGCATTTAAATATCCCCAATTTATTTCAGTTTCCAGGTCACTTGAATGAAGTTCATATTTAAAATGTGGAGACATTATGTTAGGTGGGTGCTGACACTGAGGTGTCAATACCTTTGACGTGATCTATTCCTATCTGAAGGGCGTTCTCAGGTTCAGAGCTCAGAAGGTGAAATTTAACAGCTGAGAACAGATCTCCTTCACACATGGCTTCCTCTGCCAAGGCCTTACACTCCTCTAATGAAGGGAGACCGCACTTGAATGACAAACAACACATAATCATAGTCACTGTAATAATCATTATTACTGATATCATTATCATCATCAAACATGGAGCCTCCATTCTGTTTTATCCATTTAACAAAAGCTTTAATGGTTGCCTACTCACCCTTTCATGTAATTGGTTGATGTCATCAGTGCTTCCTGGGTAAAATGCACACAGCTTAGCCAATAAAATGTCATTCTCAGGAATCATTTGCAGTAGATCAGCTGACAGCTCCCTAAATGTAAACACAGCAAAGAAAAGATAGTAAAGACTACACCTTACAAACAGCCACTGTGGATGTGTTGTTGTGTACTGTAACCCTGGTCCTATGAGCAAGCTCCTTGCTCATCTACAGTCAGTCAGACTGATGGAGGCAGAGGTGGGTTTTGGCCAAGCTGAAGAAAGGTTGGAGTTTATCCCGACAGGCTAACAGTTGGGCTACATATGTAGAAGTCAGAACAGGACTAAGGTTACAGTGAAAAACACAGTGTTATTACAGCTGGCTTGTCATTAAATTCAACTTCTCACATGAAGGTAGATATCATCTAGCTGGATATGAGCACATTAATGGTTGGGATTGCAACATGAAAAGATCAAGATCAAATTATTTATAAATAGGAAAAAGCAAATATAAGCTCACAGTTAAACAGGAAGGACTACTCTCAAGGATAACAAAGCATACACTGACTATGTGTAGATGGATACTCACCATGTAGGTGTGATCATGTACTTCCTGGCCAAGAGTTCAAGGCAGTAAGCAGTGCTCTGATTAGCTGCTTCTCCTAAGACGATACCCACACATGCGGCCAACTCCAGCTCATTACCTCGGATCAGACTACACATGGCTAACTGGAAACATGCACACACAAATACATTTTACACATCATTTTGTTGACATAATCATAAGTAATAATAAATGTAAGAAAATGGAAAAATATATGTTGCTGGTGGTCACATGCACAAACTCATGAGTGTACCTTGATGTTGTCCACAGCTAGGTGGCAGCACGCTGCCAGGACAGCGCAGCCATCCTGGAAGTACCACTCAGCTAGTTCCCTACATACCTTATGGAGGAGACTGGACAGAAAAAGAGCAAATAAAACCAGGAATTATGATCATAAAGCATCAGCTCACATTCTGGGAGAAATCTCAAAGAGTTGTTAAATTAGCCTAATTTTTCATAGCAAGGATGTCCAGCTTATTTAGTAACACTAATGAAACTTTTATCTGGGTGAGAAGGTATAGCTGACTACAATGCCAGGTACAATGCTGTTTTTAGACGCTGTGATTGTTTGATCCATTCCTCCGCACTACATCCTTATTCATCTAGATTGCACATTTAATCATCACACACAACTAGGTTACAAATATTGTACTGTGAGGACAAAGATTGGTAGCATTTAAGTTTTTATCTGTAATTTGAGTTTGGTTGCAGTAGCTATTTAAAGTTCTGCAAACTCACTGCTTTCAAAGGTATTTTAAATTCCTGTGACAAAAGTGGCCCTCAACAATTATGATTATGATTATTATGATTATTATGATTATTATTATATCATATTTTTTCATTTAAAGGGTCATATTTAAAGCAAGTCATAAGGTCGTCTGGCTCATCACCCTATTCCCTCTCTCGAACCTCAGGTATTAGTCTCCTATCCCGGTCCCAGGAAGTTTTCTGGACTTTTCCACATTTGATTGCTGTTGGCTGCTGATCTGCTGAGTTGTTTGCTTTATTCTGCCTCCTGCTTTAGTGTTCACTGAACTGCTTTTCACTCTACCTTCTGTGTCAAGTATCTACATTTGAGCTGTATCTCCTTTTGTCAGGTATCCTGAACTATAAGAAAGACATTGAATATCAGCACAATGTGTGTCCTAACAGCAGCTTCAGTCCAAAGGTATCTGTGTCAGACTTAAGCTGCCTAAGTGTCAGTTTCAAGTTCATTTCAACTTGCATAACAAAGGTAAATGATTAACAGAAAGTTAGCATTAGCATGTGTGTGTGTGTGTGTGTGTGTGTGTGTATGCTTTACCTCTGGTACTGTTGTCTGTTATCCACATCATTAGTGGTGTGGTTGACTGGAGAGCTTTGAGGTGCACGAATGTTTCCTTCACACGCTCCCTAAAAAAAAAGAATATTATTTTTTCTATTTATCTTTCTCCCATGACATATTTGTAAGTATACTTACATCAATATTATCACCACCATCTAAATTATTACTCAACTTCCTCATATCGTGCACCTCTCTGTTTCCTGTGTCCCACCACAAGCTACCATTCATCCATTCCTGAGGAAAACTACAGTTCTATCATCTCATTATTTCATTATTGTCCTTATATTTGGTATTCCTGCTCCCTCTCTGTACCTGTGCTATTAGCAAGGCTTCTAGCAGTTGTCCTCTGCCGGTGAAGAATGTTACAAGTTTTTTAATGTCTCCTGTGGCGATGCAGTATGGGATAGCGTCATCATTATCCTCAGCCATCAGCTGATCAGCTCTCCTGCAAAATAAGCATAATGAATCCAAGAGATAATGTATAACTATGAACAACATACAACACATAAAAGTTCATCATTTGAGCATTTCATCTTTAAAAGCTTCAGAATCTGTACATGAAAAAGGGGCAACATGACATCATGTTGAATGACAAGATGAATCATCCTGGACAAACTCTGACTATAGAAATGTAACAAAGTAAAGTTTGACACAGCTGTTCAGGGGACAATGTTTGATTAATAAACACTGCTGGAAACAAAAAGCCATTCATTTAGGTATGAGGTGTCAAGTCTGCAGAGCACACATTATGTTTTTTTTTACATTTTTTTACACTCTGTAGTTTATTATTTTAAATTATATGAAGTATTTTGCCTGTTTATATTATTGGTGTTCCTGTTACTGTCTCTCTGATACATCAGATTATTTCCTCGGGAATCAAAAATTGTTGAAAATCTCTTCTTCTGTGTTATCTATGCAGATCTATATTTGCACTACACTATACTGGTGTTGATCTTATTTTGTCCACCCCCAGTTTACCTGCATTAAGCAGTGGCATTCAGCACTGAAATGGCTCAAAAAAACACATCCTAGCACTCAACTGAACAACATGTGCATTGGTTGTATTTATCACATTTATAATCGAAAAGCTGAAATGGAGAAACTGAAACATGGCTTACCTCTGCATGAGTTTCTTCCAGTACTTCATGGAGACTCCTGGTGCCACAGATAATGCTTTCTCCCACTGCAAGAGGGAGAGATAATGCCCACTCTTCATTACTTTAATACATTGTCAATATAACCATTTTCTTTGTTTTCATTTCTGTCTGTCCTCTCATAATAGAAATAACATCATAACTGTGGCTGTCACCAAATATACCTCAAGATAATAAAACTGGCTGGTTTGATGCCCAGACATCACTCGCTATAACCTCTCCCCTCTCTCAGAAGTCCTACATGCTAATCCATCTTTTCTCAATTTCTTTCACCTCCTGGTTCCAAAATGTTAATCAGATATCATTAACATCAGTGGTTTGACAACCGGTGGGAAACTTTGCTTGGTTTAAGGTCTTTGATTCAGGTATAATAAACATGAATTTGCATTTGACATTATATAATTGGAGCCGAAATAACAGTCTCACTAGTGTCAGTTTTTTTTTAATTAAGAGGGAAACAACTACACATGCACCCTCACACATACTGTACCTGTCCCAACTCCACCATTAATTCACAGTATCGCTGAATCTGTCCCAGTCTCAGATGGATATCTGCTGCTTCTTTCAGCCTCTCCTCTTTACTGGGAGCTCCAATACCTCCTCCAAATTTAGACATCTTGACTATAGTGAGCTCCTGGGCCTCAGACTATGAATGAAGGAGAATGGAAGACAGTGGAAAAGAGAAGTAATACCCAAATACCTGCAGATTTAAACATTTTAATTATTGTCTCCAAAAGAACTTGAATGATGGAAAACTGAAAATTTGAGTGAAAAGTGACTCTTACTGTTTTAAACTTCAGCAGGTGTTTCATGTGCATCACTCCCTTACTGTAGCTGCCTGGTAGCAGTGAGTCATCCTGACCATTAATGACTGACACCAAGTCCCACAGGTTACTGCTGCCTCCTGGAGGCTGTAAGAGGATGAAGTACACACAAATATGCTCATCAATTCATCATAAATTTACATTTGTAAGTGACAGTATACTAAAATCTGTGTCTGCTGTTGTTTTTTATGAGATCTAAGACACTGGATCAGACCTATTAGATTGATTCTACAAGCTGCCAAAGCTTGTTAAAGGCAATTTAAATGTGTGTATGACTTTGATATGCACATATCAATACTCAAATAATAGTTTTATTCTTTATTTGTTGTTGTTGTTGTTGTGGATGCAGTTGTCCACCACATGCAGGAAACAATGAAAATTTGAGGATTTTAAGAGCAAAAAGCCGGGTCCAGGTGAAGTGGCTGGACATTGACTTGCAAACTGTATTTTTTGATCTGAAAAACATTCTGAATATCTGCTTGTGTCTAAGTGAAATACCTTAGAGTGATACTCTCACTTGTTTTTAATCTCAACAGAAATACAGAGCTGGACCTCTATTTACATGCAGTAGAGAGAAGTTGTATTAAGGCTTTTTCTTCTCTAATCCTTTGTTTGATTTGCATTTCCTTTAAGTCAACGAAAAATAAAGGGTGTGGAGGAAAGTGTTGACTCACCTTCCAATTGCGTTCCAAAGTCAAACAGTTTAAATGAGTTTCATACAGAATAAACAAAGCTGCACTTTCGTTAAGGCTCAAGATAATGTCGGGTAACCTCTGAATGCTTAGGGTAAAATCAAATGCATCTATAAACAATAACAGCTATATACTACACAGCTTCTCATCCTTCTGTTATTACCTTTTACCTTTTCACTACCTAATGTGAAAAATCGGTAACAAGAAGATTACAACAGTTTTATCTGCAATGTTTTTTAAAGCCTTAAGTGGCACTTCAAGGCCAGAAGAGGGAGTCAAAGACCTGAGTAAAAGCTATTGAAGCTTGATGGACTAGACTTGGGGTGCTAATCATGCTTCCCCCATTTCCTGACTGTTCTGCAGCCTTTGACCTATTCATCAACCAAATAAGGTATATATGATGTTCCAGCAACATAGAGAACCTTAAAAATTGATGTGCAAATCAGAAATTCAGATATACAGTACCAGTGAAAAGTTTGGACACACTTTCCCATTCACTAGAATGAGAAAGTATGTCCAAACTTTTCACTGGTACTGTATTTCTGTTTTATATCAGCATTTCCAGTTCTGAATTATATATCCCTCAGTGGGAAACATCAGCTTTGTACAGAATATGGTGGTTTTTGATAAATTACAAAGGACTCCAGAAGTTTAAGTGTGTACACATGCAGCATGTTTGTAGAACCTGAGGCTAAATCCTGTCCTAGCTGTGTTGTCTATCCTGAGATAAACTGCTGAAGTACATCAGAATCTGCAGGAACATTCAACAACTTTGACACATGATTGTCTACAGGCAGGCATCACGAAACTGAATTCAGTGTCATATCATCACATAACACCACCACTGTTAAATAAGTATTAAGAATGTAGTTACCGAAAAGCATTCAGAGAACCAGCGTAGCTTCTTGGCCCTGATGTCTAAGCTCAGTTTATCCAGATCCTGCTTGATGTCTCTGGACACTTTACCACAGAGCAGAGGTGGTGAGCCAGGAACCATAGCTGTATCTGCAGAGACACACATGCCCAGCATGGTTAAATAAGTCTTACATTAGAACACTGTAAGACAAAATAAGACCAGGAGTCTCTTCTTACCAGTGTTTCCTATTATCTTCTCCCAGGGCTGGTTGGTAAGGATGTTTAGTAGCAGTGGAGAGATGAGTGGTGTGAGAGACCACAGCCTCACTGTACTGTCTCTGCTACAGCTGGCCATGGTGAACGGACGACTCTGATGACATGTTAAACCTTCACACAGAGTTTGGTAAATGCATTGGTGGCTCAGGTTTAAAACTCAATGGCAACAAGCATGTAATAAATCAAAATTTCACTGGGGCTTGTGTGTTACTGCATGTCTGCCAAGGAGAAGAAGAAAAGAGTTTTTAACTAATGGAGCCATCGTCTATTTATATAAACACTTTGAGTAAAATGCAAATACAAATACAGTATTTTGCAATTTAAATACAACACAATATGGTGCCATTACTTTAAAATACGGTGCACTGTACATTGTACACCTGCTAGTAAAACACCATTGACCTAAACACCATGTTGTAGAGAACAAATGGCGGTCTCACAAAGACATGATGTCTCAGTTTTTTAGATTCAAAACTTCCAGTGGGCTTGCTCAGTTCCCAGTCCCTGAGGTAAATCTCCTTTAGGTTTCTCATTTCCAAAAGCTACATACAGTATGCAATATGTCTGGTCTTGTGAAAAGTAACACAGCACTGTACCATGCCTTTCTAAAACCATTGAAAACTGTATGTTCACATACATACAGCTCTAGAATCATACCAGCACATCACAGCAGGTCATATTTACTCAATTTCATTTATCTTAATTTCATGTAACTGATATTTCTATTGGATTTTCACTCAAGGACGTCATGCGGGACTTAACACCCGTCAAGTACCTCCAGTATTAATATTCTAGTATGTTATTCTTCCTATGACTCTGTCTTACCATAGACATCAGCTCCGTGGTCATAGACTGTATCTAGACATGTGCCGTCCCTTGTATCCCAAACTCTGATCGTATAATCCCAAGAACCTACAAACAAATACAGTATTTTGCAATTTAAATACAACACACTCTGATAATATGGTGCCATCACGTAAAAATACTGTGCACTGTACACTGTACACCTGTTAGTAAAACACCATTAACCTAAAGTACAACACCATTAGCAATAGCTTAACAATACCTTTCATTACTATATTGGATGTGATAGAGAACTGTGACACAGCTATACAGCAGATGTCTTGTGTGTTCACTACAATCCAATATTTAAGATTAGGTGAAATTACTAATAGTACTGGTTCTATGCAAAAGTGGACTGCAGTATATCAACAGGGCTTGCAAGAGTTTAAGTTCTCACTCCTCTGTCACCTGAATGGCTGCAGAGATTTTAAGCTTTCTAGACAGGACGCCTGGTTTGATGCAGCATTTAAAAGTTGGACTCTTCTTGAAACTCAGAAAAGCTTCAGTATTGATGCAGAGATGATATACATGTTGGAGAGACAAATTCTGATGTAGCTAACATTAGCTATATAAGCTAATCGTTATTTATGATGTGACATTGACTAACAGTCCACAAACATCATGACACTCTCCCATTGTGCTTAAACAGGAGGTCAACACATACAGTAGTTTAAACCTTTTTATTGTGCCCCACTTACATTAGCTTTTACAACTAGTCTACGTACCTGAGCATGTCACTACATTCACCTTGTACTCAGTATAGGTGTGGACTGATGTAGTAATGTTGAATAGATATGCTAAACATTGTTGTAAAATGTAGCTTCTTATCGAAAGCACTATATCTGCTGTGGCTAACAGGTGGTAAACCTGGAGTTTTTAAATTAAAGTTCCACAAAAACGCTGACAATTGCAGGTATATGCACTCACTGATATATATGTAGTTCCCAAAAGCTTTCACTAGATGTTGCTATAGAGCCATATTTTACTGTCTGGACCTTCTCCATTTCTGATGGTGTACTTTTTTCTTGTTTCCCCTCATTTTAGATATGGGCCATGTCTTCCATATCATTAGTGGTAAAAATCTTTCATCTAAGTTACTTTTCAACACATCTACTTGCTTCTTGCCTGTCTGGTGTAGCAAGATGCAAGTAGCTAAACAGTGTAAACACTGATCACATAGCAATCAGAACAGAAGATAACTGGAAAACAAAGCACAAGGAGAAAAAAAAAAGTTCTGCTGTAAGTTGACAGGTTTTTATAAGTGACATTACTTTTAGTGACATTACCTGAAATGAGGAGGTAAGGGACCTCTGTGTTCCACATTAAGCCTCTGACTGGAGCTGTGTGACCACTCAGCACATTGATACACGCATCCTGTGTGTAATCCCATATACGAACAGTACTGCCCAAACAGAGACACACAAAGATTCCTCCTTTTAATTGATTTAACATGATTACTTAAAGGTCTAATCCTTATTTTCTTCACCACATGAAATACAGATATATATATATATATATATATATATATATATATATATACATATACAAGTGCAGTATTTATATTCTGAAATTATTTGCATCCTTGTCTTCTTTGCTGTTCCTTTTCATTTGCTGCTACAGCAAACCATTAAATGTCCATCACATCCAGGAAAAAACATTTTGAACAGTCTGTAGTACACCTCACTCTCTGTGTCTGTACTCACCCGTCATCTGATCCGGAACACAGTATTCCCTCTCTGAGCGGAGACCAGCGGACATGGAATACTTTAGCTAAATGCCCAGTGAAGACCTTCAGAGGTTGGTCTGAGCTGGTGGCCAGGTAGTACACACGGACATTTTTATCCTCACAGCCTGTAGCAATCATATCCCTACAAAGAAAGAGAGAGAGGTTGGACATTATGTGAAAAACTGTGGCCACTTAGCAATTACCAGATGACACAATACCTTTATTTTTGACATAATGAATGTGTTTGAACATCACAATATGGAACAATTGTGTTACAATTATACAAAGAACAGAACAGTATTATACAAAGGACAGCTGTACACATTTTTTTTTACCATAATCCTGCTTTGTTTATCTAGGAATATCTTATAATTGTGTCTTTTTAAAGTGTTGTCTTTCAGGCACAGAGGTAATTATATATGAAAATACATGAAATAAGTAAAGCAATAATTAATAGGTCTACCATAAGTATCCAGTTGCTGCATGAGGTGACTAGTGATTGTAAACAGCCTACCCCCAATGAGAAAGATGACTGATGGGTTGAGCTCTTACTTGTTGTTTTGGCTCCAGTCACAGCCAAACACAGCCGCAGGATGTTTGTACTTATGGAGGATTTTACCATCAATGGTCCGGATGATACTGTTGTTAAAAACATGTAAAGAAATAAAGGAATTTGAGATACATCAATGTCATAAATTCTTTTTGAAAACGTCAAGTGTTTTTACATCAAGGAACAACTATTCTCACAATGGAGATGTGTCAAGAGAGATGTCCACTTACCAGAATCCATCTCCACTACAGGTAGCAATCCTCTTAGAATCCTTATGGCTCCATGATATACAGAATATACCATTTTTACCATGCTGGGGGAAGAGAGAGAGAGAGAAGTCATCACCATATGATAAAATATTTAGAGGGCTGTTTGAAAACGACAGAACAATATAAGAGCAAATTTACTTCAAACTTTAATTAGAATAAACTGAACTGGAAAAAAAAGAAAATTCAAAGTTATTAACTGTTGCAGCTAAAATAATTACAGTCTTGAGTCATTTGTTAGTCCTCTAAAATGTGATGCAGTAGCATATCATAAGTGACACTAGTGACACCACTAAAGAACACATTTAGGACCTTTAATCATTACTAGTGTAATAATCATAAGTCCTAAATGTGTTCTTTAGTTACACAGTTACACAGTTTTACAGCACTGAAAGTCAAAGTAACCTCATTGAAGCGAGTGATGATCTTTCCTTTCCTAACGTCCCAGATGAATGCTCCATTACGAGAAGTTGCCCCCGCGATGCAGTTCAGGTCTCCTTCAAAGCACACACAGACAGAAAGGTCAACAACTTTGACATGAGCAGAAGATGATATGATGTGGTGTTACAATATTCTTGCCGGGATGGGACTCATTTATTTACTGTAGACAAATATGCTGACTGGGATGTTTATGTATGTTTTGCATCACCGACAGTAGAGAAGATTACAAGTGATTCTACAAGTGATCCTGAAGTCATTCTTCAGTTATTTCTGGTTCTAGTGATCAAGTTTCAAACAAAGATTTTATCATATATTTGTATGTCTGTGTGTGTGTGTATGTGGAATTAATCTACCTGGAGCCCAGGACAGGGAGTAGACCACTCCTTCATTGCCAGGGGAGGTGTAAACAGCTGTTAGTGTGTTTGTGTCCCAGATTTTGATGGTTCCATCAAAACTAGCTGTGGCCAACAAGTTTGGATCATCGGGTTTAAACTTACAGTCGAAGATGGTCTCTACATGACCCTGGAAATGATATAAAAACGGAGAGAAAGAGAATTCAACAAATTAACTAGTCCTTCAGTTTAAGATATTAGCTTTCTTATAAAATTATAAGCCAAGAACACAGTGTGAGGCATGTTCTTGCATTACTTATTTCATTCAGAATACCAGGTCTCGTAGGAAGTCCCACTTCTTAGCTCCCATGTCATAGAGTCCCACCCCTCCATCCATGAAGCAGCAGACAGCATGACCAGGAGGAAGAGAGAAGGACCGGTTCTGTGACAGGGTAGGGGGAGGTACCGCCTCACTGGTGGAACTGGTATGCTGACTTTTACTGGGACAACAGGAACTCTGAGCTGTGGAGAGAGACAAGTACAATATCTGGTTCTCTTATTCTAGAAATCTTAAAAGAATTTAAGCCTTGATATTTCTTCATAGTCAGTCTCAAACTCATGCCAGGGACAGAGCCTTACAAGAGGAGGAGAGCTTCTGCTCAGTGTTTGAATGGCTGCTTTAAACCCAGACAGTGTAAATGCAGTATAATAACTAACATTAGCAGATTTTGTATCTCCTCTATTGTGTTTTGGTGCCTGACACAAACAAAGCTGTCTTTCAGGAGCACCAATCTGAAGATATAGATTTAGTGTAAAACTTGCACTTGTAAGAATGTACTTTGGCACAAGATTTTTAAGCCCCTGCAGCTTTCAACAGTTGTGGTTTGTGCATTTCTGAAGTTTATACTGCAAGTCTAAAAGGTCTGATTCTAAATTTGACCTTTCTTGGCAAGAGGGGAGTTGAGGACGTGTAAAGCATGAAATCCGGTCTTCTTCAATTTAAAGCTGTCCAGAGGAGTAGAGCGAGACACATTCCATATCCTCAACACTCCAACCTGAGAGTCTGACAGAGAGACAGAGACAAATGAGACAAATGTCTTTGCAGCCAAAGGTCTTTAAACTGGTCAGTAAACTTAATGCATGGATGGTATTAATATTAACTCAGTCTACTATCTTAAAGTCCTAAAATATTAAGTATTACTGTAGTTTTAAGAAAATAAATGTACTCATGGATATGCAAATACAAATGTATAAATACATAGACAGATGGCTCGGTGCAACAACATGTCCCACACATCACCTAGCTGGTATGTTGGAGGCTGAGATGAAAGTCCAACTTACAGCGGTAAAAATATTGAGGCAGAAGTGAACCCAGATCACACACATATCCCACATAAAAAATATGTTTTTTTACCTCCAGTGATGAACATGCCTGGTGCAGAGGGGACCCAGGCAAGACACTGAACTGATGCAGCGGCCGAGGGGAAGCAGAAGGACGTGATACAAACCAAGGCCTCACTGTCCACCAGCCTGATACCATTATGGAGGTTAGACACTGTGAGAGAGAGAATACATTCATCATTAAGCATCTGTGGTGGTTTTCATAGTCACAGATATTTATGTAATAACCAATGACTGCATGGCTTACAGTCATATTTAGTACAACTATGTTATTTCTTGGTACTAACTTGTAAATAAAAAGCAAAACTGGGCAGTAATTGTATCATAAATTTAAATGGTCCTTTATTCTTCTATTGTATGCCCCTTGGTGCTATTGACAACATAAGTTATAATATACTCATTTTGTCCAACCTAGTAAATAGTCAGTTGACAAAAGGTCCCACTCCAGAGCACTGACTGGGTCCTCTTCATCTGTCCCCTCTAAAGACTCTGGACGTAACACATGCTTTTGGCTCTTACACCCTAAACAAGAAAAGTTAAAGAGGTTAATAATAATATTTGTGTTTACAGGCATGACTCTTCTTATGCAACCTGAAGGAAGGCTCAGGATTGGGCATGTATATGTAATAGTTCAGCTTTGAGTAATGAATATTAGTCAAAGAAAAGTTGCCAAAAGGACACAGTGGCATGTGCAATTGTGTTTTAATTTGATTTTTAATGAGTTGAGGAAAACAGCTATACCTGGCTGAAAAATAGACAAACTTCCATCTGTGTGTCCAAAAACCAGTTTGCCCTTCTTAGTGGGGTGCCATCTGAAGAGACAGATATCAGACAGGAAAGAGTGGGCTTCTTTATGCACTGTGACCCCGGGGTCAGGACCTCCATAGACCCAGATATACAGCGGACCTCGCTGGGAGACAAACGCCACTCCGTCAGCTGAGTTCCAGCACCAACTGACTGACGCAGGAACACCTGGGAAAGAAAGGGAGACGCTGTAGTACTTTACGGATGGGAGGACAATGCAATAGCCTAACCTCTAACTGTGCCAATAAAAGCTGGTGTTGACCATCCATTTACCTTTAGTATTGTCCAATCTTGCTACAGCCTTTTGTTCCGCTACGTTCCATACGATGAGCAGGTTATCAGCAGAGGCTGACGCAAACAGATCTGGATTGTCAGGACACCAGCTGATGGCTGTTATGGTCTTCTTATGTTCTGACATAATGGACCTCAACTTAAATTCATTGTACTGCTGGTCCAACTGCAAAAAGGAGATGGAGAGAATAATATTGAAAGAAAGAATCAAATGAAAAGAAAAATACAAGAGGTTCTGATTTTTTCCTGTGATTGATAACACATACAATTTATGAAACCTCATGAATATGCGATTGCAGACAGTTCATCCAGAAAAACTGGACTAAACTGACATATCAAACCAAAAGACAAAACCAAAAATGCATTGTGTTTGAATGAGATTTGGGTGGAGGACTATGAAAAATTATATTGTATGAGGTTTGCAGTATCTAGACAACATGTACTGTGTACTGCTGTATTGACTATTGATCTCATGTGTATCAAGTCAACCATTCATCTCTTGCCTGTGATGAAAGCTAAGGTAGCAGTAAAATAACGGCAGCACAGTATGTAAGAGATGCTCCAGCAGGTAACCTCTAGCACATTTGCTTTCACATTCACACCCTCATGAAATCACACACACACACACACACACACACACACACACACACACACACACACACACACACACACACACACACACACACACACACACACACACACACACACACACACAGACACACATACAGTTTACCTGGTAGATGTATATAGCTAGAGTAGCACAGTAGGCGAAGCGGTCCCCACTAGCAGCACACACATCTTTATTCCAGGGCTGACAGCCTGCTGCCAGCAAACCCACCTGCTTCACCTTGGCCATCCTCACCTGGAGACACACAATAGCAAAGCATGCTCATTAAGTTTGTATTCAAGTAGTTTGACAAAGAGGAATCATTTGCACAGATTCAGTATCTTGTTCAGTGTCTGATAAGTGGCCATGATTTTGTAGACAAGCGAGTTAGAATTAGCTCAATTGTGAATGAATAAATGAATGGCAGTAATAAGAAAACTGATATTTTTAGAATAACTTACTAATAACTAGTATTCTCCTGATTCCTCCATCATGGCTAAAATGTATCTCACACTGTGTCCTAAACCCATTGTCAGCTCATTTATATTGCTTTGTATTGTTAGGTGTTTGTTATTTTGTGTCCCAAGTTCCAACACATTACAATCCAGCACACCAGTCACACTCAACTTAAACAACACAATTACATCAACTCATCTCTAACTAATATTTACCACAGCGTTGTGGTACTGGTTGCATTACAGTGTGCAGTTCTACTACTGCCACAGTAACACTGACAACACACTAACATACTACGTGGATCCACAGGTTGAAGAGGATAAGATGATTAAAGAGAAAGAGACATGTAGAGAGGATTGAATTAATCTGTGCTGTGATTGGCTAAGACTGCTGTTTATCTACTGACTGAGTACTGTTACTATGAGAAACTTGACTCACGTGACTCAGCTTACAATATGTCTGAATGATTAAACTCCACTTACACGTTCTCAAACTAAAATTATCCAACCCCCCTGGAGGAGATTTTCTTTCCTACCATAAGAATCAGAATTGATCTTGACATTTTTCTTGAGAGGATTTCAGGATAAGTGGATAGTTAAACCAGTCCTACGCATTTGCAGGATGTTTCTAGAAAGTATCTTCACTAGAGATGCTCTAAGAAATGATAACAGATTCATGAGTACCTACTATCTACTCACAGAAGCATGTTGAGTCCATAGAGCTGCACGAACAAATGTGAGCTCCATGTCTTATATTTAATCTTTTAGACTTTTATAATAAAACGTGGTTTTGAGGCATAATGGGTCGTTTCAGCCAAATCTCAGAGGAGATAAAGAGGTGGAAGAAGGGAAACACGGGAGCAGGGATTTCCTATCAAAGGTAATCTTCAAAAAGCTGTGGATGTGCCCCATAGCCAGTTACCCTGTAACGTCATCCTGTAAGGTGCAAATTGGCTAATTTACATATTCTCATTTCTCACCGTCCATTCTCTTTTTGATTGCATAATGGTGTAATCATTTAAAGAGCAATGATGTGCAATTGTCACAGTAATGACTGCACAGCACTATGATGGAGAAAAATATAGGCAACAAGTGGACCTTTTTGGGCATCCCATAATTACATTTTACCAATATTTGTTGGCAAGTCTTTGAAACAAGATGTGGTTTTTACCTCTACTTTCTCTTATGTTTTGTTAATTTCCTCTGGTCAAAATGCCACTGTCTTGATCTTCTATTTTCTGTTTTTTCTAGTGTTTGGATTTCATTTTTTTTGGGTCATTTGAG
The DNA here is from genome assembly GCF_914725855.1 of Thunnus albacares. Lineage (NCBI taxonomy): Eukaryota > Metazoa > Chordata > Actinopteri > Scombriformes > Scombridae > Thunnus > Thunnus albacares. Next base: position 15,142,558 of record NC_058108.1, on the reverse strand, counting down.
ACATCTTTCACAAGAGTATTAATGTGATTGTTGGTATTAATTTGAGGCTGAAAGGCAACATCTGCATCAAGCCACAACCAGACTGATTTAATTACTCTAAATTGAGTGTATACATTAAACTATATCTTTGTAATAACTTGTATGATGATTGTAGGCATATCAGATTTCTACTATGCTTTTTGTTTTTAATATACAGACAGTTTAATTATACAAGATTCTTTTCAACCTTTTCAGCACCACAGACAGTAGCCTTAAACCTGTGTGTGAAATCACTCTGACTGCTGTTTTTGGAGATGTGAAAGTTCATGGAGTCACAGGTAGAAAACACTCCTCACCTCTAAGATCGATTGTTACTGGGAAACAGGGTCCTGAGAGGTTCTGGTCTCTCAACATGAAAGCCAGATTCATTAAAATTCAGTAGTACTCTTGTTGTTTTGGGAGCCTTGCTCTCACAGCGACACACACAGAAGAGAGGAGAAGAGGCTGAACTAGTGTTAGTGGAGCCTAATTAAAGGTAATAAATACTCACTTTTTGCAGATGACATGGGTTTTTCTATAGACAGGGGCTGTGGACAGATGTAACTTTTTTGTAGTAACCCATGAACTTAACATGTTCATGTAATCAGATATTTGTTACTTCTCAAACTTTTGTCAATAATTTTGTTGCTCTACTTTATCGTCCTGAAATAGTTAAGTATGTATCTACAGCCAAAGTAGCAGCATGGTTCTGGGGATGGCAATGTTGGTTTGTTGATGGATTGCTGTGAACATTCATGTCCCCCAGAGGATGAATTGCGATCACTTTGGTGTTTGGTGTTTCATCTATTGTCATCATCAGGTCAGAGTTTCAATTTGTAATAAAAAATACTTTTTGACCAAATACCTGCAAACTAAAGATATTCCCATCAGCCTGTACTTTTTGGCTAATTGGCCAATGTCATCATGCTCAACCTAAGATTGTGAACATAGTACACATTATGCCTGCTTAGCATCAGAATCTCGCTACCAGGTCAAAAGTGCATCAATTGCATCACAGAATATGCCGTCTCTTTAAAGAAAAGAGAAAGAAAAGATAATATCCATACATTATACTGTAGGTACACCATTCATTCAGTTTCAGCTGTTAGCACAGCATCAGCCTCTTTATCAGTTAAAGTGTCCTTTCTTAATTCAGTATTGCTACATTATGTGTAAATAAAGCAGCCTGTTAGGTACTGTGTGACACATAGACCCACTGAGACAGCCAGCAGCTTGGATATATGTAGGTGTGTGTCTGATTGGTGTCAGGAAAAAGGCCACTTTCTCTGGTGGAGTCCATTATTTTCTTCTTATTCTCCACAAATACACATTTTGAAATATTTTATGAATGTAACTTATAATATTATTTTGCAATTTGTAATATTTTATTGTATTATATTTATTTGACCAAGTATGTAATTTCTGTTATTGATGTTAAATTTAAAAAACAAGTCTTTTGGTTATAGACTTGCTATTTTCACCTCAATAAACTCATGAGCACAAAAGAAAAAAATAGACATTGTGACTTATCATAGCGGGAAGCCACAGATGGAATTATTAACATTAATGATGGCTCTTACATGAAGCCTCTCCAGAGTGGTACTGGCTCACCTAAATAGAATGCAGCCTTCATTCATGTTATCAGGTGGTGTGTGTTTTCTGTTTTGGCATGTCAAGATGTCTGCCATGGTAAAATAAGTCTATTACAGCTAAATATGTTCCCAGGGGGCCAATCAAGACTTCTCAGCCCTAAAGGGTAGAAGGTTGTCTCTCTCTCTCTCTCTCTCTCTCTCTCTCTCTCTCTCTCACACACACACACACACACACACACACACACACACACACACACACACACACACACACACACACACACTTAAACCTGTACACATACGGATGAGGCAGTGCTGTGGTCATCATTACTCTGACACTTCTCCTCGAGGTGATTTATTCTCCAGTGAGCAGTTTTCATCATTTTCAGGTGAAATGAAAAGACTCTCTCGCTTTCTAATACCGAGAAAAAATTGAGTGAAAGGTGAAAGTTGTGTTACACGTCTACATTACACATGACCGCTGTTTCAATAGCGTTTCATTGATTAATATATCAGCACATACGCGGTTTTAACCCAGACGCCAGGCGTATTTTGCACCTGCAAAACACCAAAATCGTGCTCACTCGGTGCTGATTAACCGAAGAGGCGTTCACTTGTCACAAGGAAACTAAGTGAATCACAACAACGTCGTTTTAGATACGATAATAATGTAAAAGATGAACGCTCGCCTCCACCTCCGTTAAATCAATAGGCTAACCCTGTTTGCAAGCTGCTAACGAGCTCTTTTCAACCCAAATTGCTGCCATCACTTCATTAGCCAACCAGACTCGGTGTGACGTTTCATTTCTGTCTGTTTCTATTTATATTTCAAAAATATGTAGATGCCATCAACAGGTCTCAGCAGCACAAACTAATCCGTGTGAAACTGTTTGTTACTGAGACACTTGAGTGTCGCAGATGTGGTCCGTCTGACACCACAGAACAGCAGACGCACATTCTGCAGGATTTATATCTGTTTATGTGTGCAGTGTGTATGTGTGTGTGTGTGTGTGTGTGTTTGTTTGTTTGTTTCAGCGCTAATGGGCTGCTGGTGTGTATAAGTGTATTTTCCTCTTACCGTCAGGTGTCGGCTGGCTCGTGCACCACGGACAGCTCCCAGGTGCTGATCTGTCCTCCGCTCACCGTCCTCCGGCGGCAGTGATTGGTCCGTGAGAATAATCACTTTGATCAGCTATTGGCTGTGTGGGGTGTCAATGATCTCTGTATTTACGCTCTTCTCATGACTCCAGCATGATGTATGATTATATTAGTGTGATCCAGCCAGGCTTCATTTCACTGGATCAAAACTTGTGTCTGGATCACTTCTACAGACTACAGACACTTCTACAGAATGACAGTTCAAATGTAATTAGCCGATTTAGGGTCAGTTCCGCACAGGGGTGGAAAAATGATCCGTAACTTAAGTGAAAGTAGTAATACAACAACCCAACAAATGTCCCATTACAAGTAATGGAGTATTTTGGAGTATTCCAAATATTGAGTAAAAGTACAAAACTATTATCAGCAAAATGTACTTTATGATAAATGACCCCTTTAATTGTTTGGGATATTATCACTTTACTGGCAGATTTGTTCACTTTTTATAATGAAATAAAACTTTAAGGACTCCATTCTATACTAAAATGACTTGATAAGAGTTCTTTTTTTTCACTGAACAATGAATAATATTTTACAAGTTACTACTAAAATTCATCTGCAAAATACAAAATCCACACATACACTGTCTAATCCACATGACTGCCATAAGGATCAGCCATAATCACCACTGAAATTCAGCTGACATCCAGCTGCGTCAGGCAGACATAAAGGTATGTGACAGCAGTTCTGGTAGTCAACAACTGTAGCAATTTTCTAATAATAGGCAAATCTTAGTGAGTAGACAGATTTAAGTAGGCAAACGGATGAAAGCGTGGAGCCCATTGTCAGTATTGTCTGTGCTACATTCTACATACTTAAATTATTACTTATTTATCCTTTAACATTAACATTAATAGAACATGACACTTTATCAAGCCCCCGTGACTGAGGGCAGTAACCATAGACTACTGCATACCTTCGTATCAATATATAGGCTATCACTTTCCCTTCAGGGGAAAACATCTAAAACTGATCCTAACTTGATAAACCAAGACATAACTTCAGCCAGCCTATTATTATAATTACCTTTAACTATACCAAGACATTCCACCAAGTGAACAGCTGACCATAAAAGAGGTATCATGAAAAGTAGGCCCACTACACAGTTTTCTCATTACAATGCAACCTTAATCAGTTGCTTGAATAGAAATTAGGTTTCCCCCCTACTATAAACTGCAGGTATGAGCAGATGATGTGCCCTTGCCCACAAGTGCTGAAATTCCTAATGGTCATGTGATGTGTTCATCATCATGAATGAAGCTGTTTTTCAGAGGGATGTTTCACTGAGTCCTTTAATTACAAATGTTAGTCATTTCAGAGGCTCTGGCTTTGTGGCCTTCTACCCTTTAAGCACCTAGGGCTGCTGATAGGCCTGTTTGACAACCCAGTCTACAGATCACACGACATTACACCCATACCGACCCTGTATGTTTGTAGTTCAGTCACTTGCATACAAGTCATGTGCACATGGCATAAAACCAGCTTTGACACATTTTGTCATTCCCTATGTCAGAAAGACCCCTGTTAAATATAGTCGTTACATTATAGGGTTGTACAACATGTCTAACTTTTCATTTACACTGAAGCTGTATGATTAGTTTGTGTAACCTTGGAGAATGCTTTTCCTGCATGCTTGAAGTACCCTCAACCTACAGATTCAGTACTTTACCCTTCGAGTGCCAAATTCATTACAGCAATACCATTATGAAATACTTCATAAATACCCAAGCATCCAATTAACTGACAGTCCACACAATTATAATCAATATACAAAATTTTATTACAAAAAAATTCGTTCTACATGAAAGTTTTCAAAGTTCCACATTAAAAATGGCTGCAAACATTTTAATCAAACTACAGATAAATCCTGGTAGTAAAATGACTGAAGAAACAGCACCACTGAACAGAACATAAGCAGTGCTTCCAGAAACAATAAATTCTTTAAAACTTGACTGATTTGCTGCTGCACAGTGCCTGTACAGGAGTTTTAGTCCATTGTAATATCAGTTTGGTACAGGAAATCCATATCTGAGTGCCCATTGAGATAGCAAAGAGGCTTGAAGATGTGACAAACCAGAGTTTAACAGAAAAACTGTCTTCATAGGGGGGACTAAGTGAGAAAATAAAAACTAAATCCCTGAATTTGAAAAGGAATACAGGTCTGGTATCCTACAGAGGCAGACCAACAGGGACAGCAGGCTATACTGTTGGAATCATCCACACAAAAAAAAAACAAAAAACAAAAACAGGAGTTTAGCTGAACAATGCATTGCAAACTTCACATCCTTTAACATATAAACCGCTTAGTCATCATCGTCATCATCGTCGTCATCATCTTCCTCCTCCTCATCGTCGTCGTCATCATCATCATCGTCATCAACTGGTTCTGCTTTCTTGGCAGAGGGCCTGCCCGGCCCACTCTTCTTACCAGCATCACTCTTCCCCATACCACCTCTGGCTCTGTAGGCAGCAACATCCTGGAAAAAAAAATACATTTAACATTAGACACCTGTTAATCATTCCCCCGGTTTGTAAGCAGTCTTCATCAATAAAGCAAGGTTTAAAAATGTATAAGCACATTAAATACAGCACAACCAACTCCTCAACATCAGTGAAGAGGCCGCACCTTCCTAGAGTCATGCAAAAATTAAACCAGGTGCATACCTTCTCATACTTTTCCTTCAGTTTGGCAGCCTTAGCCTCATAAGGAGCCTTGTCTTTGGAACTCTGTGTAGCCCACAACTCGCCAAGCTTCTTGGCGATGTCACCGATGGAGATACCAGGGTTCTCCTCCTTGATCCTGGGGCGGTGGTCAGAGCAGAACACGAAGAAGGCAGAGCTGGAGGGAAAAGATGGATGTGTTAAAGTCAGAAAGCACCAGATTGTACTTATGCACATGAGCACACTATATATTTGTATTTAAAAAAGAAAAACAAAAACCCTGCATGGGGGAGAAGTGTGGGGACTTACGGTGGCCTTTTGGGGGCGTTGGGGTCCTTCTTCTTCTTGCCCTTCTTCGCGCCCTTAGGGGGGATGTATGATTTCATCTCTCTGTCATATCGGACCTTGTCGTTCTTGGCCATTTCTTCAAACTTCACCTTTTCTTTGGCTGACATGGTCTACAAAAAAATTTTTAAATTATAATATATAAAAATAACAATCATGTACACAGCCTCCAATTAGTCTGAAAACAAAATAAAGTCCTTTACTCATTTTGCCAACAGCTGTTGGGCAACTTAAATTACACAATCCTTCGTGTTTTACACACTTGAGTACACCTGGGACCTTGTTCCTGCTATGAAAATGCGATACGCATCCAACAAGCACTTCAAATGCACATAAATTTCAGATACAAAAAGGAACTAAAATTATTTATGATTTTGTATAATTTCTAAACTGATTCCAACTTACCTTCCATCTTTCAGAGCATTTCTTGGAAAACTCGGCGAAGCCCACACTGGTCCCTGGGTGTTTCTTTTTGTGCTCCTCACGGCAGGTCGCGACAAAGAAAGCATAAGATGAGGTTTTACCTCTTGGCTTATTTGGGTCCTTAGTCATGGCTGCGATTTATCTAGAAACGATGGAAAAAGCATTGCATGAAACAACTCTGACAATACTAATCTATTAACATTTGTATAGTTAGAAACTCACTCTTAACTTGTATCTGCACAATAACCAAACTTAGCATAGTACACAAGCCTGAGTGTATCCTTAACGTTATGTTTAGTCAACTCAACGCAAGCAAATATTCACACATAAGTCGTCGTTCGACTCCTGCGACTAACGTTATTGTAACATACAGGCCAAGCAGACGCCCAAGGGTGTTTTAAGGCTCTAATCGGATTTCTGCCTTACTGGGACAAAAAGACGCGACTCCATTTTGTATCTTCCCGCCTAAACGAAACTGCGCCCAAACTTACTAAACAAAGTGACCTAATAGACATTTACTTCACTTTCACACGACTGGTGTTCTGCTATTACCCGGAGAACTACCAGCCACAACAGTGAGTCCGAACCAGAAGTTTATTTAGTTCACATAATTCAAACTTGAGCGCGTCGGAGCTGCCGTGATGTAGCCATGCTAAGCTAACGTTATCAAACCAAATGGCGTTTGAACGGCATGTTGCGCACTAACAGCAGCAGACTGGCGGCCTAACATTAGGTCACCAGGCCGAAAGAGTCAAAAGCTCGCTGTTCGTCGTTTGAAACAAGAATCCGACGGCTTTCATCATGAACACAGTTTACGGCAACGATGTGATGCAACATAGAAACGATTTCGAAGAGTAATAATCCATTAATAGATTTTAGTTGGCAAATATGTAAAAATACGAGATGTGGCTGTCGTGCACTTCAGACTACATTACCAAAGAAAACACAGGTGACTTTAAATAACAGAATTAGCAAAATATAATGGCCTGACACGACGCAGTCTTACCTGTTCCCAGATGGACGAGTTGAAACGACTGAATGAGGAAGAAAGCTCAACTGTTTTGTTACCGTCTGCGAGGCCCAACTAACTTGACTAAAAATACTTCCACAACTCCTCCCCGCCCTCAGCGGATTGGTCGGATTTAAGCATTTAGATTTGAATGCAAGGCACGTGACATATACACAACGCTGTGATTGGTTACCTTGTGTGACATGAAGACCTCAAGTTTGTATGTTCTGTCTGCACACTGATTGGTTGAGCTGGGGTTTTAAACACACGGCGCGAAAAGTCCTTTGTTTGCTTGGAGTCAAAATATATTGAAGTGTTGATGTGTAGCTGGGGCTCATTTTAACCGTTTGTTTTCCACATTCGATTGTCGGTGGCAGAAGCAACTACAAGACCGTTTATATGTCCTTTTATTCAACAAGTTGTGGCACAAATGGACAACTCTTAACTGGCATTTAGGTCAAGTCAAAAACAAAACTGCTTGTTGACATTTATGACTGCTAAACTGTCCAGAAAATGAAAATAAGATTCTCAGACTTAGTTTTCCTGTTCAAAATAGGAGTTCAATAGCGTTGTAACATACTCAAATCTAATAAGTTAGAAGTTGAATTAATAATCAGAAAAATAGGATTTTGTTTTGCCAGAACATATCACAATATATTATGACTATGTGATACCAAATAATCAATACCTGCTATAGGGTGACCAAGTGCAATATACGGCTGTGATGTAAGCACAGTATGATACTTTCATATTAAGACAGCCTCTATCAAATGTCAAAGCAGTGAGCACCTTGAAAAAGCTTAGTGCTGTAGCCCATGCATTCACAAAAGAATAAATAATCAGAGATTTTAGCAACTCCAAGAAAACTATAATTATGAGAAAATTATCTGAGAGATTGCTGATAGCATTGATGCATTCATCAGATAGTAAAATAATTTTCCCCAAAACATTTTTTTAAATATTAAAAAAATAACTTCATGTCAACTTCAATTAAGTCACTACAAAATTAAAAGGTAAATTGACCCGGTGCTAATCACTACAAACCTGGCCCAAGTCAGAAGGGAGTTAGGGAGAAATGGTGTGTTTGGAACCTCAAGCCCCTTCAGATAAGGAGCCTGAACAAGTTTTATCTGAGTGCAGGAAGACACAGCCTAGTGTTATAACACTATAGTGTTGGTTGACAGCCACTTCAGGTCCACTGACTACAATGGGTCCAGAGCCCACAGAACCAGCTCCAAATCCCTGAACAAAACTGTTTGGAGAGATAAAATAGAGTATAACAGTTCACAAATATGAATGCTACAATATAAACAAAATTAAATAGAGTATGGGTTCTAATTATAACAAAATGCTGTGCTATACTGTAGGTTCCACACCAAATGCAAACTTCATAAAGGCTACCCTGTGCAGTAGACTGAAGTAAAACAAACCATAAATAAATTAAATTAAACTTCATACTCTTTGAAGATTCATGCTCACGAGAGGTGACAGTTATGACAGTTTTGCCTAATTAAAAATATATTTATGAATTCTGAATATAGCTTTAGATTTTCTATGTATGCAGCTAATGAACCATCTCCATGCACAGGTCTGATGCTCCTCTCCCATATAGTTCATCCAGCCCACACAGGTTCTCACACACTTTTCTAGACTGGTGTCTTAGGGTTGATGGGCTGGGATGTTGGTCTTGTTCAGTGTGAGTACATACACTTAAGTAATTTGGTCAATATTGTCAGTTTTCTGTAGAAATTATTATTATTATTATTATTTTATATGTGATGTAAATGAGAAACCTGCTTTCCTAAATCAAGCTAAGCAGTTGGAATAGATGGAGAGTGATCCATCTGAGCTGGTGGGGCATCAGACTTCATCTGTCGTCTTTAGGACATCCATGCATAGATGGGTTATCTATCTGGATTGCTGAGGGTGGGGGGCAAATACAATATGTTTCACGTTTTATTTCGACAAAAGGTTTGTTGAAAATATACTCCCCACTAAGTAAAGCACTCTGAGTCAATACAACAACCCTAATTCTCCCAAAACGTACATGGAGGAACAAAACAGTAGGCTAGACTAATACAGCACCATAGACTATAGCCAAACTATATAAACATGAAGCTTCCACAGAGTTGAACCAATATCTTTCTATTTCTGGTCACCGGGTGTAGGGGCATCTGTCATGCTGGTTTTCATCCTGAATCATATTTAACGAAGGGAAAAGGTTTGCAAGTCTGTAATGATTGTAATGACGGCCTATATCTTCAACCTTGTCAAAGATGTAGGCCAGAGCAGTGGTTCCCAACCTGCTAGCCCGGACCCTCAAGGGGTCCCAAGATAAATCTGAAGAGTAGCAACATTATTAAAGGAACAGTAAGACATCTTGGGTAATAGTTTTATTCACATTCTTTCCAAGAGTTAGATTGATACCACTCTCATGTCTGTGCTTTAGTGAGCTGAAGCCAGTTAGCTTAGCTTAGAGCTTAACAGGTCAGCCTGGCAAAAACATACTAATCAACACTAATGTACTAAAGACTAAGAGTCTAATGCCATGGTAGCCACTCTGTGAGCTGAATGCTCAGCATGCTAGCATGCTCACAGTGATAATGCTAGCATATTATGTTTAGAATGTAAAATGTTTACTGTGTTCACCATGTTGGTTTAACATGCAAGCGTTCGCTAATTAGCACTAAACACAAAGTACAGCTGAGGCCGATGGGAATGTCATAAATTTTGTAGTTATTTGTTCACAGACAAAAGTATTTGACAAAATGTTGTGCTGATGATGGCTCTTGATGAAGTTAATAGGCTATATTTTATCCACAGGGAACCATGAATGTTTTGTGTCAATCTTTGTGATAGATGTTGAGATATATCATAGCATAAGTAAACACCTTGCCTTGCTGGTGGCACTATAGGAAAAGTCTGGAGTTCACCGAAGTCTGTAGGATCCATCCTCTGGGGACCATAGATGTTTGTACGAAGCAATTCATCAAATAGTTGGGATATTTATTGGGATATTTCAGTATTGAGCCATGCCATTGCCAATAAATAAATAAAAACATTTTTTGAGGTTTCAGATGGAGTTGCATAATGTATTTATTCTTGATGAACAAAGTGTATTCATCTGTCAGACTTTTCTAGAGAGTCAGGCTGTTTCCCCCTGCTGTCTTTATGCTAAAGCTAGGCTAATTGCCTCCTGGCTTTAATGCCATACAACAAAGACACAAACGTTCTATCAATCTTCTCACCTAATGCACAGAAAGAAGTGTATTTCCCAAATTATCAAATTATTTATTTAAAGCTGTAAGAAAGAAAAAAATATTTCGAATTACAGTAAGTAACCTATATTTTTTTGTTCTTTTCTCTAATTTGTCCTTTTCTCTTGTTAAATACTTGATGTGTTACTTTAAGAAACTTGTGCAGCATCTTACTGAGAAACAATTAAAATGATAATCTGTTGGGCACAGCAGTGGTTGCATGTGTGCACGTTCCAATTGTGCACAATTTTCATTAGATTCTCCAGTGGATAGTCAGTCATAGAGACCTATATCTCTGAAATGAATGCCCCTCTATCTCTGCTGTTCAAAAAAGCTTATAGGCTTCTTGCCACACACGAAACCTGTCCAGGACATTAATGCTGTTTTCCAGCTCAATGCAGAAAAATGTGCTGTGTGTGATAGAGCCCAACAATATGAGATTTAAAACAAGATGGTTTTACAAACAATATTCAAGATGTTCATTAGACATCATTAGATATCCAAACTTTCAATGTCACAATCAGGGCATAGACATTTTTAGACAAAAATGGAATTTAAAATAAAAAAATACAGTTTCTGGCTAAATAGCATGGTACTGCAATATAAAGCAAAGGCCGATACAACACTGTTGATAAACAGTGTGTAGAACTTTTCTTTGCATGTTCTCTAATTCTCAAACAATAAAACACATTGAAGTGCACATTAAAGTCGAGCAAGGTGAGGACCAATGCTCGAATTGGACATCATTATTTATTATTTATTGCTAATTATGACATGCATCAATATTCTCAAAAATGCTTAATAAAGTGCATGCTCTGGCAAAACAGGTATACAAGAGCATGTGATGGAGGTAAGTTATGATTGGTCAGTCTTGAACTGTATTAACTTTTAATAATGTTCACTGTTGAGAATGCTGATTCACAGCTGCATGTAAAGGCTAGACATGGTCAAAGTGTCATTGTGGTAAGTGCAGGGAAGTCTGTCTCAGAGACACTCTGTAGCATGGTGACAATTACAATTTTTTACAATTACAATTCCACCTTGAAATTGTCCAGCTTCAACTGGAAAGAACGCTGCTGTCAAATCAAACATCATAATTTGTGTTAGCTTCTGTCAGGAATTCTCTTAGTATGTTGATGGGATGAGGATGCTGTGAGAAACATAGGCCACTCTTTTACCAGAGTGGAGCACAGAGCATCCTAATTGTAACCTTAGTTACTGTACATAAATACATTCATTATATATATATTTTTGTATGTGTAATATTTAAGTGACTTTAGCTCTAATCTGCCATTTTTTTACAGGGAGTGTTGTGAGTGTAACAGTAACAGAGTAAAAACAACTTCTTGGCTTTTGAGTTTTTTTGTTGTAGTTTTTTTAATTCAAAAGATTTATTGTCAAACATCAAGGCATAGAAAAACAGTAAACACAGACAACACACATTCAATGAGAAAAAGATTTAGCAGTGTTTTAGCAAATATATTAATCTTCTCACCTAACATTCAGAAAGAAGTGTATTTCCCATATTTTTTTTGTTCCTCATACTTTACATATGTCTACACTTTAATACTATACTTTTTCCTCTTCAGGCCTCAAGAAATTATTCAAACAATTTAAAAAGGAAAAAGCTATTTTTGGTCAAACTGCTCATGGGTCATGTCAACATAAGTCCATAACCTGTGATGAGGGGTCGCAAGAATGAAAATTTATTTCAAGAGGTCTCAAGCCAAATATGTTGGTAACCACTGGGCTATAGTGCAATGAAGATCTGTAAGGAGAGCGAGAAAAGACTTCAGAGGCTGGATGGGTGTTTCAGCAAATGTTTTCATGACTCCTTCACTATTCCACCATCAGGAAACAGCTCACAATAGCTTGAACGCTGTTGAGCTGTCAGGATGTTTCATGTTGACTCTACACCCCTGCGCAACATGGTGGCGGTATGCACCTTTTACGCTGGTTTACTGTCCGCCAATAAAAACACAAAGAAGAAGCACAACGTAGCGTCATGCTTACGTTTGCACCCCGTTTGTAAATGCCAGACCTGCTGAGCTAAGACGGGTCCGGTAGACGCTAAAGAAGCAGAAGCCTTGACAGGAGATTAGTAGATGTTGTTGAGGACTGAGACTTAAGTTTATGTAGAGACAAGATGAGTGACGTCAGTGTGGACTCCAGCACGCTTTGCCTCTTTGATGTTGACGGCACGCTCACGGCCGCGAGACTGGTAGATAATATGTGTGTGTGTGAGAGAGAGAGAGAGAGAGAGAGAGAGAGAGAGAGAGAGAGAGAGAGAGAGAGAGAGAGAGAGAGAGAGAGAGAGAGAGAGAGAGAGAGAGAGAGAGAGAGAGAGAGAGAGAGAGAGAGAGGTTGCACCAGACTCTATTCATACAAACATCTGTCAAGTAGATCATGTCAGTTGAACATCCGGTTCCACGTTGTTATTGTAGTTCTTCCGAGCGATAATGTGCTCCACAGAAACGTGTACTTTGACCATCGACTGTATAAAAATATGGACGTAGTTACCGTGACGTCACCTGTTGGTTTCTGAAGAGCGGTTTTGACCTGGATGTATAAACAGAGTAAAGAGAGTTCTCTTTGTACATCCATGCTTAAAGTAAGCCGCTCCGGCCATCGCCATTTTGGCAGTGCGTGACGCTGCCTAACTCCCAGCCAATCAAAAATGGGAAAAGAGCTGAAAGCTGAAACAAGCCACCTAACGTTAGCAGCTGGTGGACCTGTCACTCAAAGCAGCCATGTCTTCATTATGCATAACTTTACGGCTTAATAAAATCTAAACGGGTGAGTTATAAAAAAAAGTCACCCCCGGTACAGTTGTCATCAAAGGGAAAATTAGCTATAGAGACCAAAACCGTTGTTTGTACCAGGCTGTAAACAGGTTTATTTCTGTTGTAAAGTTGGGCATTTTCACATGAGGGTCAATGGGATTTGACCTATGGATTTGACTCGCTTTTAGAGTCAGCCTAAAGTGGCCATTCAAGGAACTGCAGTTTTTGGCACTTCCGCATTGGCTTCATTTTTCAGCCCCGGAGGTTCCCGCTTGACTTTGACATGAATAAATGACGTAAGCCGATATGTGTCACGGGCTGCCATCAGCTAAATTACAGGTTGAGCCTTTGCTAAATAAGAACTATCATGTGAGCTATATGTGCACATGACTGGCTCTGCTCAGTGGTTGGTTTGCTGCGTTTCTTGCAGTAACAGGAAGTGTCTAGCGGAACGTAAAGGCTGAGGGACCAGTGTAGTTTATAGTGCTTGAGTTGCTGAAAATATTCAACGTTGACAATAAATATTGTAAACCCTCCGCATGTATAGTCACTGTTGTCACCATCTGCGTTCAAACACAAACCTTTCGTGTTCAACAAATCTGCCGCTTTCTCATATGACGCTGATGCTAACTGTGTTTCCATAGGGTTCCACTAGCATTTTGCTAACAAGCGGAACCACCTCCGCCGGTAAAGGGATTCTTCTTGTCTTGTGCCAATTAGTCCAGTTACACGGATGTGCGGCTGTTTCTCCACAGAAAAGATCTGTAACTAAATTCGAGCTTTAATCAATCTGCAACTGGCAGATTGTTTACACAACAATTTATGTTATGTTTGAGTTTCTCCTATTAAACTGTTGCAGTTCACTATAGGCTCAATCCCAGTCACTGTCAGTCATGAGTGTCTTCATATTCAGTAATGTGACCACTTCTGTTTTCAGTATCTTCTTCCATGATTTGCAATCATACCACAAGTGTGCTCCTGAGTAGGGGTGTGATTGTGCGTTACCATCTGTGTTTGGAGACTGATTGTCTAAAAAGAAAGGAATAGCATCATAAGAGGGTTTAGTAAGTGTGCTTGTGCAACAAAGGGGGTAACCTAAAGTGCAATCACTGCTCAAAATATTACAATAAAACAACCACTGAAGCTACAGAAAGTTAAAGTTATAATCTCAAGAAAAAACTGAGCAATCGAAACAGTGGATATGAATCCCAACAACTGAAATACATGCAGAATGTAAAATACTACTAAATAATCAAGATGCAGTAGCTGAAGATAGTTGAAAGAGTAGAAATGGACTCATGCTGACTCTATCAAATGGCATGTATTTTTCCTTCTGTTGGCTGTGGTCTAATCATATCTCTTAAAGGCTTCACCTTGATTAAGTGTTGTTGCTATGGCTTCTGTCATTTGTGCTATCATGTCAGTAAATTAAGTTGTGTGTGTTTTTTTTCAGCCTGCAACTCCGGACATGTCAGAGTTTCTTGACAAGTTGAAAACTCGGGTTCGAGTCGGAGTGGTGGGGGGCTCGGACCTTGTCAAGATCAAAGAGCAGCTGGGAGATGATGGTGAGACACAAAACTCACAACCAAAACCACGCACAATTCTTTTGCTGGAAGGCTTCTACAGTGAAAAGTTGTTGGAGGAAGTCAGCAATGTTACCATGTCTCTTTTTCTCTTCTCACTTACGGCCGTGCTTTGGCCCTGTGCCTTTCAAATATGTATTTCTGATCTTAAACAGAGATGGTACGCCAGTTTAAGCACTGAAACTGAATGTAAATGAGCTGAAAATGTGTGTCATATCGAGATGGTGGGCCACCATTATTGAGTCTATTTTGAGTCAACTTTTTTCTACTGAACATTAAGAGCTGCTCAACTCAGGCCAGTACCTCTACCGATAATTTCTTTGCCATCAGATCTTCTTGATTATTTCTTTCTCTATGTGTCTGCATACAGTGATTCAGAAAGTGGACTATGTGTTTGCTGAGAACGGTCTTGTGGCCTACAAGAATGGACAGTTAATCTCTGTTCAAGTAAGATTGACTTAAAACGCCTTTTTATGTGAATGCTCTCAAGTCTGTATTGTGAAAGTCCTCATTTAACAGAGGAAGATGATTTTCCATCCTATAATCTTGGTTTTATAATCTCAGCTCTTACAGAGATACCCTAAATATGATGACGTGGCCTCATGTTACAGTCACCAGGAAGTTAACTTTGTCTGCTTGTTGTTGTTATCAGTCCATCCAGGCCCACATGGGTGAAGAGCTACTACAAGATTTCATCAACTTCTGTCTCAACTACATGGCCAAGATCAAACTGCCCAAGAAGAGGTACAGACATGTCAAAGAAGGGTAGGAGTGATCAGGTTGAGCCTCACAGTGACTGAATTGTGTAATGTTTTACAGGGGGACATTCATTGAATTTCGTAACGGCATGTTGAACATCTCCCCTATTGGACGCAGCTGTACACAGGAAGAGAGGATAGAGTTCTACGAGCTGGACAAGGTAGCACACATGCATTTACACTGAGTAAGATTCCTTTGGCTTGAGTCAGAAAATGCATCACTTAAAGCTGCATTAATCAATGTTTTTTTTATCAATAATGTATCATGTGACTGTGCAATGTGAAAGGGGTCGCTTATTGTGATGATCTCACCGAGAATTATCACCCGACTCTGAAGTTCCCCTCAGCGCTTTGGAGCGATTCAACGTCTTTCAGCTCATTGTTTTATTTTACAGTCCAGAACTTAATTGTTTTGGTTCAGTCTCATGGCTCTGATCAACCTCAGTAAAGTATTCCGCGTTATAAAGTGAATATTGGACTTATATTTATTAAGTGAAATACAACTGAAATACAACTCCTAATGAACGCTGATGTTGCTCTGTATCTGCTGGATATGTAATGTTTGCTAACATGTTTGACAAAACAGCTTATTTAATGTGATAATATATCACAATATATTGTTTTCAGCATGTTCTACTGTCCCCATCTGGCCAAAAAATGAATTAATGCAGCTTTAACTTTGCCTGTCTTTGCATCTGTCACTCACAGGATAGCAAGATTGTGATAGAAAATACATGTAAACTGGTATTTTTCTTGCTTTTGGTGATCACACTGCCACCTAGAGGCAGATGTGTGCATCCTTTTGATTAAAGAATGTTTGTTTTTTGTATTTGTGTACATCATTAATAGCCCAAAATTTAAATATCTCTTTAACTGAAGCAAGAGTGCAGAACTTGTTTCATTGTCTGAATCAGAAGATAATTACAGATGACAGCAGCTGCAGGGCTGTGATTCTTGTTTTTGGCCCCAACAGAAAGAAAAAATCAGAGAGAAGTTTGTGTCCATATTAAAGGAAGAGTTCAAAGGAAAAGGATTGTCATTCTCAATAGGTGAGTCAACTGCATTCAGTACAGTCATATAGTGTTTGTGTCTACAGTGGATATATTTTTTAAAGAAACGTAGATCTTGTCACATACATACATGACGTGCTTTAAGCAGCTGGCCATGAAACCAGATAGTAAAATAAGGACCTCAGTTGTGGCCGTTTCTTTCTCAGTGTGATGTAAATTCTCCACATCATCTCCTTCTCTTTGTTTCTGTGCAGGAGGGCAGATCAGCTTTGACGTGTTCCCTGATGGTTGGGATAAGAGATACTGTCTGGGGATTGTTGAGAAGGACAACTACTCAACCATTCACTTCTTTGGAGACAAGACCAAACCTGTGAGTATGCTAACTACTGCACAATAAGGCTGATTGCTGTAGATCCTACATGTAAATTCTTCGAAAGGTAGAATATCAGTAGAACTGCTAGGTAAAAAGATCAGATAGACAACCCACCTGGATGGCACCGTAGCTGACACCTATACAGTCCACGAGCAGAGGTTAATCATTCAGGTTGCTCACTCACACGCTAACCTGGCTAAATTTGTCCGTCCTCACTGACCATTTACACATTCACTCTGTAGAGCGTTATTGAAAAGCTCTGTTTTGGGTTTAAAAAACATTAGTTTAGTGTGAACAGAGCCACAGTGGAGAGGAAAATTTAGCCATGGTGTGGACACACTCTGAAAACACCTGCTTCAAGTTTTATTATGGAAATGTAGCTGTTTTAATATGTTTTTTTTTATGGTTGGAGATCTTTATGAAAATGACCTGAAAACACCAGTGTGGACACATCTTGTTTTCATACGTTAAGAGTGTTGTTTTTTTTTTAGATTTAGCTGGTGTTGTGTGGTTATAGTCAGAGTTGCAGCTTGCAGTTGCAGATTTATATGTTTTACTGTAGGTTTCTTAATTGTGGTTTAAAGGTACACTCTCTGATTTTTTTTTATAGCACAGAACAGGACTTTTAAACCCAGACATTTCCTCTCAGCTCATTGCTGATGTTTGAAAGTTTTTTGAAGCACATTTTGTGATTTTGGATACATGTAAAAAAAAATCAGAGAGTGTATGTTAACATTTGCGAGTTAAAGCCTAGGTGACTGCAAGATGAGGACACTCCAGATAAATGATAGTCTGCATGCTGTGCTGTTGTAAAAGTGGTCTCACCACACTGACAAGGCAGCACTCTGAGCTCTAACTGACCACCATCTCCATTGAAAAACATTTTCCCATTGATCCACTGAATCCAGAGCAGTTTGCTGTGCATATAGCAGACTGATGGCCCTTTCACACATAGAGTATGCAGGAATTCTGGCCTCAAACATCCATGTAAGACTTTTATTTTTGGGCATTTCAGCCATGACATGGTTGGTCTTTATAGACAAGTTTTTTTTTTCTCCACACTGCAGTGGCAGAAATGCCAGAAACAATGATGAATGTAACTTATTTTGTAACTGTTATATATCCATCCATGACTTATTTGTTGACCACAGACATTGCTGGGGGGAAGGGTTGAATTCTTCTATTTTATTCTCTTTTTTCCCAACAAAAAAGAAAAGAAAGCCAATAAAAAGGGAAGCTGTAAAGACTGGTAAAAGAATATCTGCTGCCACACAAATAATCTCCTCTTGAGAAGCTGATTTAGCTTCATACAGTACATGACCACTTGTACTAAAAAGCAGTTTGAGTTTCAGTTTGTCTCTGCCAGTAAAAATAATCAGTTTATTGCTAACTTCCTGTGCCACTCCACTGAAACTGAGAGTGACGACATCCTCTGTTCTGGATGACTGAAAATCTTCTAAATAAAACATCTGAAAGCATGTCTTCACCTTGTCATTACAGAGTTATTTGTAGATTGGAGGCAAAAACTGAAATCAACAGAATAACATGTTTAGAAAGTCATATCTGCATAATGTACATAAAGCACGGTTTGTGCTAAATTGTGAAATGATCGAGCCAACTGTTGAGTCACGAGTCTTGTTCTACTTTTTTTTTTTTTTTTTAGTGAAGTTGTTCACTCAGTTTTGGAGAGATAATTCACCAGTCTGAGCTTTGCAGAATGTTTTTCAATGGAAAAAAAGCCTTCAAGAACATTTTACAGAAGACTCATAACTATTGTATCTGTGTGTGTGTGTGTGTGTGTGTGTTTTTTTTTTTTGTGTTAGGGAGGAAACGACTATGAAATCTACTGTGACCCCCGGACCATCGGCCATGAAGTCTCCAGCCCAAAAGAAACACAACAGCTTTGTCAGAAGCTTTTCTTCTCATGAGCGAGAAGCAGCAGCTGTTACCATATGTTCCCATTACTTGTACAAAACAGAGAAGAGAGTTTATATTTTAGAGGTCTCATTCATCTGTGAGGATCTAATCTTTAGCTTTCGTTACAAAAATAATGAATTTAATGCAGAATGAGCCAATGTCACTGTGTCTTTGATAATGCCAAGGAAGAGAGAGTCACTGACAAATGAGAAGATAGACTTCTGGGTTTTCCTAATGGAGTCTTGAAGCGTCATGGCTTTAAATGTGATAGTAAACATGATAGTGGGTATGCTGACATTTTTTTTATCAATATTTTTTTGTGGCAAATCTCCAACATTGTGTGCTAACTTTTTATTTTAGATGAGATGAGAAATGAGATTCTGTCTTGTTATCTCAGCATTACCTCATGGTAAAGGTTGAGCCAAAACCCTTACCAACATAATTGCTGGAGATGAAAAATGCAGTTGTTTTGTGTTTTTTTTTTTTTTTATTCACATGTGAGTCTGACCATCATGTTCTTGAATCACTTATCTGGAAATCCAACATATTTGTACATGGCCTAAAAAAAAGCCTGGTACTGTTATTCTATGTAATTGATGTCAATACTGTCTGACTCTGAATCTGCTTTTTTTTTTAACTAATCCCCAACTCCCATCTGACCCTGTGTGCCTCTGACAAGCTGCAGCAGAAGACTCTTTGATTTAGCATTTCAGATGTGATTTTGAAGTGTACTTCAGTTAGTGGAAGCTGTAAGGAGAGTCATGTCAATGTTAGTGTTAACAAACAGGCCTTTTTGGATTTTTTTTTGTTTTTTGTCTCAGAGCAAATTTGTCAGTCAAATGTCGTGGCCGTTGCTCTGACGTCTCTTTGCTCGCATTTTCTGTGAAAGCCTTTTGTAGGTTTCACACTTGTCTTTGTTTCATTATGTTTACTATCACTGCTCGGTTTGATCCGAACAAACTGGAATCCTAGCCAGATGTTTTAGAATAACAAATATCAAAAGCTTTCATGCACTGACAGCATTGTAAGGCTGAATCACCTTGCTGTTATGGAAGTTAATTAACTAAAATATATGTTTTTATATTGTAAAGTCACCAGTTAGTGTACTACTTTTAGGCGAGGAAAAAGCTGCAGGTTAAAATATTTCAGAGGAAAGAGGTGTTGAACAAAAAACATCTGGTGTTATGTAACGGTTCTTGCAGCACAGCAGCAACAGAATCAGAGCATCCTGTGAGCCTGATAGATTAGTCACTTGTCTGTTACTTAATCTGGTTGAATTTCCCTTCTTATTAAGTGAAGTAATAATACAAAACACAAGTGCTTATTGATATTATTGGCCCCTTAAATGTTATAGAATATAGGCTATCTGAGACTTATGCTTCATACAATCATAATAAGTGATGTTATATGTCAATACATGACACTAAAAACCTTAAATTCTGCTTAGAGAAAGATTAGAACTTTGAGAAATAAAAGAAGGGAACAATACATGATGTCATGTGTGTGTTTGGTGCTGAATTCTTTAAAATAGACATAACACAGGCAAAGCCTATTTAAATATGGATCCCTTACATGTGCTTATTTAAGAATCCTGACCATGGTATACATGTGCTGCCTTCAA
This sequence comes from Thunnus albacares, assembly GCF_914725855.1. Taxonomy (NCBI): domain Eukaryota; kingdom Metazoa; phylum Chordata; class Actinopteri; order Scombriformes; family Scombridae; genus Thunnus; species Thunnus albacares. Next base: position 15,122,053 of record NC_058108.1, on the reverse strand, counting down.
AAACGTATAAAATAAACTCGTTAGTGCTCTCTGGTGGAAACCTATATACTGTCAACACTGTTTCTAAATGACCTCAAACATGAAGTATTTTGGCATCTCTGTACTGATATTTCTTGTTATTTATCTGCTGACATATATGTCAATACCAATATGTCTAAATCACAATTTATATCAATATATACATGTCAATATATCTACCAAAATATCTAAATATGAAAAATACAGTTGATCAGTGTGTTGTGATGAGAATCTAACAGCTTGAGCCCCACAGCTTGCTAGTTGTCTAGCACGCTGTTAGACTCAAGCTGTTAGATTCATGGCTAGCAGCTCTAGACAAATTGCTAGTTGTTTAGAGCTGCTAGCCATGCTAGCATCTCTAGACAACTAGCAATTTGATGGATTACTTAAATTATCCTTTGACTTTTCCTTTAGCACCACCAGTTTTCACTTATTTCTTGATATACATGTATCTCACCAACTTGGCACATAATCTGGTACACACATTCATGGTCCCCATAAGATGAATTGTAATAACTGTGATGGCCTGACTTTTCATCTAGTTTATGACCAAAAACCGGCAAAACTAATGATGTTCCCATCACAGTTCCACTTTGTGTTTAGTACTAATGAGCAAATATTTTCATGCTAACACGCTATATCAACACAGTAAATATGGTAAACTACAAAACATCAACACTCTAGCATATAATTGTGAGCATGTCAGTGCACTGATGTGAACTTTAGCTCAAGTAAAGCCTCACAGAGCTGCTGGCATTGTTGTCGACTCTAAATCTTGTTCCTGGTTTCAGTAGCTCAGTTGTAAAATGAAATTTGCATTTTCAGTTCAGACTTTGATATTCATAGTAATATAAGCAAATGTACTGTACTGAGCACTGTACTAAACACAGAAATGCAATCATCCAATCACAAGCCAAATTTAAAGCCTCAGCGTATTTGGGTTTCATTGGACAAATGTAATGAGACAAATGTTTAAACCCTCTAGTGGACGATTAAAAGTGTATTGATCTAGGATGTCATTTGTTAAACTGCACCTGCATCCACAAGTCTTTCTTCATCAGTGTCTTTTCTCACATTGATTGGCACTGTGATGAACCAATAAAACAGCAGCAGAAATTTGAGGTGTTTACAGGTTAAAAGCCTTGCTGAACTTTGGTACTGAAGCTGCTTTTTTAAAAAAAAATATATGTCATGTTAAAGAATACATCAGGCCAAATGTATTTCTGTTGTTTCCCTTAAACAGTGCATTTATTGATATATCATTAACATCAATGGATACAGAACACACACACACATACACATACACACCACAGTCTACAGTGAAATGTACAGGTAAGAAGGAGAGATCGAGGAATTTTTAGCTCATCAGATTCAGTTGATGTTGTTCACAGCTATGCTGCAACACCTCTCATCACACACTGGCTGCATTTCCTTTAACTTCTTGTATGCCAGCACTCCTGCCATGGCCAGTGAAGTCAAATTTTTCTAACCTGGTGCACCAGTACACTCCTCCACTGCTTTGAATAGAGTAAATTTGTGAACTCTATTAATGTTGGGAAGTCAGAGTGTTGGGTCACCAGTCAGTAGCTTTAAGAAGCTATTCAGTTAGCATTCGCTTGGAATACATTCAGTGCTTTCTTCACACCTACAGTGAAGCAGTAATGTTCACCTGGAGCCAAATTTGGTTTTCATTGTCAGCTTCACAACAATGTGCTCTGATAGGTCAACTCTCACAGTAGATACCACACAGACAAACACTGTCTGCTTGTTATAATATGGAATGCACTTGGACAGTGTAGAGACCATGAAACAAACTGAGACGTGTTTACATCTCTTAAACATTTCTCAGAAGAGTTCTCACTGTTGGTACTCCATCTACATGGGAATGTAAAAAGTTGAAGATCACATTAAAGGACACAAATGATAAATTCTGTCTATATAATGACATTTGAAACATCAGCTATCTGACAAGCCTCTCTGGACTTCATGAAATACGCTTTCTTATCTGAAGGATTCGATAGGTCTTAAATCGTATTACATCAGTGTGGATATCAGGTCATTGCAGAATGTTATACAGTACACTGAAACATAATGAAGAAAAAAATGGCTTTAAAATAATATATTGCACACAAAAACACAAATAAAAATACAGTATTTCATCTTTTGATGTAAACATGAATAATTTTGTTCACATTTTGCTCTGGTTAATGACCAACAGCTTAGACTGATTCAAGATATCAGGCTGCATTCATGTTTCCTTCCTGTTGTCTTTTTTTTCTCCTGTATCTGCCTCATAGCTGGGAAACAGACATGTTTTTTTTTTTAAAAGTGCCCTTCTACACTTTTCTAACTTAGTTTCCATATCTTTGAAGTTGCTTGTTTCTAATATGAACTAAGTTATAGTGTATATTCTATAATGTGTAACTCTTAAAACCTAAATACTGTATATTAGCATTCATGGTTGTTAACTAATATTTGTTTTTAAAAAGTATTCAAGGAGGATTTAAATATCTTTAAAAATTTTAAGAGCTGAATGCAACAAAAATTAGGCTTCATCTAAGTTCTGGTCAGGGAAGAAACGGACAGGTTTTATGCTGTCGGCTTGCTGGCCTCTCAGTGTTTAGACTATATAACAGAACATTTTACATTTTCTCTCCAGCAGCAACTCTCTGGATCTGTTCTTGCGCTCAGTTGTAAAGGCTGATGACCATCTAAAAAAAGCCCTCAAACTTGCATTTTCCTCTACCTGAACTAATGACATTCCTTTTCCAGAGAAACAATGTTAGTTTTATTTCTAATGATATTCCTGCTGAGCTACAGGGAAGACTTAGCGGCCACTGGTTACTTGGTCTTAGCTGTGGAATAACCATGTTATATCTGAAGGACAATCCAAAGAGATATGACGTCGCTGACAGCAGGTTAGGTTGTGAGTACAAACATCTGCTGCTTTTAGTGTGTCTAAAAGTTTCAAAATGTGTTCCAACAATGTGGGAAATAAAGGAACACATGGGAGGAAAATGATTATAGCTATTCTCCTAATACATCTTATCTTACACCGCAGTTGCAAATTCATTTTAGATTTGTTTGAGGAGAAGTGTTCGTTAATGAAATATCTTGAGAAATACTGACACGAGTTATGTGTTTCTCATGTCAGGAAGCCACTTGTTTGAATTATCTTGTGAGTGCAGCAGCAGTGTGTTTGTTCTACTCACTGAACCTCTCATGAGGCCTGTGTTGTACATTATTTCAGGCTGGTTCCATCTACCTTTTGTCCACCTCACAGCAATAGTGCATCCCTTAAATAAAGTACAAATGACAGTAATTGAGACCACCTAAAAACAGCATCTACATATAAAAAAAAGCAGGCTGTCTGGCTTTGTGCAACACAAAAAATGTCAGATTAAAACAGAGCCTTCGTCAAGAAGGCAAAATGATAAACAGCCAGTGAGGTTTCTCCCTAATTCACCGTGACTCCCTTTATACCATGAGACAAACTAGAGTTGTCTACTAGAAAAAAAGAGATAAAATGCAACTGCCTTTCAGTCAGTCAGGAGCCATCTTTACTCGTCACAGTCTTCTCTGCTCCCCGACATGTGTTTGAATAAATATTTTTGGGGATCTACGAGAGTGATTTCCAGCTCCGTTATTCCAGTCAGGCAGTGGTGAAGGCGGCCTCATCCGTGTACGGGTCCTTGCCGTCGTCCCCGCCGCTGGACGAGCGGCTGCTGAGGTCAGCCACGCCCGACTCCAGGTCGCTGCAGGTGGAGAGATCATCGGGGTCGTGACTCTTGAGCTGGACAGGCGGCCCTAGAGGCAGGGTGAGAGCGGGGTCCTTCGTCTGAGCTTTCTGATTGGCTGGTTCAGAGGAGAGTGCATGACCGTTGTCCTGTGCAGGGCTGGTGATTGGGTCTGTGTAAGTGGTGGGCGGGTCCGGCCCGCAGTGTCTCTGACGCTGGCGGCTAGTCTTCCTCTGCGGAACCTTGATCTTCTCCCACATGATTGGCTTCCCTGTCAGGGCTGCTATCCTCTGCAGAGACAAACAGAGAGAACAACACATACACTTTATTTAACTAGCTGAGATGTCTTTCATTCATTCATCAGTATCAAGTGTTTCTCTAATTCAGTGTGCTGCAGGGTTAGGAGGTGGGAAGTGTTAGTTATGGTGGATGGCTGAACTCTAGAGTTGGACATCAGCACTAGAGTCAGTCAACAACTCTAGGATTAGTATCAGTGAATGTTTTCAACGGACACAGTTTTGCTTGTACTAGAAATGAAGTTATTCCCTGAAGATGGGAGCCTGGGAGGTAGCCATCCAAATAATTGTAAGTAATTATTTTTCCATCGGCTGCAAACGACACATTTAACATCCTCATACTTCATGTCGGATTTGGAAATTCATTATTTTGTTACCATCTACCAACAAATAGCATCAGAATAATTTGAAGATACTATTACAACATAACAATTCTACCTCAATACCCTAAAATCTTGTAGGATAAGAGTGATAAACTGCTGCAGGTCTGGTTGGTCCTTTCTCACTGCGACTGAACAGACAGTTTGGATTTGATTGGACTCTTCAGTTGAAATGTCTCTCTGGCGGTGGGCAAAGATGTGGCCAGAGACACCAGAGTTTCATCTCTTCTCTGTTGCAGACACACTTTCTGATAAGACTATTTACTACTTTTATTTACTGTACATACGTATGTACGAATAAAATATTTTTAATTTAAACAATGCCTGATCAAGAAAGCAGAGGCATAAAAAATAAAGATAAATTAAAGCAAGAAAAATGCCAGTACTTCTTGCCAAAATTAGATGGTAGTTGTAGTTTCTTTAAACCTAAAATATATCATCTGGGAGCTCTGCACTCTGTCAGAGAAAGATTGATTTTGGAGCGATGGATATTGAAGTTGAGGAGTTGAAGGGTTACTATGGAGGTGTTACAACGGTGTCTTTGTGTGTTGTATGCCTTGGTTGGAGCCCGGGTGGTGGTGGTGGGCGGTTCCTCCTGGCGGTACCTCCTGGTGATTGGTCAGCTCCTCCTCCAGCTGCTGGGATTCCTCCCTCACGGCAGACAGGAAGTCAGCAGGCGACTGGCGGGGAGGCGTCGACTTCTCCACGTGGTTGTATAAACCCTTCCACATTCTGGAGAAAAAAGGAGGAGAAAATGGGAAAGCAGTCAGAATGTTTTTTTTTTCTTATGTAGATTTGGGAGAATCTGCAGGTATCAGAAAAATCAATTTAAGATTTTTCAGATAAATGAACTTTGTGAATCCGGTAGTGTGTGTTTGCTGCAGTGACTCACTTGAAGCAGTAGGGGGTGGTGTTGGGTCTCAGGACACCCTGAGTCTGACTCAGCTCGGCTTTGTACAGAGGGTTGGTGAACTCTGCTCTGTCCTTCCATAGCTGAGGCCACACAGAATGACTCCGCTCACGAAGCCTGCCGTCCGACAACACACACACACACACACACACACACACACACACACACACACACACACACACACACAATGCAGTCACACAGCTTCATGATGCAGCACTGAGCCTGGTTCTCTAAGTATGTTCTCAAACAGAAAGTGAATCCTCCTGTCTGGATCTTCAAGCAGCACTAAGAAACATGTTTATTTGAATAGATACTTTATTTATAAGCCTAAATCAGTGAGGGGCAGCACCTTGTTTGCTCCTTTTCATCCTATTAGCCAAAGTGAAATAGACTTTACTACCCTCAATTCTGCTGGCAGACAACCAGACTCATGTGCCACAAGTTCATTGAGGGCAGGATAATTCTGATGCCAAAGGGGCCACAAAAATGAATTGATTATATGAATGTTACTGTTCTGCGTCATATAATAGGTCACATGATAGTCTTATGTGTGTGCATCCTAATTAAACTGCAGAGGACCTGGAAAGTTAGAGATGTGATTTGACTTTTTATGGTTATAAACTGTATTTTACAGACCAAAAGAAAGCAACAGACGTCAGCCAATGAGATAAACTATAAAACTGCGGATATAAGTTTCAACAGTGTCAAGAAGTACAGAATATAAATAAAACTGTACATATTTGACTCTGGAAATTTGATGTGGAAAGTGTTTTATCTACAATATCTGTGGCTTAAAGGGGCATGTGTGCATATGAATGTATGCAGTGTTTGTGTATGGAGTTTCCACTTACAATAGTTTTTACTGTCTTCATCTGTCACACAATAGATTAAGTCCAGACAATCCAGTATGTATATGTGTGTGTGTGTGTGTCAGCCCTACCTCATATCCCTGCGTTCCTTCTGGCAGTTTCCAAGGAAGGTCCCATACTGGCAGGAGTAGACGTGTGTGTGTATGGCGATGAGGAAGCGCTCATTGAACTCAAAGGCACATGGGAACTGCTCAGACAGCTGCCACACACACTCCAGGAACTGATCGATGACCGGAGACACCTCTTTAGGATCTCCATCCAGGTGAGCATACCTGCAGGGAGAGAGCTCTCTCTTTACTGTCCATCACACTACACATACTCTTCAAAACATCCATTACACTGATTTATAAAAAAAAAATAACATTTTTCTTTTCAAATGGCTGAAAGATCAGTTTGAAGAAATTCATGAATAGTTCAGACAATTAAATGACAAAAAAACGTGTTTTGTAAGAATTAGAGCTATGTTTATTATCTCTTTTGATAATTGTTCTAACTTTCACTCAATTTATTAACTGCTGACCAAAGTTTTCTCTCTTGTATTGTTATAAAGCTGTGCTATTGGCTGAGCAGTTCATTTTTGATGTGAAGGAAAGAAAGTAGGCAAGGGAAGCTAAGTCAACCACAACAACAGTATTTTCCAGGTTTGTTTTTCTTATTTATGTTTATGTACTCTCCTTATTTCCTCTCTCATTTGTGTATTGTTCTATGTTTTGTAAGTACATTTCTATGTTGATTTTGATTTAGTTTTTTTTCTACTTTATACAGCATGTTGTAGTTCATGTTTTTATTTTTTAATAATAAAAAGACCAGTCAATAATAAAAATGTAATTGATTATACAATAATAAAAATATGTATTGGTTACAGCTCTGATTTTAATCATCCATGTGCCTTAAACTTTTGCTAGAGGCAGAAAAAATAAATGTACAGTCACTGTTCAAACTGGTGTATCTGAAAAAGTAAGTAAAGCTAAATATTATAATTTACGTATGATCAGTAAACAATGTTTTTAGGAAGCAATGTGGGAGTCAACTTCACACCTCTTGATATTTGAAAGTGAGAGTTCAAACAACATTTGCATAACCAGGTGCTCCTTCGATTTCAGTATATTTGAACATAATCTGTATGCATAAATGTCCACTTAACTTGGCTTTTGCTTGTTTTCCAGTATTTTGGTTTAAGAGAAAACAAAAGTTTCCACACAAACTACACTCAACGAAGCGGATTCCTTCACGAAGACAACTCCAGTATATTAACTATTCTTTTATTCTCATTTGCCATCATGACAGTGGTTACTTCAAGTTCTTACTTCACAACAGAACCATAAGTTTCACCAACTGGCAGAGACCACTGATCTCAAACATGCATCCACAGAGCCACAGATGTGTTTTATAGTTGCACCTAAAAGGTAACATTCAATTTCTATTTATCCATTGTCTGAAACTTATGTAGTGTTAAAACATGACTTTAACTGGTGTGACCCATTTGACAAGCAGACTGTTCAAACTGACATGTTTTTATCAGATTTCCAGTAAACACAAACTGCACACCGCCACCTGGTGTTACTTTTACAGGCAGATATGTGGGACCTTTATTATGGACAGCTATTCTATCTGCAAGACTGTATGCAAAATATGTAACAGCGGTTGGCCCTGTCTTACAAAATGAGATAAAACACAAAATGATTGTAATGGTGTTGCTCTGCAGACAGTGTGTGTGTTAAAGTCAGACTTTACCGGTTACTGACCTGTGGGAGAACTTGTGTCCGAAGGAAACCCAGTCTCTCTCTATCAGCACCTACGAGAGAGGAGAGGAAGAGGAGTGAACAGGAATGAGACGATGAGGCAGAGGGAGAGGGTCGGAGAAGGTGAAAGACCACCTAGAGACCACGCAGGGACACTAGTTTGAGTGTGAGTCTGTTACCATGAGTCCTTTGATGGTTCTGTAGTATGGATCCAACAGTATACTGGCTACGGAGCAGGCCTGGGCTGTCCTGTCCCAGCCATCTGAACAGTGAACCAACACACTGATCCCCTCATCTGCCACCGCCTGGAGAGAGAGAGAGAGAGAGAGAGAGAGAGAGAGAGAGAGAGAGAGCAGTTAGGCGAGAAGGCCGAACACTTCTTGGTTCCAGCTCCTCAAATGTGTGGATTTGCTGTTTTTTTCTGGTTTTGAACTGTTGCTGACAAAACAAGCAATTTCTAATAAATTGTTACGGGCATTTCTCACTGTATTTTGATGTTTTGTAGACTACATGATTTATCGAATCAAAAAGTAATCCATATTAACAGTGGCACCAATCGTGTCAGTTGCAGCTCTGCTTTGGAGGCCAGCAGAGGCTGATAGTTGTCTCATTAATGGAAAGTATACTACTGTCTTCTCATCAATGTGTCAGTGATTCAATATGAACACGCTACGTCACCTGCCATTAACAGTTCTCTCTCTATATTATGTGATTGGATTATATGGATACCCAACACTAAAAACCCTCTTTGGTTTACACATTAAAATAGTACTCCATTCATTTAGCATTGCACTCCTGTAATGTTGTCATTGTTGACAGATTGATCAGCGCTTCAGGTGTGTCATGCTAGTAGCAGCTAATGTAGCCTGGAGATGCTAGCCTCAAGCAGAGTTGATACAACCTCACTTCTTTCTAAGTCCACACCCCCAGATGAATTTCATCCTCAAACTTGTTGTCTTTAGCCCCAACTGACAATTTTTACACATAAGCAGTCCTGTAAACACCTGCAAACAGACTGTGATGTGTAGAATCAGTGGAGTTTACCTTTTAAGAGTGTATTCTCTTCTGTTTAGTCTTATCCTAAATGCTTAGTTGCGTTTAAAGCAGATTTTTAAAGCAGAAAATCTTTATGATTTTATGAATCTACCAGATACTGTAGCATACATGCTAAGGTAAACAGGAAGTGGTTGTTTGTGTGTGTTTCAGTATTGAATATGTTTGTGGTTGTGTACACACCCTGGCTATGAAGACCCCAGCATCTACAATGGCTTTAATGTGTTTGAGCCAACCAGAGTTCTCCAGACCCCACAGGAAGTCAGTCATGGACGGAGCTCGCATCTCGCCAACTACGTGGAGAAGAGAGAGGAGGAGGGTTACACACAAACATGAGAGAAAATAGGAAATTATACAATCAGAGGAAGTTTGTGTATTTACTGTTAGCAGCTCTGTCTGATAACTTGAATACTTCCCCGTCTCCATGCCACTGTGCCACTTTGTCATTCATGCAACACACACTCTTACCGTCGATGATTTTCTGCTGGCTGCTCCTCATCACATGAATGTTTTCGATGCCAATAAACTGCAGCTTGATGTTGGTATAGTGGTCTTCGTTCTCATATCCTTTACCTGCTGCTCGGTTTGCCATAGCGTTCAGCTGGACACACACACAAAAAAAGAGTACCGTATATGAGAATATTACAGCTCATTGTATATTTATAATTGTGTCTGAGTGTGAGTATGTGTGTGTGTTACTTTGGGCCTGGTGTCCACCACATAGATGTAGTCACTACCAGGGTTGGACTTCATCACAGCCTGCAGCATCATCTCATCCTCCTGACAGCGTCCACTGAAGCCTGACAGGGGCTGACTACACCGGCACACTGCAGCCTGCAGGGCAAGTAATATATCATCATTATCGTCATTGTCATCATCATCATATTATCATATATTGATAGATTTATTCCTCTGTGTGTGTCACACTGACCAGTGTGTCCTGGTGGAAGTAGGACAGAGCAGGAAATCGTCCTCGACTCCTGAACCTTGAGCTGCCCACGATGATGGCAGGTGTGGCCGACTTTGGAACAAACAGCTCTGATGGGTACGTATCACACACCTGGGAGAGGACAGATGTATTTTACTGTTAGGAGCTTCCAGTTAGATACACATTATTTATCAGTGATGAGACTTTTCATGCTGAACTATGTTCCTGGCTTCCCTGTAAGGAGATTCAAGAAATGTAAGATTAAAGTATCATGCTAGCTAGTTCTATTTTTTTCTTTGTTCAACAAATCCCTTGGAAATACTAAAACAACAATGTGTTAGTTTGTCTATTAATACTTTCTGACAAACCATTTGTGTCACTCAGTCACTCCTCCTGAAGAGGTAGTTTAAAAGGTTTAATCATTTTCTAAAACAGCATTTTTGTTTGTTTGTTTTTAAGCACATTTTAATCACACAAGGGCAAAAGATGTATTTTTTAAAGACTACTTTCTACCAGGCATTAATATGCATTTAATGCTCTCGTATTAATGCTGCTAGGATGGCGTACAGTATGTGGGATGGAATCAACATAAATAGCAGTCTGTGTGGGTAATAAAGAAACACATTACCCAGCGCAACAGTGTGGCTCATTTATGTTTTTTACAGCTTCTGGACAACAATGAAGCTTTACAGACATTAATTGTTAGTAGGAAGAAATTCGTTGTTTGGTTTGGTCTTTTCATGGGATATGTTGACAATACAAAAATACAGAATATTGCCAACCTTATCCTTTAATAATGTCAGTATGTTTCTCTTAATGGTCACTATGCTGCTTCATGTTTCTCCTGCTACCAGATTACCAGAACGAATGTAAAGCATCATAGCACTGTGGTGTTGTGTATATAGAGTTTGACAATTTCAAGATGTTCCAGATGTGGTTTTGCATTACTCTACTGTACAGTATTTGATTAATGTCCACACATGACAACATCAGGGATAGGCAGCTATGTGCATGTCATGTTAGGGGTTAGCAGACTATTGGTCCAAACATCAAAGAAATAACATGATTTTATTCTCTCTGTTTAAACCAATGTTTGTTAGTGAAGCAGAGAGAAAAAACTGATGGTGTTGTAATGTGCAATGAACACTTTAAGGAACATGACTGCCTATCTCTGATATATTTAAGTAAGTATTAAAAAATTGGACAGGCTGATATGCAGACCACCATCAATATAAATATGCAGAAAAAGAATGATTGCATGAATCTGACGCCAGATTGAGTAATAAACTGTGAGTTAAGATGTTTGCTCTAAAGCTCACTTTAAAGAGAGCTGCTGTATGTTAGAGGAGGTAGCTGCTGATAAGCAGTCAGTGAGGCTTGTATTATCTTATCTCTGACCTTGTGAATATCCTGAGCACAAGGCATGTTCACTGCACTTAGAGAGCAATAAGTGGGCAGCTAAAGACTATAAAATATATCACCGTAATAAACTTCACTTAAACTCTATCCTGTTTTATAGGAGAATCAGCTGTCTCTTTACAACAGCACAGTATTCTATAACAATATTATTCAGCATAAAATTACTCCTTTCGGGATTTCCCAAATGACTGGTCAATCTCTTCCTATTCCTTTTAAATACGTTTTATTTCAAATATCAGTTAATGTTTTTAGTGTTATGATCCAGGAAATAATAACTGTTTTTCTGTGGCTGGTGTTTTTCTCTGGACATGTGACTGACCCTGTATTCACTGTTGGCTGCTGTAGCAATCCACAGGTTATTAGGAACTCCCATCCTCTTGTAGTCAGCCATGAGGTCCATGAAGTTCCATGATTCTTCTCTCTCCTCCTTGTTCACATTGGGATTGAAGGACAGGCAGTACAGCTCACTATACTTCTCTGTCACAGGAGATGAGATAAGAGGAGAGGAGAAGAGAGGAGAGGAGAGGAGAGGAGAGGAGAGGGGGAGAGGAGAGGAGAAGAAAGAAGAGGAGGGGATGAGAGAGGAGAGGAGAGGAGAGGAGAGGAGATGATGATTTTAAATGAGTATTTTTTTATGTGTTCAATATACTGTAAGAGTGACACACACACACACACCTGTTTGTGACACCCTGGTCTAACAAGTGTTGGAGTCCATGAAAGCAAATTTCTACCCGCTGACACACACAAATATACACACACACACACACACACTCACACACCTGGTCGTGACAACCTGACCAATGAGGCTTGGACATCCAAACAGTCTCTCTCCTGCGGGATGAGGAGCTGGAAGATTCGGAAGTCCTTACAACGCAGGATCAGCTGACTTCCTGCTGGTGACGTGGGAGGCCTCTCCACACTGCTCACCATGCTGTGCAACACCTGAAACACACACCTGTCCTATTATTCACTGAGGACATTCACAGGAGGACCAAACCCACATAAAACACACATACACACACACACTGCTTCATTTTCTCTATCTGACTGTGAATAACAAATGTAAGGTTTCTAACTGTGAGTATGGAAGTCAGTGATATCAATCAGCAATATAAAAAAACGAAAACTAGTATAACGCCCAACATGTGTCAGACTGTTGTGTAATCCGTCTTGTGACCTAAAACATTCAGGAAGGAATGTCAACATCAGTTTATGGGGAAGCTTCTGGGTTTTTCTAACAAGAGGTGAGAGCCGCGCAGTGAAGTAGAAGAAGTAGTTGCTTTAGCAGCTGTTTTGTGACACAAGATAATTGAAGTCTGCCTTCTTTGTTGCTGCTAATCCAGTCGACACAGTCAGCGCCCGTTGGGTGAAATCTGACACCCCTGGATGCCTTTATTATCTAATCATGTCCAGAGGGACAAGGCAGCCTCCTCATCCACCTCCTGAAGGAGTTCTGAAAAGGGGGAAGAGTGACATCTTTCCATCTTGTGTCTGGAAATTCAGTAGTCACACAGTCATGACAGAGATGAGGTAATACCAGCGCTTTCAAAAGACTGGTGAGATTGAAAAATATGAACACGCCACATGAAGAGTTCACTCTGTTTGACTCAAATCACACTGAAGCTCAAAAATGGCCAACTTCCCAGTGGCCAGTCTTCATGACAATTCTATGCTTAAGTGAGTTTATGTGTTTCTCCTGTATGTGCTGGCTTTACTTAATGTACTTTTACCAGATTTTTAAAGAGTGATAATCTCATGTTGAATAATTGAGAAATAAACAAAAACATTTCTTGAATGCAATGAATTCCATGATGTGAATCAGAACATCTATAGCAGTAACTTCGGTTTATGAACACGGCTTGATGTTTCCTACAGCTACACTGCATTCTCTATCCAGCCTACCTTCAATAATCAAAAGATGACAAGATCAAATTATCTTCTCAAATCCCTCGGTTTCATTCAGCTGTTATTCTCATAATTGAAAAAAGTACTTTTGACATCTTGATTGGAGAAAATATTTTGGCATTTCTGTCAACATCTAATGAAATGATACATATGAAGTAATCCTGCTATGATAGAGGAAGTGTCAGAATTCATCAAACTGTTGCTTCTCTGCAGATCATATTTCAGTCACAACATGTCCTCATTTTGCTGTCCACTGGCAGTTGGAACAAATTTCTGCATGTCTGTGGGATGTTTGGATGGAGGGATATCTCAAAGCAGGTTATTACTGAGGATGCATATAAAAAGCCTATCCAGAATAAGACTTTAATTGGAATATGAGTCTGTAAAGGACGGGAGAAAGAAAGCCAGCCTTCAACTTCAGTCAGTCCAAGCAGGCAGTGATGTGACAGAGGATAAACAGAAATACAGTGTCCAAATTATTAATAATAACATTTAAGCGTATCTGCCTTGACTGTGACATATGTGGCACCCCACTTCTGGCTTACCCAGGTCTCCTTGCGTGTCTCAGGGTTGTTTTCTACAAAGATGGTGTGCGTGGCAGAAAGGTAGAGCGTCCCAATACTGGCCTTTCTCTGGCCTGACGACCGGTCCAGGAGACGCACATTTTCCACCTTACAGAGGCACACACACACACATATACACAAGGTCAGAGATGGAAAAACACCCACAGATCGAACACTACACATACTGAGAAAGATAACATAGGAACACCCATACACTCAATGGCATGCACATGAACACAAAACAGATAATTACTCTGTAATAACAGCTCAGTATCCCTGGCATGACTCAAAAGATTACACATAATGTTCATTGAGCTCAAATTAAAGTGTGTCTGAAAATCAAGGTCATTCCTTAACTAGTGTTTTTGTATGGAATGTGTGTTTGTGTGCAACAACGAACCTACATACCTGAGTCTGGTGCTGGCATGTAACAACTTGTTATGTGTGTGTATTGTTAATGCATGTGTCATTACAGATTTATGCATATTCTGCGTGCACTATTAACCCGTTTATTTCCTGTATGAAGACAGTGGGACCCTGATGATGTGGTAATTAGGAGGATGGGGGCCAGTGTGCCTTTGCCAGACTGGCAGACAGGAGGAAAATGGTGGTGACCAGCACGATGCAGCGTCATGGTGTGAGGGCAGATTTCCTTGAGTATAAAACATATTCATATTCCATGAATAATAAAATAAATATCTGAACGCCTATGTTTGCAAGAGCACACGAGCATCCTTCAGCACATGCGCCAGTTTTGTTTATAGCTATGTCAATTATTCCACAATGCAAAGTGGCGGTGTCCATTATCGGACAGAGCGAGGTTTTAGTGTTTCCTGTGAACACGGTGGCAAACTGTTTGTTCAGCAGATGATGCACTGGGCTGCACTGACACAAGGGTTTCAAGCCTGCAGCAGCACGAAGTGTACCGAGAGGATGGATGGAGAGAGAGGAAGAGAAAGCTAAACGGGAGGGCATATCAGCAGAGAAGACACAAAGACGAGCGACACAACAGCCACGTCTCTGGCGGTGAAAAGCCGAGCTTTACCTTGGGCGTCCGGATGTGCTCCATCACTGCCAACCAAAATGGTGGAGGTGGAGAGAAAGAGTGGCCCGACGTGTTTTGTGGTTTTCACCGTCAGTGGTTATATTCCCCGTTTCACGTCAACAAACGAGCTGTACTCTGCGTGGCTGCTGTTCCAGCACTGTCCTGAAATATTCTCCATGCTTCCCGCCCTCTGTGTCCGGGCTGTGTTCGGTTAAACTGGAGGAGAAATGATTCTACACACACACTACCCCCTGTTAACGGTACCGGAGCTGCCTGTCTCCCTGTCTCCGACAGATATGACGCTGATAACAGCTGCGTACTACACTGCTGTCACCATGACGACAATAGTGCGCACAGCCTCCGGTTATACCCTTCAAAATAAAACCCAGTATTCTCATATTTGTTCCCATCCTGAAGCCTGAACAGCACGTGACTGTGTTTATAGAGCAGAGGAAATAAAGCATAAACACACGTACAGACACAAAACACAATAAAAACACAATTGAATAGAAAATAGAAAAAATACACAAAGGAAAGTCTGAACAAATGAGTCTTGAGCTGCTTTTTAAAGGTGTCCACAAAGTCCACAGATCCCAAATCCAAAGGTAGAGAGTTCCAAAGCTTATAAGCCACAACCTAAAAGGCACAGTCTCCTTTAGTTCTAAACCTATATCAAGGAACAACAGCAAACCCTGATCAGAGGACCTTTAGACCTGCTGGTGACACAGGGCTGCAGTAGATCTCTAATGTAGGCAGGTGCCTGACCATGCAGAGCTCTCCAGGTGATAACAAGAACTTTCAGTTGGATTTTTAATTTGATAGTGAGTGAACACCAGTCTGAATCGGTGTCACATGAGACCTTTTGGAGGACCTGGTCAAGAGTTTAGCAGTAGTATTTTGGACCAATCCAGGGATGTTTTACTGAAGCAGGTGAAAAGAGTAGTCACGGGACAATATCTCAATAAACAGTGACAGTATCTTATCGCAGAGTACCAATGAGCATAAAATATTGTTTAAATTGTGAAACTGCAGGCTTCTAAATCATCTGGAATTCTGTTTGGTATTCCCATTAATTTATTAATTTAGTTCTTAATGCAAACAGCATCAAGAGTAACAGTATAAAAAAGATAACAGGGGTGGAACCGATGTGACAAAAAAAAAAAAAAAAAAAAAAAAAAAAAAAATATATATATATATATATAAAATTATAAATGAAATAAGTAAAACAAGAGACAGAATAAACTGCTACACAAGCTGACTATAGTTATATGAAACATGAGAGAAAGGGAGAGAAATAATGTAATACAGAATGTAACAAACAAAATGGTAGAAAAAACTAACTAGACACCATCAATTCTTAATAGAGACATTTTAATGGAAATGTTTGAATGATACATTTTGAACAAATGAATACAGTCACTTAGTTCAGTACATTTTTGCAGAAAAAAACACGTGGCGCCTGTAAGAGTTTTATTTTGGAATTTGTAAATGAGAGACCAATCATTAATCTTGACAAACTTGATACAGGCTCGTGCCAAGCGCGTGCTCGTGAGCTCCCAAGGATTATTCGTAGCTGCGCGTGCGCAACTTCCACCCTCTCCCGCTTGAGTGTTTTCAACGCAGTAGATGACAAATATTTCTTTTCTTCTTTGTATTTTTTGTACTCAAATAGATATTATTTTTGTCCTATGTGTTTTATTTGTTGATTATCTTTGATTTATCTACTGTAGTTATTGTTTCTTTTGTGTGCATGTGAAGCACTTTGTGACCCGTGTCTGTGAAAGGTGCTACATAAATAAACTTTACTTACTTACTAAATTGTTGTCATTATAATATTGTGTTTTTTAGTATTATAAATTTAAGTCTTCTAACCCCCACTTCAGTGATCCATCCATGGCTGGGGAGATCAGAAATATGCAAGTCTGTTATATTATTTCATTTTTTATATCACAACTTAAATGCACTTGGATAAACTTTTTGCTTTTGTGTATGTTAACTGTGTTCCATAGCTATATTTTACACTTTTCTGTGACACTGGTGCTCACTTAGAGTTATCTTTCTCTCTATTTGATTAATTTTCCTCACTTTTTACTTAAATGGTAGTGAGGCACTTCATCAGTGTTCACAGACAGGCTCAGCATTAGCCTGTCTTGTCATAAGTGTGTGTTGCACAGCAGTCCGGAAGAGCAAGTGGAAGTCACATTGCAGTGTTAACACACACTCAAGTGCAGACAAACAGTTAAGGTGATTATGAAATGTTGTCATGCTTGCTGTGTAGGTCTCAACCTGTGACTGAAGAAAACAGGAGTTGATTTGTCACAGTGACAGACTGTGTTCTTGCAAACTCTGCCATTGAATCTTAAAATTTGATATTTTGATTCTGTATTTGAATTTGTTGCTCTGGAAGGCGTTTTGTAAAAACAATGTTACAGTTAAATGTACCCAAAGTACATCTGTCTATACCAGTGGAGGCCGGTCCATAGAGGCAGAGGAGGTTGCTCCTCCTCTATTTTTTGAGAGGCAAGAGGGAGATCAAAATGTAAAAAAGAATAGTTGGTTGAAATAAACCATTACCAATTCTCAGTATTATTTATAAAATATTTTTCTCTCTTCTTTGGAAAAAATCCATTATTGAAATTCTGGTTAAAATGCTTCAACAGCAACACCTGCAGGGCAGGAGGAGAAAGAGCAGTGTGTGCGTGAAGTGGTGGTGGGGGAGAGTGAGGTGGAGTGTGGGGCAGAGGAGGACGGGTGCCTGCTGTCCTCCGCACTGCGGGATCTCTTACATCAATTTAATGTACTTTTTTTCATGCTAAACTATGATTGGCCAAGACATGTAAAATGACGCTCCAAGGGAGGACATCCTCCCTAACCAATCAACAACCAGAATGTGATATTGACATTGCGTTGGTCCAATGATAGTTTCAAGATTTCATCTTCAATTCTCTCCACTGTAAGGCAGAGTAGCAGCAGAAGATAGCTCCTTGCGTTAGCCAATGCAACAGTTAGCTTGTTGTAGCAGCCTGAAGGACTCTTTATACATCCATGGAAGGACTATTTAGGACTGTTTTAGGAGAATGGATTTGGACTGTGCAACGCAGCAGTGGCAGGACGCCTCTGGGGAGGCTGGAGAAAGAAACCACCGGAGAAACAACCAGGAGAGTTAGCTTGTTTGTCATTGTTGCTAATGATATCAGACGGGTTAAGCAGCAGCCACAAAGTTCTGTTAACTAACAAACAAGATGACCAACAGCTACAAATGGATGCTATGACATGAATACTTCATCTCCATGAAAGAAAGAAGAAGACGTCAGATAACGTGAGTCAGATACAGCTTCTCTTTCTCTGTCTCTTTGGTCGCTAATTTCATCTCTGGTGGTTAAATATTTCTCTGTGGCTGTTGTGTGAATTTATCTCCTTAACAAGAATGCAGCAAAGATCATATAATGTGTTGTGGGTAGTTTGCTTGTTGAAGTTACAGTGAGCTGTCTGGACTCACTCATTCATTTGGAATGATCCAGTTTTTAACTGAGTGGTTGTTAAGTCAGCTGTTGATGTTGTGTGATTAGTGAATGAGTGTGCAGGAGGTCTGGCTGCTGGCTTGTGAGAATTTCTTCAGTTCATTTTTAAGCTGAATCTATATTGAGTAATAAGCTTAAAGTAACTAGAATAATAAGTGTTAACATGTCAACTTTGAAGACTATATTTTGTATGTTGTGCACATAGATCAGAATGTGTAAGTCATGTATTTGATACATGCATTAATACTTTCTGATGTGAACCTACACTTTTAGATCTGTGAATGTTTTTAGTGTTCAGTCTTTCTAGTATTCAGCACTGATCTGTACCTGTATCAGATTATAAGCTTTGTGGTACTTTATATATTTCCGTATACTAAGAAAATACACAGGAAACACATGTAAATCATGTGATATGTTGTCTGTTTCTGATGAGAACATAAATCTGTTGTAACAATAGAACAATACTATAAATTTGAATTTTGCTTTGTTGGTAAAATGACACATTCTGAACCACTCCGCAGCTAAAATGAGCACTTCTTTGTTTAGAAACAATATGTTTATGCTTCACCACTCAGGGGTTTTTGTTTTTGAAAGCAAATTGTTTTATTAGCATATAAAATTGCCCCCTACCCCTCCGATTTCATCAGGTGGGGACAATGATATAGTATGATGCAGTTTGTTGTAAGATTCCATGTTGGTTTTCCTCCTGTCCTCCCCAATTTTTTGAGTCACCAGCCGCCACTGGTCTATACTGTCAAAATACATCAGAATACAAGATTATTCATATTTAGGCTGACTTTCCACTGTACAGCTATTGTTGTAACCTCTATCCACATCACCACACTCTGTCCCATTAAACCAGTGGAAACAGTTACTGCTTGTTGTTTGAATTGAACTTTCTACAGAAAAATGTAGCCTACTATTTTTTTTTATGTTTTAAATCAAGTTGGGGCCTTTGTTCCATGCTTATTTTCATTCATTCATCCATTCATTCATATTATCCATTTATCCAGAGCAGTTTAATGAGTTGTTTTGTCAACTGCTGTTTAAAGTCTAAAGTCGTATTTCTGATTTTGGAAATGATTTACCTCCAGAGCTAAAACAGCTACACAACTGAGCATTTACTCTGTACATTAATATTCTCTGTAAGATTGTTATATTGTTAGTAGACTGTGAGGCTGCTGTTATTACATTATAACTCTGTACTGTTACCTGATACCTTTACATGATTTCATTATTGAAATTGTCTCAGTTTAACACTCAGTTACTCAGTTACTGTCAGGCAGTGACAATGTACACAACAGTCACTCCAAGTGTAAGCTGTTTAAAGTAACCTTTGATACACTATGGCTGAGTGAAATTGTATGAAAGTTTTTACTGAGCAGTTACAGGTTATTTCTTCTACAGGGAAATACGACTGAAAGTAAGTCATTGTATTTTTTTATTTTTAGGCTCCTCAAAATGTGTTAGTGTGAACATGTGCACATATGAGGAGTGAAGTGTTTCCTGGTCTCAGTCATGTATGTATGTATGCATGTGTGTGTTGTGGGTAAGTAAGGTAAATGATTGAGAGACCAGCGGTGTGTTTAACAGAGTATGAACTAATGCCCTCTCTAAACCCATTTAAAGCATTCTTCATGTGGCCACTAGATGGCAGTGTTAGAAATGAATGGGCAGAGCAGGTGAGATACTGACTGTATATGTGACAATCTGTACAGCACGTGTACATGTACTGCGGTACGTGGAGGCTTAGCATCTATTTTAGAAATTTAAAAAAAATCAAATGAAACAAAATAATGAAAAAAATATAATGAAATGTAAAATTATATAATAATATTATAAGACATGTAAAAAGTTTGTTGAGCATAACAGCTAGTATAAAACAATTATCTTCTTGATTATATTAAACAACAGTATCACCATTGCAATAACTTTTTAAGAAAACCTTTATCGTTACATGATGCCAGGCTATTATTCCTCCGCCAATTAATATAGTTCCTGAAATTATGAGTAGGCTGAAAGTGTGATGGTTTAATTGGTTCATTAACTGTTGTGTATCCACAGGTGTGTATTCCTGTGTGTGTGTGTGTGTGTGTGTGTGTCTGGGCTCCTTCGTGACTCAGCCCATCAGACTTGAGGACTGCAGCAGTCACTGATTTTCTGAAAAGACTGTAGTCATATGGACCATTTGGACCTGAAGGCATATCTTAGATGGGATTTGGAGGGTGTGCGTTGGATATCGGATGTAAAGGTAGTGTTGCTGAGGTCGTGGTGTATCCAGGTGAAAGCTGCGGACAGGTTACTCAGAATAAATCCCACACAGAGGCTGCTGACGACGGTAAGTGAGTTTAACGCCTGTTATTACTCCGCACTGTCGTCTTGTTGTGAATGAGAGACTTTATACTGTTTGTCACCAACTATCCTGATATGTTAACGAGTGTTTAGCCTGAAATAATGCCGTTTAGCCCAAAGCTAGAGAACGCCAAACTCCATTTAAAAATACTACCGTGTAATGTTGGCTCGTTTATGAGCAAAATGGGCACCTCGCTAAAACAAACCTAACGCCTTTCAGAAGTTGACAGACTCTTATGTCAACTTCGGCAAACCCATTATTCAAAAATCATCCAGTTATTTAAAGTAAATTTGAACTTTATTGTATTAATGATGCTTGATATAGCCTCATGTAGCAGTAGGTTGTTGAGGTAAAAACAACTGTCAAAAATACGATTTTATCGCAACAAGTATTGTTATGTTGCACTGACTGCATGATGAATCAAAGCCTGGCTTCTAATAATACGTAGGGTGGCCTAAATTAGTTATGCTCTAACATTTATACCTTTGCAGATAAGGAAGCATAAATTTGACACATTTTTGAATGGAGTTTGGCGTCGCCTCCTGCCTGTGCTAGAAAATTACTACGTCTCGAGGAAAGGTGACGTCGGCGTTTGTCTTTTGTACCCTGAACAAAGTTGACGCTGATCTGTCAAGTATTTATAAAAAAAAAAAAAAAAAAAAAAGCTATACAAGTCAACGCCTTCTTATAATGCGGTTTTTCAATTTTCAGCCAATTACACAGTTTCAGACTTAATAGAGTTTTAATCCCAGTTAAAGTTACATCCCTCTGTATTGTCAATAAGACCCTACCTTAGAATACGTCATTATGTCTGCACCCTCAGCAGATCTATCAGGGCAATGAAATGGCTTGTACCATTTTGTGTGTGTGTGTGTGTGTGTGTGTGTGTGTGTGTGTGTGTGTGTGTCTGAGTGTGCGCGCGCGCAGGTAAGGTTACAGTTGTGTGTACAGGTGTATGTGTTGGCTCTTTTGCTAGAATAGGTACTGCATATGTTGACATTTTACAAATTCAGCACATGATGTATGTGTGTATGTTTTGTGTTTGGCTGTTTAGGCCAAGCACAAATGTGCATTTATGAATGGTAGTATGCAGTTATGTCCACCCTACTGCTTGCGGCATTGTGTGACCATGCAGTAGTGTCTGCCACTGTCTAATGGACATTTCTGCTGCTGCAGCATTCTGAGTCTTACATAACAGGTTGTCCTCTGCATCATCCTGCAGGGCTGCCTGGGATTAAATAAAGACTCGGTGCTTCTCCTTGGCATGGCAGAGCTCTCTCTGTGAGTGATATGAGGATGCACCTCTACTGCTTTATCACAGCCAACTTTAAGGAATTGTGAGCTCTGTACTTGAATGTGTTGAATGATAATTTCTTCTCCATAGAACAAAATGATAATGCAGGCCTCCCTTTGATGCGGTTGTTGATCAATACCAGTAACCCAACCAGTAGTTCACTCTACGGTCTAATGTCTGTCTTGCAAAAGTCACTTTGTGGCTTTTCCTCTATTTTAGACCCCTTGAACTGAACAAAGGACATTGCTATCAAGCCTGAAAAAGCGAAAGATGCAAGGTGATATACAGCTCACTCGTGTGTATTGTGAAAATGTGATCCATGTCTGTACAAACCAACTACAGTACACTGTGCCAGAGTTATTGCAGTTCCTTGTTCACCTACAAAGGTTGATACATGTCTTTAATTACTTACTGCTACTGTAACCAGCAGCTGATAGTATTGCAGTGCATGACATCACAGGTTAGATTTAGAATGGGAGTTTAGTGTTGTTGTATGAAGTGCTTGTCAAGATTTTTTGATTTATCTTTAACTAGATGATGAGATTTGTTACAATAAAAACAAATCAGTGATCATACGACTGGGGACCATGCCACCCAATCATATGATGATTACATAAAGAATGAAATTACCCGTTTAGAATTAATCTGAGAACTCTGAGGAACAAAACACTATCAAAAGTAGCCTGCACCCTTTTATATGCAGTGATTTCCTGCCAGTGTTGATATGTGACACTACAGGATGAAACTTTGACTTCTCATTTTGCATGGATGGGATGTTCTTCTGTTTGACCTTGTGGTGTAGGTTGATTAAACTGGTGTAAAGCTTTTTGCAGCTTCAAAATGCAGTTGTTGCAAATAAACCTTTAGTTAGATCTCTTCTGCTCAGTAGTGCTTTCTTCATCCTCTCTTTGAGTTGATTTGCCAACAATGGGATTCCTAAATTGATTTTTTTTTTGGCAGCTCACACATTTAAAATCCTTACATTTAAAACGTTGAGGGTTGCAAATGAATTTTAATGCAATCTGCTTGAAGAATTAAATTTTCTTGCATATGCAAAGTGTTTCTTCCTTTTCTCTTACTATACTGCATTTGCCTCAGTTGGCAGTAAAGATGCCAGTATATCAGGTGCCAAGTGTCTGCAAGTCTAAATCCATCCGCTCTTTGTTCAAGTGTGTGATTGTGCAGTCAGATGAGGCTGTTTATGTTCATGGGCAGGGATGTCTGTGTATGTGAGCATTTTTGTGTGCATGTGTATGAGGTAGTTGTTGGCTCTCCTCTGCCCAGACTTGTCGTTGGGATTAACGTGGTAACTTGTTGTGATTGATGGAGCTGTTATCCACAAGAACAGATGAATAGGACAACCCTTCTCTCTTTGATGCTATGTACTCTACTACTGATCCAACCCTGATCCTCATCAGCAATTTAACTTGTCATTTTACCACAATGGTAACCTGTCAATCAAAGTGAAACTGAATGGTTCAGATCTGCACTGTCTCATGGGAAACTTTCTGTCCTACAAAACCTTTAAGAACGATCCCTGAGTGGTGTAAGTGACAAACAGGTGTTATCATGTAATAGATTTAATGCTGCTCTACTCAATATTTTTATATTAATCATGAGTCGGATGACTGATTTGTGATAGGAGTTGCATGTAGTGACATACCCACCAAAAATTAGCATCTGAGCCGGGTGCAGTTACCCTGAGCTATAGGGTGCTTTACAGCGTCAGCCTCATTGTTTTTTTCAGACATTTTTAGCCCTGATAAACCCACCGTAACACTACCTGATCAGCAACAAATCACAACTTGACAAAGTTAGCAACTAGCTGGTCAACATAGTGGAACATTTAACAGCTTAAGAGCCAGATATTTCACCCAGGAGTTGGTGGTGACAGAGTGAGTATTGAACTTACATTTGTCAGGTTGCATGAAACAATGGACTCCAAATGAATGCCGTTATTGCTCCTTGTGTGCTGGATTTGTAATTGTTTGCTAACATGTTCACCAACTTCATCAACTTAACGAGGCGATAGTGTGTAAATGTTACATTTACAGGTGTTTGCACTTCCCTCAGGTGGCCACAAAATCAATTAATACATCTTTAAGTTCATGGTTGATTTTAAAAACACACCAAAAGTAGCTAATGGCTTATCTCTTCTAGAGTAGCATCAATCTGCCGTGACATTTTGACATGTCCCGACATGGAACACACCACTGTATTTATTATTCGAATGTTTGAGTTCCGGGTTCCTGCTGTTATGTTCCTGCTTCCTCATTGGCATGACTTAAATGGAATAAAATCATCCTTACAGCTATGAATACACTCTTACATTACCTCTGTGTGTGTGTGTGTGTGTGTGTGTGTGTGTGTGTGTGTGTGTGTGACATCACTGTAAGCCAAGCATCAAAAGCAACAGATCAGTTTAGTTCTGTCTGATAAAAATGAAAGCTGAAGTGAGGTTAAAACTCAGCAAAGCAGTAAAGCTGGAAGCTAGATTAGATCTGGGATTATGGATATCTGTAAGAGGAGTTCTGCTTTGATGCAGCAAAGAATAAATGGAAAATAAATGGATTTTCACTGGGTTTCTAAAGTCACACAACTTGTAGCAGATGGAGGAGCATGCTTCACACTCTCCTCAGTCTGTGGCTGGAGTCTATTTTTGGTTGTTTTGCTGCCTTTCACGCGCACTGAGCAGCTCTCCTCCTTTCCAGGCCTCAATATGAAGGTATCTCAGGTCTGTGCTAGTACATAGTGGCTCTATTCAAAGACTACACCACAAGCTAGAGTTATTTAGCACTTACAGGAGGTGATACTGGAAAATATTAACACCGTTGTTGGCTTCAGGTTTGCATTAAATACTAGCTTTAAGGCAGAATAATTTGTGTCTTTTACAACTTCAAATGTTCTGTAAAACCCATCTTACAACCAGTCTGGCACTGTGTGTGCAACAAATGGGTTTTATGCTGCTGTTAATCTGCACAGTAGAATTGGTTTCATTTTATGTTTGGAATAAAAATGGAGAATATGTCTAATAAAAAGCTCAAACTTTAAGTAAGCTTTGCACTTTTGTTGTCAGTTCAGTGTTCTGCCTGAGGCGGGCGATAAAAGAAAGTTGGAGGTGAAGACTGCACTAAATTAGTGATTCAGACAGCTCTCTTAACTAATCTTTTTTCCCCCCCAGTATATTATTTTACTGTACAGTATAGATTGTAACAAGTTGAGAAATGTCCATCAGCATTTTCTAGAGACTAAGGTGACATCTTCAAGTGGTTTTCTCCAATCAACAGACCAGTGGTTGGAAATTGTGAGTTTATGATTAATTCATCACAGCTCACTTCAGTATAAATTATGATTAAAAACACCTGCTTAACTCACTTGGTTGTTTAAAACAAATGAAGAAAAAGAGCCACAGAATTCTTTCTTACTTCAAATCTCTTTTCAGTCACTAATATATGTGATAAGTGTGTCTATGTATTACTGTTGATCCGTCAGGGGTAAATGAATGATGCTGGTGTTTCATCACCAAACATGTATGTTGACACTGAAACACTGCTGGTCTTTCTGTTCAATTAGAGTTGAATCCTTGAATTCAAACACAGCTTTCACTCTGCAAAATAATCCTCAGATGTTATAGCTGTAGTTCAGAAATAATGTAGGTAAAATAACTTTTCTTTTGAGCTGTTTTGGAGACTACTTGATAGATTTGTGGCACACATCTATCTGTTGTACATAACAGATCTCAGGATTGAATCCAAATCTCCTGAGAGAAGAAATGCTTTGGTGTGTCTGAGCGCAGCCAGTAGAGACTGTGCTGTTATCTTGACAGCTACACACACAAACTTTTCCTCTCACACTTCCTGTGTCAGGCAGGAATTGATTAGAATATCTATTTTAGTCTTGGGTTTCCAGAAAGACCAGTGACAGAGAGATTATATTATCTCCTAATGCCACTGGCAGCTCCAGAATAGTCTCACTACTTTTTTTATCCACACATGCACGCCAGTGTACGTACATGTAAGTTTGTCGTCTGAGAGTTGTACAATTAAAAACAAGATAAACAAAATAAGAGTGCAGTTACAGTGCATGACTCTTGTTTGATCCCAAATATGATTGATGACCAAATGCGTCCTCTAAACTGCTCCACAGGTGGTCCACATTCTGCTCTAGCCCTTCATCTGTCGCAGAATAGTGTATGTATGCTTCATGTTTGTGCACAAGTATTGTTCTCTAAGCCTTTTCTGCAGGACCCTACTTGACTTGCATGCTTCTAAAGCTTAGAAATTCATCCCACGCGACCATGTAAGCTTCACTTTTGGAAAACTTCAAGGCCTTTTTTTTTTTTTTTTTTCAAAGATCAAAAGTTAATCAGAGTATTGTGCGTTAATGAATTCCCCTCTGCTCAGTCACACTGTCTGCATGTGAGGAAAATGTGGAGAAATTCATAATTGGTGTTTGGCATCGGGCCAAAGTTGCATGGTTTCAGCTTGTGGAGACATTTTAGCGTGAAGCATGTTGGATATTTTGAGCAGCATGAAACACAGTCAGTACATGTACATGCAGTTAAGCTTACACACTTGCTGTAGTCCGCTCACATGCATGTTAAAGGTGTTTTCTTCACTAAGCTCTAGCATGTGCTGTATAATAACTGCTTGGGATTTAACTCCCGTCAACATTCTCTATTTGTTCATGAGGTCTCACAGCTCCTCTAACCTCTATTTTATTTAAACACTCTCACTCACACTGGGCCTTTTGGCACGTTTCACACAATCAACCTCTTACTGAAGTAATAATAACAATGATGCCATTTTTTCAGGTGTCTTAACCTCTGGTCCTTTCATTTTACTTAGAAAATGATAACATTTTATTTTAAGTAATGATTTAAGAAGAACAATCTTGTTCATTAAAACCTTCCTGCTGGTTGTCATACTGCTGGTTGCTGAGTCATTTTAAATTTACTGGCAAATATTATCACTTCAGAGCGATAAATAACCAGGTAATAACAAACTGAACTCAATAATGCAGAAACCTGGATCTGGAAGAAAATCAAATTTAAACCCCAAACACTGATTTTCAGTAACGTGTTTAATGTTTCACAGACTGCTAGGGACAACTAGAAAAGATAAAATGACAGAAAGCTATTATGAGTGCAGTATAAGTCAGCAAGCAGCTCTGTAAGTCTATAGAGTATTTAAAGATTAAGAGAAAAAGTGGTGTCTGGGCACCACTAGAGCATCATGTGTGGCCCTTGTTGAGTAAGTAAGAAATTCTTACCAGGCAAAGTTGCACTTTCAATGAGTATATATAAGTAGTTTTTATTGAACTTTATTACATGTATGCATCCAATGTAATTATACATTCAACTGCGCTATTTATAAAGCCCCACAAAGGCTAGTGTACGTACTGAAAACTCAGTCACAGTTGGGGACCAAACCTGGTCTGTAAGTTACCTGAACCAGGTGTGGCTCATTAACTAAACATGGTGGAGACACCAGATAGTAATGTATTTGGTACAAAGTAAACTGCAGCCCAATAGCGTTACACTATAACAATTACTATTTTACATTATTTTCTTTCAGTAATTTTCTGTTCAAATGAGTACTGAATTAATTATAGCCATCGCGTTAGCTAACGGTTGCCTTCATTCACATTCAGCAGACACTGAGCAAGGTTAGCATTCATCTGGAGTCGTGTTTTTGTCCACCAGGTGAATGTAAGTCTAACATTCATTCTTCTTTTAGCTCTGTTTTGGTCTTCAGCAACTCCTTAGAAAACTATCTGGCTCTTCAGCTGCTAAATGTTTGACTTTCTTCACAAGCTAGTTGCTAACTTTGTGTGTCTGCTGTTTGCTACTTAGCAGTTAGCATACAGGGAATACGTTACTCTTTTTATAGAAATGGCTGACTTCAGTTTTTACAATAGCAGTGAGACTGAACTGAACTATACAGTAAATGTGTTGTAATCCCAAAATAATGACTGAATGAAGGCTGAAAATCTCCATTAAGGCAAGTTTTTTGTCACAATTAGCAACACTTGCACATTAGAGTGGTTTTGTTCAACAGTATCAAAATGTTGATCAATGCTAGTTTAAGTTTGTATTATTAAAAAAATCAAAAATGATAGATGAGGTTATACAGTACTAAGTTTTTTTTTAAGGTTATTTTTTATTTTTATTGGATTGATCCTTTATTGGATAGTGAGCAGTGAGGTTGCAGACAGACTAGAAATAGGGAGAGAGAGATCAGTTGGGTACAATGTGCAACAAAGGTCCCTGACTGGAATCGAACCAGAGACATCACAGTTACAAGGCATGCAAAGTGTTTGGCTACTAAGGTGCTCCCATACTCATTTGTTTTAAGTGAATAAATCAGCTTGTGACATCAAAAAATGTTCATGTTGAGTGTTGTAGGGTGAATTGTTGTCTGTTAATGCCGGCCATTGTTGCCTGACCAAAGCAAGGAGTTCATTTGATGTTGTTTCACCACCTGATGTCAATAAATCTAGAGTAGACACCTTTAAAAGCCAGATAAATTTGATATATGTATAGACAGTGTTAATATCATCGGTCAGTTTCACTCTCTTTTACTTATCAGGGTGAAATGACATGAAATGGTCGTATTAGCTTTACTGGGCCAGTGAATTGCTCAATCAGCCGTGATGGATACAGTTATTTTCAAAGGGGAGTTTTTGCTGCAAGGTCTCAGTGATGTGAGTGATCATTCAAATTATGCAATCTTTGTATTTCAATTCCATCCATGTTTTGAATTACAGTTTGACCAGTAAGTTTGTGTTCTGTTGCTACAAATGCAGTGCAATGTTCAACAAATGTTTAGTTGTTTTGTATTTTGTAGTATTCCTCTCCTGAAAGGAAATGACTGCTGTTTTATAATCTGGATCTTATTATTGTCTGGGTGTGGGTCTAAACTTTGTATTTTTGTACATCATTCTTACTGGATATAATAAAAAATTTTACTCATTGAGATTGGAAAGCAGTGACATCACCAGGACCAACAAGGCTTTACTGCCCCATAAAACAAAATGACCATATAGTCCCAACATTTTTAATTTTTGATCAGTAGCAGTGACTCAACCATAACCTGTCCAGAGATTTCTGTCTTATTGCTTACTGAACAAAAACTCCTCACCCTCTGGAGTTTCAAGACTCTCAGAGCTCCTCCACCACCCACACTGAGGATTTCAACTGCTCAGTGATGAAGGCTGGTGCTAGAAAGTAGCATATCATCATTATCGTTTTTAGCTAAAGAAAGACTAGAAAACCTTATCTTCAAGCACAAATGTGGTGACATATTTCCTCTTCTGCTGGATCTATTTTCTAATTAGCAAACCCATTTCTCTCTCTCTAAAGGGTCAAGTGCTGGTTCATTTATGACAGGAGCTCTTTTCTACACAGTGGGTTCTCCTGACAGCTTCACACTATAGGAGTGTGGTAGACCTGGTACAGGAAACATGACCAGTGTGTGTCTTTGTGTGTGCATGACACTGTTTCTTCTATTTGAGTTTTTGGATGTTCGATGTCAGGACATTTTGGCCGCAGGATATACGCTTGGGTAATAATTATGAATGTGAAATAGACCAGCATTATCAGACTTGTGCTCGGATCAAGGCATTTGCTAATCTACTTGTTTGGTTAATATTCCGTCTATTGGCAGGACAGACATGACCAATTTTCTGTAATCTTGCTTGGATCAGTCCTTTCATTGGCTCACTGCTGCCTGTTCCACTCCTACCTCTCACTCTCCATCAGATTACATGAGTTACTTTTCCATTACTCTCTTTGCCCCTTTCTTCTTTAGTCCAAAACCTCCCTCTCTGTTTCTCCTCAGGCTCCTGCAACCAATAACAGGGAGAGGGCCCAGGCTGCTTAGCAACAGCCAACCCAGTTGGACTGGTCAGGACTGGTCCCTCCTATTTTTTGGGGGTGGAGGGTGGACCCTGACCAGGGTAAAGTTACCTGGCAGACACACACACACACACACACACACACACACACACACACACACACACACACACACACACACACACACACACACACACGCTCTCTGTAAACACAGACATGGGACTGACTATCCCCTCCCACACTAGACCTTGAGGAAGGTGTGTGTGTGTGTGTGTGTGTGTGTGTGTGTGTGTGTGTGTGTGTGTGTGAGCAGTTTGCATTGACTAACACACACACAAACGTGTGTGTGTTAGTCAATGCAAACTGCTGTTTCTGGCACAGGAATATGGCAAGAGGGAAAAGGCATTCCTCAACTAGCTCACACACACACACACACACACACACTCACACACACACACACTTCTTGTTACTGCAGCACTGAGCAGCATGCTCGTGTTTCAGAACCAAAAAGGGAGGTGTATCCTCTCTCCCTCTTTCTATCTCTCTCTCCCCCCACCACACTATTCTCTCTCTCTCTTGCTCTCTCTCTCTCCCCCCCTCCCTCTCTCCACAACCGTCACAGCCTGCGTAGTCTTTCCTTGCCTGCTCGCACACACACACACACCCACACACACACAGAGAGCAGTGATGGGGTAAGATACAACACATGAACGTGCAGCGCAGTGCAGCGAGAGGTGTATGTGTGAGGAGGAGGAGGAGGATCGAGTGTGTGTGAGGACAGACAGCTAAGCGCACGCCAGTCTGAAGTGAGGAGTGTGAGCGAGCTGACGGAAGCTTCCATGATATTTTTTTTTTTGCTGGATGTGTTGTTTTTTGTTTTTTTTTTTGTGGCAGTGCAGCCTGAGAAGAAGGAAAGAGAAGAGTAAGTTATGGCTGTGGCAAACAGTTAAGCAAGGGATCAGCACGTGTACATGCGTGTTTTCTACTTCATCAGCGTGTGTGTGTATGTGTACATTCTAGGGCATAGGTCTTTTAAAAGTTAAATGGTCAGTGCACTTTGAGATGTTGACTGGTGCAAAACAAGTCAATCATTTAACATTAACTTGTGTCATGGTAGATTATTTCCAGCCAGATTATTGTACACAACTCATTTCCTATATAGTGAAGAGAGTAGGAGTTACGTTTTTTGACTAAATTTGGAAGTCATCTTTTATATTTTCAGCCGTTAAAACTTTTTCTAATAAGATGGACTTGGAATGTTTTGATATTTACTCTGAAAGTTGGTAAGTTTCCAGGACAAAGTTTTGTGCATGTTATATCCTAATTAGTAAAGTAACTGTGACTCTGATGAAGAGAATAAGAAGGTGATGCCAGTGTGACGGTGCTGTGGCCAAACTGAAGACACAAACCAGTCATGTAGTCTTTCCTCTGCATGTCTTTTGAAGACGGTGGGTTTGATAGTTTCCAGATGCTTTGTCGAGATGATTACACATGTAACTAAATCCCCTCTCAATGTACGTACAGTTGAAGCATTGTTTCACAGAGCTGCATGTGGCGGGTTTGCAGTCGTCTTTGTTTAAATGTGGTTTAACATAGAGGTCGATGCTGCATTCTTTATTTTGTCAAAAATCCATATTACTGATTTTAGTCTACGGGATGACTTTGAAGAAGTAATCTCAACGCTTTTAAACAAAGTTAAATTAGAATGTTTTTAAGTTTCATCAGTTGACTGTATGAAACCTATAAGCCCTAAATGTCTAGCAGTCACAAGGTTTTCTTGTAATGTCACAAGACAAAGTAACCTACTGTATGCTTCGCTCGCTCTAACAACCGTCGTTGCTTCAGCTCCCAAGTGAAGCTAACTGTAACAAATGATGGATTAATATCATCCTAGGATGACATAACCTGCTAGTGATGATGAAGTTCAGCAGCCAAAGTCGAGGCGTCGCTGTTCCCAGAGGAAGCTGAGTCTGTGTAAACAGGATCACACAGCGGTTTAGAAAGCAGAGATACATTTAGCAGGTCACCGGGAAGGTAGAGAGAGGCCTCACAGGAGCATTTGAGATGTTAATGATGTTTTGAAAAGCGCCATGCAGATTTGGAGCTTCATTTTTTACGGACTGCAGAACTTGTCTTAAAAGTGATATATATTTTTTAAAAAAAGTGTTTCCTGAGTGTTTCTTGAGTGTGTTTCCTGTGCATTATCGCCTGTTTCAGGACTTTGGTCATGCAGTGAAACCGCTGTACAGCTCAGACTGTGTGAACATTTCTGACCATGTATGGACACAGGTCACGTGTTCTGGTTCTGTATTTCAATGATGGGAAACATTTCATTCCCCCATCACAAGCTCTACTGCAGTGCTATTTAGAGAGCAGTACCTTTTACTGGACTAGTTTAGAGTCACCACTCGTATCAAAGTTCAAACATATAGTACAATAATTAATCAGGGATGTGGTGAAGGACAAACCCAGCTTAACTCTGCTTTCTTGCAAATTTTTGTTTTGATTGGAGATATTCTTATTCACTATATCAGTACATCACAAGTTCAAATGAATCCCCGTCCACCGTCATGTATCCAGGTATCGATCGGTTAAGATAGCGGTGGCGTCAGAGGAAGAGGGACTGCTAGCAGGTTATGTAACAGCTCAATCCACAGTACGCCATATAACCTCAGGACCAGTCCTAATTGGAGTGGCAGTCAGCCAACCAGCTCAGTCTCTCCATCTAGTTACCTTCGTTGTTCCTCTCTACGCCTCTCTCACTGTCCATTATGATCACTCTCATTACTCTAATGCTGCTTCTTTCTGTTTCAGCACTGACTCACTGTGTTTTATACAGTTTCTCCTGACATTCACTGATCTAAATATCATTTCCCTCCTGCGATCTTTTTGCTCTCAGTAGAAAGTCGAATTTTCAGCTGCTTTATAGACATATGAGTTTATCATATTAATATCATAGCGTTCTTAATGGACAATACAGTGACATTGATTTGAATGTTAATGTTTCTTAACATCTCTCACCATCTGTTTCTCTGCCATCCTCACTTTGGAATCATAAGGAGAATCAGTTGTGCGTGTGTGTGTGTGTGTGTGTGTGTGTGTGTGTGTGTCCTTTACGTCATCTGAACACACACACACCCTGTCAGCAGTGTCACATTTCCTGCTACGACCTCACACGCAGTGTTTATGTTACGTCAGAGTAGAATGGATTGCAGATGCATGCGCACAAATGTACACATGCACACACATACACACACACACACACACACACACACACACACACCTCTGCAGTGACTGTAGGCAGGAGAATCCTAATGGCAGAATGACACAAGCTGGTTATTAAGTCACACACACACACACACACAGTCGCATTCATTTCTCAGAATGACTAAGCACTCTGTTTATTTCTATGGCAACCACTTTTGCTGTGTTTGGGGTGTCCTTCTGTGTGATGCAGCGGGAGGCTGAGTTTAACTTCCACCGCTGTCTTTCATACACCAATGTGTTAGCAATCTGTGTGTGTGTGTGATATGTCCATTGTGTGACTGCAGAGGTGTGTGTGCAGTGATATCAGCACTGCTACTGGATGTTGCTGTAATGTGATGCAGTGGTGACGCTTGCCAAGTGTTTCTATGAAGGGAAAGGTGAGCTTGCTGCCTCCTGTCTGTTAAAAGCTCCCCGGTTGGCTGTCTGCCCAGCTGAAACAAAAAAAAACCATGAGCACAGCGCCTTCATCATTTTACATCATTAATTAATTAAATGAATTCTAAATCACTTCATTAGGCAGCTGGAGTCGATTGTGTTCAAAATCTGAAATAACGGATAGATGGTGTTATTTGGAAATAGCTAATTACAATGACAATAATTTGCTAATTTACTTCCACACTGCTTGCGTTTTAAATCCCCTGAAAGACAGTTGGATTGAGACTGTTTGTATAAAGTGAAATTACTTGTGTAATGTAAGCAGTTGTGTATGAGCTGTTGCTCTCATCCTGTCAGGTGGAGGAGTCCTGATCAAGTCTTGATGTCTTTGCTATCATAGAGCTGTAATGCAGCCAGCAAGAAATCAAGTGAAAGTGGTTTGTGAAGCTTCAACACTGTGTCTTTGCTTTCTCTCACCCCATCTGATGCACCCTGTCAGATTTTTTTTTATCCAAAAACTGAGCAGTAATCAGAAGTAATAGAATAGAAAAGTAATTCAAGTGTTTGTCAGTGTCTTATCATCTTGTTAGTTGTAGTAGATATTATACATTTTGAAAGCGATTGGATAGATGAGTAACAGGAATGTCGGCGTGTTGTAAAGGTCACATTAAAGCTGCCTCTCTTCCAATGTCCACTTGATATGGCTTTAAAGTGAACTAGGATCACAGTGGGCGCAGCCAGTATTAAATCCCACTGTGCATTTCTGCTCGAAATTTATACCAAGCAGATTCATATACTATATTTGTTATTTCTCTTCTTCCTTTTCTGTCTCTATATGATCTGCTCAGCTCTGTCCTCCTTCATCCAGCTGGTTGTTTTGGCTCCTTTTTCCCATGAGCACTGACTGTAGACTGACTGACCATTGGCGTCTCTTTGTGTTGTAAAGTTCAGATTTATATAGTTGTTAGGAAACACTGTTACTGGTAATACAGATAAAAACCATAAACATTTGTTGGCTGAGGACTTGGGTCCCATATAAGATAGAACGTCCTAGTCGGCAAATCAGATTTCACTGTGCTGTGTGTACAATCACTGCTACCCTGCTGCTCCTGGCTTTGTGTGTGTGTGTGTGTGTGTGTGTGTGTGTGTGTGTGTGTGTGTGTGTGTGTGTGTGTGTTCACCTTTGCATGTCCCAGTGAATATTCACACTTGAACAATTGCTGTTACACTCTCTGATGTCCTCAACACTGCTCTTTGAAAAATGCCATGTTGCAAATTTCAGGGCTGTCAGTTTTACTTAAGTAAATACTGAGGATATTCTCTCCCAGTCAGAGTATTACATGAAGCACGGTAGCATGGCTTTATACCTACTGGAAATAGGTGAAGCTATTGCTCAGATAACATCCAGTCCGGTGATTTACATTATGGGATGTATTGGTGATTTATGACACAAAACAGTAAGACGATGTAGCACAGAGAGCTACATTCTTCTAGTTTCATGTGATGTGCAAAAGAAAATGTCTTGAAAACATTGTCCTCAGTAATGTCAAAGAAAACTGAAGAAGCTGAATTCTATCAATGACAAAATTGGCCGAGTTCATCATCTTCATGTGTCACATATATTATTGTAAACAGAGAAAACCTGTATAAGACAGAAAATGACACAGAGTCAAAGTAGTCTGGCAAAACTACTCAAAATAGTAGTTAAGTTACTCCTTAAGAGACGAGTATTGATTGGCTGTCACCATGTTGCATGACTCTCGTCCTGAACCGAACCTTCAAGTCCGGTTCTAAATCCCATAATGATCAGCTAAGAACAATGGAGCTGACTGTAGGTCACCACAGATAGCTTCTAGTGCAGTCAGCTGTGGCTGGCACGGCCCAATGTGAGGCTGATTATTGCCTTGTTACACACACACACACACACACACACACACACACACACACACACACAATATCATATCCTCTCAATCTTATCACAAAGGGTCAAGATGATGGATTGACATTGATTAGGGTGAAGTGGAAAGTAGAAAGGCAGAAGAGAGAGAGAGGGATGAGACTGGAATGGCAGATATTTAAAAAAGTAAAAGAAAAAGAGTGAATAACTCAAAGTGATGCAGACAGTGATGTTGGAAGAAAGCTGGTAAGATAATATAAAGGTTAGATAAACAAAATGTTACAGTCCTCTCAGGTCACTGGGGAAAGGATGATGAGATTCACGTTCACATATTTAAAAATATTTGTTGTGCTACTAGTCTCTCTGGGCTTTTGAGTTGGTTTCCATTCCATCATCTTTATGTGTGTCTTGTTATGTAACTCTGATAAATGAGGAAACCTCAGTTGGCTGCAGCCGCGAGGCTCGCTGTACAAGTGGTGAGGTCTCCCTCCTTCATGGCAGTTTGACTTTGTTGATCCAGTGATTCTGTTGTTTGACTTTACCTCAGTGTACCATGATTAGAGCAACGCAAATAAAAAAAAAAAAGAAGCTGGATTTGTTGTAGTCCAGCCAAGCTGAGGGCTGTCCCCTTGAACAAAACAAACACCCCCTTCAGAGCTTGAGAGCCATATGAAGTAACACAGCATCTGCAGGGGTTTATTACATAACAACAATCAAATGGAAGACACATATTTTGGAAACGGGTCACCTATTAGTGCTTGTGAAATTTAATAGTGATTTGTACATTTAAACAACGCTACACAATCATATCACTCGTATTCATTCTAAAGAGAACAAGGACTCATTAAGCACAGTTAGTTGAAGCCAGGAACACACTGGGATGATCACATCTTAAACTACAAGATCATATTTTGATCCACGTCCTAAAAATCAAACATGATTGATGTTATCGATGAGTGTTCTGATTGGTCGGAGGCTTCTAAAGGAGATTAGAGATTTGTCCGTGGTAATGAGGAGGAGTATGCATGGCTGAACCGGGATTATGATTGGTTCTGAGCGTTTATTAGTATATCAGTATCTTGGGAGAAAATAGTTTCACCTTTTAATGCAACTGTAGGTCATCCTCAGGTCAATGAAACATCTGAAAATGTCTTGGAAAATACAGTAAATAATATTCTATGTTGTTATTATTATATATTCAATGCATTTATTACAAGTCTTTGTGAAATATGTTTGTGCTGCACCTACATATGCATTGCATCTGCTTTACTATCCTGTAGAGTTTACTTTTTTTTAAATTATGACTTTTGTATTTTCATAACTTACTGAGAGCAGTATGTGTATTAGCAGTAGCAGTAATAACACAGAACTGCTTCACTGATATTCAAGCAGCTTCTCATCAAGTTTGAAGTCAATAACTTGAACTTTTTCCTCATTTGAGGAAATGTTCCATATCTAATGAGTTTTTCCAGCTGGATTCAAATACCCAACAATTGTTAAAGACATTAATATACTGTTACTGAACCATGCGTAAGCCTACTCTTTATTAGGCCTCCTATAATTGCTGAGGAGTGCCTCTTTAATCTTGTGTTCACTCGTGTCACTCTTCTTCTTCTTTACTTTTTCCTCTTCCGCTCCATCCAGCTCCAGGCATAACCTGCTCGACAAGCGTGTCTTAATGCGTAGCAGGGTTCAACTCTTCAACAATAGTCATTAAACTTGTGGATTAGCCCTGTTATTCACTTCAAACTCACTCACACACACACACTAAGTCACAGTGAGGCTAATGGTGAAACTGATTCTAACAGGAGCGGATGAGACGTTTGGTTGGTGGAGGGCTAGTTGAGGAGTTTGAGCCAGAGGAAGTCAGTTCAGTTTTAGAGGCTTCATGTCAAAGACAGTGGGCTGCTCTCTCTCTCTCTATGCCTGCCTGTAATGTAGGACAGTCTTTCACTCTGTGTCTTTCAGTCTATTTGCATGATAGAAGAAGAATTAGCTGGAGTGCAGTTATTGATTTAGAAAATAAATGACAGTAAGAAACCCACAAAATGAAAAAAATGTTCATCAATCAGCAGACAATAATACGGTAAGAAAAAAATACATATATAAAAGAAAAGAAAATTAAGAAAGAATTAGACGTCATTTATTATACAATTTCTTTTTAAAATTTTAAATAAGATAAGCTCTTGAAATAATTTGGCATTCCTTATCTTCTATACCTGAGGAAGTACAGGCCATGTTTAGTTTTGTAAAAAGCAAGGTGAGGATGGATGACCTGTATTATGAGAGTGAATATAAGAATGAATTTTAAGGAAGTTGCTGAAAGATGAAAGTGTCAAGAAGAGTGTTGCTCATGGGAGAATGTTGGGTAAATTAAAGAGTACGGTCAAGACCTGTTGTATGTGAAATATGCCCTCAGATAACTTCTGTTGTGATTTGGTGCTATATAAATAAAATTGACTTGACCTGACAAGAGTTGGAGCATTAAAAGTCTGTTTTTATTCTCAGGAGAAATATATGGATCTGATGTCAAGGGACTGTGCTTTTGAGAAAATCGCCCTCAAGAAAACACATAAAGAGCAAAATGAAATGACTTTTCATCAGGATGTGAGTTTGAATAGCGATGTTCCTAGACAGTCTGAAATGACCCAGTGAATGCCAGAGGGCAGCCGCCGTCTCCTTTTCAAGTCTGATCCCTGGTGTGCTGGAGTCATTTCCTCTACTATGGGTGTATTTCATCGGTCTGGTATTTTTGCACTGCTCTGCCCTCAGATTAGCTGTCAGTAAACATGTAAGAAGACGAAGATGAAGAGTTTCTATAGGTGATCCTCTTTTCTTCGGCTGCTGAACAGTGGTGGCCATCACTGTTCAATGTTAACTAGCAAGTTCTTTGCCTCTTGACTGAAAATGGACTTTTGATGACTTCCAACTAGAGGTGACGTGATATACCAGTATTGACAATAACCGTGACATTTAAAAAATGAAATGCTGAAATCATGTAAATAATCCAGCGCCTCTTCAATCATTTCCGTTTCTTTCTGTTCTTGCTTTGTCTCCCACACACACACACACACACACACACACACACACACACCTTGTGGATCTTTTGTTTGTCAGTTCATTGGGTTGCCTTTTCACTATCCATCAAGTCTAATTGTTTTTTTGTACACTTTTGTACAGTTATGGTTACAGACTGTCTCTCCACCTCCCTTTGGGGGGTTTTGGGGGGACTGTTGGACAAAAGAAAACATTTTTAACAACTGATGGCTAAATTGTGATTAGCATTTATCACTGTTCTCTGGTGTTTTGTTAGTCGCAATCCTAGAAAATACTGTGGATATACACTTTAAATAAATACTTAAATATCAAATGGCTTTAATACTACAGACTATCTCCCAACATGTCAGAAAAAACCACTAGGAGAGGTGTTGCTGCATAGCTAAGAGATGGAAAACAATGTCAGAAGCATGCATTAGTCCACTGTTTGTTACTGCTGACAAAAGGGTTCGACTCCAGTCTGAAGGACAGACAGATTTTTGCTACTAGATTCTCTGCATGATCCGAGCTCCTCCGATGAATCTGCTGCATTTTTGATACTAACAGTGACTCAGGTTGGCTGTTTGCCTGCTCTCAGACAGACCGGAGGTGAAGCTGACAGAGCAGCAGATTGTGTGTGTAAGTCGAGTGTTAATGAATATTTGATTAAGCAGAGCTGACTTCGCCACCTTCACCTCAGAATACCACATATCTGATGCTCAACTGGAAAACTGTCAGTCGACACTTGTGTCTCGAGCCTGCTTCATAGTTAATACAAGTGTGTGACGTACACAAGCTCTCTTCTTATATAGTGAGTAATGAGAGAAATGCTCCTTGTGTTATTGAATGTGCTGCTTGTGTAAACCCTGTAATCAAGCCTGTAAACCAAACCTAACAGTGGAAGTAAGGTGACAGGACTGTCAGACTGTCTCTCTGATTTGCTCCAACCGTCCCTCACATTATTGATTAGTGCAGAGGTCGACTGTAGGGATCATACAGCGAGGACATGCTGACAAGTCGTTATTATTCTGTCCACCCATTGTATTCTAAATGGGAGAATTCAGCACTTTATGATCCCGATAAAGACATTTATAGTGGTGTAAAACTTCTGCAGCAACAAGGAGGTTTACTCAGATGAAAAGAAATGATTGTAAGTGGTTGATGTCATCTAAGCTTGTCACAGGTAACTCTGCTCCTCTAAACACAGAAAGGTTGATAGATCCTGTTTCAGTGAGGTAACGGTTTCCTGAGTAGTTGAAGGCTGTAACCGTACGCCTCTTCTGTCTGTCTACCTGGAAGTGAGTCGACTCTCTCTGTGTCACCCAGGGGCCCTGCTGTCATTACTGGATAATGGAGATGGAGTGCTGTCCTGGATCTGATCGCCTTTATATAGCTGCTCCTCTCTTTTTCTCTTTGTCCCTGACCCACATACACACACACACATGCATACACACACACACACACACACACACACACACACACACACACACACACACACACATACAGCAGGTGTCAGTCTCACTCTTTGCATGCCACAGTGTTTGTGCACAAACATGGTAGGACTCTCTTTGCTCATATCGTCAGCCTGAACAGAATGTGGTTGGACTGTGCTATTTATTTGCTATTTTTTATTGATTTTGTACAGAAAGACGGCTTCCTGCTAAAGCTAGAAATCAGACTATCAAGGCTTTAGTTGATGATGTCATCAGTTGACTTTATGGAGTCTGTCATTCCACACTTAATTATTGCATATGTGTTTATGGTTTTATATCTTTTGGCTATGAAAATATTCTGCAAACTGCAACTGCAAAATGAGTTTGACCTGATGTGACAAGTGTTCACACCTATTTCACAAAGGTTTCTAAAGCTGTTTATCATCAAGACACACTGAGGAGTTTGTTCAGTCTGTGTGTTACCAGCCTTGTAGTTGCAGTCATTAATACACTAAATATAGTTCTTGGTTTTAGCCTGCAGAGGGCAGCCTTTCTCAACTCTTTTACCATGGAGCCACTTCTAGTCATGAATCAGTGTGCAGACAATGAGTTGTCTTGGCATCAAACATAATGACAGTTCAGTTGTATGAATTACAGTTGTCATTTACAATTCGGACAACTTTCAGAAATATGGATTGTCAACTAAATGTCTGTATGTACATATTTGGTAATTTTTTTTAGTGAACATTGTAGATCATATCATCAAAAAGTGGAGCCAGTGTGAGATGTATTAAATATGCAGTATGAAACATGTTCTGTACTCTTAATGCTCTTTATTACACAACCTCTCATTTTCTCCTCTCACAGCTGTCTGACTTGATCCCTCTGCTCACTAGCAGCACATTAGTAGCATTTAGAATGATCTCTACCTCTTTCTTATTGTTTTTTAGGTTTTGAACAGTTCGTTCAATCTGAGCAATTTGGGCAAAATGAATGAAATTTGTACAAAATACTGACATGATGTTTTCGGCATGTGTTCTTGTTTACCATGTTTGGGGCTAAATCAGGATAAGACATAGTAATAATACTAATAATCTTTATTTATAGAGCACTTTTCAAAATCCATGTCACAAAGGCAGCAAAATAAAACAAACAAATCATAAAATCATTGGGTTTTAAGTAAACAGATAAAAAACTATTCAGTGTATAAAAACCAGTTCAGTGTAAGAAAAAAACAAGAAA
Source organism: Thunnus albacares (assembly GCF_914725855.1). Taxonomy (NCBI): domain Eukaryota; kingdom Metazoa; phylum Chordata; class Actinopteri; order Scombriformes; family Scombridae; genus Thunnus; species Thunnus albacares. The sequence continues at coordinate 15,080,915 of NC_058108.1, read as the reverse complement.
TAAATAAAAGAAAGTTCAAAGATTAAAATCAGGAAAGGCTCTCTGATGGAAGTATGTTTTAAGAAGAAATCACTGACTGAGCTGACCCTGAGAGCCTCGGGGCCCTGACTGCAAACGCTCTGTCCCCTTTAGTTCTGGAACAGATAAAAGACCTCTGCCTGAGGATCTCAATGTACCAGCTGGTACGGTAGATGAGACACTGCATCAGACCTATAGCAGGGAGTAATCAGTAAGATCTTTTAAAATCAATTGTAAAACACACTGGGAGCCAGTGTAAAGAGGCTAAAACAGGAGTGATGTGATCATGTCTTGGTTCTGGTTAAAAGCCTGGCAGCTCAGATCTGTACAGTCTGGAGTCGATCAATAGATTTTTGGTTCAGGCAAGTAAAAAGGCTGTTGCAATAATCCAGGCGTGATGAGAAGAAGGCATGTAAAATGGTCTCTGTGTCTTTAAAAGTTAATATAGATCGTATTTTAATATTTCCAAGATGATAAAAACATGATTAAATTACTATCAAACCAAATGTCAAGATTCCTTGCAACAGGCTTGATATGATCCAATAGGGAACCAGCAGATGGCTGAATTTGTTTCATGATGACAAGGCAATGACTGTAGAAATGACATTAAGTCAATTGATTGATTGATATGTTGGTTTTTTATGAAACGTGCTTGTCTTTAACATTTATTTTTCCTTTCTTTTGCTATTTTTCAGATGTTTTGAACAACAGAGTCCCAAAAAATTTTGCATCGTGTCTTCAAATAGGATAGAAGGATCAGTCACAGGGCCCATAAGTGGATACTTTTCTAAATTACAGTTCTGCATTTGACAAGGAAGCGATGACTTGCAGCCCTTTTGGAAATACCGCAGCATTTTTGAGCTCTGTTTAAATTATATAAGTGGATGGACTGCAACTCTGTGACATACTAAAGATATTATGGGAACATGGATTGGAAAAACTGCCAACTCTGCCCTACGGAGAATGGATGGACATTTTATCAAATCTCAATATAAAGCGTATAAAAAGGTTCAGGAGTAAAGCTCAAATTATCATTCTGTAAATAGCATTTGTCTTTTTTTTTCCACAACCAGCATGAGAAGGCCGATGGTCAAGTAAAAGCCTGCACATCACAGATCAGAAGAAAGTTACAACATTGTACAGAGCGACTGACTCTCGGCCTTCCTGACCTGAAGATGAGTGTTTCTAAGCCTAGTGACATCTTCTCTGTCGGGGGGAAGAGTGGGTCCAGCATGACGCTTCCTCTTCACAGTGCAGGAGACCACAATGGGAATGCTTTCTCAATTTCCTCTTCTTCATCCTCCTCCTCCTCCTCCTCTTCCTCCTGCCTGGGGGAATTGTCTCCTGAGTCACTGCGGAGTCTGAGCAGCCTCAGTGGTGGCCGGACTGACAGCCCGCAGGATTATGACATGCTTGAGGTCACTCTGTTGACGACAGTTATGACCAAAACGGACGAAATGACAGATATTGTCATTTCAAAATGGTCACAAGAGGAGGAAAATAAACAAGATGATAATGATGATGTCTCAGTGGGAAAGATGCAGACGGTGACAGAACTGTCAGAATCCAACGACAACTCTACATCTGTTTACCTGGACGCCAACAGCAGCGAATACCACCAAGACACCTGGAACGACAATGACAACCTGACACTGGCCCTGTCCTTAACGACACATGGCGGTAGCCGTGGTAATAATCATGACCTCAGCAGTGGAAACAGCAACGGGAGAAGACGTGGCTCCTTAACTCCTGATTCAGATGCAACAGAAATCCCTGAAGATGACGATGAAGAGGAAGCTTTGTTTCTGTCAGTGAGCTCTGACGTGGATGTGCGGAGAACCGGCATGATCCTTACAAGCTCGAGCAGTCAGTCTAGCGAAGGCCCGCTGAACCCAGGTGACTCCGCTACGACGACTGAGCTCCAGACAGAGGGGGCTGTAGCTGCGAGTGTAGCCGATGACAAGAGGTCAGAGCAGGTGTTGGAAGTAGCCGAGGTCGCCTGTCCTCTGGATTCACCTGGGAAAAGCCAGACAGAGCCTTCTGCTTCTGAGGACCTTAGTGAACCCACCCAGATTTCACCTTCTACTCACTCTTCTACCAATCCAGTTCAAGATGCTAAAGAAGTCACCATTCCCCCACCTGAGGAAGCTGAAAGATATGCGGTGAGCTCCAAACCCGCCAACTCCAATACTAGCCAGCCAGCCAGAGCAGCAAAAACCAAACCAACCGCTGTGACTTCAGCTGCCCCCAAGACTGCGGCTTCCACAGCCATCAAAACCTCCAGTCTTGAGGCAAAGAGAGTTTCCAAACTGGACCTAAAAAATGTCAAGGCTAAAGTTGGATCTCGTTCCACCTCGTCCCCCCCTAAACCACATGGCCAGGTACTGTAGTATTATTGAAAAGCTTACATGTACCAGGCATTGTATAGTTGTCTTTACTGCAACATTTGTAATTCTAAACCTCTTTCTTCTTCTCAGCAGAACAAACCTGCTCCAGCTAACGGAAAGAAAGCTGTTCCTAGGAAGGAAGAAGTGCTTTCTAACGACGGGGGTAAAAGGCAAAGGTCATCTCCGGTCAAAGTGGCCGTGGTACTGAAACCCATCAGAGGAAGGAGCTGTAACCTCAAAACCAGCCACAAGACAGCAGCCAACGACTCTGCTCAGCCAGAGAAGAAGAGTGTGACCGTCAGTCGAACACTTTCAACCTCGACCAGCTCACTGGGCTCAGAGGTGGCTGAAGAAGGACCCCAGGACACACCCAGGAAGGCTGTCCAGGAGGTGCCTGATACCGTGGAGAACAAACATCCAAGTGAAGCTGCTGGTGAAGAGTCTGTGGAGGATCAAAAAGAGGGTACTGGAAAGGCTTTACCGACAGAGTCAGCTGTGGAGAAAACAAGGACTCCTAGCCGGGTGAGTACTATGAGCCTGTCTGAGTATGTTTAAACCTCCATTGCCTCAGGCTTGTGTGTTAAGTCACAGATGACATATTAAAATGATGTTTTTTTGCATTCAAATGCCAACAACAACCAGGAAACAGATCTGACTTAAGATGCAGGTTATGCATTATAGTCATTGTGAAATAGAGTAATAAGTAATAAGTGTTGCCATCAGCTGGAACATATCATTGATGATAGAACCTGGTAGTTGAGAGTGTGTGTATGTGTGTGTGGGGGGGGGGGGGGTCACTGGGTTTATTGGGTCTGTTAGTAATGTATAATTGGACATAAAAATATTCTCCAGCATAGGGAGACACGATATTGGATTTTTTGCCGATATGCCGATATTCCCAACTCACTGTGGCCGATTGCCGATACCGATACATGCACATATTTTTTTCCAGATGGCTGAGGAGACTATTATACATGCTAGCATAGATTGTACTAAGTATGATCAAGAAAGACAATATATGAAGGAAGCCTTAAAACTTTAATGAGAATTAATCTCTGGTCCACACTCCGGAGCAGAAGGTGGCGGGAATGCGCCTAATACGCTGGTTGCCAACTGCCGTTGTGAACCAAAAAGATTCATTTCATTTTAGAGTTTTTATTGGCCTATACCGATGACGTGCCGATAATATCGTGCCTCCCTACTCCAGCATGATTACTTTTTAATATGAGCCCAGGTTGTTGCAAAGTATTATTTATAAGTTCCGGTTTTGCAGCTAAATTGAAGTTAAATGGTATGTGCTCGAGCCGAGTACACTGGAGTCGAACATTTTCGATAACATTTGCAGATCAGAGGTAAGTAGGATGCAATAATTATGGAAATTATATTGCAAGCCTGGAAAATTAAATGAATAATGTTCTCATGCAAATCTGCTTTTTGTTAAATGGCATTGAGCTTTAACCGTCTGATGCCTTTAGCAGTGTTGTTGTTGTTGTTTACCAACATTTACATACACAGGAGACAAAGTCAGTGTAATTTAAAGAGTGCAGGGTGTTTTTAAATGAGGGAGTGGTAGGTGTACAGTATGTGTGCTCTTTCTTTGGTATGTGTTTTTAAAGATTTAGTGAGCCAGTGACAGGTTTTTAAACCTGCCCTAGCATATTCTCTCATGGGCAGCCTCAGGGGTTCTCTCAGCATAGGGTGTGTTTAAAACACGTCAACTGTGCTACACGCACACAGAGCAGCCTATACATGTACATTAGAGACAAACATGTACAAAAACTGCTGTGGAAGACAAGATGTTCTGAAAGGTTGTGATTAAGGTCAAACAAGGACGTTTTCAGGAAGTTAGGATCAACAAAACATAATATCTACCTCGCTTAGTTATGCAAACTGATAATGTCATCCATGATGATATGATATTCACATGTGATGCGGCATGTGTTAAGATGTCTACATGGTGGACAACTTAAACTAAACCATTTATTTTTATTGATATTCAAACAAATTATAAACTAAATCATAGACTTTCACTCTTCATCCTGTATTATTTAATATCACCAAACAGAGCATCAGTTAGGCCTAGTCGAGTTGCCAGCTAGCATGTCAACACATGATTTAGTCTGTATTGGTATGCTTCAGTAATCCATGGACTCAGCCTCTTGGCTTGGCTGAAAGGTCGAGGAGGCCATAAGCTACAAGAACACTCTGAAGTGTTTCATCTTTTCTGAATAAGCTCTGTGTTTGCTACTCTGTGATTTTGGGTGAGGAGGTGAAGGTGATAGGGCAAAAAAGTTTCTGAATGACAACATAAGCGCATCAAGGATCTTATCTGCAAATCCTTGCAGTTCCTGAAGTTGACATAAGAATCGACTTGTGAACAATCTGACAAGAAAATCTGTAGAAATGAATCCATGTTGGATTGATAGTACAAGAAATCTGACAGAAACAACATTTTTCCTCACTTTCCAAAGTCCCTGACCACTCTGTTAGCACAAATAGCTGAGCAATGACAACTGAGAAGAGTTTCTATAAGTTGAGTCTTTCCTCTGAAAAGACAGAGACAGACGCCAGACCCTCATCCACAAACTCACTCCATGTGTGCTGGTGTTTATAGAGTCAGAGGGGGAGGAACATGGAGGGGTGGGGGTGGGGGTAAGAGCCAGAGAGAAAAAAATTGGCCTGGTCAGAGCCTGGATTCTCAAGGGGAATGTACAACACAATAGCAATTTTTTTTTTTTTTTACCCCTCTTGTGGTTGTAGCACACTCCCAATTTTCCCTCCTCCCCCTCTTTCCTTCTCTCTCTTTTCCTCCTCCCCTCGTCTCAACACACACACTCTCTCCCTCACTCCTCCCCTCTGCTCCTTCACTGCCTCCCTCGCTTCCCTCTGTCCACATTTCTGACTCTGAGCGGGGAATGGCTAACACCATGGTCTCGGTGCGCAGCTCCGAGCTGGGGCCCCTTGGCTGGGACTCTGTCACTAAACGTCAGCTCTTCCTACAGAAAGTCTCCTCCAAACTGGGGCCCAATGCCAGGCAGCAGGCGAGAGGCACCAGAGCGGATAAGGGGCCCTCAGAACCAGCTCCACCTCCAGGCTCAGGGACTGGACCTCCAGGACAGGGGAGCTCTGGGCCCAGGCAAGCCCAGACTGATGTCTCCAAGTTGGGAGAGAGTGGACAGAGCACCGGGGGTGGATCTCCAACAAGAGTGAGACAGAGCCTAAGTCAGAGCCAGGGTGAGTCAACATGTCTTTATGTAAAGACACACAAACATGAACTATTTCAGTACACACACACATTTACTTCATGAAACCTAAAACATAAACACACAACAGCATGCTGCACGTGCACTTCTCAACAACACACTTCTCAGCTTTTCTATGTGAAGACTCTCTCTCTACCTTCCAGGCATGCAGACTCATGTGTCAGTCGGTGTGTGTGTGTGTGTATGTGTATGTGTGTGTGTGTAATGGAAGAAAAATTCTGGTTCGTCTCTGCAGCAGACTCAGGAAATGAGCAGGCTGACACGGCAGGGCTGCGAGTTAAAATGCCTTCCACATACCACCACACCACACATACACACTGTTTGGCAGGCCCTAACACACACACACACCGTTGTGCGATTTCCACACTTTGTCACATACAGTGAGCAAGTTGCTGACGGACAGGCATGTTCTGTTAATGTCTGCTGTAAGTGTGTGTGTGTGTGTGTGTGTGTGTGCGCGCAGCTGGTGAATTAAGTTCGCCTCCTGCTCATGTGCGTTTTAACTGCAGTGTTGCATAAGAGCAGAACTCTCTGTCTTTAAATCTTTATCTTTAATCTCTGTCTGCATTTATACTGCAGTTCACCAACTATAACTGGACACTAGGATTCTGTTTGTGTGTGTGTGTGTGTGTTTGTGTGTATGCAGACTAATTGTACCCTCGACTTCCCTGTTTGTCTTCAGAGGAAGTTAAAGAACACATGGGTAACATTTTTCTCTTTCATGCTTTTTTCCCTTTTTCTCCGTCATCCTCTCTTTTTGTTTTTCTCCTCTTTTTCTCTTTTTTTTTCTCCAGGGAATTTCAGGCTGCTGTTTGTTTCCTGTCTGTCGCATTGTGTGTGTGTGTGTGTGTACCAGCAAAGTGATTTGAATTGAATGGTGAAATGGGGAGGACTGTTCGCGTCATGTCAGTCACATCCTGATATTGTTGCCTTAACTCTGTGTGTGTGTGTGTGTGTGCTGCTGGTGATGAGACACTGTTGAGACACTCAACTTAAACATGGTGTCCACTGTCTGGTGTCAAGTGGCTTGTAATTCCACTCTTGTGTTTGTGTGTTTGTGTGTTTGTGTGTGTGTGTGTGTGTGCATGTGTAACTTGACCCTTGTTTTTCATAATCACTGAGCTGCAGTGTGTCATTTACATAGCGGAAAATACTTATGTGCATATTGTGTGTGTCTGTGGGTGAAATGTATGTGTGTGTGTCAAACCAGATCTTTCTCCTCATAAAGGTCACATTCTGATGGACAAAAGACGGTCTGTCCTCTTTGCTGATACACAGGAACAAACGGATGCCTCTTGACCTCAGACTAAGATCGCCATCAATGGATTCTTTTGAATATATGTGTGTGTGTGTGTGTGTGTGTGTGTGTGTGTGTGTGTCTCAGCATTTGGCCATTTTGAATTTGGTCCTGACCAGATTACTTACAAATATTTTCCATTCCAGGTTTAATCTCTTTACAGTTAAATCTCCTTGTAAGATAAAGAAAAGTCTCCAAAATGATGGCAACCTGACCAGCCCACATTTATCAAGGGGTCAGTTTGGGGTCAGGTCTCGCTTTAGCAGTACAACCCTTTCCAATACAGTAGATTATCTCGTTGGTTTACTTATCTGTCAAGTGATGAGATGCAGATGCGCGCTTTGCAGTTAACTTGAACAGTTCGGTGTTTGCCGTTTGACCACATGGACCCTAACCCTTATAGTTGTGTCTCCTGTTCACTGTGCTGATTCATGCTTTCACTTTTGAGTTTGAGTGTGGTTAGGTACTCCACAACAGTGAACTGTTGAGTGACAACAACGCGCAGCACTAGTCATGTTGCACACAATATTGTTAGAAAGCAGGGGGCTGATATCCTCAGAGCAGGAGTATTTACTAGGGGTGTGCCCGAATACAAATATGTTATTCGGCAAAGCACAAATAGTGGGTTTTTTTTACGAATATTTGTTTAATACAAATATTTAAAAAATGATTTGTTTTCGGGAAGAAAAAAACACCCATGTCAAATACCAGCACGCAGGTCGGTTACATCACTATCTCAGTCTTTCTTCTTCTGCTCTGTTGTTACATCTATCAGCAGGTCTCAACAAGGTGAGACACATCCACCCGCTAGGTTGTTTATTCATGAACACTTATTGTAAGACTTTAATTTTCTAAATTTAAAAGCATAATAACAGGATTTTTAAGCCTCTTTCGACTTTTATTTGAATACAAATAATTTTGCTGCCTCAACAAATACAGATTCAAATACAAATAGTGGGCTCTCTGCACATAACTAGTATTTACGCCGAGGCAGTTTGCATTTGCTCCAACGAATTCTCAAACAAATTATTATGATCCACAGACCACAGAATAATGGGAATATGACAGTCTTCTCTGAATATGATAGAATTGATAACTTGGTGTTGTAATGTTGAATGAAATAGTTGTTTGTACCAATAATGGTAGCAGCATCACACTGAATATTTAGCTCCCTTTTATATTTTTGTGGAAGTTACATAAGTATGCCAGGGTCATGCAGTTGAGAGCAGGACATACTTGAATTATCAAAATCTCGTTATTGTGTTTATGTGCCTGCGTCGGCTCGGGCAACTGACATTTGAGGCCGTTTAGAAGCATTTACGAGCTACGCTGTTTCAAAAATAAACTCAGGAGACAAACAATAAGCAGAAATGTTCGGTTTCTCGCATTGTAATGTCGCTCAGCTGCTGATTCTTTAGACTCAGGTGCTAAGTTAGAGTTTGGTCTTGAGTTTATGGTTAAAATGAGGTTAATTTAATTAGGTCACTTAAAGGACCTGAATAGTGTGTTTTTTTTTTTTTATGTGTACATGTGTGTTTTTGTGTATCAACAGTAAGCACGAGGCAGATCTATAGTGAGCCAGCTCTTAACAAACATTGATTTCTTAGGTAACAGAATCCAGCTGCTTTCCTCTGGCTGGCGTTTCATCAGAACTGAAACCAAACGAAGCCAGATGTTTCCTGCTGGCTTCAGTCGCAGTACAAGTTTTACTGCTGCTCTACCTTCATCAACAGAGACTCTGTGTGTGTGTGTGTCTGTTAATGTGAGGTAATGTAATTGTGGTGAACACATGTAAACCCTTTTCCCTCTCTTTATAACAACCCTTTTTTTTTTTTTGCAATTCTTTGTGAGGCTTTCTCTCTCTCTCTCTCTCTCTCTCTCTCTCCCTCTCTCTCTCCATCTTTGCCAGACAAGACCAATGTTTGTGAGAAAGTCTGTGAAGTTTTGAATGAAACTTTAATAATCTCTGTGGATAAATGAGGTTGTTATAGCGCAGCAACAAAAATAAGATAGAAATAGTAGAGCAGTTTTAGTTTTAAACATACAAAAGCGACTGTATTGAATACAAATATATGAATTAAATGAATTTACAGCATATGCACAAAATATCAATATGTGTAAATGTGTCATTTAGGAGAAAATGATTCTGCAACACAGTGAGACTCCCTTGAAATCCAAAGAGAGGGAGGATGACTTACTGTATATCTCACCTTATACAGTATAGTCATCAGTATGTCCATAGGCCCGTGTGTTTAAATAGGCGCAGGGACAGTTTCAGCCTCACGTCAACTTTGAGAATAGGCACAGAGAGTCTAAATGTCTAATATTAGATGAGATTTATTCTCATGCTTCAGATAGAAGAGCTGTGATTTAGGGTCCTGTCACTGCAGACGACTGTTGAAGTCCTGTTCCTATGTGAAGATAGTTAGTCCTTAAACTGTAACGTGTCACAGTGTCTGCTGTGTTTATCCCAGAATACTGAATGATTCCCGAATGAAATTTGAAGACACCAAAATCCTTTTTCTTTAAGTCAGAAAGTTAAACACACTTCAGAGGTGGGAGATTGTGGGTCTGCATCATGGACACATGAATTATTTTACTGACTATTTTCTCATCTATTAACAGTGAAATAGAGATCTCTTGTCTTGTTTGTCGCGCTTTTGTTCGTCTCTTTCTGCCTTTTCTTTTGTCGCAGTCTTTTGTCCTTACCTCACCCACTCAAACCCACTGGCTCGTTCACTGACATACATACACACACTCTCTCTCTCTCACTCTCACACACACACACACACACACACACACACACACACACACACACACACACTCTCACTCACTTCCTAGCATCTCATGTCCCTGGTTTGGTGTGAAGAGGAAGGCATCATGGCTCTCAGGGGGAATTAATTCTCCTTTGCTCTTAGGAAAGAATGTGTGATTCAGTCCACAAAAATGATGAGAGTTTGAGACGTTGTGTTGTACATTTCCATAAGAACTTCACTCTCTGCTGCTGCTTAAGTTCTCTGGATACCCACAAAAGACCCATTCAGTATTTTTTTTTGAAGACTTTGAGTTATAGATGGAAATTTAGCATTTTGCTGGGTTAAAGTTGTCTTGTTTGCCTTGAAATATGAATGACACATCTGAAAGGCTAGATTCAGCTTTTTTTTTTTTTTCTTCTTTTTTTTTTAAACAATTGTTATAGAGATATAATAGGACCAAGGCCTAATATTATGACTGCTGTCATTGATGATTGTGGATGTTTTCTATCTGTGTTGAACAATAATCATTTAATTGTCACACTCATACATTTTCTTAACAACTAAAGTACCCATAATCCTCACCAATTCATGGTTAATCTGTGTTGGGCCTGTAATGATGAATAACGCCAATTCATGGTTTTCTATCTCTCTCTCTCTTTCAGGTATCCCTAAACCTCGCACCACCACAGAGCGAGCATCTGCATTGGCTGCCCCGGGCCCCGCAACATCCAACTCCAAATCGACAGCCAATCAGCAGCCACCATCAGGGTCTGCGGGACGACCTGCTGCACCCGCTGCGTCAAAGCTTCCTGTTAAAGGATTACCCACAAGCCTCAGCTCCTCGTCTCTGGGAAGCAACGAGAACAATGGAGCCACAAGCAAAGGTGACGATGGTGTGTGTGTGTGTGTGTGTGTGTGTGTGTGCGGGTGTGTGTGTGTGTGCGCGTGTGTGGGTGCGTGTGCGGGTGGGTAAGAAAACTCATCTGAAATGTACACACATTGTATCTCCAGAGGTAGTTTTCTTTGGTGTGGTTTCCCTCTCAGTGCTGACTTAACTTCCTTCTCTTTCCACTAACAGTTTGAGTTTCTCACACACACACACACACACACACACACACACACACTCTCTCTCTCTCTCACTCACTAGCAAGAGAATCAGTCCCCGTCATTGTCCGGAGTTGCTCTTTCCCACAAGTAGCACACATCGGGAGATTGTCCGTGTCAGACGCGTTGTCACCTACTGGAAATATTCTGTTTGGTTTAGGCGATGGGTGGCGCCTGGGTAGAGCGTGCAGGAGGCAGGACACGACTCCGAAAGTATGCTATGAAATCAGTGTTTTGTTTACAACACATCAAAGACGGCAGATGAGGCTAAGGACGAATCAATACTACATGTACTTCAACGTATCCGCAATATTAACGGAAAAGCGGAAAGCAATATACAGGCTTGAATGTTTGTATTCTTCCGGTTGGTTTCACGCCAACAGTGACCTGCTGTATTCACACATGGGCTCAGCCGGACATTACATGGAATTTATACTAGGCAGCTGGCAGGTTAAAAGTCTGTTTAATGTCCTTTCCAACTGATTCGGACATTTTTCGCTCTCACATACAGCTCCTCAGGGTAATATCTAGATAAGTTCAGGGTCGCATGTGTAAATGGGACTATATACACACACACACTCACCTATAATATATACAATCAGCAGCTAAAAGTGTACTGACACTCTTGTACAAACAGGCTGTTAGAGTGAAATATACGATCAGTTCCCCCCTCACTGATCACACCGTCATCACCACCGCTCGCCCCAGGGATTCAGTGAGTGAGTGTGTGTGTGTGTGTGTGTGTGTGTGTGTGAGAGAGAGAGAGAGAGGGAGAGAAAGAGAGAATGTATGTGCACAGTAATATTCCCTCTTTCCTCTGTGGAGGTCAAAGAGCACATCTGGTCAGGATTCAGAGCACAGGCGGTGTGTATGTATGTGTTATGCACACTCAGGACGAAGACGGAGCTTCAGTGTTTTAAGTGTAGCTATCATTTTTTATCTAGTGAACAGTTCGGATATGTTTTATGTGCTTGTGCATGATTAAATTAAGATTCAGTTAAGATAAATAATTGTACATCATCGGCTGGTCCTGTGGGGGTGTGTGTGTGTGTGTACGTGCGTTGTCTGCAGCGCTATTCTTTCAAGGGCAAATCCACCTTACACTAACTCTTAATATCTGATGTACTCGACATTCCTGGACTCTTTTTATTGTTTGGTGTATTTTCTTAATTCTGGAGATAAAAGCCAAATGTAGACGATGTTTGACTTACTGTGTCAGGTTTTAGTCTCAGTCCTTCAGATCCAAAGAGATAGAGCCTGTTTCCAGATTCACCACTGTGCAATGATGTTTAACTCTAATTTTATTGTTCCCAAAGGGGAAACATGTCTCGCAGCCAAACACACACTAAGCATAACGCAGATACAACATAATAAAATACATGAAACATTTTATGAAAATATGTAAAAACAAACCACGCAAGCTCAAGTTAAACAATAGGAACATCCATCTACACCATCCAAGCCAATCATCCACGTCAACATCATTACCCATCAATTGTATATGGACAGTCTGACTCATCATGGCAGTGTGAGAAGAAGAAGAGGGATTATTTCTCAACCTGTTAGACCTGGTTTTTGGTGCTCTGAATGTCAGCTCAGAGGGCTGGAATCTTAAAGTCTGCCTTCAAAGGATAAAGAAAACATGTTACAGTGACTCAAGCCTTTTGAAATCGCTTTATTGTGTAAAATGTGAGACAGGCCAGGCAGTTAAAACACCAATGATTCAGTCATAAAGAGAGACATCTTTAGTAGAAGAAGCAGAGTGTTTTAAACCAACAGACACTAGACCAGTTTCTGCTTTTGACTTTGACTGTGGGTCTGACAAACTTCAGATAGAAGAAGAGTTCATGGGTGGCAAACTGTCCTGAGTAGGACTAATTTGCTATGTATTCTGGGTAAATTATTCATGGTTGTTTGGACTACAGCTTTCAACTCTGTTCACTCCAGCAGATAATCACTGTGATTACAAAAGCTGTAAGGACATTTTAATGGAAAATATTATTAAAAATCCATCCATTCTCTGCTCATTAATCAGAATTTGCTTTTACTGTAACCATGACAACACAGCTGTAAGTTGTTTGAGAGCCTGGAGATGTTTTGGTGGCTAACCTTTTTAAGGTTAAGATTAAGATAAGTAAGTTTTGTGCCGCTGTCTAACTTGTATTAGAATACTATAAGCACAGAAATAAGAGCTAATGAAACCAGCACCAGTATGACTCTACACTCTACAGTCCAGGCAAGGTCTCTGGAAAAAATGAATAAAAGTGGCAAGTTATGTTTCAAAAGTGTGCAACAAAGAAGTACTGAGATTTTTTTTTTTTTTAACAGTCATGTTTTAGTATTTCTAAAATGTGCTTGTATATATTTAGGAATTGGAAAATGTTCCTTTCAATGCTTTTCTTCTGTTGCATTCCACTGTGGCAAAGATCTCCACAATTTTCTCATTTGACCTTTCTGCTTTGCTGTTTATAGTTTCAACCAACCCTTACTAACACCCCCCCCCCCCCCCCCCCCCCCCAAAAAAAAAAGAACCATTGACTAAAGTCTGTGAGATGCAGTCAAAGGCTCCGAAAAAAAGCTAGTAAGTGAACTTTGAGTTAAGATAACTTGGCACACAGAAACATTTAACATTTGTTAAATGTAGAGAAAATTGAGACTTCAGCCTCACAGGTTTTCTCCTCTCCTTCTCACACATCACATTACAGTGCTGGTTAGAGATCACTCGGTCGTTATGGTAACCGGATTACATTTGAGATGCCTAGTTCCCATGGTAATATGAAGGTTCTGTATTTAGTTGCGTCAGAGAGGAGCATCAGTGTAGTACACAGCCACACAGTTAGATTTGTATGTGTTTTGCCATTTTATAAACACATAAAGTAATGATTCTCATTTTACGGTTAGTGAGTCAACTTTGTGTCTCTTTGAGAAAAAGGTTGACTCCAGTTTCATCCACCTTTTGATATAAAACAGTTTGGTTGATCATAGATTGATTAAACAGTTGATGACAAAGGATATTGTGTGTAATTATTAACATAGGTTTCAGTAGAAAATACAGTATTAGTGTCCAGTTATGGCTTAAATACAGTATAAAATCAGGCAGCAAACACTAAGCAGTATTTTATTTTTTGGTATGGAAAGGGTCAGATTTACATAGAACATATTCACACAAATGACATTTTCCTCTGTGGCTTCTCCACAGGCTTCATCTGCTCCTCCGTGTCATGCAGTGCCACATGAACATTGTTGTTGTGTTTCTGCAAGTCTGGATCAGTTTTTATAATTGCAGAGAATAAAAAGAAGTAAAAATAATCTTGCAAGGAAGGCTGCCAAAGCACACAACAACAGAACTTACTCCTTTCTGCTGTTTGTTAGCTGAAAACTGCCGAGGTCTGTGTAAAACCACATGTATGCCGTCACATGTTTCGATTTGCTTTTACACTCTATCTGGTTCATCTGACTTAATAAAATCAGAAGAGATACAGTAAGTGAGCTGTATGTGTGAACAGGGTGATAGAAACACACACATGTACATAATCCTTCTTTTAGATCAACACCAGTAGATTGACATCACACACATCCTTAAATACACACACCCCCAGACACACCTGGAACAGATGTGAATGGTATCTAATGAGGAAGATGTCGATGTTACCCAAAAATCTCTGATTAACATGACTGATGTCTGTAGTCATGACTCAACACCCAACACCAGCTCAACACCCTGCCCCAACAGTAACAACAACAACACAAACACACACCTCACACACAGACATCAGATAAAACCCCCATGCTTTCATTCCTATGGTCTCATTGGTACAAATGGGGCGAAACTACCACCAGATAAGTTGCTGGGCAGCCGTTAAAGAGCTTCATAATCAGCCCCCTAATCTTATCTCTTCCTAATTAAAGAAACCCCTGTGGGGGTTGATATTGCTGTGTAGTACTGCTGTCCCTACTCCCACACACATCACCACAGTTTACTGTTCAGTAAACAGTAAAGTAAGTTAGGGAGAAGTTTGGGCTTGATGATAATGTAAAGGTTTGTTCATGATTGCAGAGTCTTATGAACAGAGGAAACAAGATTCAGCAAACGTTCCACTTCCACTTTTTGTCCTACCATTCATACAAATGATTCTTAGTGTTTTAATATCTCCCGTTTCTTCTCTCCTTCAGCCCCTCCATCATCTCTCGGAGCTCCAGCACCAACAGGGACCAAGCCAGACGAGCGGCCCAGCCGAATCACTCTTCCCGCGGGCAGCCAGAGCGCGGCAAAGCTCACCAGCTCGAGCGCCACAGCTCCCCCCTCCACCAGTACTCCCGGTGACGCAGTTAGCGCTAACAGCAACGGTGTCACTGCTGCTCCGAAGCCTCCTGCAATGCGGAGCAGAGCTCTGTCACTGCAAGCCAGGACCACGGCTACAGGTGAGAGTGTGTCTGTACCCAAATCCTTTCATACCAAACAAATGTATTAACTGCGTCACATGTGAGAGTGGTGATACTGACTGGACCGGATCAGTTTAATGAAAGTCAAATATGTGTCTGATGCACAACATAATTGAACAGTGTAATCAGCACTCTTAGTTGTTGCATTGAAAGAAGAAAGTTCTTTGTCATGATCATTAGCAGATGAATCAGCGACACGGTTTCACTCTCATTAGCAGGTCGTTCATCAGCCATGATTGTTTTTACTTGTTCAGTGAGAATCAGATGGGGTTTTTGATGTCAGGGCTGTACATTCATCTTTTTATTTGGGACAGAGACTGTTTCATGTTCATCAAAGGACTCTGTGTGTTTCAGTTTCTCCATTGAGAAAAGTTGTTGTTCTCTTTTTCAACATTTAACTGTCAGCAGATTTTACTTCCTGCCATTCGGGGCGACGTTGTCGATACCGCAAGTTTGCAGTTTGTTTTAAAAACACACCGAGCAGAACTAATAACCAATAAAGCAACGGGAGAAGTGGAAAAAGAAGAAAATATCTTTTATTTGGCAGAATAACATCATCAACAAGACAAGTAAATGAACAGCTGAACCCAAGTACTAATGGTTTTGTAGGATGGATGCAGTGTAGATGCATATTTCTAAAGAAAATGTCAATTAAAACCCATTTTCACATTTTTGCTGTATTTTTAATGAATATATATAGTTAAGATTGACTTAAAAATCCATGAAAACTATTAAGAATAGATTTGTTTTAATGTTTCTTGCATGCTTTGTATAGTAAATGTGTGTATTTTTGAATCTGAGAAAGAGAGTGTGACTGCGTTAAAGGTGCAAACGACTCTGCAACTTCCCCTCTACTTATAATAAATACTAGTCAGCAGGTAAAGGCTTTGTAACACACACTACTTCAGTCCCTTTTCTTCACACAACAGGAGAGAAACGTCAAACAAATAGACAGCTGTTTCAGCGGTCTATCCCGTCTGGGTCAGGGATTGGATAATGTGATCCTATTACACAGGGAACAGAAAGAACAGAGAGGGAGTGAGAGAAATTATAACTCCAGCTGAGCAGTTAGCTGTTTAACATTTAAAGAGTGAGGATTGAAGGAAAACAAAAAGAAGACGGTTGAAGATAGAACAACTTCCCGGTCGTAATCCAGCTTCTATCTTAGTTGTTGATGTCTCAGGGTGACTGAGGTGGACTTACTTTCACAATTCCAGCTGCCTTAACTGCGACAGGTCAACGTTCGAGCATCAGCGTCCCCGGCCCTGTGAGGGAAACACAAGCGTCTGCCATGGGCTTTGACTTCTTCTGCATCCTCTCCACAGGTTTGAAGGCCCCGTCGGTCACCAGCCACATCACAGCCAAGACAGCAGCCGCCAATCAAACAGCAGCAAAGACAACTTCTGCTGCCAATCAGGGGCTGATAAAGCAGGCGTCCCAGTATCCCTTGCAAAGAAGCGGCTCAGCGAGACTCAGTCGACTGAACAACTCAGGTGAGGAAGCGTGAGAGGCTGTTTGTAAGGGTTTGTGAGTCCTGTTACCTGTTTGTGTTGGCAAGGAGAGATGTTTGTGTGTAAAAGGCTGCAGGTGTGTCTAAACCGCATTAATCCCAGGAGGTTTGGCAGTAGCTACAATGGCAAACATCCAGATATCACAGCTACTGTGCGTGTTTTGTGTGTGTGTTGATGTGCACCATGAAAGTGTTGAAAGGAGGTCACCAGTTAGCTGTTAACTTATTTTTTCTGTTATTCTGTGTTTTGACAGAACAGCTCTATGTTCTGTACCAAATGTGAACATGTTGCTGTTAACTGTCTGCCCTCTGTTCATTTGGCACTAGCACTGGCTTTGGCTGTGACCTCATATAAGAGTTCAAATGATATGGCTCTTAGAAATCCGATGCCTTCATCTTCTGGCTAATGTCTTCTCATAGATGACCTTTATTGATCAATTCTGCAATAAATACGTAATTAGTCTGCCTGATATTAGAGGTTTATTTTAAAGCAACACTGTAAAATAATTGTAACATATTTGCTTGAGGATGTGTTCTAGTTTCACATTATGGACCATCAGTCCTGAAGCTCACATGAAAAGACGGCAACTCATGTCCTTGACATGCAAGTGTTGAAAAGCTTTAGGGTTAACAGTTTCACCACAGTGTCTGACTCATTTGTTAGCAACCATTTTTATTTGGTTAACCATGTGCAAGACAAGTCTGGTGTGCAGTCACTAGCTGTGCCGTCACAACTTTTAATCTCTGTGTGTGTGTGTGTGTGTGTATCAGTTTGAATGAGCAAAATTGAGATCACTTGAGATTGTGCTATTAATCCTCAACCACACTGCTGGATGTTTATTGTTCTGCACACACAAACACACATTTGGACTAACTGACTACAACTCACACCCTGGAAGCTTATACAAACATAATCATCATCTCTCTGCAGTCTCTGTAATTATTCTACTGATCATGACACACACACACACACACACACACTTGATCTATGAATTTAGAGTGGAACCAGGTTTGCATCTCAGCAATACTTAAATTGGATTAAATCTTAAGTGTGCCGATAACACTTGTTTACTGTTTGAATTTGACCCACAGTAATGTGCAGGAAATGACCAAGTTCAACATTTCATACTTTTGATGTCGTGTCATTTCAAATCTTAAAGCAGCTCTAGAAGCAAATTTTATTTGATATCAAGACAGTGTTTCAACAAGTAATGCAAGTAGCAGACATAAAATATGTGACATTACAGACGATGTCTTAATGTTGGTGTGTGAAATGCGCTGGTCGTTATAGAGCCTGTAAGTACTGCTGGTTTCCTCCGTGCGGGCCTTGTGAAGCCGGGGCCTGTGGTTGCAGCCTTCCCAAATGTGGTGGCTCTGGTCTGGGCCCGGGCGCCTGGCTGCCTCCCCTCTGTGGCCGGTCCTGGAAGTCCCTCTGTGGCCTGTGGGGAGCCGCTAGTCACAGACATGCTGTCACCCTCGTGATGGCTTAACCGCCACACACACACACACACACACACACACACACACACACACACACACACACACACACACACAGAAGAAGGCAGCCCCACACATGCATTTGATTCATACACCTCTCTCTCTCTCATTCACACACACCACAGCAGCCCTCAGGCGACAGTGGTTAGCAGCGCGGGCTTTTAAAGCTCTCAGTGGCTGTCTTTAGCTCTTTTTGTCTCTATTGAACATGGACTTTATTGATTCTGGCTTACACACACACACACACACACACACACACACACACACACACACACACACACACACACACACACACACACACACATAGCGCTCAGGTTTTATTGTCCATGTCTTGTGCTCTCAGGGGACTATTTATGTGTCATGGCTGAGTTGTAATTTTGTAATTTTTGAATTCTGATTTGAAGTTGTAGAGTCATTTCTCTCTCTTGTATTGTATGCACTGTACAGGGTGAGTTTTAAGCCAATTAAAGCTGCTGCAGGCAAGATTTTAGTGTAAAAATGCAACCATCTTATCAACTTCAATCACAGAGTAGAGCTGCAGTAAAGAAAAGCGTGTCATACCCACCAGTCGAGTCAAACTAAACAAGATTACTGGCTCCGCGCTACATTTACCTCTTGCTGCCATGTGGGGCTGCCAGTGTGCAAAGCTACAAGCTGCAGCTGTAAGTGACCAACTGTCTTGTCTGAGTGACCACCTTGTTTCTGGAAAGTACACCATGTGATAGTAATCCAATAATGATGTGATGGTTTTACTGAGCCAAGTTTGAAATAAGCACATGTTGTTTAGAGTCCCAATATCAAATATGGAAATTCATTGTGTCATAGTGTATTTGAATAAGGTCTGTGGATACTCAGGTGATAATGACATAGTCAGTTAAGTTTATTTTCATTTCGATCATTGCAGTTCTCTTGCAGATCTTCAGAAAACACTCTCTGAAAACAAGCTGCTACTTTAAATGTCTGTTGGAAGAAGAACATTGAGGAAGCTCTTGGCAAGTGTTACTCTACTGCTCTTCACACTGCATCAAGTGGCCACTTAGACTTTTTGTAAGTTAGGCTTTCTCCTCTTAAAGGCGCAGTGTGTAGAATTTAGTGGCATCTACCGGAATGGACTCAGCAGAAATGGAATATAATATTCATAAGTATGTTTTAATTAGTGTATAATCCTGTGAAAATAAGAATCGTTGTGTTTTCGTTAGCTTAGAATGAGCACTTTATATCTACATAGGGGGCGGGGCCTGCTATGTCACACCGCCATGTTTCTACAGTAGCCCAGAACAGACAAACCAAACACTGACTCTAGAGAGGGCCTTTCATGTTTCTCACAAGCTTCATGGCCACCGTAGGTTCTCCTACACACTACAAACTGCACCTTTTAAGAGTAATGTAACTCGTATGATTTATTGTTTTCATGCATACCAGGCTATCCTTGGTAACAACTTCAATATACACTCAGTTGCCAGTTTTAGGTCCATGTAGCTAAAACTAATACAGTCTAATAAAACAGCCCTGAATATCCTGCCTTCATGAAGTTAGAAATAACACCTCTGAAACAGTTCCTGCAAATACTGATCATTATATCCTTCATGGTCATTTCTGATGCTGAAGTTCGTGTTCAATTGTATTGTTATACTGAGAGGTGTTTCTAATATTTTATCTACCCTCATATACCCTGATATAAATAGGGTGGGCAAAATATTAGAAACCTCTCAGTGTATGCAATACAATTCAATAGCACCACAAACTATAGTCTCCAAAATCAGCATAAGTTGAATCAGCATCTCTCTTTTGTAGAAAGTAATTTCTGCAAAAACATTTCATAAATGTAGGAGTATTTATTTCAGAGCTGGCATTAGTTTTAATTAGGCTGACCCAATAAAGTTAGTGTTGTGAAGGGCAAAAAAAGTAACTACCTGTTAATTTACAGCAAATATGGAGAGTAAAAGACAAATGACAGTCCAAAAACAATCTGAAAGCATTATAAGGCGATTATAAACTTTATCCTCGACTTTCAGCTTATAACTGTCATTTTGAAAACCTAACTAAATTTTCAATCTGAATAAACAGCTGAGCTGCATGTGTAGTGCAAGTGTGTTGGTGTAAAACAAAGGCGTCTTTTCACGAGGCGTCTGGGTTTTTCATGAATAGCCTTAATATGGCACCTGCCACTGAGAGATGAAGAGAGAAGATGTGTGTGTGTGTGTGTGTGTGTGTGTGTGTGTGTGTGTGTGTGTTTGTGTGTGTGTGAGAGAGAGAGGGAGAGAGAGAGAGAGAGGCAGGGGCTCCTCCCACCTTCTTGGTCTCTCCAGCGTTTCTGTTTCATCGTGGTCCTTTCATCACATCTAACCTTGACATGTATCATCTCTGTTGCTCTCTCATTCAAACGCAAACCTAGAGAGGGCGAGAGACCAGAGAAAATAATGATGGAGGGAGCGAGCGAGGAAGCAAGGAGGGGAGGAAAAGAGTGAGCGAGCGGTGGAGAGATTATTCAAATCCCACCCACTCCCCCTCCCCCTCCTCCCCTGCAGCATCCCTCCCTCTCTGTGTATGTGTGTGTGTATGTGTGTGTGTGTGTGTGTGTGTGCTGGGTTCACAGAGCTTTAGAAACAGCAGTAAAATAGAGGGAGTGTGTAGATGCTTGTCTTTGTCCAGCCATCAAGCGTATTTGTGTGTGTTGTGAGCCACATTTCTGTGACAGTACACACACACACACACCTTTGTGGTGTGTGTCAGTGGGACAGATCAGTGTGTGTTTTGCGTGTAACAGCAGAGACGGACTACTAATCATCAGCAGCGTTGAGGATTTTCTCTCCTCCCTCCCTCCCTCACACACACACACGAGTACTACCTCTCTCATTCCTTCTCGTTCTCTCTCTCCATCTTTTATCGCCGGATGATTCACTACCACCTGGACGACAGTGAAGCACACAGCTTTTTGGCGCCATTTTCTCTTCTTCTTTTATTGGCTGGGCTACAGCAACAATTTCTCCTGTTTGATTGATTTTTTTTTTTTGTTTTTGCCGTGGCGACTCTGCGACTCTGAATCGATGGACAACTAGCAGCTTAACGGAATCCCCTTTTTTTCACTCTTGGTTTTTTAATGCTTCTGTTTTCTTTTGTACCAAGTCAAAGGTTTACACTTTAAATTCAAAATCTGTTTCTTTTTCCTGACCTCCACATGGCAGTAACGATCTCTAGCTCTTTTCTTTCTTTCTCCTGTGGAATAATTTTCACTCATTTCTGGACTTAAAGAAGAAAAGAGGAACATTTTGACCTGCATCTCATCCTATTCAAGTACAAAATTATACTGGGAGATCCTGCGGACATGAATATATTGGAAATAGCTTTATAATAACAAAAAGAAATAATTTCCTGAAACAGGTGACAACAGTACACTGGAGAGACGGGCAACATCGGGAACTGGCAACACCAGAAAGATCCAGGTTAATATTTCCAGCAGCTGAGGACTTTTTGAGAGTCCAGAAGAGCAGACAAAGTGCTGAAAGTCGTACTTGATCTCTTACACAAAAAGACAATCCAGACTCCTAACACCAGACCGAAACCAAGTCTTACAGCAAAGACTTTTTCGTCCACTGAAGAACATTGTCAGTACTGGGGGACAAGCAGAGAGGATGTTATGGTCTCCCAGATTATCGCTGTCCAACTTCCATGTGAAGCTGACGGCCAAAGGACTTTTCCGAAATCTTCAGCTGCTGTCGGGATGCAGGAAGAACACTGTGGTCTTCCACGCAGGTTTTGAGACGCCGCTGTCCTCCATGTTGGCCCATCATCTCACCATCCAGCAATTCATTGATCACTGCAGTGTGTCATGAACCTCCAAACCATCTGTGACCCCTTTTAGAAATCAGAAAAAAGTTCTGATTTTTCACACTTCTGCTCATCCATCCATCCATCTGTCCATTCATTTCTCATCACCCCACTTCCTCTTTGCCATGTGCTGTTATGGAGTTTCAGGCCTGAAACTGATATCCAGCACCTTTTTCTTTCATCCACCGTAGATACACATGGCGGGGTTGGGTTTAAATGGGATGCTACCACACCCTAGCAAAGCAGCTAGAGTGCTTTGCTAGTCTTCAGCTAGCATAATGTTTACTAGTTGAAGACTAGCATAATGTTTGCTACTTCCCCTTCATTAGCTTCCCGTACTAAATGATTTTCAAATGTCTTGAAGCTAATGTAGCATCATTAGCAGGTATACCCAAAAAAACACCCAGCTGCCTCACCATAGTAAAACATTTATTTTATGTATATTGTCTGCCAATCACCTTTTTCCATATTACTTCTTCCTTTATGCTCTGTCTACCTCTTTTTCCGCTTGTCTGACGGTTGAAGTTGCCTTTGATTATTGTGTAGCGATCAGCCTTTTTTTTTTTTTTTTTTTTTTTTGTTTAATCTCTAGTCATGGGATACCAAACCTGACTCCAGATCAGCCTCAAAGGCCACTTCACCCTCTCCCCCCCCCCCCCCCCCCCTCCCTCAACTCCTTCTGTTTCCCGCATGGCGTTGGCAGCCATTGTTGCCTCCGTCTCTCCTCCGCTGTGGGGCTTTCAGTGTTGTGTACGCCGGCTACCACAGCCGCCATGGATGTATAGGGTTACAATAGGGCCGTCAGATATCTTAACACTAGTGTGTGTGTGTGCACATGAGTCTGTGCGTGTGTGTGTGGAAGCTTTCTGCACGAGTGCTTCAGCAGTGGCGTGATGAATAGCCATGACTACCGGCTCCTTTTAGCTGCGATACCCACGCCTAGAGGGGCACCAACCACGTGACTCACACACACATACACAAACCAGAAATAGCCAAGGACGCATCTGGCTTTTACTTATTCAACCATTAAAAGGGTGCTCTCTATTTGTGGAAGGCTTGTGTCTTCTTACTAACATGGCAGAGAATCTTTACTCACTGTTAATGGTGTTTCTTCTGTTATAATGTAAAAAAAAAAAGGAGCTGCAGAGCATCCTGTGAACAGTTGTTTGTGGCATTAGTGCTATGTGATAAGAAAAATCAGTGAGACAGAGAGGATGTCATTGTGAACAACTGTCATTGAACTTAGCCTGCCAAGCTAACAAGACACAACAGTGCTCAGTGTTAGCATTGCTTTGACTGTTTTAGATCTCTGCTGTAATCTCAGCTGAACAGAAAATAAGGCAGTGGTAAGTCAACTAGAGCGAAATATCTGACTAAATCAATAAAGCTGCTCTTTTTTTTTTTTTTTAAAGCGTGCACGTGGTCATGTCAGAGTCAAAAACATGATCCACTGCCAGGCGTTTCTAATCAGAATTCTGTTTAGTGAGAATACAGAATACAAAGTAATCACATGTGGGATGTGCATATGAAATTGATTAAAAGAGGAGCAGCTGTAAATGGGCAGAGATTAGATAATCCTCCAAAGACACCAGAGAGTTGAACATTTATGCATTTTTGCTTTGTTTACAGGGAGCAAAGAAGCTAATGGCAGATTTGCCCAGTTTAACTTCATCAGCTTCACATGGTTTTGACTTGTATGTTTGCCAGTATCATTAGGCCACTAGGCTTACTCTGACACATAAATTTCTTTCATGTGTCTTGGCTAAATTGCACACTAATTCCTTCATCATCTTGGCAAATCGTCTTGATCCATTTACTCTCTGCTGGAAAATTGTCTGCATGTTTTTTCATGCTCGGCAGCAAATTATCTACTAATCAGCTCATGTTCTGCAGCCAGTATTTTCTAATTTGAAGTTTTTGCTCATAAGAACATGTTCTTCCCTGTTCTTTGGTAAATATTCCTGCTCAACCGCATCACCATCACGCTGTTTCTCTCTGAGTTGCGCTGTGTGTATTCTTACCAGCCCATCTGATCCCAGCAGCACGTGTTTGGCTGCAGTATGTTTTCTCAGTCTGAGCTCCACAGACCCACTTCCCCGCTGCTGCCTGCCATCGCCCTCAAATGTAGGTTAGAGCAGGCTTTAGTCACCACATGTGCGTGTGCGCACACACTCTGCAGAGACACGTGTGCACACTGCACAGTGGTTCAGCTAAGGCTGTCCAATCGTGCAAGCTTTAATCTGATGTGGAGGTTGCTTTTTTTTCCCCTAATGTGGTGGCAGATGAGGGCATTAGAGGATGTATCTGCTGGACTGGAATATTTTCCAGGCTCAGCAGAGGTCTACAGTAGATTTCAGCTGCAGTGTTCTCTAATTGTAAAACTAGGTAGAGATGTTCTCTTTGAAGAATATCAGGGGCAATAATGTGCAGTTTATCTTTTTCGTCCACATCTGGAGCTGCATTTGATCTAGAAACCTCATATAAAATGAGTAACAGTTGTTTAACACAGTGTCTGCCTCTGGGACCAAAAATGCTTTATGTTTCACTCAAAAACAGCCAGCGGTTGAAGTGGTTTAAATTATCTGTGCATTAATGTCACTGTGGTTGTTGAACCTCTTTAATGAGGAGCAGGGTATCATTTTCATACAGAATTTCTATTTCAGTCCTTTTTTTTTTTTACTCAGCATGTGGTTTGTGAATTTTAAATATACTTCAGTTTTTCTCAGTGGGATGTCTTGCCACTGAAGTGGTTTGGCTCACCTATATGATGATAACCATCCAGAGTTTGGTTGTAGCCTTACAATCCCAGCCTGACTGGTTAGATATTCTCCACAGCAGTGTTACCCATATATAAGGTCATGCAGAGCCATTGGCTGCATTTCTATCCAACTGCCAAGTCAATTTGAAGCAAACCTTTGAAATGTTGCCAAAAATAAAATGCTAATTAGTTGTTTCTCCAACAGTGTTAGTTAGTGAATAGTGTTGTTTGGATTCTGGTAATGTTTTCCATTCCAAGGTGGTCTAAAATGTAAAAAATCAATTGACAGACCTTACTGCACCACTAGTGATGTTAGACATGTAACAGTTTATTATGCAGATAATATAGTGCAGCTTTTTAAAAATTCAGTACATGCTAATATGCATAAATATATTTGGATGAACTATTGTCACACAGTTTATATGTCTCTGCCTCTACTGAGCTTTTTCTGTTTTTACTCTATTCAACATCTTTTTGTGGAACTGAGAAAAACAGTTTTCTCACAGTTCTACTGAGACCAGCGTGCACCGAGAGTAAAAACGTCAAGCAGTCTGTCTCTCTGTGATCATGTTGGATGACACGAGTGACCGGGTGACAAAAATGATCACAGGTTGTTGCTAGGTAACCAGATGGTCTAGTTTGCATGTAAACAGGGTCATATAGTGGACACACACTTGTGAACAGTGACTGCTCTGCACGATTGTTCCCAAGGCAACACGTGGGAACAATCTGTAACTGAATCTCGTAGCGTAGAGACAATGAAATCTATCGATCTAATCATGACAAACTCTTGATTGCCAGTCCTGCTGTCAGTTTGATTTGGTCTTCATCAGTTGCACAGTTGCACAGTTCCTCAAGCAGCCACCATCACTAGACATATTTGGTAGAGTAAAGACTCTCTCCTCTCCTTACATCTCATCATAAACCCACAAATCAGTGCATGTTTATTCACAGGTCTTCCTGCTGTTGTCAGTGGAGTCACTGTCAGATTGTGTTGTGTAGTTTCAGAACAGTGTTTGTCTGCAGCCTTTTGTATGGCTTTGTGTAGTTTCAAATGTACAAACAAAATAATATAAAAGATTTCTGCTAAGATTACAAGAAGTGTGCTGGAATGAATTTGAGATTGTTATTAAAATGGTCTTGTCTAGTATGAGCCCAACCACTAGAGGGCACAGAAACACACTGTCCCTCCTTATAAACATCTGCATGCTTACATATTTAGTTTTTTTTATCATCTTACTTATAACAGTTTTAGTGTAGTTCTAGATGCCTGTGATTGATTTATAGGATGCCAATTTAAGCTCTGTAAATCAGTTTGAAATCACCTGCTCCACAGACAAAACCTAATCTAATCCAGCCTCTATTGGAATCTAATTTTTTAGATCCTTCAGATTAGATTATATTTTTGTCATTTGAGTAATCTGAATGCAGCAGGTTAAGGAGATTAGGATCGCCACAACTACCTGGAGTGTATGTGTTGCTGTCCCTGTTTTTCCTGCTCTCTCTGTGAGGCTGACACACTTTTTTGTCCTGCAAACACACATACCGAGTAATCCAGCGCTAATCTGTCTCTGAAGCGGCGGTGTTTGATTTGGCCAGCACCACATGGCGGGTACAGTAAGCTCACAGTTTTTCGGCCTGCACCGGCTCTGTTGACGGAGGATTTGTCTGAGTCTGCGTTAATGACGGGGCTTATTAAAGATGGACCCACAAAACTTCTTAATCTAATTAAACCTTGATGTTGCCAAGAGCCTATTCTACTTTTGGGAGGCAGGTTTTACAGATTCAGGATTTTTGGTATCTGTGTCCTCATCACACAACATGTATTATTCCTATGTGTGGTTTACATTATTACACACATGAAAAGTGAAGGAAGCTTGTTCAGGAAGCTCTGTGGACTGTTTCAGGATGCTCTGATGAAGAAACGGCTCATTCGCTTTGCTTTTTCAACCTCTTGAGTCAAAGCCTCCACTCCTCCTCCACATGACCTTTTATTCCTTCACTCAACCAACCAACCAACCAACCAACCAACCCCTGACTGGTTTTCCCTCAATGATTCAGTATACAGCAGGATTCCTATTGAGTGATCATGAGATTGGTACACAGGATGACTGACGTAATAATGATACTTATCATAAGTGATGTAGAGCTGAAAATAAAAACAGCTGCCATACACTGCATAACAAATAAGAAATATATGAAATGTTTTCATTCTTATGAATAATTTAAACTATTTCAAATGGTCTCTACATTCAATTATTGGACTGCTGAATATACAGCCAGCATTAACTATGAGGCCCACAATGATACAGTCTCTTAAGGTATCATATGTTACGCAGGTCATCTCACTGTGTACTGAAGGAGACTCTCTCCTTTACTCCTCTAACGTGACGTGCATGCTAACAGTCTTGTTTCTCTCTCAGTCTGGGCTCAGCAGCTCTGCATGACTGCCTGGCAGACTCCAGGTACACACCTGCATCACCCAACACTCAAACAGACCATGAGCAACAACAACAACAACAAGCTGTTATTTTACCTGCACATTTTCAACACCAGACAAACACTCCAGATGAGATGTGTTGCTGGTTGCTGTCAATTAGCAGCAGCAACTCCCTCGCAGTTATTTAACAGAATTGAGTTTTGAAATAGAATACAAATCAAATGGGAAATTACATTTTTATCATCTTGGTTGAAGTGAACATGTAGCCTCCCTGAGTGTCCTCAACAGCTAATTCCCATGCTTAAAAATGGAATTTGCATCGGTTGACACACATGTTTCCCCTTAACAGTAATTTAGCCCGAAGTGTAGAATGGACATTAAATTAATTTCATTCAGCTTCCTTTTTTTCTGCAACTTTTAATTGAAGACACAAGGAATGCAAGCGCAAAATGAACATGAAAGCATAGCTCTGTGTGTGTGTGTGTGTGTGTGCACACGTGTACACCGTCAGTTTTTTAATTTCTTTAATTAGAGGAGGAAATACAGTGACAGTGTGTTATATCTCTCACGCTCACCAACTTGCTGTAATCATTGTCACATATCAGTGTTCATAACTGGTCATACTGGAGTCTGTTTACAGATTATCTTAATGAGCCTGGATGAGATTTGTGTGAACTCAAGTTAGGTCTATGTTTCTATCCAGGTGTCAAGTGACTTTTGGCCAAGTGTCATGTCAGATCTGAATATCCATCAGGATAAACTGAACCTAGCGCACTGTTTAAGTGATAAATCAGTAGCTGATCCAGCAAACCAGGGGGTTGTTTTCAAACTGAACTGATGAAGCATTTTGTACAAACATGCACACTGAGGAAGCGTCTTGTCTCCCGCGGCCCTTCAGTGTAGGACTGACAGCAGCAGCAGGTTGTACGGTGGAGCGATCAGGGTGTTTGCTTCTGTCATTAGATGGTTCTGAGGATGACTCATTGATTAAAGTGAGTCAGTGTTTGACAGCATTCAATTCAGCTGTTGCTCAAATGTCAGTGTGCACTAATGATTTTCTCCTCTCACACTGAGGTGCACAGCGGTCCGATCCATTTTAATTATTTTCGTCCTTTCTTGTTCTTCACTATGGTTGATCAACAGGCTGATAGAAAGCAGCATGATCTGCTTGGTGTCTGCCAGTAGGTGGCAGTATCTGTGAGGAAGCCACTGCTTAACCCTTGTTGAGCAGGTCTGAGCATTAGCGCTAGCTACAGTTCCAGTTCAGGAAATGTGAATTACAATTTGGATGAGGTTTTCAAATGGTATGAATGAGGACCGATGGTGACTTGACCCTCTCCAGTGCTGTGCATTGTGATGAAATCTCACATCGCCATAGATGAGCTTCTGGTTTGAGACAGACTGAATTTGACTCTTGATGAAAGTAAAATTAGAGAATGAGAATTTCAACTCATTAGAGCGATCCCTCAGAAATAATCTGCATCTTCAAAGCATCATATTGCAGATGACAACACAGCACTCATGGTCCTGCAGGCTGCACTGCTTTACTTGTCCAGTGACTGCACTTCTGCACAACCTGCAAAAACTGTTCGACTTCATACAAAAATCCATTGTTAATTCTGAATTATTTACAGGCTTTTTGCACCTCACTTTTTGTCTGGAGGCCCCACTGTCAGTGGTTGAGGAGAGCCAGTCAGATGTCCTTGAAGCTCCAAATGAACTGAGATGTGATTTTTGTTGATTTTCAGTCAGTGACATCAGTCAAATCTGTGATAAGTGACAGTGGTGGTAGTGGTGCTGATGACTGTGTTAAGGTTTATTTCCCTGGACTGAAGTACAGTGAGCTTTATTTCTAGTCAGGGAACCACTCTGGAGCCTGTGGAGCCAACATATAAAAGATGTAAGAATGGAGGGAAAGGTAGTGTAGAGAGAGAGAGAGAGAGAGGGAGGGAGAGAGAGATGCAGTGTAATGAGATGGACTGCAGGGAAAGACGAACTGGAAGAAACAACAGTGAAGCAGAGGATGTGTGTTCTCTGTCTCGCTCACTTTCTCTCTCTCTCTCTAATTGCTCTGTCTCTGGTAATGCACTCCTTAATGCACACCAAGGACCCATCACACACACACACACACACACACACACACACACACAGACTGGCCATCATTACCACAGAAATCCCATGATGCATCTGTCTCAGCATAGAACAGTCAGTAGGGCGTATTCTCATTTACCAGATGAGAGCGAGTGTGTATGTGTGTGTGTTTTCTGTGTTTTGGATGTTGTGATGGTTGAGCCCAGACCCCAAACTGACTGATACTGTGTGCGTTTGTGTTCACATCCTTTCTTCTGTTTCTTCTTTTTACTCACATTGCTTCTGTTTGTTATTTTATTCAGAGGATGAACAAGTGTAGTTTCATGTCGTGACCCTGCTGTTGTGTGTACTTTACAATTTGTTAATGGGATGAGTGTATTTTTTGTGTGTGGGGAGTGTGTGGACACCATGTTGAATGTTGTACCCGCTACCCACACACTAAGTGGACGCTGTTCTCTTGCAGTGGACAAAAACAAGCCCCGGGAGGCACCGGCAAGATCCACAAACTGCAACAGCAGCTCACAGCTATCAGCACCTGCAGGAGGAAACAACCAGAACCAGCAGCAACCTCCACCAGACCTGGTATGTCCTCTTCTTTTAGTTTTTTAGCTTTAAGATGCTAATTCAGCTCCATCATGGGTAAGACACAACATCAGTGTTTACTGTCTCCTTATCATTACTGAACAGACTCTCCACTCTTCCTTTCTGACTGCTGGTGTGTTGACCTGCATAGCTTAGAATATTTTATACTGACAGTTAAACCCAAAATTCAAATCTTTTGAAAAGCGTCTGCATAGTGAATGTATGTGGTGTTATTTCCTGCTAGGTACCGGATGTTGTAAATGCAAATGCACCAGCGACATCAGTTCTCCCAGTGCCTGCTGTTGATACCGCCAACAATGGGACAGGCACCACTGGAGCCTCTGGGCTCGGGTTCAAAGCAAGAACCGGGTCACGGTCCAGCCCCAAAACAGCATCCCGACTACAGAGCGCATCCAAGCCTGGCGTGGTCGGAGCTGTTGTTGCAGACGGGACACTCACGGCTAAACAGAACCAGAGCAAAGAGCAGGCAGAGAAGAAGAACCAGGCCATCAACCAGCTGAGGAAGCTGCTTGTCCAGGGGAATAAGAGAGTGGAGGCTCTGGCTACAGTCATCCAACATCTCTTCACTGAGGTACTTCAGTTTTTTCTATGGTTACCAAACTGAAAAATTATACTAAAATGCAGGCAAAGAGCACACTGTTTAGCTGTTGGAAAAATGAATATGGTAATTGTCCAGTACTGCTGTCGGTGATATTGTTTCGTTATTTAGGGTTGAGAAGCTTGAAGTACAGTAAATACTGTTTGGCTGCAAGACAGGTCATGCATGAATCAGCCCACACTGCTAGGTTTGCATACTGACCACAATGCAAATGTGACCAGGCAGTGATTCCTTTTTAAATGAAACGAACCAATAAGGTCAGGACAGATATAACGGTGTAACAGTGACTTCATGTGAACAGCGGTTTGCAGTTAGCTTGTTAGCTAGCTCTGCTGTATCTGGTGTGCACACAGATATATTCTCTGATTTCCTAAATCTCAATATCAATGCTTGTGTATTGCTTTGAATTTCAACTGTGACCTTTGTTGACCTTCAAAATATCAAAAGTGAACTGGGAGGAAATATTGGGATTCGAGTGCCACAACCAAACATTCAGCAGATCCAGCAGAAGCTAACATTGGTTTCTAAGCCTAGTTAGGGAGCTAAAAGTTTGCTCATGTTAATTGAGAGGATTCTTCTCATGTTTTGAATTTTGAAATAAAATCTACCATATTATACACGACTTCAACACAAGTCAAATGGCTTCATATATGCTATATGTTTAGCCATAGTTTACACACAGTAAATTCACATAGGACGTCTGTGGTCGCAACAGCCTTACCAGAAATCCTGCATAGAATATGGTGTCTCTTTCTGTCTGGTGTGGCTGTATCAAACTTGGTGAGAACATTTTGGATGTAGCCTCTTCTAACCCATACCTCCTGTTACTGAGCGATCCCCCCACAAATAATAATACTGTCTGTGGTAATAGGGTGTGTTTCAGTTGATGGGGATGGGTCCCTTTCTTCTGCTGGGGCACCACGCCACTTTAAAGGCAGATAGGATGGACGTGTTTGTACATGTAAATACAGTATGGTCTAGCGCAGCTTTAAGGAGGTAAATTAGGGGAAACGATCAGTTATCTGCACACCTTCCTTCCCCTTCGGCAAATTAGAGCAAAGCACCCGCAGCCTATAATTAAAGCATCAGTCAGCAGTTGTTGGTGATATGGCAGTGTTGCTATTTAAGGTGCTGGTTGAGATGCTTGTAGAGGAGGAGTAGACTAATGGCTGTTTTTAGTAGGAAGCATCGAGACAGCAGGGAGAGGCTTGTCTGAGTCCACACCCAGTTGCTATTAACAACAACAACACATGATGCCATGGAAACATCCTGCTGCTGGCACTGATGTGCTGACAGATCTGTGAGTGTGTGTGTGTGTGTGTGTGTGTGTGTGTGTGTGTGAGAGAGGTTGCTCTTAATTTGAGAGTGTTGTGTGTGTTGTGTGTAATAGCTATGTGATTGTGGTTAGCTCTACCTAGCATTAGTGCCTGTTGTCAGCTGTGATGGGGTTGTTTACAACAGCTGATGTTACCCTATTAAGATGTATGTAGTATGTGTCTGTAGCACACATCTCGAGAGGTTTCCTCGACAAGCTCTTTCATGTGTGACTGACTTCAGTCAGGCTCAGCAGCTCTGTAGCCCCGACACTTCTATTGTTTTTTCAAGGTAATAAGTTGAATGTTTTTGAATAAAACACTCCTATTCCTTCCTGGTATAAACACACTCTTTCCTTTGGTATGCCATAAACACATTAAGAAACTCCTCGGGGGATGTTGGGTCTGAGTGAAAATATTTTAAAGAGTAAATAATTCCAATAAATGATATTGGAGTGTCACCTCCAGAAGACCTTGTACAGTTTTGTTAGGGGGTTAAACATGGCTGAAGTCAGTTTATACTGTATTGGGCTGCTTCATCACAGGTTGAAGGCTGCTGATTGGCTCAGCCAGGCACCAGGATGTGTTAATCACAGAGTCCCGGACATGGATAGGCTGCTCTGTAAATATTTTCTGTTTGACTACTGGGGCTAGTGATTTTCTGTTTGCAGAGCATAATGCCATGTGAAATAAAAAAACGTTTGCAGATAAATACTCTCTCTGGTTCTGCCTCAACAGCCATCAGTCAGCTGGGCTCACATTCAGTAGGCCTCTGCAAAACCCTTTCCACTGTTTTACATATGTATGAACCTTACACTTTGAACAGATCTGCTGTCACTTTGAACTTTCATCTTCTTACTTTTACCTACATCACTTCCGCTAGAAGGTCAAAGGGCCCCGCTTGTCACCAGATAAGCGCCAGATCTGTTTTGCAGGGGCTAGCTAAGAAAGCAGAAATGTTTCAATAACTTATATGCATGTACAGACTATTCCAACTGTTGATATTGGCAGGACAAAGTCATTTGGCGTTGGCGTGCTGTCACCAAAACAACAACCACGCACTGCATTGATGATGTATTTTCCTTACGTCCTTGTCAGGGATGCATCAGGATGCATTAGCATTTATACTACAAAAGAGACCAAGTGTAAACAGGGTCAAGGTGACCCTTCACTGATTACATACAACATGCAAACAACACTAACAAGTGACTTATGTTATATTCTTTTTTTCAAGGTAATAAAATGTACTCGACCTCAGGCATATACACACACACTCACTTGTCTTCAGTGAGTGTGTGAGAAGCACAGGACAGCTGTTATCTGCCCGCATGTCTCTCTCTGAGAGAAAGTAGCTCATTATCTGTAGAATAACCTGTTATCAGCAGTAACAACCCTGCACACGTACATGAGTGAGTGTGTGTGTGTGTGTGTGTGTGTGTGTGTAACTGTTGCATAACTTTCAGGTTAAGCTTTTTGAATCAGCCCCTGATTAGAATGGTTTTGTGTATTAGGATAAATGCTCCATTTCCGTGGCAGTTTTCCAGCAGAGTATTGTGAAAGTGGGACATGGGGAGAGCTGTCAGAGGTTTACAGTGCAGCAGCCCTCACGACTGGGTTATTGATTAGATGGACAGCCTGGTGGAAGGTGGAGGGGAGAAAGGGAGTGATGGACAGAGGAGAGGGAGCTGGTGGAGGAATGCAGCAGTCCTGGAACTCTGTGATTTGTGTGTCTGAGATAATGTGCACTTTATCTCAAGCTTGAATACCAGCGCTATCTAATCTGTTCTCCACACTTGAATAGGTGACTGCTGAATATAAACTGAACACTTGACGCTGAGCTACCTTCCCCTGAGGCCAGGCTGTGGGGCGGGAGGGGGGGGGGGCTGTTTGGTGTAGTGAAAGGGGTTGGGGCTTTAGTTTGGGTGGGTGGGGTTATCAGGATACTCCACCCATACTAGTATGACATTAAATACAACTTCTCTGTCTATTTTGTGCACTTTGTGAGTGTTTCAGATCTCGGTGACTATAAATGGCAGCAAAAAGGGAGTGTAATTAAAAAAAAGTTCCCCTCAAAGCTGGAAGTGTCTTTTTTAATTTAATAGCTTGTATTTTTATGAATGGAAGTTTTCTTTTAATTCCCATTTCTGTCTGTTAAGTTTAGTAGCTTTTATTTTGAAACCAAACTGGACATACTGAGAGTTATGGTAAAAAAAAAAAAAGGCAAATCCTCTTTTTGAGTGTTGGTAATTTTGTGGCGTACTTTGAGAACATGAAAAAAAAAAGAACAAGAGAGACAAATACTACCCTGAATTTAAGAAATGTTCCAGCTTTTGATCTTTTCTGCACTGTGAAATTTCAGCTTGTGCATATTGGAAAAGAACAGCCTGTGTAAACTTAAACATCATAAACACACATACAAGTAGAAAGTTAGAAAAGATATGCGTAAAGACAAGAGAGGCGTGTGTGTTGTGTGTAAATGACAGATAAGAATAAAGATATAAAGAGAGGAAGGAGGTGCAGGAATAACTCGCATTCCTCCATCTTACAGTATCCAGGCAGGAGGAGGAGAAACAGATGGAGGGAGGAGGGAGGACAGGGAACTCTGTGGTTAACAGGTAGAGAGTGGGAGGAGTGTAAGTGGCCGAGTGAGCCATCAGTTACACACACACAGAGAGAGAGGGGGAGAGAGAGAGAGAGGGAGAGAGAGAGAGAGAGAGAGCGTCTCATTCAGGAGGAGTTTTTTTGCAGTTTGTGTCGTCCACTGGTGTTAGAGCGAGAGAATGAGGGAGAGGAAGGACTGAAAAAAAACAAGGGAAAAGCACATTTTGCAGTGTGTGTGTGTGTGTGTGTGTGAGAGAGAGTGTGAGAGTGTGTTTGTGTGCGTATGAGTGTGTCTTCGTTCACCGCGACATGGGCTCCACAGCCAGCAAAGCCAGCAAAGTCCATCATAAGGCCCCCCCTCATCGCCGCAAGAAGAAACGCAAGGTGTGTGTGTGTGTGTGTGTGTGTGTGTTCACCGCTGTAGATGTTTCTGTCTTTACATGTGCCGCTATTTTCTTTCTCTTCACTGCTGTTGGTCTTTCTGTCAGGGAACTCTGATCAACTCTCCGGAGAAGTCGGGGATTAAGGAAGGAATTTTACAAACGGGTCACTTTACAGGAATTTAGCGGAATGTATTTTCCATTTAGTTTGACACACTCATTGTATTAACCGCTGATTTTTTTCAGTCCAAACCTTTTAAGTTATGAAATAGTTCACCAAGGCCACAGCGGGCCTGAACTCTTTCATTTTGACTGACTTATTTTTTTTCTCACCAACATCTTTCTACAAGTCCAATAATCTCTCATATATCTGCAGTTAGTTTTCACTGCTAGAAACATTCGCTCATTTTCACAAGCTGTCTTCGTGCTGCTCATTCTCATTGTTGTCTCTCGTCTCTATCTGCTCTTTCACTTAACTGACCCCTCAGACAACAGATGGACTTTATGGCTCTGTGTGTGTGTGTGTGTGTGTGTGTGTGTGTGTGTGTGTGTGTGTGTGTGTGTGTGTGTGTGTGTGTCTTTGAAAGCAAGAAGGCAGGAGCACAGGCATGCGGTTTCCATTGTAAATTCCACTACTTCTGCTGTTAAACTACTGTCACTTATGCATGTTTTCTTGAGTGTAGACGTGTTAGAAAGAGTAAATGTTATGCAGTATTTCATTCAGACGGGGAACTATAGGAGCATAATGTTGTGTTTTGGAGCGCAGCAGTGCACTTTGGTACGCTCAAGTTGAAGTGTGTGCTAGTCCACGTGTTTACAGTTGTGTAGGTGTGTGAGTCTGGCGTAGGCAGCTTTGTAATCTATGTGTGTGGTAGAGAGTGAAATTAATAGAAAATATAGAAGAGGCTTGTGTCTGGTTATAAATGTATACATGATTGAAAAATTATATGTGACAAAAAATAAAAGTTATATGTGTGTGTGTGTGTGTATATAAAAATTATGCATTTACAATTACAGTGGAGTTTTTCAAGTTTTATTGTCATGGGGAGATTTTTCAGTTCCAGTTGCTGTTGTGAGCAGTATAAGACCCTATCCTGTCACCCTATATTAACAAGCTTACTCTAAAATGTAGGAAAGTACTGTCTCCTCTCTCTGTATTATTGCATTCATGGTCACAACCTTGCTTCAGCTGACCTTTACTAAACTTCCCTGCAGTTAACTATAAAGCCAGTGATCGCAACCACCTATATGTGATTGGTACAAACTTTGAAACACAGAATGACAAATGTCTCTGGGTGTATCTGAAAATCATCCTTTATATATTGTCATTATGTATGTCTTTGCCATTTTGTAGTGTTGTCCAAGCATGTTCCTGGTCACTAACTGAGAAGTAACCACCATTGAACGGGGGGGGGGGGGGTTAGTGTTAGTGAATGGGTTAAGGGTTGGGGTTAGGATTAGTGAATGGGTTAGTGGTTAAGGTTAGTGAATGGGTTAGGGTTAGTGAATGGGTTAGTGGTTAAGGTTAGTGAATGGGTTAGGGTTAGGGTGAATGATTTTGAATACAGCCTCAGTGTGCATTTATCAATCTGCTCGTCTGATTCTGAATAGAGTCTCTTCTTCTCTCTTTCTAGCGCGAGGAGACCTTAAAGCAGAAGAAGGAGTTGTCACTGGAACTGGCAAACCTCCGAGACGAGCTGGGTAAGAGAGGGATTTTTTTCTACACATCCACACACCCTCACGCTCAAGTGCTTGTTCATTCTCCTACGCATTTTCTTTCTCTCGCGCGCATTTGCATATGACACATGCATACGAAGCTTATCAAGGACAGGTCAACCGCCATCCAAAAGGGCGTTATTTCAGTTTATAATAGTGAGGTGCAGCTGCTCCTCGTTCTCTAGAAAGGCTCAGCGTAGGAGAAGCCTCTGCACAGCCACCTGTCAACATATTTGGCATCTGCACACTGCACCTGTGTTTTTATCAGGTTTTTATGTTTACATGAAGACTAGCAGATTATAGATTAACATTAAGAAATTGTCAGGGTTTAAAATTTGAGACATTAGTGTGACAATTTTAAACTGATAGCTTGTAGCATTTCATTTGACAATGTGTGTGTGTGTGTGTGTGTGTGTGTGTGCCACTGGGAAATCAGGGGCCCGTTTCACCGAAGAGATTCGAGAGCACTGCTAACACGCAGGTCACAAATGGGGCCAGTGCCCCGTTTAACAAATACTCACAAATAGCAGATACATTTGAGTCCTGCAGTCGTCTTGCATGCTCATGCATAAGTCGCAAGTATGGTGTTTCTTTTGATTATTTAAACATTTGAAAATTAACACCAGAGGAAATGATGTCATTTTGCAAGTTGCAGCTTGCATGTTGCAAACTTGGTGAAATGGGCCCCTGCTGCACAAACAGAGTAGCTTGATGTCACAAAACAGGAAGTGGGCACTGAAGTGGTCAAATGAGAGTTTTTTTTATTATTCTTATTGATATTTTAAGCACATTTAAGAACTAGCTGTCTACTAGTACTTGTATTAATAGTCGCACACAAAGGCCTTCCTTAATCCACACAGTCAACCACTGCCCATTTGAAGAATCTAGAGTCAAAGAAGTTCAGTGGAGCTTTCAATGTAAGTGCAGCAGATGAGTAATCTTCAATAACAAGAGATGATCCTTCCACATAATGCAGAACGTCACCTGGAACCAGCTGGGTGAGTTCAGAAAATAATTAAGGAACAATTTCCGTGTCTAGTGTACGCGTGTGTTTGAGGTGTTTTTACTCAGTAGTGCTGCAGCATCTGACAGCCTGCCATTTAACTGTCATTGTGACAATGCACAAGTTCAACCATAATGGTTACAAACCATGTGTTTACAAAGAAGGAAGGGAAAACAGGCAGGCGAGGAGGAGTGTAGTGTGTGTGTGTGTGTAAGTGAAAGCGGACACTTCAGACATGCATGATGTATTTTATTAATATGCTTAATGCCAGTGGTTCTTTCAGATTGACTTACTTTCATCTGCTCACAAACTGCCTGTAGTCCAGTAACATCAACACATCCTGACACACTGTATGTGTCTCTTAGAATAAAGCACTCTATTCATGGATCTGAACACAAAACATTTAGGTCACATTATCTGACATCCGCCGGAATTAACATTACAGTTTGTGTCCTAAATACTTACTGATACTGGTATGTATGGACTTGGATAGCTGGGAGTGTGTGTCATGTCAATAGCACCTCTGCTAGTTTGGCTGATACAGCACACACACACACACACACACCTACAGTCACGCTAATGCACCATACAAACTACATACACACTCACTAGATACATAGTGTGTGTTTGTGTGTATGTGTACGTGAAAGCATGCATTTATACACACACTCACACACACACACACACACATCCATTGGCATATTAAAAATAACCATGAATGTAACTTAAGCTTATTCGAGTATTTGAACACACACACACAGACACGCGTTTGCTCTGAATGCCATCTTAAATTTGGCTTCCACGTATACACACACAAACTGCCTGCCTACAGCACATACACACACACACACACACACACACAGAGACACACAGCAGAACATCTCATTCACCATCACTTTCTTTGTAAAAACACCCTCTCTTTTTCCACTTTCCCTCTGTACATCATTCTGAGCAACACTGACTATAATCTTTTCTTTTACTGCGTGTTTGACTTTTGGCCCATCTCTTTACACACAGAGCTGAGGAATCTCAGCAATGTATAGACCCCTGCTGTCAACACACACACACACACACACACACACACACACACAGCTGTCTGTTAAACCTTCATACTCTCCAAGTCAAACAGACAGGAACGACCTGTTCCTGTCTTGTTGGGTAATGTTAGGTGGTTTAATAGTTTTTTACTGTGAAGTTTTACAGTGCAGAGTTACTGTACCGAAACCGCTGCAACTATTAGCATCAGGTCAGAGCAGCATTCCTGCTTACTCTCCTACAATACAGGTCTTGGTCACCCTGAAATGACATGTAGTTTACTCTGTAATGATCAGAATAAAAGCAGAGATTGCTTCAGAAGCAGTGTGTGAGAGAGGTTTATACTCAGGAAGGTTTCAGCCAAACAGGTTGAAGTCTCCTCATTCTTTGATCTATTGATCTTGGGGCGCTTGAACCTGTCCATGAACTATGTGCAGAATTCCCCTTTGGCTGAGTGTTTGACAGTTTTATGGTTTGCTGTCAATAGGAGGGAGAAAGCTGTGAAAGATGTGTTAATTAACCTCTTACCATGCACCCAATTTTCATGCACAAGAAGAAAATAATGAACCCAAAATAAAAAGGTTACTGTTCTTCAACCCTTTTGATTACAGTCATAAGCCTGGTGTCATTTAAAAGATTAAAGTTTTACAACCAAAAAGTCAGAATGAGTATAGGGATACTGAAAATAGCACCACCAAGGCTAAAGTGTCCCACGATTGGACAGTGTCGTTTAACAAGTTAAAACAAAAACTTTTGTGTCTGCAGCCAACAGTAAAGGTGAGAGTCTGGCAAGTCAGGAGCATTTCCTTGATGGTGATCTGTTTTCTTTGTTCCAGTGACATTACCTGCGTTCACTGTGTCTCTCATGCTTTCATTCTGTATGAAAAGCAGTAAACCCCCCCCCCCCCCCCCCCCACCCAGGCAGACATTTTCAGACTGGAGAGATGAAGAGGGGTCCAGAAATGATGTCATGATTTTACTTTACCACTTGCCAAGCACCTGCTGTCACACACACACACACACACACACACACACACAGTCTATGTTTTCCGGTGTATGATAAAGAACAAGCTTGTGTCTAAGCTGCTCTCAGCTGTCGCTGGCTTTTGTGTCTCCATCACCACGGTGACAGGCGCTCACACTCACACTATAGAGCTCCATTCAAAGGGGAACAGCAACTGTCCCAGCAGCAGCCAGTTGTTACTATATAGTTACATAAGGTAGAATAGTTCTATTACAGGCACAGTCAACGTGTGTACAAGGTGCTTTTTGATTCATTTACATTTAAGTGATGGCATCAACATGTCCCTGGTATATGATGATGGTTCTGCTGCTCTATGTTACACACTTCACTGAGTGATACATCTCTGTTTCACAGTCTGTGAACTGTGCAATGGTCAAGATAATCACAGTCCCAAAAAACTAGTGTGGCAGGGGGGAAGAGGGTATAGTGAGTGCGACTTGCAGTGGTGTAAAAGTCAGTGAATTGCAGAGATCTTTTCTAGTCCAGGTGCTTAACTCTTTATCTGGATGTTTCCCAAAATATGTTTGATTTTGAAATCGACTTAAATTAACGTAGCATGTGATTGAAGGTGGAGACAGAGGGGAGCATGCATGTGCTTGTGAGAGTTTAAATTAGTCATGAGAGGAATGAATCCTGCTGCATACTTCTGAGCTGACTTGCAGATGTTAAGGGGTTGGATCGCTCGTCTGCCGTAAGAGTAATTAAACTGGAATGTGGTTGTCAGGGAATGCTGAGGAACACACACACACACACACACACACACACACACACACACACACACACACACACACACACACACATAGAAAATCTGTTGTTCATTTACCTGTTGAGACAGTGACTGTTCCAGACATGTCCCTTCTCCTTCCAGACTGGACTGACATAATGTTATGATGATTGCATTGGTGGCACTCATGGTAAAATGATTTATGGTAAAACTGTAAATGATCAAAATGGTAGCTCCATGATTGCTTCACATCTGCCCTTTGAGGTTTTTCTAACTGTGTTGTGTAATAAATAGCTGATTCTCATTCTCATTTATTCTTTTTTTTTCCGACAATCTCTAGCTGCAGGTCAAACCCTGACACATTTGGAATAGTTGACTGCAATTAATCAAGATTTTCTCTCATCATTGTCAACCATGAAACTATTGTAAAATGAGGAAGATTATGTCATTGTTTAGAAGACGGCACTTGATCCAAGAGATTTAGATTGTTGGAAGGGCTTTTTGCAGCTCTGTGCTCTAATAATAATATCAGTCAGTGAGTTTAGTTTTCCATCACTGATCATGTTGAAACTTTTCTCTATTAAATCTTGCTGTAAAGAGTTTCACAAAACTAGATTATACTCTTCATGTAGTTTCTTGATTAAATAATAGTTCATTCCAAATGTCTTGAGTCCAGGTACTAACAAGTGTTCTCAGTACAAAAGTACAAACTAACCATCGTCTCCTGCTCTTCTCATCTCTGTGCAGTTGAGTCGTCTCAGAGCTGCGAGCGTCTGCAGAAGGAGAAGGAGGAGGTGCGCGTCAGCTTGGAGGAGGCCTTGAAGAGGCTAGAGGAGCAGCACAAGGAGGAGCTGGTGCAGCTGGAGGACAGGTGTGGAATTCACCTCTACTAACGTGTGCACGAGTGAAACACTCAGCCTCACATAGTGTTACTGTTTGAAATATTCTCTGTGAGTTATAAAGAGGTTCATACGGACACATCGAATGCAGGAGATGGTTTGAAATGGCACAGAAAACTCTTAAAAAATATAATGAAGGATGTGGAAATGTAAGCCTGCACTGATTCTCCTGCTTTCTGGATTTTATTTCTAATTGTATGTTTCTGTTTGTGCCGGTCAGATTAAGGAGTTTTTACCAAACAGAGTGGGACAAAGTCCACCAGACGTACCAGGAGGAGGCTGATAAATGTCGCATGTTGATGGAACAGCAGGTCAGAACACACACACACACACACACACACACACACACACAGTCACACCTGTTGTGCATACACAGGCACAAGTAGTTGCCTGTTAGTCTCGTAAAATGTTCTTTGGCCTGCATCTCTCTCATAAACGTTTTATTATGAAATAATTACAGAGTGAAACATGACAGGTGTATTATTACATTTAATAGATTGATTAATTAATCTACAAGCAGTTTGACATGTGGTCTGTATTTAAAGGTTTCTCTTGATCAGCTCTCTAAATTTTGAACGTTATCTAAAATGATGGCAAGAGGTTGCAGAGTACCGACATGAATGGAAATATCTGACATTTCCCCCTCCTCAGACTGAACTCTGATTGGTTCATAGGGGCTTGGTGTGACTGTCAAAGCTCTGGTTTAGTATTGCCCTGATCTCACACCCTGATTGGATTCAGCACACAGCTGCTCATAAAAAAATCTCTGACAGAGATCTATAACCATCACCATGGTTACATCTCTGATGCAGTTGATTGCAATTAAAAATCCTTCAGCATGAACGTGAGACTCAGGTTACTTGATGGTCAGCAATCACACGTCTATGCTGGAGCTGCTTCATGATCAGAGATGAACCTTTACTGGTTCGGACTTCAGTATTTGATGATTTCTTAGTGTGACACTGATCTGTATTTGTGTCCTGAAGGTGGAGGAGCTGAGGAGCCGACAGGAATTAGAAAGGAAGAACCAGGAAGTGAGTCACAGCCAGAAGATGGAGTCTCTCAAGCAGCAGTATGAGACCTCTATACAAGGTGTGTTCAGGACAAATACACAGCTTTCACATCTCAGCACTTTAAACAGTCAAAACTGAGGACTTTTCTAATTAAAGAAGAATGAATTACTTTCATTTACTGAATGAATATTTTCATTATTAGTCATTAATTTATGTAATGTTGTTCAATCAGTTGATACATATGTGTTTGTGCATTTGTTTGTACATTTCAGAGCTAAAGAGGATCCAGCAGACAGACCTAGAGAACCTGGAGAAAACACTGAAGGAGACTGAAACTTCTCTTTCTGTAAGTGTTGTTCATGTATTAATTCTTACACTACGTTTCAAAAGAATGTACCCTATATGTATGAGCTGATAAGAGCAGGTGATCTTTATCCATGGGGACTTAGTGTCAGAGTAGTTAGAGGTTTCGTGTTTTGCTCACAGACACCTCAACAACACACACCAGCTGCTGCAGGAATCTAACCAGACTTTTCCAGTTTGGTTAGAAAAGATAGAAGAGTTGCTTGCTAACCACAAATATCTTTTCTGGTTGGTTTCTAGGAAAAAATGTGGAAATTCTGGAGCACAACTGATGATTTATAATGGGAAAATTGTCATTTTTGTGTGCTGCTTAACTAAAAATTGAGTTGTCCAGTTTGTAATGTTAGAAGCATAACATCCACTCCAAAAAATGTGACAAAGCTATGATAGATGACATGAGCAGCATGTCTACAATTTTCTACCTGCCACTCACAGGGGAAGTGTTTTAATCCTGCAGTGTGTTTGCACTGATAAATCCCTCACAGCTCTGCACTACAGAAACAGCAGTTTAATTAGTTGACCTCCTACTGTTTTTGACTCTAAAGTGACTGTGTCGCTTTGTAAAGCTGAATGTTCACTTCATGACTTTTGTCTGTGTCCTCCTCCTTTCCACACGTCTCTCCCTCCCACCAGGAGAAAATATCTGATCTGTCAGCAGAGAAGGAGGATCTGAATGAGAAGCTGAAAGCAGAGGAGGAGAGGAGGAAGCGGATACTATCAGACAAGAATCTGGTAAAGTTTGTTACAGCTGTAATACACAACATTCAGCTGGCTGTCACATGACACTCTTTGCTCAGACAGATGACAAAGACTTTAGAGAAGTGTGAACACAGATAACGATGAGAGGAATGTCAACTAGATGAAATAGATGGGATGTTGTTGTACACAGAAGAAACAAAGACAGATCAAACCTGTTTGCAAGATGTCAGGTTAATTGCACAACAGACTTCTCAAGTCAAGCCATCAAGCATCGTTCTTACTCTGCATGCAAGACTTGAATGACGTACAACCAGCAGTGTGTGAGCTGAAGAGCAGTCCTCATCATAGTAGTGTTAACACTGAATCTGTTTCTCTGCTACACATGACTTCCCTCTGCTGGTCAGGAAGAGCATCACACACTCAAACTTCCTTCTCTCTGTCTCTGTGTCCACAAAAATGACATGATGAGCATGATTACTGTTACTACTTCTAACATCTGACCACTGCGGATAAAACGCCTTGAAGATGATGTAGATAACATACA
This sequence comes from Thunnus albacares, assembly GCF_914725855.1. NCBI lineage: Eukaryota > Metazoa > Chordata > Actinopteri > Scombriformes > Scombridae > Thunnus > Thunnus albacares. The sequence continues at coordinate 15,037,008 of NC_058108.1, read as the reverse complement.
TGTATATGTTGTGTCCATTAAGACAAAAGACCAGTGACTCATGCAGTGACTCGCGTCATTAACAGCACTCATCTCAGTCTGCTGCTCTGTCAATACGGATGCTTCATCTTTTAATCTGTCATGACTTGGCTCAGTATTGTTGTTGTCTTCTGTATCTTTGTCTGTGCCGCCATAGTGAGTCACTTTACCTGAGAGCATTAGCTTGCTCTAACCTGTGTTTGTTTGTGTGTTTGCAGAAGGACTCCCACACTGTGTATCTGGAGCAGGAGCTGGAGAGTCTGAAGGTGGTGCTGGAGATCAAGAACAACCAGCTGCACCAGAAGGAGAAGAAGATCATGGAGATGGACAAACTGGTGGGCATCAATCTATCTGGATCACATATGATTATTTGGAGAGTTAGTTACCCATGATGGGGTTTTTCTTCTCTCTTAGGTCAAATACTGGGAAAAATCCTGAGTACATTTTTCTCTCTTTTTTTCCATTGTTTTGGCATAAAAATGTTCCAGTTTGAAGATATTGAATATGAGCACATAACATACAGTTCAGACATATTGACCTTCTTTAGATAGTTGATGCTGGTAGCTGACAAATCTTGTGTGTGTGTTGCAGGCGGAGACTAATGTGAAACTGGAGGAGTGTCTGAAGAAGGTTCAACAGGAGAACGAGGACTACAAGGCCAGAATGGACAAACACGCTGCTCTCTCCAAGTGCGTACTCCTGCTGCTCTGTGTGTGTGTGTGTGTGTGTGTGTTTTCTGCCACTGCTGTTAGTTATCCAGTGTCTCCATCTTTAGCTTCATTTCTCCATCCTGTAATCTGTAACAGTGTTTTACCCTCTAGGACAACACAGTGACTGACACAGTTTATGCATTAGTACCACATATTTAAATAGTCAAATAGTCACCTGTGATGTATGTGGAGTTTTAACTCACTGTCTGTGGATTTTTAGCCCTTCCACAGTGAACAAAAGGTCAATCGTTTGTGTGTGGACTGAATGGTTTTATCTCGCATCTGAACTTTGTCTCACATTTGCCACAACTCATAATATCTGAGATAAAATAGTGGGATTTAAGCTTTTACACAACAGGAGAAACCAACTGTTACCCCGACGACAGCCACATGAAGGAAGTTTTTGTGATCAGTGTGTCATCTGACTAGTGGAAACTGGACATTTGTCAATAGACGGAGTACATTTTGGAGCACAGATGGTCAACTCAGCTCTGTCAGTTGCTTCCCAGGCTGGTTTGAGATGTTCTGATCTTTTCAGAAAAGCTTTAAAAAAAGAGTTTAACACATTAGTAGTATGAAGCAGTTATTACAACCGTTTCAATCCAAGTCCAGTTTAATCCTTTCATATGGTCTTTTATCTACATGAACCATGACTCTGTTAGCCACTACAGCTCTCTGTGTCCCCCTACAGGCAGCTGTCCAGTGAACAAGCCAAACTCCAGCAGACGCTGCAGAAAGAGTCCAAGGTCAACAAGCGTCTGTCCATGGAGAACGAGGAGCTGCTGTGGAAGCTGCACAACGGTGACCTGCTGGCTAGTCCCCGCCGCCTCTCACCCACCTCACCCTTCAGCTCCCCACGGAACTCTGCCTCCTTCCCCACTACCGCACCCTTATCACCCAGATAACCCACACACACAACAAACAACAACCCCCTTCCTCTCCTCTGACCTCCCGATTCTCCTCATCATCACCTTTTTCAAGCCTCGCAAGGATCGAAGCTATTCCAAATACAGTGTTGTTGGATATGAATCCCATGATGAACTTGTACATTTTGAATAATTAGCATTAAAGACACTTGTTTTGAAAGTGAAAAGACATTACAGTGGCACAGATGCACTTAACGTCTGAGCGTGGGACTGGCCTTGCTCTCTATCAGTCTCTGTCTACCAAACGCCTGGTTCTCCAACAAACCTTTCTTCTTTTTCTGAAGAAAACCTAAATAACAGGCACACCTCAGGGTCTGTATATAACGCCTCACTCTCGTTATGACTATCCTTACCATTTTCTTTTGTTATGTTGTATAGTTTAAATTCAGCTCATCCTGTTCTCTTTCTGAAGAGGTGGATGAGAAAAAACCTTGGCTTCGTGGCGTATGTACTTGTGGAAACAGACTCAAAGTTGTTTGGGTTTGGCAAATCATAAAATGACGGGTATTTGTTGGTGGATTTATGTGGATTGTTTCGCCTTCTCCCTTTTTAAAGAGGACATTTTTTTCCCCAAAGAGTGAAGCTCAATCACTGTTCTGCTTTGGACCTCTGGAAGAAGTGAATGAACTTCATGTCCTTAACGAGGGCCAACAGGAACAAATATTCACTTTGTTCATCTGAGGAAGTGACCTGAACCTTTGATCCAATGAATATGTGTTCCTCCGTGTAAGCTCCTCACAACCGCTACCTTAATCTACTATGTGGAATGTAATCACCCTTGGATGTTAAGTCTGAGCGGGCCAGTTCAGGCACACACACACCCTCTCAGAGCCATATGCAGTTTATTTAATGAGGAGGGTGCTGGACAGGACCGTGTACCCACTCCCACCCCCATTTTACTTTTTCCCTTAAATCCCTGATTAACAAAGGAATCCGACCCCACATCCTCTAAAATCACCTCGTGCCCAAACAAACAAGGCAAAGAAGCTGAACTGGTGAGTTAATGTGTCTTTGCTTTGGGTCACATGTTAAATTACCACAAAACCTGCCAGTGATGGTTGCAGTCATTTCCACAGTGAAAACTGACACACACTGGCCTCTGTTTTCACTTTGTCTGTCGTTTGTCCTCAAAAAACCTCAGATGTGCCCAAAATGCCTCAGTGAACCATGTTCTGTTTTATTTTGGACACAGAATAAATACAATATGACATAAGATTACAGCAACATTGTTTTATTTTCAATTTTCATAAAAAAATACAATGATGCAAAAAGTATAAAAAGTCAAACAGGAATACAGGAAAGAGTTTACCAAGTTTGTACCCTGTAACACTTGTGACTGATGTTGATTACTGTATGTAAAGCAAGGAACAACTGTTGCTATCAACCTATCGGCCATGAGGACCATCAATGATGTTGCCTGCTGCTTTGCTTGGGTCGAGTTGTCCTGGCAACGGGGCGATGACCGGCGGCGGATGCTCGAGGTCAGCGGCTCGTACCATCATGATCACAGATTTGATGGAGTACCACCAACCGTGCCATGTGTACCACACCACCCCGTCATCAGTCATCGCTTGGTACGGTCCTTTGTAGTAATGACCATTGAGGTTCCCTGAAGCACACCTGCCATGAGGAAATAACAAGAGAGGAAAAGGAAAAAGATGAAACACACACATACATATATACATATATAAATATATAGCTATTTTAAACTTTGTTCCCTTGTTTTGCTCTGTTTATTTGTAACACTTTCTTCTTCACGGCATAACTGAAGCACCACAGCAGGACTAAAGTACTAAACTAAAGTATCTGTACCTGCTGAACCACCAGCCTGACTTGCTGTGTTTGATACACCTGGCGGCGTCATTCAGCTGGTCGTAGGTGCTGAAATTGACCCCGCTCGACCCCAAGCCTGGACCGATCCATTTCTGCCCAGCAGAGGAGGGGTCATCAGACAGAGCATCCCCTGCATTCCCAGTGTATTCTCCCAAATGTAACTGGTACTGGTCCTTTGAATGGAAATGGGAGTGAAAGCAAATAGTTTCTATAAAGTCATAAAAATGTGTAACAAAACAATCTAAGCTCAAGAAGGCAAGAGGGTTTAAGAAAAAAGACGGAGTCAGATTGAGGTGAATGAATAATAAATTAGGTGAAGCAATAAGTTATGTGAAGGGATGAAAAGGAGGAAAATCATTTAATAATTTAAATATGAGAGAGAAGAAAAAGAGAAGAGAGGAGAATGAAAGGGAAGAGATGGAGAACAGCTGGCAGGGAGACCAAGCACAGAGCTGTTTCCACAGTAAAAGTCATGAAAAACAAAGAACATGCTTAGTCTAAATAAGACCCAACTGTTATGGGAAAAGAAGAGAGGGTGAGGTTAAAGAGATGCCTACAGAGTAGAGAAGGAGTGCAGTGAATAGATAGAGCTGGGAGATGATATGATAAATGAAGATAGATGGTCAGAAGTGATCAATTGTTAATGTTTCTCTTTTTAATCTTTTTTTACCTTTTCATCATCCACTTTGAAGTTCTTGTACTCTGCATAGCGCTGATTACCCTCAAAGTCCTCCATGTCGATCCGCAGGTCGTAGTTTCCTAGAAGACACAGAGTTATACGGACAACCATCCTGTAATGTCTGACAAACCACCCACACACATGCAGGTACACACACACACCTTGTGAGGTGATAAAGTGTAACGGTTCATTGCCAAGCCAGAATTCTCCATCAGGAGAGTAGAGGTCTCCAAATCCATGCTTGTACTCCACCCACGATCTGCACACACACATAGTACATTTACTGGCAGTGTCAAATTTTCTTGACGCATTCAGAGAGTAACTTTAACTCCACACACCTGTCAAAGCTCTCCTTGCCGTCTCTTCTCCGCTGAAAGACGGTCCAACCTCCTCCGTTGTTCATGTCACAGTAGACGCTCAGTGCGGTGGGAGAGCCATCTGGCCGAATCACATACAGACCACTAGCCACGTTACCATCTGCAAACACCTCGGAGCAGTCTGCACACACACACACACACACACACACACACACACACACACACACACACATTATATATATATATATATATATGTCGTTAAATACTCAAATCAGACAGGTAAACAATTGGTTGGGTACAGTGGAAGCCAACAGACACATACCGTACCTCTCTTGGAGGTCAGTACCTACCTTTGTAGAGGTTGTCAGGGCCCAGGTGTGAGTTGGGTATGTTCTCCAGCTGCTGGGCCTGGCTCTTGTGGAGCTCCTTGATGTAGCGATGCTGGTCGTTGATCACATTCATCAGGCCCTGGATCTCTGCTTCCAGACGAACCACCTTCTCCTCACATGGCACAGGAGCCTGGACCAAGACAGAAAGACTCGGATAGTATCTGCACACCAAGGATTACCCCGGACTTTGAGTGAAGGATGCAAACTGTCAGAACCAGTCAACAACCTAGAAATATGTATAACTACAGTGACTAAAGACAGACAAGAAACATGTTACAACTGGACATAAATTGCAATGGTGCAGCTCTACAGCCGACAAACAAGCTGTTGTATAAAAGCTGTTCACAGTGAGGTCTGTGGATTATCCAATGTAACAGGAACACACGTTCTTGAAGAAGAACTGTTGTTTTGAAAATGGCATTTTTAAAAGAAAAAAAAAATCCTATCACCTCTTTTCTGTTGGTGTGAAGGCACAAATCTCAGAGACAGATATTTCTAAACCAGCACACAACACAAAACTGGAACATGGTATGATTCAAAATCCCATGATATGGTATAACATATTATTAATTATGGAGTATCTTACCGCCAGAGAGGCAGCCAGGTGAAGAAGAATGGCCACTGATGTCCTCAGCATTCCCATAATCAATGATCTGATCAGACTGGATCAAACAAACTCTCTTGTCTCCCTTTGTCTGTACAGTCTGACTGACTGTACAGACTCTCCTCTGACCTGTTTGACAGTTTGAGTTTGCAGCATCACTTCACTGCTCTTTCTCAACAGGACTCTATTAGACTGCAATCTCCCTGCCTCCCTCTAGTGGTTGGAGTAAATAGTCTTTGTGTTTGCTCCTAATGCCTCTTGAACTATAAAGTTCACAGTCAGAAGGGTGACTGCCTGGTGGGCCATGTGTCCCACAGGATACAACTACTGTAATTTCATTTGGATATAATTTAACTTATTTAATATCAGGGCAGGGAGAGATGGAGTTATGAATGTGTGTTATAAATTGAGATCACCAACATCCCCAACAACAGAGTAATTGTCTGTATTTATATAGTACAAAGTAGGGGTTTGCCCGAATACAAATACATTATTCGGCAAAGTACAAATAGTAGGTTTTATACGAATATTTGTTTCATACAAATATTCTAAAAATTATTTGTTGGTTGTGTTCCCCAGAGATAAAGCTGAGCTACTGACACAAGCAACACACAAGTTCTCTTAAAGACTCTCCATAACCTGTTGTTCCCCTTCTCCTTTCCACAAAATTAGGTTGTAAAAAAATAGGCAATAAATGAAAAGTGCAAAGCAATAATTGCCTTTGAAGTTCCTCCCTACACATTACACAATGTGCTGTCTCTGTGTTATGGCTGTACAAATAGATAGGTCTGGCTGCAATGAGGCGATGAGTAAAGTTTTAGCTCAGTAATCATAATAATTTTCTAAAATTAAAAGTGTAATAAAAACAAAAACAGGATTTTTAAGCCTCTTTCCACTCTTATTCGAATACAAATACAGATACAAATAATTTTGCTGCCTCAACAAATACAGATACAAATACAAGTACTAGGATCTCTGCACATCCCCACTATAAAGTTGTAATTTTTCCCGCACTAAGCATCCCTCAAACATTGCCGGATCCTCCTCTATGGTCCTGCTAAACCACTACTACTGCCATTTTGGCAGAGTGTCTTTATTTCTGCTGGTTGACTCTGCAGGAAGTGAAGAAGCAGAAGCAGTGATTCAAACTTCATGACTAACTTCACTGAAAAGTTTATCCAGAATATATGTGGATAACATTGGTAATATTAATTGATATTAATAACGACCAACAACAAATAAATGTATTGCTCTGTCTCTCGTATTTGTGACTGACATTTATATAACTAACACTTCAAATATGACTTGTTTATTTACTGAGTTACATTGTGCACACCTGTGTTATTGTTGATCAGACAAACCCTGGCGTGGTTTTGTTTATCTGAATCAGTTTATCTGTCTAATTATATCAGACAGAATAATGCTTTGTGGGAATTCTGCATCTTGTTGTCTGAGCTGTCAGAAACTGATCTAGACTCAGAAGAGTTAGTTTTTCCTGTTTTCAAATACACATGCACACTGAGATGTCACTAAGTTATTGACCTTTTACACTGAAATGTCATATTTTCATTTAATTTCTCTCATGCTTACACCCTACCCTTCATCCTGTCTGTCTCCTGTGTTCTGAGAACAGGCAGCACGTTCAGTAAATCCAGATTTCTTTAGTTCTGTCTTTCTCTGTCTGAAATGAGTGCAGTTCAGGTTCATTTAGCTGCTGAACAACTATGAGGAGCATGTGGAGCAGCAGCACTGATAGATATGTTTGTGAATGTATAAATTTTATATTTTTTCTTGGTAAGAGCATAGTCACAGACAGCAGGATGAAGTAGCTGCAGCTGAGCTACACAAACAACAGATACCTACTCAGCTTCCTCATCATCACCTCTGACCCTCAGCAAGCGGCCTTCACTCAGACCTCTAACCCTCCAGGTCTGATGGCTCCAGGATGAAGACAGCACACTGGGTCAGTGCATAGTTTCAGTTCAGCATCATACTTTTTCCACAGCTGATGAGTGCCAGTAATGTCACTGGGTTGTGCCGACAGTCAGCAGACACCCAGCCTGATCTGAACCAAAAGTTTCTCTGTGATCACAGCGAATGGATACGTTTATAACTCTGTGACATCATCAGGAGATCTAAATCAATGGACCTGATGCTGCTTGTCAAGTAAATATGCACTTGTGTTTATTTCATAGTGCGATGTTATTTTGTGTAAGTTGTTTTTAGTTATGTTTATTTTGCTTGTCTGTGTTTTTTTATTTAGTCTAGTAAAAGCTCCTGTGTCTCCTTGAACTGCTCTCATCTTCAGTCCTTCAGTCCTTCAGTGCAACATGGTGAAGAATGAAACTTTTACTGCTGTTGGTTCAAAAACAGACAATTTATGTTCATTATATCACATTCAGGCGTACTGACTTCTGTCCCTCCAGACTCTTCTGCTCATCCTCCTTCACCTCAGACCTCCATACATCCCTCCTCTGGTCAGACTGCAGCCTCAGCACCAGCTCTGACAGGACTATAACCAGCCATGTCTGTATTTATTTGTGTATTCATCAACAGCATCAACATGTGCATAAGCAAATCATATTGGCTGTGTTATGTTTGATTTGATCAAATGTGTTGAATTATGAGTTCAATAAATGTCTTGAATCTATCTATTGTCTGCCTTGACTAGTTGTGGGAATAACATTCAGTGATCTTTACACAGACTGTTTAATGTTCATCAAAAATGACAAAATTAAGAAAATGTATATATGAAAAAAAGAACATAATAATATTTAATAATGATCATTAATTAATAGTAATGATCATTGCCACTCTGGGACACTGCAGAAACAGATTATCTGTCATCTCAATGAGGCTTTCCAGGTTAAATGAAGGTTAAGTAAAATAAAATAATTCATAAAAACAATGATAATGTCTTTAAATGGTAAATGACATAACTGTTTCATGGTCAGACCGCCTTTTATTCCAGTCAGAGCAGTCATCTACATTTTACACAACACAACTTTACTGTATGAGTGTTTGAAACACATTTGGACACATTTTTCATTAATTTCTTTCTATGGTTTATGTTATCAAAATGATATTCACCCTGAACACACTGATAATAGTGAATCAAAATAAATCAATGACTACTTGAATAAATATTTCCATATTAACTGTAAAATGGTGCATGGTAGCGATATAAAACACCACCAGAAGTGAAAACCATGGATGTATCATTGGAGCTCTTATTCTACATCCATGGTGAAAACTCGCAAACAGGACTCCTCCGTAGTGCCGCCTTAGCCACGTGCCATTATCCAGAACAGCTTCTTCCGTTTTTTTTCAGCGTAAAAGCAACATCGTTACAAACCCACAACACTCAAACATAAAAATCAACGAAATATTAAACAAGATTCTGACACAGGGACCCTGTAAAAGGGCCTAAAGATCGTGTATAAATGCAGAAATCATCCTGTGGCCCTCATCGATTCACCACAGTAACCTTGGAGCCTTTGACTCTCAAGCATCTGAAGCTGCTGTCAGTCTTGTATAAGTATTTCTTTTTTCTGTTTCCACAATTTGTGCTGCGCTCAGACATTGAATCCTTGACTACCAATCTACCGTCAGCTACAAAGAAGAAATGAAGGGTTTAAAAATCAGTGCGACAAATTCAATATTTTTTGTGTCACTGGATGCTGAATCAGTCCACTTATGTAACTTAAAGCTCCTCTTTTTTTAACAGCTGTTAATTTGTTTGGCCAGTGTTTAGACACATACATCTAGTCAAGTTAAAGATACATGTATGTCAAATCAAATGGAGACATTTGAGTCAAAAAATAACTATAGTGTTTAACACACTGGGTAGCAAAAGTAACTGTTAAACAGTGTGTCCACATATTTCCAGATTGTCAATTTTACTATGCAGGTGTAAAATCCACTAGAGTTCCTATAATGTTCATGCAAACATGTTGTAAGATTATGTAGCCATCTCAAAGAAATGTTCAATTAAGAGTATGTTTTGTGTGGTTGTGGTTCAGTATGCAACCTCTATAGTTATCAGATGCTACCTATAGTGGTAATTCACGTTATATAATTGTTGCAGTGATTTATTAATTAATCCTGATGCAGTTGTTGCTTTGAAAAATGTTGCTCTGTTATTTTGAAGGCTCACAGAGCCAAACAGGAAGTCTGATCAGGTTCGTACTGTGCCGTGGAGACTGTTGGGACAAATACGATTACGGTCCACTGTGCTGCCTTGAATACGGACACAAACAGAAATAAAACTCAACTTCTTAGCAGAACTTATTATACAGAGTGTAAGACCGATGCCTTATATGAGAATCCAGTCACAGAGCGTAGTGGAAGAGAGGCTAGCGGCCTTCTCCAAAACCGCTAACGTTAGTTACTCTAAACATATAAGAGGATACGCGTCCATGCCCTGAATTGTTGTGCCTGCGGGTTTTCAGGACAGTGAATGTAATATTATTAACGCCAGTCCCGACCAGGACGGCGCTCTGAGAGCTGATATGTCGACTCCTTACCTTTGTCCGTCCCGTTACTGCTAGTATACTTGTCGAAGTACCAGTAAAAGGTTTCTTTCAATTGTACACCGTGTACTGCTTTACATTACTTTATGCTAAGTACTTAGGAAGTTACAAAGGGAATAATGAACGCTAACTGTTAGACTGTGAGAAGTTAAATTTGCTTATACGATTGTTGTCAACAGGTGGCTCCGTGGCGCAATGGATAGCGCATTGGACTTCTAGTCAAGCACTTGAGAGGTGATTCAAAGGTTGTGGGTTCGAGTCCCACCGGAGTCGCACTTTTGTCACGTATCGTTTGACTTGGGGCAGGATTACACAGGCATGTTGCTTCTTCCTGTTCTTCTGTTTATGTTGCTTATTTAGAGTCTGTTGTATATGTTCATTGTTAATTTCATTGGTTATTTTGTTTTATTTCTACTTAAGTATACACACACACATACACATATATATATATAGCCTATATATGTATACAATGCTGCCCTGTTGTTAGCTCTATTTTCTCCTCCTCTTCCTCCTCTGCCTTCTCTCTCAGACAGTCCTCCTGAGCGTGTTTATGTTGCAGCTGCTGAGGACTGTTGGACTGATGGCGTTCTCCAGACAATACTCACATATGAGAAGCTGAAATCAGAGTATTTAGTCTTTTTTTGTTCTTAAAAAATGACTCCAAATTGTCCTGAGAATTGAGTTGTTGTTGAAATCAGCTGAAAATTCAGGCATGACAGAGTTGGAGAGAGGAGTGCCAGGAGGATTTTGTTGTGTTGGAGTACAGAAAGTGTAGCTTAGTTTTATCTAAAAGATTTTCAAAGTCATGGCTGAATATTTCCCTGTTTTGACAACAATTCTCGCAGAGTGATTTCACGTTTCAGAGTGACATCAATAACAAACAGACTGGATCAAGTGAAAGATAAAGAAAAAAGTTTTATTTCTCTATATGGTCCTTCCCATAATGTTGTCAGACACTTATAATACACTCAGTGGATGCATGTTGACGGGGTGCCATCCCCCCAAAGGTACATTGCCATTTTGCAGCTTTCGGTTGAAGCTCTCTTGCTGAATACTGGACCAATATCAAAAACTGTCGTCCTCATTAGTCACTTAGACATAAAAAGATGGGAAAATAGGGTCCAGGTTGAAAGTTTCCCTTTAAAGGATTCACAACAACACACTACATAGCTATTTTTGTGATGCAAATACAGTTAAAATAAACACACTTGATACTGTGACAGCTGTTTCTGTTTCTGTCATGAGAAACATCAGGTCCCGGAGAAGGGGCACGGGGCTGTTAACAGATGGCAGAGCTGGGGCTGCAAGGAGGGAAGTGGATCAAAAAGCAATCAATTAATTGTTTAGGTGTAACGGAAATAACCAGAGTGAATACGACTTTAAGTGGATGAACAGAAATATGAGGCATTAACCATCTACTTCCGCACCCTTCAGTTCAGTTGGTGTGGACAGTGTAGCAGATGCAGAAAAAGTCTTGTCAATTATTTATATTTTATTTATATTTTGGCAATATACAAAAACTGGTGTAAGTAAAGGCAAAAATAATCCATTTGTTACTTCAGCTGCTCATTCTAGTCTTATATAGTGAAACAATACCTAAACAAATGTTTATAACCGTGTATTGAAATGTTTCTAATATATGACAATTATATTTCATTCACACACATGCATTTATTTTGAAGGGATTAGTAGTCAGTTGTCACAGTCATTACAATATAGCCTAAGCAGGAGAAGCAACATAGCACACTGTTAACATGCATTCAAGTGTTTGTAACTGAAGCAGCTGGAATTTGTTTTCATTTCATCCATACAAGAAAATAAAGATTGATACTTACCCTCATCATGATGGGTATCAATTCATAGTCACTAGCACAATAAGTAGAGCACCAAACACAAACGTGGTGAGAACACGACCAGAACATGGTCAACATGAGAAGGAAGGGTTTAAATGATGCTTCAGTGTGAGAGAACAATTCAGGCGATGCAGGATGTTTTTGTTCCAGAAGTCTGTGGTAGTAGCTGTAACACACATAAAAGAATCAAAATAAAATAGAGACTGAATAGAAAATACATTTAATAGCAATAATTATATTGTTCTAAAAATATGTCTTCATTGTACTTAGGCTAGTATGAATAATATCACCACTGAAATGATTTAACTTTTCCCCCTTTGGTGTACTAAAACACGTTGGCTCCCATGACAGCATGTATCTGCATGTATCTATGCACCTTTTTCACCAAAAAGAAAAAGGAAAACGAGACCCACCCATGGCTTCAGCAGGAGCTTGTGAGGTGGAGGAGGAGGGTCAGAGGCTAGGTGCTGCTTCTTTTACAGGTATTGTTGTAGCTTGTGCATCTTAGTCACAGGAGCACAGCCTTTCTTCAGTTTAAAGGCTGCATAGCCATCATCCCTGCTGTCCCAGATCTCTCCACAGGTGAGCCAAAACCGACCAGCTGGTCATCCTCTGATGCTGCTGCTGCTGTCGCAACCAGCTTGATAGCTGAGAAGAGGTTGGATTTCTCTAAAGCTGAGGGCATAGCTCACAAATGACAGTAGGCTGTCCTTGCTGTGTCCCTCTGCCATGAAGACTCCTGCAACTTCTTCCTTTTCATGACTCTTGAGCAGGTAGATGGCATACCTGATGTCATTCTCAAGGAGCCAGCAGAAAGACTTCCCCTTGTATTTCCCAAACTGCAGGATATTCTCTCCAAACACCTCTGTTTTGTCTGAGGCATTTGTGCTATACAAACTAAATTGTACATATCCAAAATTACATTTTCACTAGTCACAATTTATATCTTTTTTTCTTTCTTGCAGGGTTTACTACAAGCTTTTCCAGAGAGTGGGTCAATGAAATTACATTAGAAGTGGGAATTTGTATGAATAATATCCTTAATGAAGTAAAGCAGCATGTCTATAACTTTAAGGGACTGTAGAAGACAGATGATATGCGAAGTTTTCAATAGATTTCTATAGAAATAGATTTTTTAAAAATTCTTTCTCCCTCCCCCTCTCTCTCCTTCCAGCTAGTGAAGGTGTTTTGCCAGAGGCACGTGACTGCACCAATATGAATGTCAGTCCTGGACAAGGTAAAATCAGTTCGAATCCTTTCACTGACAACGTGGGTTTTTAAAACCAGCTCGCCTCACGAGGCTGTTCACAGACAGAGCTGGGCACACCCACTGCCTATTGATGCGGGGCTGTAGTGAAAATGCTTCTTGCATATTTGTAATTCCAGCATGGCAAACAATAAAAAAAAATGAGCAACTTTGAAGTAAAAAATATGATTAATACAAACTTGATGTGCCAATATTTTCTAATACGTATTACGTATTACATTTCTTTTTTAAACAATCGCCCAAATAATTAGATTATGTTTTATTGGTGTTTTGTGTTTTTCCCGTTTTACCCATAGATTTAGGTTTTACCTAAAGGCAGATCTGGAAAACTCCTGCAAAGAAGAAGAAGAAAAAGGAGAACTTGGCCGATGACATCAGTTAGGGGCGTGGTCAAGGCAAAACATCCCGTCATTATCATGGGAAACGAAAACTCGCGTTACGTTTGTCTTTATTGTAAGAAACAAGTTGACAGATACCGTTAGAATATAAAATATACTGTATACTCAGCTGATCCGCAGCGCTGTAGTGTTTAGTTAGGATGACATAAGTTATCTTATCGATGGTTTCAGCTTCCCTGCACAGCTGCTTATGTGTGCCTGACGAAGCGTTTTACACTGACATCTGGTTATCAGAGAACCTTGATCATTATATAAATACTTTTTAAAAAAAAAACCCATCATAAGAATATATTTCTACAAAAAAGATGATCTAAATGAAGTTTCTCAGAGCCCGGATAGCTCAGTCGGTAGAGCATCAGACTTTTAATCTGAGGGTCCAGGGTTCAAGTCCCTGTTCGGGCGATAGTCGTTTTGGCAACTTCAGTAATCGCGATGCAAGTTCTTTAGTGATGGTACTTAAGACAATTACAGTTAAAGGACACGTTCACGTTTTTTAAAATCTACAAGACCTGTGCAAGGTAAAGTAAAGCCAGTGTCATGTCCTTCCTAAATGAAAAACTACAGAGTTTACAGATACGAGTGACTAAATCCTCAGTATGTCTCATGTCTGAAGAGACGTGAGACATGTTGTATAAGATAGAAAACATACAGTAGAAATATCACCACCATGCTGTGAAAATCAAACACATCAAGACAATAGTGACCAACTGTCACCATCATGTAGCATTTGCATGTTTTCCATGTTCTACATACAAACCAGAGTTTTTGCAAAGGTATGAAAATACACTGAATAATGAATAATTTCCAATGACAATTTTTTACATTTCATACACAGGGTAATTCATTGTATAACACTGAGACTAAGCCATTGAGACTAAAAAAGAATAATTGACATTAAATGAATAAATTAGCAAACTAAGAGAAACAAAGAAAAAGTTAAACAAATTCTAAGTTACACACAAGGTGGAAAACTATATAAATATAAAAACAAGACTAACATTTTCTAATGAGTTGTGGGCAGCAGTAATTTTGTCAGTGAAAGACATATAAAAACATTTCCATTGAATGATTGTACGATTTCATTTTAATCTTGACAGTCATACTGCTCCAAAATAAAAGACAGTTATCTTGACAAAGTGATGAGCTATTGGAGCACACTGTCAGTGTGTTCAGTGTGAATATTGAGTCTTAAAAACAGCCCCCTTATGTGTATTAATTAGACAAGACACTCAAATAGATTCCTTGCTGTTTTCGTTTACATCATATCTCATCATTGCATATAGTAAACACAAAGTCTACATCCTATATGTTGGCAAGCAGAGTTAAAGTGGGATTTCCCTTCACAATATCCTCAAGAGTGTTGCTGTTCACTACAAATGTACAAGCAAATATATTATTTTGATTAAGGTTAGAGCCACTTTCACAGCCACTGTTAAGCTTTAGGGTTGCAGGCTCCTACATAGTGAAAAGGTCAATATGACTGTTGGTCATGTTGGTGAGGCAACCGGCTGTAAGCTGCAGGTATGACTATGCAAACTAGAGTGTTGTGCATAAAGAGTGCAGAGTACAGCCCCGCTGTGTTCACTGAGCAAGCTACCTAAACTCAAACTGAAGTGTAGGTTTAGATTCAGGTTTACATGAAATCAGAGCAGAATTAAAAATGCTGTCAAGCCATCGGAGTTTGGTTTTCAAATGGTCATTAGTAGGATTTTGTTGTTTTGTTCTGCTAACGACAGAGACCTCCAGTCTAAAACCAGAAGAAAGTCTGTCCAATGGTGAGTAACTGTGCTAAAATACTGCTTATTGACAGTAACAAAACCATTAAGTGTGAAAATTGAATGGATTACTGTACACAGAGTATACAGTACGGACGTAATACTCTACATCCATGTGGTTTCTTATAAGTGTTGATTTGTTGTTTTAATGAGACAGACTCATTTTATCGTTGTGTAAGACTAAAAACAGTCTGCTGAAGTCAAGGGCAAGAGAATTCATTCCCACAGAATTAAATAAAATAATAATAAAAAATTCTGGTCAACATCCCAAAGTTTTTAAAGACACAAAATATGCCTGGCAGAATTTTAGGTAAATGAGGATAAAAATGACACCTAAGACATCTAGAATATTTCCATTTGATGACCTGATGCAGCATGGACACACACATGGACACCATGACAAGTATGAAACAGAAACAGATCAGCAGGTTGTGTATGAGTTATGGGAACTGCACTGCTACTTTGTTAAATGCAATTGTGAAACAAAATGCAGTGGTTGCAATCTTCTATGATTAATAAATTACACTTTTTGCTATAATTCCAATATTTTTCAGATGTTTTCTGATTCTCATGGACTTTTCTTAATTCAGGATCAGATTTCTAAGAGAAGGGTGTCTGAGTCTTTACTGCCTTCTTTCCTTGTTCAGCGCCTCATGATGCTCGGCTGGTCGGAGGAGACAGCCGCTGCTCCGGCAGGCTAGAAATGAAGCACCATGAGGAGTGGAGAACATTGAATGTCAAGGACAAAAGGGCTGAAGCCATGACTAAAGTCAGGTATGCACAAGTGGCGTGCATGCAGATGGGTTGTGGCTCTGTAGTCTCCATAACAAACAATAACAACAACACTAACCAGGAACCAGCATGGGAAGTAAATTTCAGCTGCCGTGGCACTGAGTCAACCCTGAGAGAGTGCAACGACTCCACAACACGCAGAAGAGTGCAGGGCAAAAACATGACAGCCTCCAGCCTGGAGGTGATCTGCTCAGGTAACACAGAGAAACTTTTGGCATCAAATTGTATTTTCATGTCAAATTACAAATATCAGTTTTAGAACAGTTTTACTATTTTCCCAATCAAGTTTCCACATCAAATATTTACCCAAATCCTTCATAGTCAAAAGTTACATGAAATTGTAACTTTCCCCCATATTTATACAACCCAACCAAGCAACACCTTTTTAAACAAACTTCTGGAGAGAACAGGATGCACGAACAAAACTCATATGTCCATTTTAAAGGTTCTCTTAAATTAAACGTCTCTCTGTCTCTGTGGTTGTTTGCAGAGTCTGTGAGGCTTGTGGGTGGATCGCATGTTTGTTCTGGCAGTGTGGAGGTGAAGTCTGATCAGGGTTGGGCCCCAGTGTGTGAGGATGGCTTTGACTCTGAGGCTGAAAAGGTGGTCTGCAGGGAGTTTGGCTGTGGGCCTCCAGTGCTCATTAGGTGGTCGTTTGTGAGAGAAGTAAAGCCGGTCTTATCAAAAAAGTTCCAGTGTAAAGGCAACGAGTCTCGTCTCCAGGACTGTGCCAGCTCAACCCGCAACAACTGCAAACCAGCTTCTGGAATTTCATGCACCAGTACTGTACACATCTATCAGTTTTGTTTTTTCAGACCTAATGTGAGCTAGTGAACCATTGTGTAATGTTTATTGTATGCATTGTGAGAATAATCCCCTCCTTTTCCATTTGACATATTTACAGTTTAATTTACAGTATACATTAAATAATAAGTACTGAATTTTACATTGATACCCAGTATAATCACACTAAGCACAGCAACAGTTCATTGCACTAAACAGTGCTTGACATGACAACTCCACAGGCTTTAGCAGTGCTGGAGCACTGGAGTCAGCCGTATAACAGACACTGTTAGCGACTAGCTGGTGAACATAGTGGAACATTTAGTAGCTTTAAAGCCAGATATTTCTCTCAGGAGCCAGTGGAAACCAAAAACAGAGCTAAAAGGAAAGTGAAAATTGGATTTACATTCATCAGGTGGCCAGAACCATGACTGAATGATGCTGTTGCCCCAAATCAACTGGATATGTAAAGAAGCAACTGTGCTAACATGTTCACCAACGACTTTATAAGATCATAATATGTCAGTATTGTGTTTACAGCTTGTTGCGCTGCCCCCAAGTGGCCAAAGAAACCAAACAAAAAACTATGAACGCAGCTTTAAAGAAATGAGTAGTCAACTAGTAGTCACTGCAGCTTTACTGTCCCTCTGTGGGTTAACTAATGAAGAATTATTTTTTAATATCCTATTTGTGAAAAAATATTCTATATATAAAAATATTCTTAGTTGACCAAGATCCAGTTAGGACCAATCTACAAATCCTTTTATATGACTAATGGATTAAAACTAAAGGCAGTTCTACTAGTAACATGGCACAATATATAAAATTGGTTTTACCTCATGAAAATAGTGACCTCATATCTGTCTTGTTTTCAGCAGAATATATTCACACTTTCTACTGTGGTCACCAGTGTCTCTGATCTCTGATAGCAATTTTACTATTTTGTACACTCAGGTAGCACTTTAGCAACTATTCCCTATATTTTGACAGCAGCCATAAATGTATGCCAATCAAAAGCTTGAGTATTATTCAGAAAAAGGTGAATTTCAGTGATAATATGAATATTTATAGATAAACCCCACAACAGCTACTGACATGGTGACTGATAAAAAAAACACTAGTAATTTGGGAGGGGACAGCATGTGTGGGGAGACCACATACTCACACCAAGACCAACGTTTTTTTTTAATGCAAACAATACACAGACTGCATGAAACAGTGTGAAACTTCCTTTTGGCAGGTGTGCACTGACTCTCTTCTCTCTGTCCAGATCCTCATGATGTGAGACTGGTGGGGGGAGAAAGCCTCTGTGCAGGCACACTGGAAGGAAAGCATGACGGAGAATGGAGGCCCCTGAGTGATTTACGGTATTTCTGGAAACCACAACACTCCGCTGAGGTTTGTGAGCAACTGGGCTGTGGAAGTGTAATCTCAACAGTGGAGCATCATCTGCAAAAAAGTCAGCATGTGTGGGAGCTGTCAAGTGACTGTCATGACAGTCGAATTGATTCTTCATTTTGTAAATCCTGGCATGCGAGTGGTTCAACCATATCAATGACTGTGACTTGTGCAGGTAATTTATAAAACACCAGTATGTATGTATCTATGCAGACTGAGATTCAGATTGAGTTTGTCTTCAGCTTCACCAGCCCTCAGGTCCACAAGCTGTTAATATAAAGTATTCTTTTTAAACAACTCTCTCTCTCTCTAGAAACTGTGAGACTTGTGGGAGGCCCTAAAAGATGCTCAGGCAGGCTGGAGGTGAAGTCTGGTCCATCATGGGCATCAGTGTGTGAGTCATCCTTCACCCCAGAAGATGCACAAGTTACCTGTAGTGAGCTTGGCTGTGGGTTTCTACTTGAATTCTATTCGAGGGATTACAGCAACCTTCTTCAAAATACAGAACACACCCCGAGCCCGGTCTTTAATTGTGGAGGCAAAGAGAAGCATCTTCTGGACTGTTCCACAGACACACTCAATGCCACAGAACAGGAATGTGGAATGTGGAGGACTTACATGACCTGCATAGGTACAAAACAATACAAATGTATCCAAAGTTTGATGCTTTGGATATATTATTTGACATAATGCATTCAAATGCCCCTAGAGATAGATTAGAGACTCGGCATATCTCCTCCTCTGACAGACCACATGCAATGGATTTTTTTTTTCAGCTATGGATCTAATATATTAATGCATATTGGCTAACATGCAAAAAATGTGAGTAATCCCTTAACTCTCTTTTTGTCTTTGCAGAACGTCCAGTGAAGCCTTTTATAACCATATACACCCCGCAGCATGTTTTTGATGAAGACCCTCAGCTTTTTAAGGGCCAACGCTTTGCCATCTCTTGTTCCACTAGTACAGTTTTGAAAATACTCTCCATCCGCCTAAAATTTAGAGTTGGCAGTGACCACCCTACTGAGTGGACCCAGCCAGCTGTTGATGGTACCGCCAGGTTCTTCTTCCCTGCTGCAGAGGATGCACACCGAGGGACCTACCAGTGCGATTACAACTATGATTTCAATTCAGACGTTTTCTCTGAACCGAAGACCCTCTATCTCACTGTGAAAGGTAAACCTGAGTTAATAAGTGCAGCAAAGTATCCAGTTTATTAAGTATCCAGTTTCTTAGTAGTAAGAATGAGAATCAAAACAATATCTACTGTCTGCTGTCTTATTCTAGCCAATATAAGTATGTAGGCTTTATTTTGATGAGCATCTGACACTCAAGGAGAGTGTTGGGGTTTTAACTAAGTCAGCATGTAGAGTGCTGAGATCAATACTGAACAAAGTCAAACTATGTATAGATCTGGATTCCCTGTGAGTATGTCTGAATAGCAGCTCACTAGGAAGATCTTTAATCAGGACATTTTTCATGGACATCCCCCGACTGCTGAGGGGAAGTCTTTATTCTGTACGATTTAACATTTTTTTCTCTCACAATGCAAAATCTGATACAAGGCGCAAACTGTTGGTCTATTGATGTTGGGTATGAACCTAAATGACAAACATATTGTCTCATAGAAATAACATGAATAGAACCTTCTGTGAAGAAAAATGTAACTACAAAGGCAAGATCTCTGTGTGCAGTTACATTCAGGTACATTACTGCTAGCTGTAGAAACAGGTAAGTTTAACTGTGTTCCTGAGGACCTTTATGTGCATTACATAATAGACAACAACTACTACTACTACACGCAGTTATGTAGTTTTATCTGAATCTTGGCTTGTGACTGATGTTTTAATTGCAGAGCTCCATGATGTGAGGCTGGTGGATGGATTCAGCCGCTGTGCTGGCAGGCTGGAGGTGAAGCATCAGAAAGAGTGGAGACCGGTGAGTTACCGGCAGTCCTGGAGTCTGAAGGAAGCAGCTGTGGTGTGCAGTCAGCTCAGCTGCGGCTCAGCTGTTTCAACCAGCAAAGTTGACAACTCGACTGAATTTCTGCCTGCATGGCGCTTTTATTCTGATTGTGACGGCTCTGAGCATGCACTGATGGATTGTGGGACGGTGATGGAGTGGTCTTCCTCTTCTACTGTTGAAGTGGTCTGCGCAGGTGAGAATAGCAGCAGTGTTGTCTTTACATTTAGCTGAGGATGATTTGAGTTACAGACAATGGATGTCTTTAGTTACACCTCCATGAGTCTATGGACGCAAGTCCATGTTCCAAGTCTATGTTAAACAAGTCAGGTGCCCAAATGAACACTGATACATGTTTTTCTTGCTATAATCGTTCCTCCTGTTTATGCTGACCATTAGAAGTTCCCCATGCACAATCCATAGTCCTCCTTATGTGCAAAAATGTATTTAAAAATTTATCTGAAGCTAATATGAAGCTTCAGCATCCAAATGAGTCAAATCAAGTAGATATCTTTCAACATCACAGTCTTTTTAGTGTCAAAGTTCCTCCTTTTGTTACTATACTTCCACCGCAGCTCAACAGGGAAAACAGATATCCACTTAATATGACTAACTCAGACTGCTGAAGCCTCATATAAGCTTCACATCAACTTTTAAATGCATTTTTGCACAAAATGACTGTGTGGACATACTGTGGATTTTGGCCTCCATCACTTACATTCAAAGCGAATTTGAAGGGGATCTTTTAATATCCAGTATGAACAGGAAGAATGATCACAGCGAGGAAAACTTCTTTCACTGTTTATGTGTACACCTGACTGTTGTTTTAAGACACACTTGAAAAATTGTGAACTTGTCCTTTAAGTCTCTGTAGCAGTTTTTATTGCAAAATCAAAGACTGATTTGTTCGATTCTGTCAGATCATTTATCTGTTTTACCAGACTTAATACTGTATCAATGCTCCTGTTGTAAACCACTAGAAGCTGGAAGATTTCCAGCAGAGAGAAGCTTGTGTATTCCTGCATTCTCCTATTTTCTTCTTTTCATGCAGACATCCTGCTTCAGCCGAATATAACTTTTTACTCTGTGCTGCCTAAGTCTGATGACCAGGAAGTGCAGCTCATCATCGGCTACAGCTTCACCATCAATTGCTCCACACAGCCACAATACCCCGGAGGTCACTTCAGCCTTATCTTCAACAGTCTCAACCAAACCCACAGCCAGACCCAGCCAGCTGTCAATCACTCTGCCCTCTTTACGTTTACTGCAGCGGAGGAGTCTCAGGGGAACTACAGCTGTGTTTATCACAACTTTATTTTCAATCATAACTACTCCTCTCAGAGCCAGAGCCTCTCTATCACTGTCACAGGTAGGAGAATTGGATTTTTAATTTCCTTGTAAATCATTGAGCTGTATTATAAAACAATATAACAACAAATGATGTGCTAGATGTGATTCTTACTTGTGTAAACTTACTTGCACTTTTCCTGCTAACTCCTGACTAGACTTTATAGATGTGATGTTGGATGATGGAGAGGACTACAGCAGTCCCTGTGCTGGAAAGCTGCTGGTGGACTACAAGGGTGAGCTGAGACTGCTGAGTGCAGAGTCCACAGTCTGGGACCTGAAGCATGCTTCTATGGTGTGTAGACAGTTGGGTTGTGGTGCTGCTGTTTCAACCAAAAGCGTCAATCTCCTCAATAAGGAAATTATGTGGCGTTTTTTCTCCGACTGTGATGGATCTGAGTCTGCGCTGATGGATTGTGGAGCTGCAAAACAATGGCTTTCCTCCTCATATGTTGAGGTGGCCTGCACAGGTGAGACATTAACAGGCACTAGGATGAACATAGATACTGACCTCTTATCTGGCTTGTGCCCTCTGGTTATTCCAATGCTTAAATTAGAAATGTTTTTGAAGTGTGTTTTGGTTTGGTTTTACTCCTGAGAGTAACTTGCCAAAGTGCATTAAATGTGTTCCTACATTAACATTGTTCAAACGCAGACTGAAAACAATTCCTCCCCGGATGATTTTTTGTGTTTAAACTGCATCTAATTGTCAAATAGTCATTTGGCCATTTGTGCATTCATGTATATGATGTTTTCCTTGCTTACTCAAACTAATTGTTACAGTTGAGGCAAACGTAAAAATAACTACTCGTGCTGTGTCTTTTCAGGCCAACAGGGGACACCAGGCAAGAAATGAGGATGTGAAGCAGGAATGTTGAAACCTGGATGGTCTTCTTCTAAGACGTAGAAAGAATCCTACAATCTACATTATATTAGCGTTTAGTTATTAGAATAGATTGTATTGATTAACTGCAGACAGTGGGAGGAAAATGGGTGAGAAATGATGATTGTTACAAGCAGGAAGTGAGATTAGGCTGTACTCTCCTTTTATTCAGGACTAACTGTACTTGAACCTCCTACAAAGCAATAACAGGAGTAACCGTGTTATCCCTTTCTACCTTAATGTGAAGCTTTTGTTTCAGTCACTAAGATTTTTGGTTTATTTTTCATGAACTTTGTATTGCAATCTATAATACATGTTGACTATGTGTTTAGCAACAAGGTATCACCAATTTGTGGGTTCCTGTATGCTATCATGTGAATGTAAGTGATGTAGTTTATGTTCTTAATATTATACTGTTATTACAGGATTGCTACAAAATTAAATAAGACAGTAATCTGCTTCAGCTGAATATAATTTTTTACTCTGTGCTGCCTAAGTCTGATGACCAGGAAGTGCAGCTCATTTAACTTGGTGGATGGAGGCACTGTTTACTATTCATATGGGCCCCTGACTGTTGTTTTAAGACAGATTTCAAAAAAGCATCATGTGTTTTCTACTTGTTTTACATGTTTTGGTTCTAGCAGTGTGAGACTTGACTGAAACATTCAAAATATGGAAGATGTGTAGAAAGAACAGTCGTCAATTTTATATAATAGAAATACTTTTTAATTTCAAGGTTCATCACAGGCTTAAATCGTAAACAAGATATTTAAAAATGCAGATTTCATTTTTATCGTCATTCGAACTCCGTTTCTCATTCGCTCTCTGTGTCACTGTCGATCAGGCACGCACGCACACCACAGACTAAACACAAAGAAAACAAAAGTGACTAGAGATTCTGCTGGATTAAAATGATCCACTGTGGACTCACCTCAAGACCACACACACACACACACACACACACACACACACACACACACACACACACACACACACACCATTCACTCTTCTGGCGCACACACAAAAAGAAAGGTCTGCATCGTGGGGAGGGGGGGGTTGTGTTGATGTCTGTAGTAACTTCTACCTGGACAAAGCAGAGATCCTGAGAAGGACAAACACAAATATATCAGTTTTATTTTCACACTGAATTTGTAACATTTTTACTCAAGCAGCTCCTGATTGGTCTATGACATCATCTGTATATGTATAAGAACCAAACACAAGCGAAACGTAACATGCTACTTGTTGTGCGTGTGTTGATGCGACTCACTGTAGCTTGTCCTGTAACAGCTCCAACCTCTGCCGATCAACGTAGCGTGAGAAGAGGGAGAGCAGGTTGGGAGGTGTGAAGAGGGGAGGAGAGAGGGAAGAGGAGGGAACACTGAGCAGCTCCCTCGTCACTGAAAACACCAACTCAGTCCTGGATGGGGAGAAAAGGTTGGATGGTGTGGGTACAACACAACAGAAAAAAAAGAGATTCAAAGAGGGGGGAACTAAACCTTTTTTCATCACTGACACGCAAAAACACACAGCGGCTCACCATCGATTGTCGTCCATGAGTTGACAGTTGGGGTCAGAGCTTTGCATCCTCTCTCCTTCACTCAAGATCAGATACAGCAGTGTCACACCGAACTACACGGAAACAAGCAGAGATGTGTGTGTTTGATGCTTAGTTGGACATTTTTCTTACTGTCAAAAAAATCCCCTTGTTTCATTTTTAAAAAAGCTCAGTTATTTCATCAAACAGCTGGAAACTGCACTTTTTAGCAAACAATACTCAAACAGGTGTAAATAAAACATTTGCTGGGCACTAGTGAGTATTCAGTCAGCAGGACAGTGTGTGTAGAACATACACTCAACAGTGTGTGTCTCATGGTAATAATTGAACATGTCAGCCAGTGCAACAGTGTGACTCATTGATGTATTAAATCATTTTTGGACAACAATAGAGCTCTATGGCACAGAGGAACAAGACAGATAATGAGTTAATGAGTTCCTGTATGTTTTCCTCAGGCTGCATCGTGTGTGTGTGTGAGTGTGAGTGTGAGTGTGAGTGTGTACCTTGTTGTGCAGTACTGTGGCCAGTTGGCCCTCGTTGCCCTGAAGCTCCTGGAGCAAGTCTGTGAGGGCAGAGCTCGACAATGACTGAATCACTGTAGACACCGGCTCCACTAACCAGCACAGCACCTAAACAGGAGGGCAGAGACAGAACATGGAAGGCAACGACTGGTTAACAACTTGCAAGGTGAGCAGGTTGCTGTGATGTCTGCCAAAGCTCCACCTACACTAGCTATATAAAAATGAATACACTTTTGTGAAATAAAACATGAGCATTTAGGGAAAAAAAGCTGAGCAGAGGCACGGTTTCCCACAGCAACTGCATATATTGAATGATTGAGGTTACTGATATCTACTATTATTACTACTACTATTATCTACAAACAAAAGTGATCCCAAGAGAAGATGCATCAGGATGTAGCTAGCTTACCACCTCCGAATATGTAGAATAAATGCAGAACTAGTTAATTAATATCTATATTAATGAATGTTGTAATGAAACTGCATCCACTCTGCCAAGGCTACACAATCCTCATCAACATTTATCTTAATTAAAGCTCAAGTATTTTAAGAAGTTTTGTAAACTAAAATGTGTTATACAAGTAGCGTAGCTCCTTTCAGGAATAGCTCAGTGCATGGTTGAGAGAGAGTGTGTTTTAACGTCTCACTCTACTACTCCGTGCTGGTACTCTGCTGCTGTGGATCGTAACGGAGCAGTTTTATAATTGTCCGTTGTCCAACTGAGTATTGATAACACACTTAGTATTTTATTTGAATGTGGGCACTGATGCTCGAAAATGAACTAAATGGGTTTTATTTCTATTAAAAAAAAAAAGAAAAAAAAAAAGGAAGCAAAACGATGGTGGGGGTGGTGGGCAAGTAATGGAATCGGTGTATATCCTAACAAACAAACAGGACTGTCACATGTTTATGTATTTTACATGTGTTAGGGATACTACTGACACTGCCTTTGACCAGAAGACTGCCATCAGGCCCCAGACCCTGTGATGTGGACACCCCCCCTGCTCCCACATAGTAAGGATGGATAAATGTAAGTGTATGTATGTAGGAACACAGTCCTCACAGTTGGACTTGGGTAGGTTTCAGTGGAACAGCCTGTATTTAGGTGTGAAAATGATGTGGCGTGGTTGTTGAGATGGTTACCTGGTCTTGCTTGTCCTTCTTTGCCAGAGCGGGAAGGTTGCGGGCAATCGCCATGACAACGGCGGCGGCCTGGGGTGAGGGCAGGAAGGGGAGGAGCCTAGAAATGAGCCGCTTGCCCTTCCTCACCGACATGATCATCACACACTGCTCATCACTCACTCTTATGAGAGGAAGAGAAACAGAATTACTGTGTGTAAAAGTTGTAGGATTGCCATGTGCAGCCAAGGTGTTTCTCTATTCATTCATTTAATCTATCCCTTCTTCCTACCTGTCGTCCCACTCCTTCTCCTGCAGAGAGCTGCACAGCTGCATGGTGTTGGTTTTGTGCTGCTCCAGCAAAGCTTCCCTGTCCTCCTCTGGTGCATGGACAAAACGTTTCTCAAAGTCTTGAACCTCCAGCAGCAAACTGTACATCTGAAAAGGGTCACAGAGGTGTTTTTAGGATCCAGGAGTGGTTCCTACAGTTTGGTTGAACATGTGGAAGATTTGTTTGACATACACAGCCATCCTCATCCTACCTTTTCCACAGTGTACAGGATCTGTCTCCTCTTATTCCAAACCTGCTTCTCTCTCTTCTCCTGGAGACAGACAGGCAGACAGACAGTCAGGCAAACTGACCAACAGGACTTAATAATGGACAGGAGAAAAGCTCCAGAATAAATTAATGAGGAAATATTCAAGAAAAAGCAGAGTGAAGATGAAAATGCTTTATGCCTGTATTAGTCTTTAGAACCACAACAAAAACGATGACACTGACCACATGACCAAAGCCAGGCAATCAGAAATAAACAAACTACCAGAAATCATCCTTACTGGTACAGTAGCAGTCAAAGTTTGGACGCTTTCCCATTCTTTTTAATGAGAAAGACTGGTTGTGTCTAGTGAGTGAGTGTGAGTCATTCCCTGTTTACTATATGGTACAAAACATTTGCTCTCCACCATTTTATTTGAGAGACAGACTTTTGAGTGTGTAAATTTATCCACTATCTAATGCCCTCAAAAATTACACAATGTAACAGAAAAAAGTAGTGTCTGTGGCATGTACACTACTATCTGCTAAAAATCCCACAATGCTAAAAATTGGTTACAAATGATGATGATTATTAAAAGGACCAGTGTGAAGGATTTAGTGGCATCTAGTGGTGAGGTTGTAGATTTCAACCAACTAAATATCCCTCCCCTTCCAAGTTTGTAGGAGTACTCAAGCATGAAAGGTCCTCTCTAGAGTCAGCGCTTGGTTTGTCCGTTCTGGGCTATTGTAGAAACATGGTGGTGAAACATGGTGGGCTCCCTGGAAGAGGACACGCCCCCTATGTAGATATAAAGGGCTCATTCTAGGTTAACGAAAACTCAACGATTCTTATTTTCAGGTGATCATACACTAATTAAAACATACTTATTTCTGCCAAGTCTGATCTGCTGGATGCCACAAATGTTACTGTTCACTATTAAGTGAACTTCTTAGAGTCTATGATACAGGGAGTGGGAGTGAAAGACTAAGAGTCCACAGCCATGACAGTAGCTCTGTGAGGCTGTACTTTAGCACAGCAGTGCTTTGAGCTAAATGTTAATGTCAGTATGCTAACATGCTAAGCTGATGTTTAGTAGGGCTGTTGGACAAATTTTGGGAGTTGACTATAATTTGAATAGTAAAAAAAGAAAAAGATACTTATCAAATGCTGAAACTACTATTTGAATGTGTGTGTGTGTTTTTTGTTTTTCTTTTACATTTTTTAATAAATGCGTTGGCTAACCTTCTCGTCTTGGCCTACCCGCATGTGAAAACAAAACACTTTTGCCATGTCTGATGAACAATGAAGTTTTCTGATTCTGACTGAATCACGATCTCACATTCAATGTGCTAACGTCAACCTCTAACATTACATATCAGAAATGGCAGAAAGCGATGCACCCACAGAGATCACCACTCCTGACCATTTAAGAAGTGAACAAATGAAAAACGTTTTAGAAAAGCAGGCCCACAGTAAAAGACTTGAGCCCAATGATCAGTGCTGCGTTTTGGGGTTTAGACACAGAACTCACACTCGCACCTTCATTCGGGCTTGAAGTGCATCTTGACCCAAATAACGTCACGTATTGATGTAAACAAGGGCATACTGATGTAGATTTATTTATATTTCAGTTAAGTGCGTAGTTTAATTACTATGATCGAGTAAGATAAAAATAATTATATTTTAATTGATGTTATTCATTTTGTGCCTAAGCTTAATTATTACTTAGCAAGAAAGCTATCACCTGTGTATTGGTAATGTTGGAATGCCCTCTAGTTGACACAACATATAACGACCACATGCTGATAGTGGCATTGGGAATGCATAAGCCTGTGTATACATTTATGTGATCATAAACCAAAGTATTGAACAAACTGAAATGTTGACCTGATGATGGCTCTCGATGAAAAGTCAGAGGGTCATCAAAGTCATTAGCATTCATCCTCTAGAGATCATGAGTAACTATACAAAATGTCACAGCAATTTATCAGATTGTTTCAAGACATTTCACAAAGAGTCGAAAATGTCAATCTCATGGTGGCGCTAGCGGAAAAGACCCAAGATCACCAAAGTCAAGAGGTTACCATGAATATAGACAGACTGAACTTTTCATTGAGGGGTTAAAAAGAGAACATTATGTAAAACAATGAAAAATGCAAACATGCCTCGTCATCTGTACGAGTTGTCACCACCGCATCAATCATCTTGCGGGGGTTGTTGACGCTGGAGACCGTCAGCTTACCCAGAGAGCCTGCAAACTGAACTGTTGACAAACACGAGTTGACATTCAGTAGAAGTCTCCAGTAGTGTGTGTTTGATCACATATTTTGGAGAGCAGATAATATTCTGGTGAGTTTTGCTGTTTCTTACCTGGTCTATAGGTGTGTTCAAGCTTGGCAACCTGTGGAGTGATGAGTTTGGTGGTGTGTTCCTTCTTGCTGCTGTCTCTCTCTCTTTCCTGACGTTTCTCCATCTTTTCATAGTAGTTCTACATGTGTAAACACACACACACACACACACACACACACACACAGAGTAAGCTCAGAAACCGAGTTCACAACTGTTCAAGGAATGATTACAGGATTTCTGCAACAACTTAAATTTAAGACTTTTTAAATATAAGAAAGTAATTTATAGGTATCTAATATTCAAATCTAGATCCAGCTGTGTTGAACAATAACTCCACATGATATAGTCAAATAATGTGACCTGGACCCAGGATCATATTAGTTAACACTTGTCCATTTTAAGTGGATGAATGTCGTAGCTACTGTGACTAACTTTTTTTGAGGAAATTGAATTCAAGAATTTTTAAGATTTTTATTGTTATTCCATTTCAATTATAAGAGCTTGAATGAAGCTTCAGTCCAGATGCTGGTTCCAGCCTCCAAAATGAATGACGAATTTGCTTCCTTTCCTTATCTGATATTATTTTAAATAAAACTTCTTTGGGTCTTGGACTCTTGGTCGGATAAAACAAGGAAGTTTAAGGCACCCTGGCCTCCGGGGAAAATGTGTTTTTTTAACTACTTTATGAAATTTTACAGATTAAGCAATTAAAAATAAATAAAATCAATAGATAATGATTAGTTGCAGCTCTAATATGTATCTGTACTTGGCTCTCAGTTTCCTTACAGAGATTCATATACAGTACCAGTCAAAAGTTTGCACACACTTTCTCATTTAAGGGAATTGGAAGGTGTGTTCAAACTTTTGACTGGTACTGTACATCCCTATCTGAACTGACTAGGAGGTGTGCTACACCAATGAAAAACACATTCAAGAGCCAGATTATTTCCACTTAACACAGCTAACAATAAAGATAACTACATCAACAACCAACCTGATAGTAGTAGTCATCCAGGTAAGGGTCAGTACTTTGCAGTTGCATCATCTGGATCTTGGTTACCCATTCCTTCTCTTTCTGAGTCATCAGGTTACTGTAGGGGTCCCTGTTGCGCCGGTCCCCTCCAATCCTGCCACGGTCCCTGCAGGGAGGTAAAGAGACAAAGATCGAGTCAAGTCAGTTTTATTTATATAGCACCAAATTATCTCAGTGCACTTTTCACATAGACCAGGTCTAGACTGTACTCTTTAATTTACAGAAACCAAACATTCTCCCATGAGCGAGCACTTGGCGACAGCGGCAAGGAAAAACTCCCCTTTAATGGGAGGAAATCTCAAGCAGAAGCGGGCTCTAGGTGGGCGGCCATCATCACAGTTCTGAGTGGCAATGCAGCTCTATTAATGTTCATATATGTCTGCACACGCGCACACACACACACTTCCTTACCCTCCTCGGCTCTGCATGCGCTGAGTGAGCATGCGGCGGTGCTGGGGGTGGAGATGGGTGGTGTTGTGCCGGATGGGTGGCGTGTGGTTGAGGGGGCCATGAGGGGGCGGCGGGCCCATTCGGTGACCATGTGGAGGAGGGGGCCCCCCGAAGAAAGGCCTGAAACCACCACCACCTGGTAGCAAAGGAGGCGCTGGACCACGGGGAAAACCGGCCACCTGGAGAGAGACAGACAGACAAGATTTGAGTGTTAGAGAACAATTCATGTGAAACAGTGAAGGACTGGAGCTGCTCTGCCAGTATAACTCTTCTCAGAAGCACTTTCCTGTAAAGTTCTGCTCTCGTAATGTGGTTTCAAGGTTACACACAGTAAAAGATATGACTTCACTCTGAATTTGTTTTTTTCCCTCTTTTGACAAAGGTAAGTGTTTTCTCCTGTTTCCAGTCTCTGAGTTGAGCTGGGCTGAACATGTCTAATACTATCAGTATCTCTGTACTGAAAACACAGAAGTAAAATTGATGTCAGTCTTCTCATCTGAGAACAGCTAAGACAACAAGCAATTGCATTTCTCAAAATGTCCAGAGTAGTCATCCCACTAGTGCTGAAGTCAAAAAATACACCCCCTTCTTCATTCTCACTACAATTGCTACTAGATTTACTAGAATTTCTTTCTTTGTTTTGTATGTCTGCTCCTTTTGAAATGTATGTTTTCTTTTCCATATTGTGTATGTCATTAGTGCTTTGATGATGTCTCTTAATTATATTATTTTTCCTGTACAATCACTTTAGTCTCCTGTATTACGTCACTTCTGCGGCAAACCACAGTTCCCAGGAAGAATCATTACAGTCTCCAATTATCTTATTCTCAAAGTGTTACCTATAACGAAAGTTGTACTGAATATCTAAGAAACAGGCTGTTATCAGAACCATACCAAATTTAAAATACTGTGAGTGTGTGTGTTACTAACCTGAGAGTTGAGCAGCTGGGCCCGTTGAATCTGAGACAGAACTGGACCAACTCCGGGAGGGAACGGGCCGCGACACAGTGGAGAGTTCTGAACAAAAACAGCAAATAGAAACTTCATATCCCTGGAAAAACGGAAATGGTAGATTCTTTGTCTCTCCTTAATCAGAAATACATTACTATTTACTACAGAAATAGTTTGCCATTTTGGGAAATAAACTCATTTGGTTTCTTGCTGTGAGTTAGAAGATTGATCATATCTGTACTGTAAATATGAAGCTACCACCAGCAGCTGGCTAACTTAGCATAGCATAAAGACTGGAAACAAGGGAAACAGCTAGCTTGGCTCTGTCCAAAAATTAAAAAAAACCTACCTACAAGCACCTCTAAAGCTCACTAACTAACATTACAGGTTGTTTGTTTAATCTGTATAAAAACTGAAAACAAAAAAACAACAGTTTGCTGTTTTACTGGGGCTATGTATGTTGACCAGGACCAGTTGCCAGGTAACCAGCAGAAATTCCCAGAAGTTACTGGTCCCAGGCAAAATACAGTCCAGTTAGTGTGCGTAGTACAGCACATAGCCCCTTGTAGAATGGAAACTAGTATCAAATAATACTTCTATCCCAACACAACATGAACAGCTATTTGGCATAAGCTTTGACCATTTTTTAGAAATGTTGTATATATCAAAGACAGGACATTTTAATGAAGGTCCTTTATTGAAGGGGACCTATTATGCTCATTTCAAGCTCTATATTTTTATCAGGGCAGCACATATCAGTCGTATCAAGTTGCCGCCGATGCAAACCCAACATTTCCTGCTTTTCCTGCTTCAAATTTAAAGCTTTTAAATGACTAAATAACAGGAGACTTTTATTGTGAATAATTTACAGGAAGTGAAACATGTTTCTCACTGAATTAGCGGAGCTTCGTTAGCACACTAAACCAATCGAAACAACAACAACATAGAGATATTTGGAGCTCTTTGTTCAGCAGATCAGTTAAAAATAATGAAGGGAGGAATAGTACAAGCAGGAACAGCCACAGTGATGATGATGTACCTCCAACAGGTAAACTACTTATTTTACTTAGCCGTGTTGTGTAATGGGGTCATGTCTTGGCGTGACTACCCCATGACAATCGAAAAACGCCATAATGTTAGCAGACTGGAGCAGTGAACTGGCGCGTTGTGTGTGTGGACCATATAAAGAAATCCATCACCAGCTGAAATCGGCTCAGGCTGACAGTAGAAAAAAACGTTGGAAATTGAGCGTTCAGAGCAGTCTGAAGCTGGTGTTTTTTAGCTCACAGGGATTACTTCTACTGAGCATCTGACATTGTAACATTATATATATATAGAAAAGCATAATAGGTCCCCTTTAAGGGACTGCGAAAAAAAATTATAACACAAAACTAACAAAATAGCTTTGCAGACCCAATGTTGAAGCTGTTCATTGTCCAGTTCAAGTGAAATCACAGACACATTAATTCGATGACTTGTGTCATACCATTAAACTTAAAAGACCCCCAGGATGTTCCTTGATTTGATGTGCATATAAAACTGAAGAACTGAGGGGGAGGATGGAGGAGAGGAAAGGTGGAGCAGAGGAAAAACTCACAGCTATATTGAGGAGGGTGTTGGGTGACAGACGCTCAGGGAAAGGAGGAGGGTATCTGTGCTGGACCGGGGCTCTCACATGAACCGGCGTGGGGTGGTGAATCTACACATACATACAGATACAGATGTACACACAGAGAAGAGGCCGGGGTTAACAGAGACAATGGTAACTACATGTTGAGTAATATCACAACATGATGCAGCATGATAACTAAAACAAATGAATAGGACTGCTGGACACACTATGAGGGGGCTATCTGAAAAGACCAACTACATATGCAAGTATAGAAATTAAGTTCTGTGGGAAGGCTGGCTGGGCTGAATAGCATCCATATCATTTCAAGGCTTTAAAAAAGTACATCTACTGTAAATATTGTATCTGTAAAGCCCCTAGAGTGTATACTGTAGAAAATGTACTGCCTCTACAAAAGTAGCATTCCAGTTATACCATATAACAATGATAATAGTTATAGTTTATAGGAGTCTTTGTCAGGTCTTTAGGAATAATGAAAAAGAGGGAATGACAGAGGAAAGATATCAGAGAGGAAACACAGAAGAGAAGAGTTGTGTGCTGTCCACCTGATGATTCATGGCGTGGCTCATTGGCTGTTTGGGTGGGGTCCCTATAGGCACTGCCCTCACCGGAGGGGAGCCAATCACAGGGGACGAAGAGCGTGGAGGTGGGACCCTCTCTGACAAATCTCGTCCTTCATCATTCCTGCCCTGAGGTGGTTGTTTGGGGAGGCCCACCTCCTTTATTATAGACATTAGTGGACTATCCTGAGGAGGAAGAAGACAGTAAATGAAAAAATTACAAATACACAGATGGCTTGTCCATGATCAACAGCTTGGCTAAGTCCTTTCCACAATGAGCCTATTGTATAAATCACATCACCACCATTTCCTGTAATTTTGAGAAATATTTTGTTACAGTTAGTGCACCATATAGTTTAGATAAATTAAAGTAACATGGGGTGTGGCCTAAAATTAGTCATACACATTAAAAGGGAAATTCAGTTTTTTTCAACCTGGA
Source organism: Thunnus albacares (assembly GCF_914725855.1). Lineage (NCBI taxonomy): Eukaryota > Metazoa > Chordata > Actinopteri > Scombriformes > Scombridae > Thunnus > Thunnus albacares. The sequence goes on along the minus strand of NC_058108.1, from coordinate 15,003,396 downwards.
CCCTATTTTCCCGTCATTTGGGGTCCAAGTGATGGGGACAAACATTTTTGGAATTGGTCCAGTTTTGACTGAGAGCGCTTCAGCTGGCAGCTGTGAAATGGGCTGCAATGTAATCCTTGGGGAATTGCACCTGTCAAAGTAATGTATGTCCACCAAAAGTACTTGTTTTTGCCACTGACAGGCTCAGATTATTATTATTAGTCTCTGACAACAAAGTTGTCACAGAAACTAGCTGCTAGTAGCAGCATAATGGCTAACTGCTTAGGGGTCTACAGATGGGTGATAAATTAAAAGGAACAACAAGTACAGGTCTGAATGCTTGACCCATTCAGTGAGGGGATCCAGTGGCTCTGTTATGCTGTGGGGGGCATTTTGCTGGCGTGGTTTGGGTTCACTTGTCCTCTTAGATTACCTTGCAAGGCTGCTGGATTTGCGAGATCACAACACGAGATCATGCAAGAATCCATCTTGTCAGGCTTCAAGTTATGTGCTTGTGTCCGAACCACCGGTGGTTCTGTGTAACAAACCATCTGGCATGTCAGGTTACCCTTTAGAGGGAAGGGTCACTGCAAATCAATACAAAGTTGTTGAGTGATCACCTTCATCCTATGATGAAACATTTCTATCCTGATGGGAGTGGTCTCTTCCAGGATGACAATGCCCCAATTCACAGGGCACGAGGGGTCACTGAATGGTTTGATGAGTATGAAAATGATGTGAATCACATGCTATGACCTTCCCAGTCACCAGATCTCAACCCAATTGAACACCTATGGGAGATTTTGAACCAACATATTAGACAGTGCTCTCCACAACAATCATCAAAACACCAAAGGAGGTAATATCTTTTTGAAGAATGGTGATCATCCCTCTAATAGAGTTCCAGAGACTTGTAGAATCAATGCCAAGGTGTACTGAAGCTGTTATGGCAGCATGTGGTGGCCCAACACCTTACTAAGACACTTTATGTTGGTTTTTCCTTTGATTTGTCACCCATCTGTATATCCGGTGCAGCTTGCTGGCTAAGCGAACCACCCACATATTCATCTGCGCATGGCTGTATGTTTTCACATATAAGGCTGACTTTTACTGCGGTTAGACTGTAAAAAAAAAACTAAGTGCAATGACGGATTATCCCGTGGACTATTATGAGGAAGATCTTGAGTCATTTCACTTTGACTGGCCAAGCCTATTTATTTGAACTGGAGTACACAAAGGGGAGATAAAACAAATGGAAGAGGAAAAACCATGCATGAAAGCAGAAAGGCAACAGGACTGCCAGGAAGGACAAAGTACAGTAATGGTTACCTCAGAGAAACTGCTGCTGTTCCTACAGTCACTACTCTCTTGAAGAGTGAAGAGAAAAAAAAACTTTTTTCTGCAGAGTCAGAACTGTAGCTGCCAGATTTGGAAAATGCCAGATTTGAAAAAAAATCCTGAAGTGTACACGGATGAGAGTAATCTTAGCTGTGTAACTATTACAAATGGATTTACAGCGCTTGTCAACACTGTTGTCCTGGAGACTTTACTGATAACTACTCTACTTCTCTAGCATGAACAGACGCTGATATTATAAACAGACCCCACATATTCATCTGCACGTGCTTGTTTGTTTACATCTATGAGGCTGACTTTCACTGCAGTTGGACTGTAAGGAAACTAAAAAGTTAGTTATAATGCTGCTACAGGCGGCTAGTTGCTGTGTTTACTTTTGTTGTCAGACAATTATAATAACAATCTGAGCCTGTCAGTGGCAAAAACAAACACTTTTAATGGACTTACTTTGACAGGCGCATTTGCCCCTAAGGATTACATTGCAGCCCTATTTGCAGCTGCTGGCTGAAACGCTCTCGCTCAGTACTGGAACAATTCCCCACTTGGACCCAAAATGATGGGAAAATAGGTCCCAGGTTGAAAAATACCAGAATTTCCCTTTAATTCAACAGCATCTTCACAGGATAGGCCACACAACTACATGGACTACCAGTGTTTGGAAGAAACAGCCAAAAGCAACAAGTGTCCCTCACCTCCATGTGTGTAACCAATCCAGGGGTGACACTCACTGGTCCGAAACCCATACTGTTCTCCCAGATACTGTGAGAGTTCATCTACGAGGAACAAGAAGAGAAATTAAATTTAGGGATCCTGAAACAAAACAATTCTACACAAATGGGCTTTAAATCAATGTTGGTTGCTCAGCCAGCCAGTTATACAAGCGTTAACCCAAATTCAGGATATCATTTCAATCTTAATTCCACTTGTTTCTCTTCCACCTGTCATTATAAAGCTAATTCAAGGAGGAGTTTCAGACCTTAGATAAGTACAATGTTTTCCAGTAAAAGCTGAGAAGCTGCTGATTAGTAAATTGTGAACATATAAATCATATGTGCATGAAAAGACTGCACAGTTGTGTCTTTTATTATTTTACATTTCCACATCATGAGCAAAACCTGATGTGGCCTAATAATTAAATGCACCACTGATTGGCCTGGAAAAAAACAAACACTTAGTATAACAGAAAGCTTCTTCTCCCACTTGTCCCATTGCATAATCTGGAATAATATAAACATAACGTGATTGCATTTTAACAACTGCTTTGAGGGCATTGTGGTTTACAGATCAGCACACAGAGACAGCCATTTAAACACTAACCTGGCCCATAGGAGCAGTTCCTCTACGCAGCAAGTGTTGCTGTTGTTGGTAGCTGAGCATGGAGGAGGGAGGAGGGCCAGGAGGAAGGCCTGGAGCAGAACAGAACACAGCAGACCTCAGTAAAACAGGGCAAATACATAGAATACAGCAGAGTACACCACATTGTCATATCTGTGTTTTTTCCTCATAAATCAGCAACAGCTTCTTATATGCTGAGAGAACCTTTGTGTGTTACAAACTGAAAGCGCTCTGTAGCAGTGTAACCCCCACAAAATAAGATACAATTAGGCCTACAACTAACAATTATCATTATCAATTAATTGATTTGTCATTTGATCTATAAAATATCAGAAAACTGTGAAAATGTTGATTACTGTTTCACAAAGCCCAAGATGCTTTGTCCCGACCAACAGTCCAAAAATGATATTCATACTATGCATACTATCAGAGGACTAAAGAAACATTTAAGAAGCTGGAACCAGAGAATTTTAGCATCTTTTTAAAAATGATTATCAAAATAGTTGCAGCTCTAGATACAACCTAAGCTAAACAATGACAACACAGCACTGTTCAGACCAAACAAAACGCATGGTGAATTATTTGATTCACTCTGTGTGTGAGTGTGTAGATTTGGATGGGTGACAAATTAATAGAAAATCCTAAATAAATGAGTAAATAAATGCTTTGATACAGGTCATGGGGTATTAGATGACATGAGAATGTTGTGAATCATTTACTATGGCCTTCACAGTCACCACAACAGTAGACAGCACTTGATGTATGTTAAACAGACGCGGAGATCTTTGACAAGGAGGAACAGGGCCTATCTTACGCCTGGCGCAAAGCGGCACCAAGCACAGTCTTTGTTAGTTTAAGACAGATGCAGTTGTCATTTTCCCATCCAGCACCCATGTTGTCAAAATAGCAAATGCGCTTGCGCCACTCAGAGCGCCGATGGGCGAGTTGGTCTTAAAATGAGGTGTGGTCAGGCGCATTGTTGGCGCATTGCTATCTTGAGGCAGCAGAGAGCGATTGCGCTATTGACCAATAAAAACCTGGTCTGAGGTCAATGGCGCAATGTTTCACTGTTATGTTAAGGGAACATTATCATTATAGTAATATGCACCCACACAGGCGGGTGCACAACATACACTCTGCTTATTACACACATGGACGCACAGCAGCGGACAAACATGCAAAAGATTACAAATAAAAGGATTATAATGTGAAGATTAATATTGTGTACATTAACATATTTTAAAAATACATGTCATAATGCTTAGTCATAATATTTATCAGAATTAACTAATCGCAATAATGACGGATTAAATTGTCTAATTATTTGACCAAATCGTGTCGATACACGTAGGAATTTAAACAGACGGACGACAACGGATCAGACACAGATCAACTCTCCTGCTGCATCAATACATGATGACATGAGGAACACATGAGGAAATAAATGAGATGAAAACAATGATTAAACTAAAGTAGGAGATAAATCTGCACAGCTTCTAGCTGCTGCCAGCAACAGGATCAGAACCTTGGAGAGCTGATCAAGACCTGATAACTGTGTTAATGATTCTTTACATGATTAAAATTAATGGTTTAATTTTTGAACAATATTTAACAAATATTCTTTAACATTTTTGAGAGTACAGTGACCAGGTTTCCATACTTTCAACAATTAAAATCCCGCTGATTTCACTTTGCGCACGATCAGATCCATTGCCTCTGCAGAGAAGCGTTCCTTCTTACTACTTGGCAAATGTGCCATCATAATAGCAATCCGCCAAGGTGCAAGCACACCTGGCTCTTGAAGGGAATGGGAGATGACAATGTGATTGGTTTATGGCATGTTACGCCGAAAACACACCCACGATTAATTAGGAGACTATGGACAACCACTTTGAACCATGAGTCTGGCACACTGACCATTTTTCTGCCGTTAAAATAGCAAAAGTGGATTTGGGCACACCCTAAATGCACTTGCACCGTGCGCTTCAGACCGTGCACTTTAGATCGTTAAAATAGGGCCCTTAAAGTTGTACTAGAGGCTTGTGGTGGAACAACACCTTGCTAAGACAATTTATGTTGGTTTTTATTTCAATCTGTCAACCAACTGCAGTCACAGATGTTAATGACTGGTACAATTCTGTTTACTTTCACACTGATGACTTAGTTCACTTGCACCATCATGTTCCACAAACTGAATTATAATGAAATTTAGTCATTAGACAGAAAGACGATACAAGCCTCCTACTTGAAAAAACTGACTGATGACTGATGTCATCAATATAAAAAAAGTTTTTATTGCGTTCTTTTGTTGATCCTTCACCTGAAGTGGAGGGCCCAGAAGGCAGCTGGGGATGGGGGTGATGAGGATGCTGGTGTGGTTGAGTGGATTGTGGGATGGGAGAGGGCTGGGGCAGGACTCTGGGTCTGTCCAGGCCCTGCAGAGCAGACAGGCTTGGGGAGGGACCAGGCCTCTCTGCCGCTCCGACCCCAGCGATGGCCGGATCGGCCTCCAGGATCAGTCTGGCCAGGGACTCAGCCAAGTCACCTCCTCTTCCTCGATCCTCCACATCTGAAACGGCAATTTTACTTTAGATTTTACCTCAGGTGTATTATTGCTGTTCTTAATTTCATCACCATCATCAGTACAGGGAACAGCTACAGTAAAACAACCAGCAATTCTGTCCACTTATTCCATCAATTTGGCCTGTTGTCAACTACACTTTTGAACTTTTAAAAAATGTAATAATGTTATCAGACAATCCACAAAGCTGAAAGTGACCAGAGAAATGAACAGTATTCTTGAGTCAGTTCTGTAGCAGCATCTCTCTAATGACATTACTAACCTGGTCGAGGCAGTCCAGAGGAAGACGAGAAGTTGAGTGAAGGGAGGGATGATGGAAGGGGGAGACTACCGGCAGCGGGAGGGAGATGGGTGGCGGATGAGTCCTCAGCTCCTCCTAAATTTGATTCCCCTCCCATCCCCCCTCCTCCCAACCCCAGCCCTCCCAGCCCGTCCCGCTCATCGAGCTCAGCGAGGCGCTTGTGTTCCTCCTGCCAGTCATCATCTGAAAGAGCAAAGGAGCCAAAAGTGTTGGTGTTTGTTCTGTGATAATGAGTCATCTATGCTGCAAGCTTACACTTTTTCTAAGGCCATATGAGTTTTTTTTCCTCCTTTTGGCTGCAAACTTTGAATAATTGTCTCAATGTTGTTTTCACAACCACAGCGGTAGGTGAGCAACAATGATACAGGACACCTACAGTTACCATACAATCACTTCACTGTTTTACTAGAAGTAAACATGACTCACCAATGGCCCCAGCTCCAAAGGTGTCATCGTTGAACTGATCAATTTCATCTTCTTCTTCTATCAGTCCCTCGTCTTCCTCCTCCAAGGTACAGTCTTCATCCAAGGACTGCAAAGACAGCAGGGCAGAGAGACAGAGGGACATTACGATAGATGGCGAGACAAGGAATAGTGTAAGGAGGCAGGACATGGAGACATGGTAAAGGAGTGACCAGTTGAGGTAAAGAAGATGATGAAGGGAGGGAAGACAACAGTCGAAGCATTAATTGTGAGAGGGAGAAAGACAAGAAAAAGGGAGAGGAAAAGTGAATAGTGACATGAATAAGAATTACTATCAGATGTAATGAAGGGTTGGGAACAAGAAAAAAAAAGGATAAATATTTTTAAATGACAGGTTTTTACAAAAACACTAGTAATAACTACTAACCAGTAATAAAAGGTTTTGTAACCTCAACAATGAGAAATTAAAATAAAACATTTTTTTTAGAATTTGAAATATATTCTCAATTCTTTGTCAGATTACTAGAATTTCATCAGCTGGGAAGATCTTTTTTTCCCTGCTGATTGACATGCATTAACATACAGTCTTCAATTGTAATATTAGGCTGCAGAATCAGACTCTCATGACCAGGTTTGGTTGAAAGCAAAATTATTTACATTAATTTGACTGGTATCCATCCAACTGTGAAAATGTATGCAACACCAGAAATGAATTCAGGAAAGGAGACATCCTCTAATTCCCTTGTTTGTCCCGACCAACAGTTAACAACTCAATAATATTTAGTTTACCTTTCATTCAAACCAGAAAAAAATTTAGAAGCTGATATCAGAAAATTTGGACATTTTGTTTTTAAAGAATGACTCAAAATGATTGATGATTAATTTAGTAGTTGGCAACTAATCGGTTGATCGACTACTCGTTGCAGCTCTATATTGATTAGACCTGTGCTTTTCCTGCCATGATAGGTATGAATTCTGTGCTGTGCAAACGGTCAATCGGGTTCCATAATGCGAATATTCTGTGCTGATTATCTTTTATTGATACATTGATTTAATATCCAGAGTTTTGTTAATCAATACTAAAGTGTATCTACGGTGGTTGGAGATGCTCTGGAGAGGTTGCTATTAAGAAATAATTATTGGATGTGCTGCATCACATACCCTTGCAGGGGAATGTGCCAATGCCATCTAATCACAGCTTCTCTAAACGGCACCGTTAAATGTGAGGATTCACTCACTGTGAGCGGGAAACTGGCGACTTCTGACTGCTGCTGAAAAGAAGCACTGAGACCCGGGGAGACATGGGAGCAGCTGCTTGCTAACAGCTACGTGTGTTTACAGCAAAGAGCAGAAGGGTGGACAGACGTCTCACTCAACTACTCTGTGCTGCGACTCTGCTGCTGCTCCGGATGCTCACGGAGCAGGCACTTACAGTTTGTAATTGTAGCGTCCATCATACGACTGAGTATTGATAGAATGCATTTTACAAATTAGAGTTTTTTTATTTGATGGACGTGGGCACTGATACGCGAAAATGAATTAACTACTATAAAAAAAAAAATTAAAAAAAAGCAAAATGATGGTGGGCAAGCAATGTAATTAGTGTACAGTGTTTCCCCTATAACTGTACAGGCCTGAAGGGACGTCAGGCCAACGAGAACATCCACCGGGCCAAAAAAATCTTGTTTTAATGCCAAAAATTGATTTGAAAATCAATAACATTTGGGGGCCTCTTTGCAGTGCTGTTCTGAAATGTGAGTCAACCTCTGTGTTGTTGGAGGAAACTCATAGTAGTGTAGCTGCTTTAAGGAATAGGGCAGTGCGTAATGTGTACGCTCAGTGAGTGTGTGGTTGAGCGAGTGGCAGAAAAACAACAGTAAATGTGAGGGGAGCGGAGGAAAAGGTTATCAGTAAGTTGTCAGTCTGGCAGTAAATGTACAGTACAGGCTACAGTGTGTCAGTTAATAAATGCTGCAGATTCTCAAGACCAAGGAAAACCTTGTCTGTTGTTTCCCCAACTTCTGGAAAACTGAAGGGAGTTAGTGACAATGGGTTAGCCTAACCTGACCATGCTCACTTAAAGTGGACTGACCATTAAAGTGGACCAACTGTTCCCATTTTAATGTCAATCTCAGCCGCTCCTTTACAGAGAACGAAGAAATGTCTGGCTGCTGAGTTTCTCCCGAGTACCAGTAACCCCCCTCCCCCATGAACTTTTCTACTTAATGTCTCCATAGAAATTCTCAAAAATTATATATAAAAAAAAATAATCTTTTGAACCAAAGGCCTGATAGTTTATTAACTTTCCACTTTAGTAAATCTGCTGATTTAAGGCAAGTCATACAGAGGGTCAAGTTTATAAAGAAACTAACGGGTTACTGCATTACCCCACTTTGCAGTCATATTGCCTCAGTGTTTCTTAAAATATAAAATGGCCCTGGGCTCAGTGCATCAAACACTTGATTTCACTACACATTATACTAAAAATGTATGGAGTGGACTGCTTGGTTTAACTTGGAAAATTAACCATCAATCTGCTGCTGGTAATGTCACATGGACTATAGTAATGAATGGGTGAGACGATGGTTCAATTTTAGACTCAACTGGTGGCGTAGAGCGAGTGAGAACTCTTAAGTTAATGTAATAATTTCTTTCCAAAAATATCTATCCTTACTTGGCTTAGCTAGCATGATAAAATTACAAGTAGCACAAGGCTGATCGACTGAGGTCAAAGTGTGCCAAGTTAGTTTTAGAAAGTGAGTGGTAAGTTAAGTGAGAATTCAGTTTGACTTCAATATATGTACATATATATATAGCTTTATCAGTACTTTAGAAGATTAGGCAATTATCTTATATTATGACATTATAATATTAGTTAGCCAAGTCAACAATGACCGAGCGTGGTTTCTCACCGTGAAAAACGTAACTGCATAGCAGATAAACTAGATATAACGTCAAGTGTACCAGTTAGGAGCTGGCTTTTAAACAATCAAATTCAAATAATGAATATATGGAATTGATACAAATGAAGACTTCTTCTCTGTAACTAGCAAGACCACCCGTTAGCCACAATGCTACATGCTGACGTTACATTACGCAGTTCCCACGTCGATGGAAAAATGCTGCTCTAAAACTAACAAATAAGATACTGTCTGGTAACCGTTTATAGCTAGCATACACGGACCTTTCATAACTGTGGTTAATTTATGAAACAATAGGCTCATCCTCTTCAACAGGGGAAGGGAGCGCTCAATTACCCTCCGGCTCATGACACTAGGAAAGCGGGCGGCTTCACAGGCCGCCAGCCACATTGGATTTGGCAGACGCATAAACATTAGACAACACTCACCATAAAAATCACACACAGTCTGGAATTGCTACCAGCTCTAAGCAAAACGTCTGACATTGTCTTCAGGAAAGTGGCATATTAGTTTTTGTGGATATTATACTCACCTGAAATCGAAACATCTATCTTTCTGGAGAAGAAGCGCATCGGGAGCGAGGCGGCGCGCAAATGACGCAGTAACGACGTTCACTTGAACGTGTGTTACGGAGCGACGTGAACGAGCACGTATTTGGGCATAAACGGGGGCGGCGCTGCTGTTTTTGTCTTAAATCGAAATCGACTCTTTGTGTTTACATGTCTGTCGCTCTCTCTCTCTGTTGATAACGACGAAGAGTAGCTATGAAATACCATTAACAGAGACTACAACACAAACGGTAAAAAAGTGGATAAATTCTTATCCTTTATCTTTACACTAATTTACAGCAGTTGTCACTGTCACAGCTTTTTATTATAGCCTATTCATAAATGTAACTATAATAACTTCCTTGAACTCGTGGTTTTATGACTCATATTTTAATCTCGGCCATTTTAAAGATGAGGCTATCAGCTAGCTGGTACATGCTGGCACAATTTAATGTTATTCAAATTCAAGAAAATATGTTGAGACGAGGAGAAATTTACTGTCCTCACGTGACCTCCCTTAATAATAAGTCGTAATAACTGTATAACAGTGTGTGTGTGTGTGTGTGTGTGTGTGTGTGTGTGTGTGGGTGGTTGTGAACGTACAATTTTTGTTTTCTCTCTGAAAAGGTGTTTTACTGTGTCTTTGACACTGTGTAATGTGCAGTGTGTAAGCCCTTTACTTGTCTGCTTGTATGTGCGTGTGTTCTTCAGTCAACTTGAGCCCTACCATGGTACAATGGCACCTCTTCACTCTAGAGCACCTCATGAATTCAGGTTTTGGCCGTCCTTTTCCACGACATGGCCTCCAGCTCCTGTTTTGGTTTGCCAACCACTGTGTGACCTGTGAACTCATTAACTCTGTGCTCGTCATGAAGGTAAGATTTCTAGATTTCTAGGTAGATAAAACTATATTTGGTTTGACAGCAAATATATCCGGTACTAATAACGGACTGGATGAATCACATTTGATTGTTTGCCTGGTTAAAAGGACAGGTTCACAATTTTTTAAGTCTGTCTTAAAACAACAGTCAGGGGCCCATATGAACAATAAACAGTGCCTCCATCCACCAAGTGAAATGAGCTGCACTTCCTGGTCATCAGACTTAGGCAGCCCAGAGTATAAAGTTATATTCGACTGAAGCAGGATGTCTGCAAGAAAAGAAGAAAATAGGAGAATGTGTCAAGTTTTATATTGTGATGCTGGAATATACAAGCTTCTCTCTGCTGAAAATTTTCCAGTTCTGAGTGGTTTACAACAGGAACACTGATACAGTATTAAGTCTGGTAAATAGATAAATGATCAAACAGAATCAAACAAATCAGTCTTTGAAACTGCTACAGAGACTTAAAGGACAGGTTCACAATTTTTCAGATGTGTCTTATAACAACAGTCAGGTGTCCATACGAGCAGTGAAAGAGGTTTTCCTCGCTGTAATCATTCCTCCTGTTCATACTGGCTATTAAAAGATCCCCTTCACATGTGCTTTCAATGTAAGTTTGTAAATTGTTTTAGGACAGAGTTAAAAAATTGTGAACCTGTCCTTTAATGCTTGTGTAGTAACCAGCACATTTGTGATTTTCCTATTTCTCTCTTATTAATCAGTAATTTTGACACTGTTTTGACAAGCATTACTCAACATATTGATAACCACATCAGACACCCATAATATTGATGGGGATTATCTGCAGCCTATATTCAACCCCATATGAGGTCACAGCACACTGACTTGTTAATATCGTTATAATGTACAGTATTTCAAGATGTCACTACAGTAATATTGACCCAAATTAATGTGTATAATAAATAAGCAAGTACAGTTAATATGTGAAGTGACCAGATTCTGTGGCCACAGCTGGTGTCAGATTGTCAACCAGAGAGAGGGTTCTTCGGCTTCCATCTGTTTGGTAATAATGAGGGGCTTCTGCCTGTACTGAGCAGGCCCAGGAGGGGCATGAGTAAGAGAAAGGTTTGTGGTACATTTTCTTTCTTTGATTTCTTTCTTTCTCTCTTTTTCTTCATGTCTGGGAATTAATGGCTGCATCCCATTTATGTGTGAAGGTTTCAGGCCCTTGTATTGTGCATGCATTATGGGAAATATTGTACTTTCTGCTCCACTACATTTATTTGACAGCTATAGTTACTTTTCAGATGAAGATGACACAATAGATAATATAACAAGCAGGACCGGACTGGGAAAATCATTATGGCTGGGAAATATAGCATGAAATATAGGCCCAGTCAGGCCACTTTTTAAGGGGTGGGTCTGGGGGTCCACCACTAGGAAAATTTTAGTTACAAAGACTTGAATTCCTGCATTCTGGTGAATTTTAGTGCATATGAATAATAAACTAATGACTCAACAACTGCTTAGTACAATGTACTGTTATGAACCTCAAATAAAACCAAAGGTGCATATCAATAAGGAGGGAGACGACACTATTACTACTACTACTGTGGCATCAGTGCTTCTCTCTCCACCTTCAAAAAGAAAAAAAGCAAGAGCACAACACACCATATCTTTTAATGTACCAATATAATACAGTTAACAGCTCTCTCCACCTATTCAAAGAACAGAGCAAGAGCACAATAACCTATTCAGTTTACTGATATACACTAACAGTTACCCATCAAAGGTTAAAATCGCCCTTTAACCAACACAGACCTTAAATAACATAGATCTTTAAGTTTCAACAAATTACAGTAGCCTGAATATTGTGACAGAAGATGTTGTGTTGTCTCAATAACTTTAAATTATGAGCTCAAAGTATGAACTCGCTGACTGAAAACAAATGAATTTTCAAATCATATCGACCACATTAACTAGACTAGATATGCCAATTATGCCATCAATGTTTTTGAGGAAATTAGAAAGGGAACTACCACTTTACTATTGATTGTCCTGTTTCTTGGCAGTTTTAATATTGATGGGATGATGATGACGCATCGGTAATGTTTATTTACTTTTCTTTTTTTCTCTCTTTCCCTTCCCTACCCTTCCTCTTTTTTCATCTTGCTGCTAAGTCATTTAGCTGCACTAAATGCACTTGCTCCAAATTAATGAAACAATTTTAAAATAAACACATTATTAAGTGAAACCAGTGGTTTCCAACTTTTTCGACTTTTGACATCTTGCAAAAAGCAGTGTGTAGTCAGGGTCACATTTCAGATGTCTATGAGTTGTTAACAGCTCCACCAAATCGTGATTTTCCCTCTAAACTTCCAACATGGTTCCATTTCAATGGGTTTCCTCAGCCTTGGCATTGATTCAACAGTCTCTGGAACTCTTCTAGAGGGATGAACACCATTCTTCCAAAAGATATTCCCTCATTTAGTGTTTTGATGGTGGTGGTGGAGAGCGCTGTCCAACACATCAGTCCAAAATCTCCCATAGGTGTTCAATTGGGTTTGAGATCTGGTGACTGTGAAGGTCATAGCATATGATTCACATCATTTCCATACTCATCAAACCATTCAGTGACCCCTTGTGTCCTTTATCCTTTATCATCTGGATAAAGGTGATCACTCAGAACAACTTTGTATTGATTAGCAGTGATCCTTCCCTCTAAGGGGACAAGTGGACCCAAACCATGCCAACAAAATGTCTCTCCACTGCATAACAGAGCCACCAGATCCCCTCACTGTAGGGGTCAAGCATTCAGACCTGGACCAGTTTTTCCTTTAATTTGTCACCCGTCTGAATATAATGATATATCTGTCAGCGGGACCAAACCACTACTTTTAATGCAATACTTTAACTACATAAAGCTCATAATATTTATGTACTTTTACTTAAGTAGGATTTTTCATGCAGGACTTTTACTTGTAATGGAGTATTTTTACATTGCTGTATTGGTATTTTTACTTGATTAAAGGATTTGAATATTATAATATATATATAATATAATTCTTCCACCACTGCCTTATTCACATATATTAAGTTCTCTTTCTCTCTCTCCAGATGGCTTACTTTGAAGTTGGCAACCTGAACACAGAAACCTACCCATCTTCTGCAAACCTCCCGACATATGTGAGGGAAAATTATGAATTCAATGGTAACTGTGTTAATTACAATATAGACCGCATCATCATCAGTTACCAGGTGAGAACCAGGGTGGTAGAGACGGTGTATGTCACAGAGCATGACACAGCTGTCTTTGGGAGGTTCAGTCCTGACAGGACTCATGAAATCAGCTGTGAACTGATCCAAGCCCTGCAGAACCCACAGCTAGATCTCACCACCTTTCTCACCCAGATGGGCTACTATGGAGATATGGTGGTGGTTCAGGATAACAATATAAATGAGACACACTACCCAGAGCCCTCTGCTCAGCCAATGTATAACATGGTGCAGACCAACAGTGGATCCACAACAATGGAGCAAAGTGACAACTTAAGATTCTTCTCAGAAGCCTTCAATCAGCAGCTAAATGTCAACATAGAACCATTCAGCTCTGACCAGCAAGGGTACTACACTGTCAACATAACCCAATACAACAGCGGACTTGCGGTCGAAGTGCAACCTAAATACAGGAGGCCTAAAGCCAAGAAGAGACAACAAGCTTTGTGGCAAAGTTATTGCCATTCTGAGTGGGAGCGGGCTTATAAAGGTAAAGGTGCAGTCAGCATTTGCTCCTGTATGTGTCTCACAGTTCTTTCTATTTCTGCAGTGGGCTCATTTACACATAAACAAGACTACACAACAAAATAGAATTTTGAATCCCCAAAAGTGGACATTAAAGTATACAATTGCAAAATCTGTGATTGGATAGTGAATATAGCATGAGACCTAGTAATCAGTCAGTAATCAGATGGTTCATTTGTCCACCTTTCATCCACATTTGAGCATAACAGTTTAGTGCTTATGGCCTTTTAAGTTGACCAATTCAGTGTTTCACTGAGTAATACAGGATATAATGACAGGCCAGATTTAATGTTGCTTGCCACTTCTTGAATTTCTGTCTCTAGGTTTTGCTGAGGAATCCAATAAAAGGAATGGAGGAGGCGGTGGAGGCGGCGGCGGCATCGGCCTCATCAGAATTCTCCTCAGTGTTGGAGCGCTCTACTTGGCCGCCAGATGTTTCAGCTGGCTGAGGAGCTGGTGGAATTCGGACTTGAATGAACACGTTCTCAAGATGATGCCGTGGAGGACTCCAAGTTATCAACGTACACATATCATGCTGGATTATGTGTATTAGATTTTTAGGGTGTAACTTTTGTAATAACATATGTTGAATTCTTGATATTCTGTACAATTATTACTAAATATGTGTGATAAGTAATTTATAATGCACAGGAGATGATCTGGATTGATTGAGGTCCTGCTTAGTGGTGAAGTCTCAAAATGTTATACTCCATACTGGACTTTTTCAAACTATTTTCCATACTGGAAAAAAATTACATTGTAACATTAATGATCTTGTAAAGATCTTAAGCTTAATTTTGAGAACATGAAACAAGTGAAACAAAACTATTATTAGACTGTGATAATGAATTGTGTTCACAAAACTGACTGAACTAATAGAGAAAAAAAATACAGAAATTCCTTTTAGTCCATTTTTAAACCTAAAGATGTCATGATTGTCAGTCATTGTCAATGACGAATGATTGATTACATTGTGAAGACTGAAGTTGATTATATTGTTATAAATTGATGATAAAAATAATTTTATTGAGGCTAAAGTCATTGTCTTGTATGATGTGTATATGACAAATAAAAAAAACTAACTGTACCTTACCTCATCACCATGAGAGCATTTCTTTGACATGTTGGTCGGACATCTGCTTTACAGCAGCTTTACAGTTTTAAATGTCTGTAATAACACATTATGTAATAACTTGACAAAATATAATACATTTTCACATCATTACGTAATAATACCTTCATTTTGCAATAATCTGCCGCATTTTGGAATACACAGCTTGAATGCAATATGTAATAAATGTCCCTGCATTTTGAAATAAATTATTAGCTATTACAGTGGTTATTAGTGTAGGGTAGTAGCTGGAGTGGTTCACAGGAATTTTAACATCACCATAGGTGCATCAGTAAGAATACAAGGAGACTGACATTGTTCCTGTTCAAGTTTTATTGCCACAGTGCACACATATTGAGCAGCTGAATGGGAGACTTGATGTGGATATGGTTTATATGTGAGTGACAAATAAAAATGAGTAATACAAACACAATGATTAATTCAACATAAATAGGTACCTACAATTCAATGACTATTAGTACTCTACCTCCCAAACAAGGGAGGGGGTAGACCTACTACTAATAAAATGAGCAGAGCACTACATCACAAGTATGGCATAAACAAGAATTCTACATAACACAATAAGTTCTAAGGATTCACATAATTGCATCTCCTTAAGAATTACAGCTAATACATTGTTCACTGGCCACTTACACACAACAATCAGTCTGTACTATCAAGTCACACAAAGTTACCAAAACAATATTTACCAATAAGTATACATACGTACTGCATACATTGGTTAAGTATCCAGCCACATTCAAACATGAACCCACAGACCATTTAACTGCAGCAATATAAAGGCAAAATGACTTACATCAATCACACATAACCATTGGTACCATGTGACATAGATGCAGAGGATCCTCAACATGTACTCACTCTTGCTGCCAAACAGAACAACAGAAGGGAGGAGGACATATAGACTAGCAGGCAATCAGTTGAGAGTGAGTTGGAAGTGGATGATGGGTGATGGCTCTTTTCAACAATTAGAAGAACCAGGAGTTGTACTTTTTAAGATGAAAATGTAATAATACAGTACATTATGTAATAACCTACCAAAATGGATGAATGTCCATCTGTACATGTTATATTTGTAACAATTAAGCTAAATTAAACTTCCCAAATATTAAATTAGACTGGCATTATAGTTGAACCTGACCTTAGTCTAAACAGCCACATAAAAGCAGTAACAAGATCAGCTTTTTATCATCTTACAAATACAGCCAAACTCAGGGACTTCATGTCAAAAGCCAACCTGGAAAAACTCATTTACACTTTTATTTCTAGCAGGGTTGACTGCTGCAATGGTTTTTTGATAGGTCTCCCCAGAAAGACCCTCAAAAAACTTCAGCTTATGCAAAATGCAGCTGCTAGAGTTCTTACAGGGACCAAAAGGTCAGACCACATCACCCCGCTTCTGAAGTCACTACACTGACTTCCTGTCAGCCACTGAACTGAATATAAGGCAATGTTGCTTGTTTATAAATCAATATCTGGAGTGAGACCAAATACGTTACAGACATGTTTAAGGAGTACACTCCTGCCAGGCCTCTCAGGTCAAGTGGGAGTGGGCTGCTAGTAGTGCCCAGTGCCAGGCCTAAACCTGGTGAAGCAATCTTGAGTCACTATGCTGCACATCTCTGAAAGATACTTGCTGTCAATCTTAAAAGTAGCCTAATCCTCAAAACTTTTGAATCAGAACTCAAAACCACAATGCTGATGGATGCTTTTAGTTAAATTAAGTTATTTTAGTTATTTGAAAATGGTAAACTTAATTTAAATCTTGTTTTTATCTACACTGCAATTTATTTATTCATTGTTGTTATAAATCTTTTAATCTTATTCTAATTCTGTTTAAAATTTGCATAATCCTGTCAGTATAATACTCAGTGTTGTGCAGTTTCTACATCTCTATGAAGTTTCTATTAAGTTAAGGAATACAATGACACTTGACATAGTTTTGATTTTTGAGTTTTGAGGATACTGCTAATCTACTGAACTAGTAGTATCTTTTTAAAATGGATTTTGAGTCAGTATGATTCATGCTGGAATGCATAAAACAAACATTGTAGTTATAATGTTACAATTTTTTATGAATGAAGACACATTTTGGTAGGTTATTACATAATGCACCATATTATTACAACTTCATAAAATAAGTGCAACTCCTGTATTTTGTAATAACCACTGCAATATGAAATCATTTATTACAAAATGCAATGCAAGTGCTATTACATAATCAGGTGAAAAATTATTACATTTTGTCGAGTTATTACATAGTGTGCTGTTACAAGGTCAATACAGAGGAGGGTGCTGTTGTAGAGCTCCCAGAGGTTCTGGCAGCAGCAGATGGCAGCATTGAGTAAGAAACTAATGGAAAAATCACTCAACATGTTTGTCCTCCTCAGGAAGGTGAATAGGTTACAGGATGCAGCATGGTGAGTGAGAAAACAGTGACAGATACAAGTAAAAAAAAAACCCCAAACACATTTCCTACAATTCTTCATTATAACCCAAAGCTAAAGTTCATAAAGAATGTGAAACAGATGGTCTCGTTTACTAAAAACCACCTTCTAATACAACACCCTCTACAAAACAAAACAGTTATAAGCTGTTAATAAGAACAACTTTTGGGTTGCCAGGTTTAAAACATTGGCAATTCATTAATTAATACACAAAGCTTTTTCATGTGTACAGTTAAGTCATTAAAAGTTTTTATTTATTTATTTAAAAAAAAAAAGATAATTCATCAAGTCTGCGGCTGTAAATGTTAAAAAAAAAAAGTGTGTGCCGGAGGAGGATAAACACCAGCCAAAGGGGATTTTTAACAACCTGGCAACCAAAACACTGTTTTGATTCATGGCTTATAACTCATTTATCATCAGTAGTAACTTATTTATTACTCATTAATGAAGCCATGAGTTACTTCTAATCATACAGAAATAGATAAACACTTCATGGTGTCTTATTAGAAGGATTTACCACAGAGATTGTACCACAGTGTTTGACCTCACTTAAAGTTAAATGTGAAAACATGTGGGAAACACACTTCTAAATAGTGATTTAAATGATGTGCTCTCATTTATGTTACCCTCAGGTTTGTATCTGTGTATTTATTTTTAACATTTCATAATAAGTATGAGGTATCAAATCATACAACTTTAATAACACTAGCAATCTAACAATGTACGTATGTCTCCAGATTCTCCAGTTGCGTACACTGGGCGACAGGCAGGCTTCACCCTGAACAGATCAGCTGTCTGTCACAGAGTTACATATATACAGCAGACATTTATGGGCTATTTTGAATTTCCAGTGAACTTATAAACATGTTACTGTATTATAACTCATTTGTAAGAATATGATTTCGTCATTTGTCATTGAGTCAACCTTGCATTGTGCAATAACACTGGATTGGCTCTTTATTTACTGTATGCTTCTGGCAGCAATGTACACTTTCACCTTGATGAAAATTGTGAACCAAGTTTTTTTTTTTTTTTTTTTGACATTTTGGTAAACATCATTTAAAAAATAAAGAATAATAGGCTAATATGTTACTTATATTCTGACAGATATTAACATAGACCAGATTATAAGGAACAGAAACCTTTACCTCTCTCTCTCTTTGTGCTTTCTATACCCACCATTGACTTCATCAGACAGACATACAGGCATTTACCTGTAAACGCTCCATCCATCTGACAACACCGACAACAAACTCTGTAAGCAGACAGAAGGAGCAGCTCTGATGGATCAAGAAGAACAGATATATGTCAACATAGAGGAGCTGCGTGACACCTGCCGCACTAAACACCAAGAAACAGATGAAACTGGTAGGCCTGTATATTTACCATATAGTATACTGGAACATGAACTTTGATATGGCTTCCGAATAGCAGTCATGAAAACACTGGTAGTAGAAGTCTGACACAAGAATAACTTAACATTAACACTGTCCAGAGCCTATGTGTAATTACATTTATATATTTAATTTAGTTATATAAAGACATACATATACAGGTGACACATTCAAGGAAAAACTGGTACAGGTCTGAATGCTTGACCCCTACAGTGAGGGGATCCAGTGGCTCTCTTATGCTTGAAGAATGGTGTTCCTCAGTCTTGGCATTGATTCTACAAGTCTGTGAACTCTACTGGAGGGATGAACACCATTCCTCAAAAAGATATTCCCTCATTTGGTGTTTTGATGATGGTGGTGGAGAGCGCTGTCTAACACATCAGTCTAAAATCTCCCATAGGTTTCAATTAGGTTGAGATCTGGTGACTGTGAAGGCCGTAGCATATGATTCACATCATTTTCATACTCAAACCATTCAGTGACCCCTCGTGCCCTGTGAATTGGGGCATCGTCACCCTGGAAGAGAACACTCCCATCAGGATAGAAATGTTTCATCATAGGATAAAGGTGATCACTCAGAACAACTTTGTATTGATTAGCAGTGATCCTTCCCTCTAAGGGGACAAGTGGACCCAAACCATGCCAACAAAATGTCTTCCCACAGCATAACAGAGCCACCAGATCCCCTCACCGTAGGGGTCAAGCATTCAGACCCGGACGAGTTTTTCCTTTAATTTGTCACCTGCCTGTAGCTGCCGAGACTAAATGTGAGAGAGGAAGTTTTTAAAGCTTTTTTACTGTCTGGAATTGATTAATTGAATAATATTAATAACATGGCCCTGTAAGTTTCATTAAAACCTTGTACATAGATAGACTTTGAAGCTGATGAGTGTCAATCTGAAATTCCATTTTTGATTTATTGATTCATGAAAAGTTTTGGGATTTGGGACCTGTGAGATTGTTGATATCTCTTAAAATGGCTTCAGAAAAAAAGCTTAATTTTCATGCTAACTAATATGCAAATTCAGATGAAATCAAACACTCTTGAAAAAAAACTGGGACACTTGTCAAACATATGTTTACAGATCAGTAGTTCCTCCCAATGATAAAATATCAATCAGGAAGTGAGAGTAGACAAAGACAGTCTAGCTGTACAGTTTATTTCCTTGGTGTGGTTCATGTCACACAGTTAGCAGCTGTTACGTGAACAGACAGCACACACACTGATACCACAAAGCTCCTAAAGAAGCAAACAGACGCGTGATGTGGAAGTAAAACTGCAATCTATTTAAACTTGACCTATAATTACACTCATCATTCATCATCATTTGACTGTATGTTCCACAGGATAAACATGAATTTATAGGTTATATAATGTTTGCTGTTTGTGTGTGTATACAGGTGTTTTATGTTTGTCACTTTGCAACATACAGTATGTGTGTTGAGACTGAAAGTCAATTTTGAAATATTTTAGAACAGCCAGTTGAGAGTTGTGGCCACTGTGTGTTGTCTGTATTGTTTAAGTTGTCTCTGTGTTAAAAAGCATAAATATAGTTTTTTAAAAAGCCATTAGGGAAGAAAATCTCACACTGAATATGGTCTATCATATTTAGTTGATTTCTGCACATCATACTCAATACATGAATTCAAAGCTTCCTTTCACTTGTCTGACTGCTTTTTTTTTTTAGATAATGTCTACATTATTTTGTCATGTTATCATGAAATGATGGTAAGACATGTCATTTTACACCTTTATTGGTTGGTACTAGCTCTTAAGATTAAGAATTGATAATACATAATTAACTCATTCAATGAGTTAATTATGTAACATTCAATTCAATCTTAAGAGCTAACATATATATATATATGTGTGTGTGTGTGTGTGCGTGTGTGTATATACAGTCATATAATAATTTCCTCATCATGGTAAACTTCACACTTGCAGAAACCAAGCCTATGAGAACAGACTTTGTGGCCGGATATGAAACTGACACCTGCTCATCTTTTAAGGTGGCTACGGCTTGTATGGGACTGCTGTGTTTCGTACTGCTGACCGCTGTTGTAGGAGTCGGTGTACAATGTGAGTATTCAGACAGAGAAAAGATGAAGTGAAGCACAGAAGAAAAAGTAGGACAAGCAGTTCTGTTTAAAAAATGTTTGTGGCACATGTACTGTACTTGTGTTCTGCTCTTTTGTCTCTCTTGTCAGATGACAGAGACTATAATCAGCTGTCCAGAGACCTGGCCAACCAGACAGCAGAGAAACACCAGCTTCTGCTCAGATATCACAACCTGACAGAAGAGAGAGACCGGCTAAAAGACACTGTCAACAGTACAAAACTTCTGCTGAACAGAGTGATGAAGAATGTTGGTGAGGATTCATCTCATACAGATGAGATGATCAAATAATACAGAAGAAATGTTCTTACCATTTGAGATGGCTAAGCTAGGAGAAACATAATACACACACACACACACACACACACACACACACACACATACATATATATATATATATATATATATATATATATATATACCATATAATGCACTGATCCGGTATCTGTGCCAATACTGATAATATTCAGGTTGATCAGTAGCTACCAGATGTGACAGATCAACACTAAATGTAGTTTCTTTGGCCACAGCAATCATTTAATTACGTTACCACACATAAAAATGTACACAATAGGTACTAACTATAGTGCCTATTGTGTCAATAACTTTACAGTACAGTGTAATGATGAGATGATGGCTAACAGACTCAGCTAAGACAACTAAAAGATGAAAACTGATAAAAAGATAAAATGGGCATTGTTTTTGTCAGTACAGTAAATATGACTCATTGGTCACTTAACCTAACATGTGATGTGAATGCTTCATCTCTGCACAGTGTGATAATAATTCTTCATATTGTAAATAAGCTGCTCCAGGCTTTTAATGTGTCTAAAGAATAAATATAATAAATAATTATAAATAATTTGAAGTTGCTGTTGTCAGAAAGAAAAATCTGGAATTCATCATTAAAAAAGTCCATCAAGCTGAGATGGACTTTTCCCAAGAGTACAGCTTACCTCAGATTTATCCCATGAATAGTTAACCATTTCTTTCACTATCAGGTTATGAAATGTGGAATTAGCTGTCCACAGCTGCTACATGGTTTATTTCCTCACATGTTCCATAAAGTGAACAGTGTGTGTTTCCTCAGGAAAATGCCCTGATGGATGGAATCAGTTTGGCTGCAGTTGTTACTACTTGTCCACAACACTGAGCACATGGGACCACAGTAGACAGGACTGTTTGAACCAAAGAGCAGACCTGGTGATCGTTAAGAGCCGAGGAGAAATGGTGAGGTTAGAAACACACTAATATGTGCATCTGAATGTAATGAAGTGAATGAAGTTTAACTTTTAACCCAAACCATTTCCTAAGGTGTTTCTGAATAAGCTTGGAGCTCATTTGAAGTTTTGGATTGGGTTGAGTCAATCATCTACCCAAAGTAACTGGATGTGGACTGATGGAAGCTCACTTAGAACCATGTAAGTGTTAAAATGTACAGCCTCCCATGTGAAAATACATCCAAATACAAAGCATAGGAGAAAAACATATTTAATTAAAAACAAGCACACATAATATAATAGTAACAAAGCTCTTTACACAGTTCAGCAGTACTGTAGAGAAGAAATGAAGGATTCACCAACACATAACAGCCTAACAACAGATCTTGTTTACAGAGTCATTTGTGTAAGACATGTCTATCTTTCAATAATTACTTACTCATATTTTCTCTCTCTATCCTTGGAATTGGGATTACTTTCTCTCTAGGTATTGGCAGTATGGACACCCATCAAGGAACTCCTTCAGGTCTCAGAGTTGTGCATCTTTTAACAGCTTTAATGCTAGAGTCTTTGAGTGGATGGTTAAGTCATGGACTAGTGAGTCCTGTGCTCATTACCTACGGTGGGTATGTAAGAGGGAAGTTGAAGTGTCCCTTCTGTGAGAAAAATATCTTTGAAAGGACATTGTACATAAACATCTAGATGGTAATGATTATAGTGATGATGTGTATTAGCAATATGACATCAATAATATGAACAATGAAACAGTGGATCAAATGATTGTGTAATATAAAAAGAGTTGCTCTTAGTAACACAGGAAAGATCAGCCAACTCCCCTCAGCTCTATGGATGTTTTTAGCATCTTTTAGCTACATGTTTTGGTTTTACAGCCTGCAACTGTACTGTTGTGGTCAGTTTAATAACTTTCAACAGTGTCATTTTCAGTTCATGCTGCTATTTTTTAGTAAAAAAGCTGGTGAACATATAGTGAAGCATTTGGCAGCTAAAGAGACAGTTATTTTCCTTAAAAGAGAGTGAATATTGGACTTACACTCATCAGGTCTCCAGAAACTCAAATTTAAATTATTTAACGTAAATGAATCCTTTTATTGCCTTAGTTAGTTAAATATTGATTTTTTCGGTTCCTTTGTGCCATTTCCTTTTATTTAACCACCCCATTTATCTTCTAATGTTGTTGCTAATCAACTTCTTCAAATGTTAGCTGGTCAAGGTTATAAAACACCTCTGAGGCCTGGTTTTAAAGTTATGCCCATGTAAGTTAACAGAGGTATATTTAGGGAAACAATTTCT
This sequence comes from Thunnus albacares, assembly GCF_914725855.1. Classification (NCBI taxonomy): domain Eukaryota; kingdom Metazoa; phylum Chordata; class Actinopteri; order Scombriformes; family Scombridae; genus Thunnus; species Thunnus albacares. The sequence goes on along the minus strand of NC_058108.1, from coordinate 14,979,688 downwards.
GTTCATCCCCATTAGAAACTGTTTAGTTTGAGTTTGGACAGGATTAAAAATGGGTTCAAGTTTATAGTTAGAACTAGAGTTGCACTAAGATTAGGTTTATGCATACCAAAGATGCACTAAATAGATAGTGTACTGTGTGGGATGTTGAATACTGACATTACATTAAACATATGACTGGATTAAGATACACAAATACAAAATGTTAAATCCATGACGTGAGCCATGACAAAAGTCGGAAAAAATGTCTTATGCTGTGAAAAGACCAGGTGCCAGAAGGCTATATGATGAATAATATCATTTGTGTAAGAATGTAAGAACCTCATTGCTCAGTACGGTGTGATGATGCAGATACAAGGAATGTGTGGGAGTAGTTTACAAAGGGAGGTGTTTTGTTTCACATCTTTCACTGACATGTTCATTAATCTAAATGTGCTGTTGAACCCACTTCTTTTTCAAATCCACAAACAGTACAATGCTATGTGTTGTAGCATTGACATTTAGGCAGAGAACTGGGCTGTGAATTTGTTTATTGTGTTATTATTTACTGGCAGCGCATAGACATAAAGAGTTCTGCTCCATGTTCTTTTTTAAAACCTTTTTATTAACTTTTAATTGTTGGATATTTGTTTTTGATGAATCTATTTAGTCATGCTAAAAACAAATGTTTTCCTCATTTTACTATTGGACCTCAAAGCAGCACTGTGTTGTTTGATTTCTTAGATATTAAAAAATAACATGCTTTTATTATACAGAATTTTCTTGCAAGTCATATTTGTGGTCAGCAGCTAATGAGACAAGTTTGATGTTAGCAGCATTAAACAGAAAACAGTGAATGATAGCAACACCCTGGTTGTGGTGTCATTAGGGGGCAGAAGTCACTAACTGACTGGTAGCCAGGTAGCCTGGGTAAAAATATATTGGCTACCTTCCTCTTTCTATTAATTGAAGCCTCTTTTACAGCATAGTATCTGTTGCACCTGCCAGGCAACCAAACAGTAACTGCCATATGCAAAGCAGGTGGTAGACAGGGACAGAGAGTACAGAGTCCATTATGTCGAAGGAAAAGTAAAGTGAAATGAATGAATGTATGTCTTCCCACAATGAGTTCCTGCTTTAAGTCACCAGTAGCATGAATGGAAATTGATCATTTTTATTTGATTTCTTCTTTTTGAGACACTGTAAAAAAGAGGAACACATGCAGAATATAAAATTTTCATAAAAAATTTAAATAGAGCATAGAATGGAAATCTTTGCTCTTGCATCAAGCCTGATTTTAGGTTGTTTTAGATGTAGACAGTTTTATAATTTGTAGCCATATACTTTAACTGAGTTTTATTAATTTTAATAAACTGCATTATTGAGGCAGGAGATTTTTTAATAAGGAAAGGTCATTACAGACATATTGTCACTGACTCAGAGAGACGTGATGTTTTTCCAGCTAATTGATGTACGTTTTCTACAACCCACCTTACTGTCAGATCAAAGCAGCATGGTAACATCTAGAATGTGGTGCTTGATAGTCTTTGAGAGGTATGCTTGATCCAGAATGTAGTGGAAAGTACAAACTACCTCCAACACAAACACTTCTCCACTGCTTTCATACACAGCGTCTTTATTAGCTTGAAATGTTTGCATATGCTCACAAAGGATGAAATATATGACCTTGGAAATGTTATATCAAGCTTAACTGTACAAAGTGTAAATATGAGGCAAAAATGCAGTAGCAAAGCAATACATCAAAAGCTAGACAAAAGACAACTAAAAGGAATACTACCAAAAGAATAAAATAAATACAAAAAAATGAAATGGACACAAGAGCTTTACATTTTACACTGCCGATGGAATCACTCCTCTCCTCATTTGGTGCATTTGAAATGTGATAATGAAACACTTTGTAGTTTTCCCAGACAGCTCTGTGCACTTTAGTCTGAAAGATCTGAAAATATACTTCCTTGCTGACCACTGCAAATTCAAGTTCAAGCTGCTGATTCAAGCATGTCCACACAAATATTTCAGTGATTTGCTGCAAAGTCGCTGTATGTGGAAAGCTTGTCTGAAACATTCTCTGCTGTGTCTGTATGAAGCATGCGATGAGCCTCCAATTTATCGTAGACTGTTGTTAGATTTGAGCGGTCAACAGTTCCTGGTGAATCTGATAAATTTCCTGCCTGGAAGAACAAAAACAGAGGAAGTGAGCCATGGCTTGAAGGATGGGAGTGAGAGGGAGTTTTTGCTTTTACAGGAAACTTGAGTGAAATATCTGGTTGGTGTCTGGGAGAGGAACTCCTGAGTGTGTTAGCAAGATAAAATAGAGACTCCAGTCAAGATGGAGATCCAAGTCTCTTTCTGCTGTAACAGTACAACAGTGCTGTGAATTTAATTTAACAGTTTATTTTGCCACTGATAAATGTAATTGATCTGGTATTGTTCTGTGTTTCTTGATGGTCAATCTATCTAAGCATTGTAGCACTGTGGGAGGTACGAGTAAATATTTTGCTTTCCCCTGTGAAGCTGTAAAACTGAGCTGACTCTTAAGTGCTTTGACGTAGAGGAATAAAGACAAAACAATTTACACTGCCCGTCTAACCTACATTAATTTTCCTCTTTAGACTGTTCATGTTATCGGAGTCACAGAATGGAATGTCATCTGTTGTAACCTGGTTGGCTGATATATGGATGATATTTTCATGCAGCCAATTTCCAGTGAATTAGATTAAAGGGGACATATTATGCACATTTCCAGGTCTATATTTTTATTCTGGGGCTTTACTGGAATATCTTTGCATGATTTACAGTTTAAAAAAAGCCCACTCTGTTCTGATTGACCAGTTCTTTGTTCTTTCCAATTTGCCAGTCGGCAGACAGTCGGCTTGGGAAGCTACATCAAAAAACCAGGAAACAAACTATTGTAGTAGGATTTCACAACTTTTTCTTGGTTTTTATTCAAAATATCAATATCCATACATGTTCAAGCCGAAATTCCGATCTAAAATATGAGGTTGGACAATGCGTACAACATGTAGCAACAACCTTAGCAACCAAGAATACAGTCATTTACGTGAATGTGCGATGAGCTTACATCAGCCCGTTGGCAATGTAGAAAAAAAACATTGAAAAGGAAGTGTTCTTGACATGCAGGGAGCATTTCTACATATGATAACCTCAAGTTCTGATGTTTAACATAGAAATCTGACCTCATAATGGTATGTGAATAACAGAAAATCACTCAATCAATCAATATGTCCCCTTTATGATAGGCATGTAAGCTATGATATGACACCACCTGCAAAGCCTCAATAATTCCAGCAGACATGATGTATTTACTTTGTGGGAAGATGACTACACAAACATTGTTAATATTAGCATTGCTTAGGTTCAGGGATCATTATTATCATACCTAAGGTGTATTTGTGTGTGCAAATACAAACCTGACAGGGTCTGTTGCCAGATATTTGGACATCAGTATAGTTAACACTTGTGTCTGTGTTCACCGAATCTGCAGATACAAAGAGGAAGTTTTTTTATAAAATAAAATAAATAAAAAGTAAAACTTAATTTTATATACAGCACAAAACCAGGGTTACAAAGTGCCTCCAGAGGGAGACTGTTCCATAACAGGACAACAAAAGCTCAATAACCGAGTTGCAAGGCATCAGCAACTTACTGATATATGGTGCAGTCAAATTGTTTAACGCCAAGTATTAAAATGATTTTGAATTCAATCCTAAATTTGACAGGAAGCCAGTCTAAAGAACTGAATAACTAAGCCAATGTTTCTAAGATATTGACCCTTGAGGAACTCCAAAGATCAGAGGAGGAGACACTTTGTCAGCAATGGATAGAAGAAACTGGTGATGTGATAAATATGATTATCACATCACCAAATATGAAGACAACCATTCAAGAACTAAACCAAATATCCCAACTCTAATAACATATTATGATTTATGGAACTGAAAGCAGCCTTTAAATCCAGAAGAACTGAGATGCAACTTCAAGTGCAGAAACCAGACTCAAATTTGTCAAATAAATTGTTTTCCTCTACAGTTTCTAATAGTTCCTTGCAAGCATTTTTTTCTATAAAGCATGTTCATTGACTTTTAAAGTTATCCTTTAACTCACAGAAGACAAGGAAGAAAGGTATTAGAGATGGGCATTTACAGTATAAGTTCCAGTTTCAACATCCTTTTCTCTCCTTTAATAGAAGGTCAAAACTATTGGTTTAAGATGACATTTTCCAGAGTTCATGCTTCATGCAGTTTATGTCTCTATGGTAACTATTGTGTCATATGTTCCTTTGAGTGTCAGGAAAGCGACACTAGTGGTCACATAAACACCGTGGTTGCTTAGTTATAACATCCTGTGAGGTAAAGATACACAAACCTTATATGACCTGATATGGTTTGATACAAGTATGTGTGTACTTGAATTCAAATGAAATGTGTGAGCAATCTTCTCTTAGAGCACACACAAGCAAAACCCAAGGCCCTCTAGTCACAACACCCGCATTCATCTCGTTTACAAAGAGCTTTACAGAAAAGACATTGGAATTTGGGAAATTCCACCATGATAAATGATTTACAGTATGTTGTATGTTGTCATGCTAACAAAAGAAGAAGCTCTGTGTTCCACCACAGCCTTGTGTTAAATGGATGAGGGAAAACCAACTACAACTCAGTATTTTTAAGACTGAACTCATGGTGATCAAAGACAGTCCTACTGTTAAGCAGATGCACCTCACTCTCACAAAGTCTGCTAAAAATTTGTAAGTCGTTAGTTGACAGTTGACTAACTTTCACTGAGCTAGTTGCATCTGTCACTTGATCAAGCCACTTTTTTTTATAACACACACATTTTACTACTGTAACTCCCTTCTGGCAGCACAGCTAGCGTGCACTGTAAAACCTCTGCAAATGGTGCAAAATGCAGCAGCACAGCTGGTCCTCAAACAGCTGAAAACAGCTCATGTCACTCCACTCTTCATTACTCCACTGGCTCCCTGTTGCTGCTTGCATGAAGTTCAAGTCACAAACACTCTCCTACAGAGTGGCCACTAGCACAGCACCCACCTACCTGAACTCCCTCACTTAGGTTTACGCACCATATCATACACTATGATCTGTAAATGAACAAAGCTTCGTCCTATTGTCACAGTGAGGCAGGAAATCTCAATCCAAACTCTTCTCCTGTATGATCCCTCAGTGGTGGAGCGAGTTGCCATACTTGATTCAGTCAGCAGATCCCTCTCTGTCTTGACCTACAGTAGGTCCTCCAAGAGTGATTGTTGACCTACAACACTCATTCTCTTTGTCAAGATCTTTCTCAGTCTTTCTCTCATAAAAGAGTCTGTTAGGCATTTATATGTTACTTCATGCACCTGTAGCCTTGTGGCACTTCTGTCAGGTGGAACATGGAATTGAACGTTGAGACATTTATTCTCAAAGGCTTCTCCTTGACCTACTTTAATTATTGGCTGCCTCATTTGTACATCACTTTGGACAAAAGCCAAATGAATGAATGTAAATGTAAAGTGAATTTCCTCTTGTATCCCTCGTTCTGTAGTAGGACTGTCAGATACATTTGCCCCCTCATTCATTTCAATGAGACCACTGCTGTGATTTTAAGTAAAATCTGTATAGATGGATGTTAAGTCCTCACTATTATGTCTAACATATAATAGAAAAAGATAGTAGGTTTAATTGCACATGAATGGCAATCTCACAGGGTTGATGTGAGTAGATGGGAATGAGTTTGTGGTGGACAGAATATTACTATGACATTTCTATGTAAAATAATGTCATAAAAATGGAACATCAATGAAACAACAATGATTGCTTACTAATTCAAAGTTTGTGAATTAAAATAAAAACATGATTAAAAATATATTCACTACATCTGCTGTTTCTTAATGTGTGATAAATATTTGTCTCACTATGTGTATTATTCTGGGAAGGTGGGACGCTTTCCAACTTATCTGTGGCCTTCTGGCCACTTCCCTCAATTGTTGCCTTCCTGTTTACTTAACAAAAACATTGGTTATTTGTCCAAATGTCAAATATGACCTCTGTTGACATTTACATGACAAGGACCTTTAGCAGCTGTCTTAAAATATGTCTTGACTCATGTCAAGAGAAAAGAAGAATAAGCGTGACATTACAGCAAGATAGAAAAAACAAATGTCAGGCTGTGACATAGGTAACTGCTGTTTGCATCTTGTTTCCTATCAAGACCACAGTCATTTCTGAAGTTGAACCAAGTAGTTCTTTAAACCATGATGACAAATCTTCACTTATGACTTGTAACCCCTTAAAACAAAACAATGCTACTTACAGGTTGCATGAGTCTATGGGTTATAACCAGGGCCTACATTTATCAAACTGCTAAAAGTCACATTTTGGAGTTACTCCTACTTGCAAACTAAAGAATAAAATATATTAAATATAGTATTTATCTTATTTAATATAATATTTTGTTTCTAAGTAAGTTAAGACTTGTAGAGGTAAGCACACCCCTTCTGAGACATGTTCTGGAGTGATTAAAAATTAAGCTAACATTGATCTTGTTTCTGATCCCTTTTCATGCAACATAACTGCACTTGTCAATATGATACTAAATTCCCCTTATGAAATGTTATTTCCTATGTACTGAGTCTACCAGCAGCAGACTTTCCTCCCTGCTCCAGTTTGGTTTTCTTTCTTGATTAATTCCTAATAGATATTATATATTCCTATATTAAAGATTAAATATATTAGATTTTTGTTAATTTCACATAATTTCTTATGGAGATATTAAGGATTTCACACAAATAAAATTAACTTTGTTAAAAATTTTAATGACATATGCTTCGCACAAAAACATATTTTTTTTAAAGTATGAACAATGGGTCAGGCGTAGGGTAAATCCTGTTGTCTGATTGGCTATTGCCATCTGCTCACATGTGATTAATCATGTGATCACTTGAGAGATGAGATGAGGTTGTTCTTACACTTTGCTATAAGCAGGAGTAAGTTGCTTGGTTAATGTGTGTTATTTTTTCACTTTTAATGAAGAACTTTTTTACTCCTAAGCAAGTACAACTAAAATTAAAGTGCTTTTTTTGTTTATAACAGCAAACATAACAATCCCCCACCCAACCAGCTGCAACAAGAGCATTTCTGATATTTCCCCAAAGACATTTTTTCTTCATTATAATAATACAAAACTATAAACAATACATTTAAAAAATGTGTTGACATTATTTTTTACTTCAAAGAGGGATGATTAAATGTGAACAGGCCTTGATCAACTAAAGAATGTTTTTCATCCTTTTGCTTGAATAAGAGGTCCGGGGGTAAAATTAGCTAATTTTAGCTTCTATGTGGTGGAGCTTGTTGTGTTGTGTTGTTGTGCAGCTTTGTACGTCGAAAGAACTTGAGACAACCAAACTCTGGTAACGCAAGTTCTTCAATAGCCTTTTGTCAAACCAGTATCATGCAAACTCAGTTTCTCGAGCTCCATTTGCATTAACAACCACAGTAAAATGTGGAAAGTACCATCTGTTAACAGGCTGTGGGGCTGAATGGAGCCACTTGTTTGACAAACAGATACTGGATATTATGGTGATACACATATTACATTGGCTTCCTGTAAAATCTAGAATAGAATTTAAAATCCTTCTCCTAACTTACAAAGCCCTTAATGGTCAGGCACCATCATATCTTGAAGAGCTCATAATACCGTATTATCCCACTAGAACACTGCGCTCCCAGTATGCAGGCTTACTGGTGGTCCCTACAGTCTTTAAAAGTAGAACGGGAGGCAGAGCCTTCAGCTATCAGGCTCCTCTTCTATGGAACCATCTACCGGATTCAGTCCGGGGTGCAGACACCCTCTCTATGTTTAAGAGTAGGCTTAAAACTTTCCTTTTTGATAAAGCTTATAGTTAGGGCCGACCAGGCTTGCCTTGGATCAGCCCTTAGTTATGCTGCTATAGGCCTAGACTGCTGGGGGACTTCCCATGATGCACTGAGCTCCTCTCTCCTCCTCCTCCTCTCCATCTGTATGCATTCATGTAACATCAATGCATGTCACTAACTTTGCTTCTTCCCCGGAGTTTTTTGTGCTTTCTCATCTCACAGGAAAACCTGAGTCCCGGGCCAAACCTTCGCGGTCCTTCACAGTCCTGATGACATCCTTCCCTGGCTGTTGATGCTTGTGCTTGTTGTTGTTTGTTGTTGTCGTTGTTTTTCTTCTGTCCCCCCTCCCCCTTTCCCTCTCCCTTTCTCTCTCTCAACCCAACCGGTCAAAGCAGATGGCCGCCCACCAAGAGCCGGGGTCTGCTTGAGGTTTCTACCCGTTAAAGGGGAGTTTTTCCTTACCGCTGTCGCCAAGTGCTTGCTCATGGGGGAACTGTTGGGTCTCTGTAAATTAAAGAGTACGGTCTTGACCTGCTCTATGTGAAAAGTGCCTTGAGATGACTTCTGTTGTGATATGGCGCTATATAAATAAAGATTGATTGATTGATTGATTGACATATGTCTGCAAGTGATGCAAAATCCCCTCACATTCCCACAACCAGAGGAAAAAACAACTTAAACTATTTCTGCTCTGAATAGAACAGTTACAAATGTATGTGTCATGTCTGAAATGATCCCTTCAAAGTAGATTACACATACGAGAACCAAGGTGACAGAAATACAGACAAATCATTTCTTCTCTCAGTGGACCAGCCCAACATGTTTAAATGCTACTGAGCTGCACACTTTGAAGGCATATTTGGCCGGTATGATCCACTCCAATAAAACTGAGAGAGGTATTATCATATAGTATAAAAAACTGAAAGACAGACACATAACATTTAACAGGGATGAAGATATGTCATAAAACAGGGTGAAAAACAAATAAATAACAAATACCTGCCTTGTGTTTGTCTGGTTGTCGTCTTGGTTTTGTTAAGACACTTCTTCTTGGTAATAATGGCAATAAGTACAACAAATACAGCAAGCATGATGGAGATTATAATTCCTGTCACAAAATCTGCAAAAAAACCCCAAAAACCAAAACCCCAAAATCAATAAAACAATATGTACCAATGGCAAAACCCTTAAATATATATATATATTTTAAATGTAGTTTGGGGAAATTTATAAGAATTTGAGTATTTGTGTCTTACAATATCTTGTGTTTGTGTCGTCACTGTTGTCTGTGTCGTTTTGTTCATTGCAGGATGTCGTGATGTTGACAGGAAGAGTCTTATTATCAGCGGGGTTGGCAGCCACACATCTATAAGAGGAGTTGGAATCCTGCTTGTGTACAGTGAGAGGCAGAGAGAGAGCAGAGCTGCTCTGGTTCAGTATCTCCTTGTCTTTGTACCACAACAGTGTTGTCTCTTCAGCTTTCTCCACAGAACACAGCAAGATGCAGCTCTCAGCGCTCACACTCAGTCTCTTCACTGCAGGAGTTGATACAGACTCTGGAGAAGAAATTAATCGAGAATAAAAATTAGACAATATGAGTGACTTTAAAACCCTAATCTACTTCTAATCTAATTACCGTTCATTCCACAGACATTCTACTAACAGTGATAAGTAAAGTTTAATGTCTAAATAAGCCACTTGCTCTTTTTCTGAGCAAACCTGGGAAAATATAAAAAGTTGATATGCATAACATGCAGCCACAGAGAACCACTGCCATAGACCAGCAATTTCAGTCCAACAGTTTGAAGTTAACACATTCTAACAACTGAGAATAAGTCAACTATCATCAGTAAATATCACTGGACTGCCCACATGCCAGTTCGGCAGAAATACTGAGTAACATCCTGTTTTACCCACCACAATTACTGCTGTTATTTCATAATTGTGGCAACTGGAAGCTAGAAAGTATGAAGTTATGCCTCAATGCAACAGTGGTGTAAAGAAGGGCATCTCTGAGTCTGGCAGTGGAAGGGTTAAACTATGCCTCTTAAACTACTATGAGCAAAAGTTTGACTGTAAAGTCAGCACTAACTTTTAGTTAGTTCCACACTAAACTCACCTCTTTGTTCAGCTGCATCATCTCTACTTAGTTTTAACTGAACTATGATGTCATTCACTATGTGTCCAAAATCACTCCCTATTTCACTCACTACTCCTTACATGATAGTAACTCCATTCACTCAATAGTGAGCAGTAAATTGAGAAATTGGACACTTACTAATAATCATAATTTCTGATCACCACTAACAGGTATTTTCACACCTATAAAATGTGGCACATTGCATTGTGGGATTGTTAGCAGAAAGTAGTGTGTACATACCATGGTCACTATTTTTCATTCCATTGTGTGAATTTTTGAGGGCACAATATTGTTTATACATCCAGAATTCAGACACTTAAATAAAATGGCAGACAGTAAATAAAGTGCACTAGACAGTTAATAGAGAGTGATTTCAGACACAACCTGAGCCGACTGTAATCAAAACACTGTACAGAATGTTTCATCTAGTTCAGCATTTGGGTAAAATGGAAGAGAAAGAGACTGACTAGTGATGGAAATGAAGATACCTACAATATACTATTTAATGAGAAAGTAATATATGCTATCACATATGAACTAGCTAACATATGAAACAATGCCTGTTTGTGTATCTCATTAATAATATTCAACATTATTCAGCTCCTGTTGTACTTTTGTTGTTTTAAGTGAGGGTGAGGATGGCTGTATCACACAATATGGTCATAAACAACATCAACAAAGGTCTCTGGAAAACAGTTACAAGTCTCTGTTACAATCAACCAAGTGTTGCCAACAGCAATTCCAACTGCTCACAGCATAATATCACAACATTACCAGGTCTGAGCAACATGTGTCCAAAAAATCCTCTGGCTCTACTATCATTAGTGGCTACCATCTGCCACTGCCATGACAACAGTTAATGATTGATGACTTACACCTGCCTGGGAGGTGTACATTATGAGTTCTATCATATTTCTAGTTATAGTTCCAGTTTCACCTCTTATACACCAGCTCTGTGCAGGTTCAAACACAGTTTTAATGTAGTGTGGGAGTTATGCTAAAACTAATATAGCCCTAGTTTGTGCCTCATGTATTAGCATACATTTGGTTCACACATGTAACTATCAGCCTCTCTAAAAGATAATTACCAGGTGCTGTTTTAAAAACCCAGAAGGTCATTTAAAAACATCAACTGTTGTTCTGAAGGTATTTTCAGAATCCTCAGACTCTTCTAACCAACTGGATGAAACTATATCTTCTGTCTGCTGAATGAGAATAAAAAATTGTTGCACTTTTTTCAGAATCAAAACAAAAATGGCAGCCCGCCCAGCTACCTGCATCAGAACCAAAGTTGCACTTTGGGAAACAGATTAGAAATATTTATTATTGTGTAGCGGACAGAATAGTTTTTCATCCAGATAATTACAAGAGTCTTTGAGGATTCTGAAAAGACCATCAGAACAACAGTATGTGTTTTTAAATTATCTTAATTGACTGATTATTTAAAAAAAAAAATGCTTGTGTTGTGTAATGTATCCCTATACTAGAACCAAACACAATGAATTATCATCAACAACAAAACCAGACTTCTACTATCAAAATACATGAAGCTGTCATGAAGATGTTTCACATTGTGCTCTCGAACAGCATCTGACATGTTGAGAATCAGGTATAACTGGTTGGCAGGTTGTCCACTAATATTGTATCTCAAGTGTGCTGCCAAAATCATTTTGTCTTTTACAGTGTTTCATTATAATCAATTAATAAACTGATCATTTTAAAAAGTTACTGTAGATACATTTAGTAAAACTGCATTTTAATGATGTATGAATAAACTCAGAGTAAAACAACAAATAAAAGCTCATCATATTTTCTAAATAATAATTGTATTTCCTCATTCTGTCATTTTAAACAAAGCTATGAAATTTTACTCTTTGATATTCAATAATTGATTTAAAGACAGTCCTCTTTAATTAAAAGTTGAATAAGCACTGTGACGCCTAAAACTTAAATGAAATCGAAGCCACAGATCAGCATCAGGAGTTCCTGTTTCCTCTCTGTGGGTTTAAAGTGATCACAAAATGGAAACAGTGTTAAAGCAGGAAACAGATGAATTGTGAGGTGGAATATAAAAGACAAACGCATAAATGAATGGAGGCCAAAAAATAAAAATATAAAGACTTTTTAAGATAAGTTTTGCTTATTCCATTTCAAAATGTTATTATTTATTCTTCATTTCAAGACAGAACAAGGAAATTAAATTATGAATTAGCAAAGTTAATGATCCTGACACTATAAAATAACAATTATTGAGGTGGCACTCCATGCTCCATAATCCCATGTCAAGCAACCTGCTCAGATGACCCACAGGTCAGTACACTGGCAGAGGAAATGCAACTTACCATACACTGTGAGTTTGTAGGATGTAGTGAAAATACGTCCTTTTTTAGAGTCAATAGTATAAATCCCTGAGTCATTCCTCTGCAGTCCTGTGATTGTAAAATTTCCATTGTTTTTATCCCAGTGAAGTCTGCTTATGTAAATGTCCACTTCTATCTCAACTTCCCCCTTGTTCACTGCAGCAATATTTGTTCTTTCAAATAAAAGATATCCTTTCTCCTTCACAGGGTCAGGTAGAGTGATGGATCCTCCCTCAGTGCTGGTCAGCTTCTTCACTTCCTCAGTAGCAGATGAGATTATGACTGTAAAGAAAAAAGACAAACAACAGTCAGCGCACTGGAGGCAACATTTGTAACTTAGAAGGAATATACAGATGTTACTGAGATGTACAATGTGGAGCTGATCCACTTTTTTATACATGTTCTGTCTTTCTGATGCTGGTTGTTACAAACTAAACAATAAATGCATCTTAAATATGTTTAACAGCAGCGAATGAGATAAAACTGTCTTGATGAGATAAAATTAAAGCAAACATTTCCATTCTTGTTTTTACTCCTCGCTGCAGGTGAAGCAGCTGCAGGGACCCTCTCTCCCACTGTACATCTATGGAATTGAGCACCAGATAAGTGCACCAGATTTTACTTCTTTTTTTTTGTATTTCTTGTGTTATATTTTTTTATCACTGACAAACTATTAGACACTTTCACTGTGTTGGCTTTGTGTTTGGCATTTCACCACACTGACAATGTTGAGGAAGTATCACAGTATCTGTTCCGTCAGATGTAAAAATGTGTCTGTAAAGCTTCCTGTGTAGACACAGTTTGGACTGGTCAGACATTCTTTCAGTCCATGTTGTTGATGTAGTTGAGGCCACAGTTCCTATTTGGCCTCCTTTCAATTCTATGGTATTGTACATGTTGCCTTTAGGTAATTAGCCTTGAAAACAATGTATATTGAAGAAGAATACCCTTTTGGGAGCAGACTTGATAATTAAAGGAGAATACACATTTGGTTTGGAGACTCGATAATCAAGTGAAGTCTGAGACAACTCTTTGATCAAACATATGTCAATTGTGTCCTTTCCACCTCCTGACCCCTGCTGATTTGACCCCTCCTGTCTTGCCCCTGGATTTGCCTTGATCTTGTATGTAAATGCCCTCCCCTCCTATCTTTTGTTCACCATCTGTTGGTCACTGCTTTGATCCTTACTGTATAAAGTCTTTCCATTTCTTCTGCTCTGGGTCAGTCTACTGTATCAGACCAGCTCTGTGTCAGTAAGCTCACTGCATTTCCGGAATTCTATTAAACCACTTCCACTACAGCAAACTTTGAACAAGGACTTGAGTGAATTTTCTTCAACAATATAAAAATCAACGTCATTTTCATACAGATAGTAATTATGATGCTGAGTGTAGGCTGAGGGCTGATGTATCTTAAAGCATTTCTATTATCACACCACTGTTTCTGAATTGTATACTGATTGTTCTTGGACTTCATAGTAGCTTTCCTGTGTTCATATTACAGACTGACATCCTACCTGTCGGCCTGGCATGGATTATTTGTGTTAAGTACCTTTTCCCATACTTAAAAGGGACATATTATGCACATTTACAAGTCTATATTTTAATCTGGAATATCTACTGGAATATCTTTGCATGATTTACAGTTCAAAAATGAAAATAAATACTGACTCTTTATGCAGCCCCTCAGTTCAGCCTCTGTCTGAAACAGGCTGTTTCAGTTCCTGTCTCTTTAAGGCCTCCCTCCTGATGAGCCTACTCTGTTCTGATTGGCCAGTTTTTGGAAGCTGCATCGTGGGAGACTTCCGCCGGCTGTGAAGGCCACGTCAACAAACCATGAAACAAACTATAGTATCAGGATTTTACTACTTTTTCTCGTTCTTTACTCAAAATGTAAACTTCTCAAATACATCTGTACATGTTTGAGTTGAAATCAGATCAGAAATATGAGAGTGAACAACATAAACAACACATGGAAATCCTTAGCAACAACCTTAGAAACCAAGGCTATGGTACGGAGGGCTGTTTATGGGCATAAGCAAAGCAATCGTTGAGGGCAGGTTGATTTCTACGTAAGTTAACGTCAAGTTTTGGAACTTAGACCTTGTTTAACAGATATCTGACATCGTAACAGTATATAAATAACAGAAAATCACAGAAAGCATTATATGTCCCCTTTAACATTTTAATTACAATTCAACTTTTATGCTGGTAGTTGCATGTTGCAAATTACACCTGCGTTGGTTCTTTATTGTTTCCAAAAGTAAAAAAATTTAAATATAAAAGGGGTAACATGGAGAATTAAGTTTAGACCAGACACACCAGATAGAGAAAAATGATACACAGTAATTAAATAAGGCTCAATGGACTGGTATGTTTCTGATAACCTTAATTTTCACTCCTGTGAAGAGGAGGTTAAATAAGGTCACAGTGTTTGGATTTTTCAGTGGTTTGTAAATATATTCAGACAGACTGCAATCTTTTGTACGGTCAGTGCAGATTTAATGGATGGGTGGAAACACCTTCCTCTAAATGTTTTAGTGTAAGCAGCTGTATTTACAGTAACAACACTATAAACTGTTGGATGGAAAAACACTGCAGTTTCATCAGCTTGCTGCTATTAAATGATAACTAAAGCAAAAATACAACAAAATATATTTTTCATTTCTACTGAACATATTTTGATTTCTAAACCTTTCTCTCACAATGTTCCAATGCTGTATTGCACCTCTAGATTTGTTTCATTTTCAAACTTGTAGTCTTCAGCCCCAACCACAGCACTGTTATGTTAAGGTCTTGAATATCTACTTAAAACAGAACAGTGGAAAAATTTCAGCCTTGGTATTATTAGATTCCAGTGCTGCATTCAAGCCAGTCGACCATAACATATTACTAGACAGTCTGGTAAAATGTATTAGTTAGAATTCTAGTTGAAGGATCAGAACTACTTTGTGTCAATCGGTAAACATGTAAGCGTACAGAAATGCTCCGTTCTCAGGCCTCTTCTATTCTACATCTACATGCTCCCACTTGCTAAGATTATGGAAAACAACAAAATATCTCACAAATTTACATAACAATATCACCAGGTGACTTTGGTTGCATACATGTAAGTGCATTGAACAAATCAAAGATTGGATGTGAAAAAATTTTCTCCAGTTAAACAAAGATAAAACAGAAATAACAAAACAAAGAAACATACAAAAAATGTTTTTGGAGCCATGATTGAAATGATTAGAACACAGTACTCAACTTCAATCACCAACATTAAAGACCACAAATCAAGCCAGGAATATTGGTGTAGTCATGGACTCAGACATAGATTTTAATAGCCACATTAAGAATATATTAAACTACTGTAATGATGTAATAATGTCTTCACAGGTCTCTAAAAAGTCGACCAGACAACTGTAGCTGATTCAGAGTCCTCACTGGATCACAGACTTCAGATCATCTTGTGTGTCACACAATTGATTTTAAAATAGTACTGTTGGTTTATAAAGCATAAATGGTTTCGGAGCAAAATACATTCCTGATCTGCTGCTAATACATTATGACCCATCCAAACCTCTGAGATCATATTACAGATATATTTAGTCAAAATTAAATATGGAGAAGCAGCATTTTATTCTTATGCGCCACCTGGAACTCCCAGAAAACTACCAGAAAACTGCAGGTCTGTTTCAAATCTTGGTTCTTTGAAATTGAGGCAAAAACTTTTAGTGAAATTAGGTTCGGGGTTATTTATGCATATGTCTGACTGCACTATACATTTTAATTCTTCCGTTTCATCATATTTTTATCTTGTGTGTCTTCTGTCACATTGAAAAAATGCTATTGAACTTGAACTGCTGCGGACAAATGAGGAGACCAAAGTGTGTTTAAAAATCTATTTAAAATGTATTTAATGTTCGCACCAGTGCTATTAACTTGTTGTTGTTTTAAACCTCTACTACTTTACCCAATGTTTGCACAGTACCTATACATATCACACTCTTACAACTCATTACAGCAGTATTTATTATGTATTTAAGGATTCCTCTAATAAACCTACAGCGGTTGGGTAAAGAATAATGAACAAATTCGTTACGCAGTTAATAACTTACCCATAAGAAAGAGAATAATCCTCATCTGTGCCTCCATCACAGAGTTCAGATAGAGACAGACATTCTTTGTTAATTCCTTAGATATCAAAAGGTTTGTGAAATCTTGTCCAGTTAGAACGGATTCTGCGCTCACAGACGTGTTTCGACCTGCGTTGTGCACAACTTCCCATTCCTAACTCGTCAAATACTGTAGCTTAACAATACTGAGCACGTCCGCAGAGCAGCGAGTGCTCTGTGTGTCTGATGCTGTGTGTTCCGGTGCAGAGACATTGATGTGAATTGTAGTGTCTGTTACAGACGTCCAGAAACTGTTGTGCATGTGTTTTGTCATTGCCCAGATGTGATGTATGTCTGCGTGTCTTCTTGTTTAATTTGTTTTTTCAGTCCCCAAAAAATCTTCTTAAAGGTGCACTGTGTAGAATTTAGTGGCATCTAGTCGAACGGACTTGGCAGTAATAGAATGAAATATTCATGAGTATGTTTTAATCAGTGTGTAATCACCTGAACATAAGAATCACTGTGTTTTTGTTACCTTAGAATGAGCACTTTATAGGGAGTGCGTCCTCTCCATGGATGTATAAAGAGAACTGGATACAGGAAGAGCACCAGGCTTTGAAGCCAATTTGACATGGCGGCCAAACCATGTAATTATAATGTCACGTGATGCACACTGGCCCAAAAAGACTTTTTTCCACAGACTTACATTGTGAAAGAGACGTCTGTAAATCAGCGGATACATTTTTCTGAGCGTCACAACCCCCACGAAATGACTTGTCTCACTATCAGAATTAAATCCGTTTGGTCTGATCACATTTCAAAAGCATCGAAGAGCTGCATGATTGAATTGTTTTATCCCCATTGAAGTTAGCCGGAGGGCTAGTAGCCGACTCGGCCAGGGAAAGTCACAAGTGTGCATGCTCTATGGGCCACACAATGTGTAAGATCTGGGTACTTTCATACTGGGAAGTTGATTTTTCTTTGCTTCATGCGCCACTGAGCAACTGTCATAGGAATGAACAGGGCCCTGCCTCCGACGCTGTATCCAGTTCTCTTTATGCATCCATGGTCCTCTCCCACAGATCCCGCCATGTTGCACCGCCATGTTTCTACAGTAGCCCAGAATGGACAAACCAAACGTTTTTCATGAGTTTAGGTTCTGTAGGTTCTTCTACATGCTTGGAAGGGGAGGTTGAGGGGAAGGGTATTCAGGTGGTTACAATCTGCAACCTCACTGCTAGAGGCCACAAAATCCTACACATTGGTCCTTTAATGCTGTTTCAAATCACTGTTTAGTTTAGTTTTGTTAGTAAATTGTAAGTTGAATAAATGTTATACCCAACATATAATAAATCCATCGTACTGAATGTCATATCTGCTCATTACTTCTCAGTATGCACAGAATTAGATTTTAAAGATGAATTTCAAAATTAACCCTGAATCAAATGACTCCTGGTTATGTGAAAACGTTGCAAACACTACACACCACTGAGAATTAAAACCCCATTGCAGCTGTATTTGCTATTATGATTTTTTTCTGTACGATTTTAACCCCGTTCTTTGTATCTGTTGTTTTGAAGAGAGATAGAAAACAATAGAGTTACAGAGCAGCTGGCTTGAAGACAAACAAAGACAGAGCAAACAAAGACATCCGGCTTGATCTCCTGAATATGACCTGCAGTCACTGACAAAACTAGTCGGTAATATACTATAGAAACTCTTACAAAAAAAGAGCGGTGAAAGAGAAAGAACAATTTAATGTGATACACATATTTATTTGTAGTTAAGATATGTTTAAAAAAGTAAGACTTATGAAATTAATATTGGGGAGTCAAAATGGCAGCATAAGTAACTGGCAATCTGACAATTAAAACAACAACATTATATCTCTAGATATTAACTTGACTTTAAGTTCTGACTCAGACAAAAGAAGTACTTTCTGTAATGGAAAAGTGAAATATAATTGTGTCCGGTATCCAGCTCTTATAACACATCCATGTTCTCACCTGTGACAGCTGCGTAAACAAATAATAGTAGTAAGATTTCATTTCTTTTTCTTGTTCTTTACTTGAGGACAGAAAAGGTTAGTCAGCTCTGGTCAAGGTCCAGATCCTCCCACGACAGACGAGGGCCTGTCATCTGATTGTTAGTTGGGGGGCTCTTGGATTGAAGAGGGAAACAAGGTGGCAGCTGTCCACTGCTTGAGCAGAGAATGTAGAAAACTCCCTGTTATTCTTTAAGAGCTCCATTTCCCAGCAGACTCTGTTTTTCCCAGAAGCCCTTGCTTGATCATGTGACGCTATTCCAAGCAAGCAGCAAGCCACCTGTCTGCTGTCCAAGCTTGTTAAGTTTCTCTCTCCGTTTTGTGAAGACTGATGTGCGTCTATATGAATGTGAGTCATAGCAAATTGTATTTGTATAATGTTGATATTGGCTCAAATATTTATGTTACTTGGGAACTTTCAAACTGTCAGATGATGTTAACCAATTCAGCTAATATGGTACTAAGCTCAGGCTAATTCTAATAACCCTTGTAGTGAGCACTAGCATATAAATACTGCCTTCATTAGTAGTTTGGCCAATTAGATGCCTGGCCAATCCTAGTGCATGAATGCTATGCAGGGCTTGTCTTGCCAAGAAAAGTGATATCCATAATAATGCCTCAGCCCCGCCCTCAGTGAAACACAGGGAGCAGAGGAGAGGAGAGAAACTAGCATGACCACGTACTAGAGACTTTGTATTCGAATAAAAGTGGAAAGAGGCTTAAAAATCATGTTTAGTTTTTATTACGCTTTTAATTGTCGAAAATTAAAGTGTTACAATAAGTGTTCATGAATAAACTATCTTATGAAGGAGGTCCCCACATCGGGTGTCGAACTGAAGTCTTCCAGATCATAGATGACTGTGCTGACTACTGAGCTAAAACTCTACCTATCACCTCACCTCACCTCATTGCAGACAGACCTCTACCAATTTATACACAGAGACAGCACACTGTGTAACGTGTAGGGATGAACTTCAAAGGTGATTCTTGCTTTGCACTTTTCATTTATTGTCTGTTTTTCACAACCTAACTTTGTGGAAAGGAGAAGGGCAACAACAGGTTATGGAGAGTCCCTTGGGAGCCCTTTGCATGTATCAGTAGCTCAGCTTTATCTCTGGGGAACTCAACTCTGGGAGTGATGTCCAAATTAGGAAATGTGCGTCATGTAGCAGGTGGATGTGACTCCCCTCGTTGAGACCTGCTGATAGATCTAACAGCGGAGGAGAGGAGAGACACTGAGATAGTGATGTAACCAACCTGCATGCTGGTATTTGACATGTTTTTTTTTCTTCCTGAAAACGAATATTTTTAAAAATATTTGTATGATACAAATATTCTTAAAAAAAACCAAACAAAACAAAACACTATTTGTACTTTAATGAATAACGTATTTGTATTCAGTAACACCCCTATGAGATACTAAGATGGTGTGCTGTACTTTAAAGTGAAGTCAAAATGCAGCTATCATTTTCAACCCCAGATGTGTAGGGTATTTACTGCACATAGTAAAACAGCACATCAATTAGTTTATCTAGACTTTTGCGACACATTGGTGGCAGTGAAAAAAGCTCATTTCTTATAAGGATTTCCAAAGTGACTCGTTCATCCTGGACAATTGAGTTAAGATGTTGTTGCATTATCAATCGGTTTTCTCACTAGATATCATGATATTAATGTGCAAGTAAATATGCTGTTTGTAAATGATTTCTGACATTGTGTCATCATAGGAAGTGATGTTAATGCTAAACAATAAAATGCTTAAACAATAAACACACCTTATACCAGTACTGAAAGCATAAGCATAGTTGAGGTATAAAAATCTGTATGAATAGTCGACCTATTTATCATAGTTTCTAGTATCAAATTCCTTTTAACAACAGCATTTGAAGCACTATCCTCTAAAATACCATGAAGTTTTCTGACTTCACTTATTGCAACATTTATGCTCTCATTTATGCTTTATGCTCAACTGGAAACTTGGCTGTTACTGAAGAAAAACCACATTTTCCTCTTCCTGTTACGCTTTATAATGCAGAATGAACGAGAGGAAAAAAAGCTCTATTGTCACCGTCCAGCCATTCAAGCCATCTAAGTTAAGACATGCACGAGTCAAAACACGCATCATCAACCCATGGCAACCACTCAATGCACACTTTCATTTCTATAGAAACCGACCACAGAAAATGGTTTCTGTCAGTTTCTCACACAACATGCAGAGCTGTCTATATATTTCAACCTTTTACCATTTTCCATCGATGGGAAGTTAGCAAGATGCGGAGCTTTCACAGTCTGCAATTATATTAATATTTGAATGTAAACATGTAACGCTGTTTTCAAACTAAACGAAAAACTTGAAAAACTGAGCAGAGAAACATCATAAATGCAGATGCCTCTAAACAGGACACAAAGTTTCACTGAATGGTTTAATAGTGTTAATGAGTATGATGCGATTCACTGTGTGAGAAGACTGCTTCCTTCCCTTCTCACTAGACCCTGTTCCCCAACTTTAGCTTTTTTGTGTTTATGATGTCAGGTCACACAAACAGCAGAACACAAACTTGTTTTTGTCATAGTTTTATTTATGTTCCACAGGCGTTATGATCTGTTTAAAGGTGTCAACCTCACTGTGGTGAGATATGATGTATTTTTGTCATTGTTCTGTTTGTGGTCTTTTGTGCAGATCATTATTCATTTAGTGAGCTCAGCAGTGTGCATCATCACATGTTTTATTTGTTCCTGGCATGCAGGATGAATATTTGCATGGTGTTACTTGGAAAGTGTGGGTGATGTAGGCCTAATCAGTTTTGTAAGGGCTGATTATAAATACAGTAGGTGCTCATGTGCAGGTTTTAATGCAAATGCAATTTGCATCCAAAATGAGCTCCAAAATTGCACTGCACTGCCGAATCAGCATATACACAGCTGAGCCTCTCCCTCCATTGCAGCACAAGCTTGTTTCTTTGGAAACAGGAAATTACTGAACAGGCGCAAATGCAAAAAAATAGACTAGTGCCCAAGGAAAATTACATAAAAACTGGATTGGCTTTTGCTCTGGCAGGAAAACCAAGCCCATTGTCTTTGTTCATACATTTAAATTGTGTTTAACACAAAAGAGTTTGAAGGAAAATGGAGAGGCTGCTATGTCATAGTCTCATTATTCATAGTGACAAAGGTTTAGATTAAGCTTAGCAATAGAGATCTTTGTGGTTTCCCTCCAAGCTGTGGTTATGGCTGTACTGAACAGCTTTGAAATGAGAATGTATATAAGTGAGCAGGAATTTCCTGAAAAAGAAACCATTATTCTCAGCGAAACTTCCTAGAATAACAGAAGTTTGAAAAATGGAAGAAACCTTGTGTGTGCTGACTTGTTTGCATCTGTGTTTATTTCTCAAATTTGAAATTCCTAAATGTCATTAGCTGTGTTTCATATTTTTATGCACATTTTGAAGTATCGCATTAGAAAAGGTTGATGGAAACAGCGGAATTTGAAAAAACTTCCCCTATTTCGCAAAAGTTTTTACACTTGCTTGAGGTGGTTTTTGCTTTTGGGAGATGGAAACACCTTTGCCGAACTCACATGACTGATGTCTCCTCTGTATGAGCCTATGGTATGGTATCTTGACAGTTTGAAATAAAGATTAAAAAAGAAACTTATGTTTTTTCTCCACTGAAGATACAAAAAATAACGGAAGAGATCAGTATGGAGCAATGAGGAAATTAACAAAACTCAAATTACTAATTGAAACAAACAGAAATATCATATTTCCATCATGTTTTCTGCGTTTTCACTTTTTGAGGTTTGACTGACGCTTGTTTATCTTGTTTCACCCTCTTCTTCTGCAGTGGTATAATGACACCTGACAGGAGAATTAGCACCATCTGCTGCTTATCTCGATGAACCAATTCCTAATATTCGCATAACAGTAGTGGATGGAAACACGTATAAATTTGTATTTTCTTTTGCCTATTTTCTGAATATTCTGTTAAAATTTGTGACACATTTGGATGGAAACCCAGTCACCCTCCACTCAAAAGTGTGCTTTTATTATTGTTACTTCACTTAAACATTTGAGTTTAGGAATGATCTTAATTTGCAGGGTTTGGCACTAGAAGGCTGTTTTCACATTCAACTGCTGCAAGAAGAAAGTTTCTCTGTGGTCAACCTACGACCATGATTTGTGACATCACAACCACCTGCCAGGCCTGTAACAAGTATATTCATGGATTCTGGATTTATCAACAAGGGAGAAACATTTTAAGAGTTTTTTTCAATTATGTGATTGAACTTTTTTGTGGAGGAATCACATCAGACAAAAGTTATTTGAAGTAGAGTATTTTTATGTGTTTTAAAACATGTCTTAAGGGGATTTTTAATAACACTTTTCTGGTCTTTCAAACAGCCTACATTTATATCCAGATGGACTTCAAGCCAAAGTCAGCTCCAGCTTTTCATGCGTTAACAGTAACTCCCACCCCCAGACTGGTGCTGGGAAAGTACCATGTTCACACAATGGCTTTGATATTGATAACACCCTGTAATGGACACCATGTGAAGAAGAAAGCACACAGTAGCTTAGTACATTTACCTTTGGAATTTAGGAAGTAAGATCAGCACATCTTAAATCATCTTTTACTTTATTGTGAAAGTAAACAAGCAAAATTCAATATTTTTTATGTAATCAGTGTGGGAGTGTATCCAAAATAGCATCAACAGACCACATAGGCAAACAATAAAAACCATGCACACACACACCTGCATGGAAAATACAATGGAAGAATCACTAACTCTTGTTTTCCCCTTCCCTTCCCTTCTTTATTGTATTTAAGCTCCATTTCCTGTTATGTCACTTTTGTGATCAGGAATTTCCCTCAAAGTAGTCACGATCAGAGGTCTTAATGCATTTTTAATATGTGAATCATTTATAAATAATAAATGAGAAATATGAGAGGAGGGATGGGAAAGGGTGTGATAACAAACACAGAAAACTGTTTTTATAGTTTGGACAGTTTGTAAAATTATAACACAAATGTGGCTAAGACTGCAAGAACAGATAGTGAGAGAGATTGGCTGTGGGCAAGTCGTGGCTTGTGGAATCACAGAGCATTAATCCAAGGGAAGTAGACTCTTTCCTCTCTGCCAAGCCCTGCCCCCTCTCTCAAACAAATAGTGTTATCAGGTGTTCTTCTCAGTGGGCAGTTTAACTGTCAAACAAAGAAGAAAAAAAATGGAACATACAGAAGAAATATTTAAATAGTGAGGTTAGCCACAGTGGCGACAGCAGCTGCTGTTTAAAGATGGTGTGGTTGATTATGCCAGAACTTAATTACATGAAAGCACAAACAAGGTTAAAGTAAGGGCACAACAGCTATACCAGTATGTGGCTGATTCACAAAAGATCATGTTTTCAACACACACAACCATTTCCAGCTATGCTGAGGGCATTTTCAGAGGAAAGAGAGTTGTCTAACTGGTTTTACAGAGCTGGGTGTTCAAACAAAATTTTAAATTAAGGTTTGTACAAGCAAACTGTATCAAGACCTGATCTAGATCTATATGTGTTACTGCCGTATTACTAATGAAGTGAATGTCCTTTTCCTGTCTGGTCATGTGGAAGCTGATATAACTGTAAATGGAGGAAAAGTTTTACCTCTTCCTCTTTGTCTGAAACTGTGATGAATACACTCAGAAGAGCTTCTGTTTTATATGCTTTGAGAACTGAGAAGAGATTAAATGATATGTCTGATACTGGCAATGTGGATTAATTCTTAACTTAGACAAGACTAACTGTTGAGTGACAGAAGTGTGAAAGCATCACCAGGCTGTGACTGACCATCAGTGGCTCTAATTTAACAGTTTTAACTTCACAACATACACATACAGAGTTCAAAACTCCAAAGCAAACTGTTTACAGCAAACGCAGTACAGTGAGTGTATGTGGAGCTTATGTCTTGCTTGTGTGAAGCATGAACACTGAACATGAGCTCCTCCTTGTGTTCACCTTCATTTCTTCAATCATTCAGACATGCAGACTGCATTCACAAAAATCAAAAGAAATATCACTCAAAAAAACAAATCATGAATTCTGTGAATTTCTTTACGTATGGATGTCTGAACAGGAAAAACAATGCATGCTGACATAAAAGGATGTACAGAGTTACCAGTTCCCATTATAAATTCCTCCATCACAGTCAGCAGGATTTTCTGTTAGCAACGCTTATTTTATTTTTTTAATATTTTTATTTCGTCTTTGGTTTGTTGTTGTAGGTTTACACATTTACCATGGCAAAATGTTTTTTTTAGTTATAGTAATATATCCTAGTCATGCTAGTCATGTATCTATTGTCTAGTCATGTTTTTGTTGTTGTTGCAGTTGCTGTTCTGCTTCTCTTCCTCCTCAACCACTCCTATGCAACATAGAATGCAATGACTTCAGCTGCAAATGAACTCATTAGAGAAAACTGTGTGACCTTGTTTTAAAATGTCATACAGAAAAAATAGTAGTAGTAGTATTGTAGTAGTATGGTTCTGTACTTGGACCAATTCTATTCACCTTATATATGCTTCCTTTAGGTAATATTATTAGGAAACACTCCATAGATTTTCATTGTTACGCAGATGACACCCAATTATATTTATCAATGAAGCCAGATGAACCCAATCAGTTAAACAAACTCCAAGCATGCCTTAACAACATAAAGACCTAGATGACCTGCAATTTTCTACTACTAAATTCAGATAAAACTGAAGTTATTGTGCTTGGCCCTAAACACCTTAGAAACACATTATCTAATGATATAGCTACTCTGGATGGCATTAACCTGGCCTCCAGGACCACCGTAAGGAATCTGGGCGTTATCTTTGATCAGGATATGTCCTTTAACTCCCACATAAATCAAATTTCAAGGACTGCCTTTTTTCACTTACGTAATATCACAAAAATCAGGCACATCCTGTCCCTAAAAGATGCAGAAAAACTAGTTCACGCATTTGTTACTTCTAGGCTGGATTATTGTAATTCCTTATTATCAGGCTGCCCTAACAAGTCTCTAAAGACTCTCCAGCCGGTCCAGAATGCAGCTGCACGTGTATTGACTAAAACTAGAAAAAGAGATCACATTTCTCCCATTTTAGCTTCGCTACATTGGCTTCCTGTAAAATCTAGAATAGAATTTAAAATCCTTCTCCTAACTTACAAAGCCCTTAATGGTCAGGCACCATCATATCTTGAAGAGCTCATAATACCGTATTATCCCACTAGAACTAGAACACTGCGCTCCCAGTATGCAGGCTTACTGGTGGTCCCTACAGTCTTTAAAAGTAGAATGGGAGGCAGAGCCTTCAGTTATCAGGCTCCTCTTCTATGGAACCATCTACTAGATTCAGTCCGGGGTGCAGACACCCTCTCTATGTTTAAGAGTAGGCTTAAAACTTTCCTTTTTGATAAAGCTTATAGTTAGGGCCGACCAGGCTCGCCTTGGATCAGCCCTTAGTTATGCTGCTATAGGCCTAGACTGCTGGGGGACTTCCCATGATGCACTGAGCTCCTCTCTCCTCCTCCTCCTCTCCATCTGTATGCATTCATGTAACATCAATGCATGTCACTAACTTTGCTTCTTCCCCGGAGTTTTTTGTGCTTTCTCATCTCACAGGAAAACCTGGGTCCCGGGCCGAGCCTTCGCGGTCCTTCACAGTCCTGATGGCATCCTTCCCTGTCTGTTGATGCTTGTGTTTGTTGTGATTGTTGCTCTCCTGTCCCCCCTCCCCCCTTCCCTCTCTCTTTCTCTCTCTCAACCCAACCAGTCAAAGCAGATGGCCGCCCACCAAGAGCCGGGGTCTGCTTGAGGTTTCTACCCGTTAAAGGGGAGTTTTTCCTTACCGCTGTCACCAAGTGCTTGCTCATGGGGGAATTGTTGGGTCTCTGTAAATTAAAGAGTACGGTCTTGACCTGCTATGTGAAAAGTGCCTTGAGATGACTTCTGTTGTGATATGGCGCTATATAAATAAAAATTGATTGATTGATTGATAGATTGATAGTATTGTCATTACTACTAAAGTTTAAATAATACAGGCTTAAGTCGTGATTTACATGCTAGTTTACCAAATTGGTCGTTTCAGTACCTGTGCAGCTCAGTAACAGCTCACTAACCACAATTTCATGAATTCAAAATGTATTTAAACAGTGATTCAGAAGCTCTGTGGTTTTGAATTGAACTGACCGTTGGATCACTATATGTTTCACAGTGATGATCACATCTGATGCTGAGGAAGTGAGGAACCTGACCCTCTATTGGACTTCAATGGAACATCACTGATCTCTTTCCAATCACAGGATTGCTGAGGAGTGACTCCAGGATTCATACTGTCGACTTTAAAAAAGGAAACATTTTCTTTACAACTTACAAACTCACAGTGTTCAGTATGGTGAGATATATGTGTTTACACACTGTGTTCGCGTTAATAGTTTTAATTAATACATTACAATTACATGTACATACAGTTTCCAGTCCTTGTCATATGCAAATAATGTTAATCAGATGATAGGATGATAAGAGGACTTCTTCATTAGTTCATTTCAAATACATCACAGTTAGTAAACCAAATAACTGTGGCACTGCTTTAGGTTAAAGGGCTGGTTAACACAAATGAAAAAAAAAATCTCTTTGACCTGTAGTGATAGTTCTGTTTTCATTTTTATTTGCTTTGAGCAACACAAGTGAAATTTCATTCATTTCTTTTGTACTTTGGTGGAGGGGAAATCTTGAATGTGGATTTTTCAATACACTGAAGAAATTAAACCAAAACTATCTGCATGGGTTGGTAGTTATGTGAGGAAGTGTGTTTCATATATATATATATAATTTGGGTGAACTGACCCTTCAACCAAGTGTCGTGATTACACTGTAGCATCTGTGTAATTCTTTGTTTTTAATGTTTCCTCTGCAGAGTGTGTATCACATCCTGCAGTGAACATACTGAGTGTGAGCGCTGAGAGCTGCATCTTGCTGTGTTCTGTGGAGAAAACTGAAGAGACAACACTGTTGTGGTACAAAGATGAGGAGATACTGAACCAGAGCAGCTCTGCTCTCTCTCTGCCTCTCACTGTACACAAGCAGGATTTCAACTCCTCTTATAGATG
The DNA here is from genome assembly GCF_914725855.1 of Thunnus albacares. NCBI lineage: Eukaryota > Metazoa > Chordata > Actinopteri > Scombriformes > Scombridae > Thunnus > Thunnus albacares. The sequence continues at coordinate 14,952,009 of NC_058108.1, read as the reverse complement.
TGTGGCTGCCAACGCTGCTGAAAATAAGACTGTTATAGCTGATATAGACATTCTGTGGACAAAACAACAGACAAGAAAGGTAAGACTCAATCTTTAATTTCCAAACATTCATATTCTCAATGAAACATAATGGTTTAGTGTTTATTTCTGATGCTCATGTTAAATGTGTCTGGCAGGTGAGAGTAAGACATGCTGTTCCTGTTTCCCATGGTGGCGTTTGGGAGTTCTGTTGCTGTTATTATCATTTTGACAGTTGTGAAGAGAAAGAGAGACACTGTGACAGCTGCACCATCAGCTCTACACTGATGTCAGTGCATAACCACAGCTAAGTGTTACTAACACAGATCACATATTAACAAATAATACACATACAAATACTCAATGTGTTTTATATAACATAGTCAAACATTCAATAACTTTTTGACATGATATTCTGTCCTTATCTCAACAGGTGCCATCTTCAAAGCTGTTGGTCCAGTCCCAAATAGAGTTGGTTTGGTGAAGCAAGTCATCTTCCAGGACATGTAGAGTGGAACTAAACTGAAGTCTCAACAGGAAAATAACCCAAATTATACAGTCAACCTTTATACCTGGTTGTTTTTAGTTGATCTCATTTTCCAATCATTTAATTATTGAGCCCAAAACACAAATACAAAAAGACCTCACACAACTCAGAGGATTACATGAAAAAACATTCTTCCTCAAGTCACATCAATTTACCCTAAATGACTCATTAAACCAGTTTTCTTCTATCAATATGTAACAGAGTCAACTATACAGCATATGTATTATAATTACACAAAATTTGTAAATAGTCACATCCTGACGTGCTACTTCTCCAGGGTCAATATGTGGAACATTTAAGACTCACTGTACCCCTATGTTCACTTTCGTGGGTGCCCCCCCCCCCCCCCCCTTATAAATGATGTCCCCCACCTTTACCTCTCCCCTTTGGTTGTTGTACTTCATGGGGGAGGTAAGCGACGTTGTGCACTTCCTGTGAATTACAGGTGTAAGTTTGTTTATTAGCTTGGACTTCTTGTGCAGTATGCTTGCACATTTCTGTTATTTAATTTGTGTAGGAGCCTGAGCTAGCATCACAATTGACCGGACGATTTCTTTTATGTACTTCTGTCGTCAGTTGCCGGAATAAACGGTCGCCTCCTAAGACACCCTGGTCTGAACCTCTTCCTTATAACACAATGCTAGAAACCACCGATTACAACTATATAGAGTTCTAGTCCTCAGTATTGTTTCTGGTTTACATTATACAATGACACACAAATTACTTGTGGTTTTGTGTGATGTTATGTGAGTTTTAAACCTGATTCTGACATTTTTAAGAGTGATAACTCCTAAATTTAAGTTTTGGCCCCAAAACAAAAAATAAAATAAAGGTATTTTATATTCTCAACCAGAATTATATTCAATTATATTCAGACAATTGTGTAGAGAGATAATATTAGAATAAAATATGTTTTATTACTCAAATTAACATAGAAATGTGAGCCAAGTATATATAAAGTCCAAAAGCACACAGAATATATGATTAAATCCATAAAATATTCTATTAAAATCTCAAGAAAAATATAAACAAAGTATACACATTTATGACAAAAAGGAATGATATGAAGTGTGGGCTGCTTTGCATCAGGCTAATGTGAATCCACATTGTATTTACTAAACAGGACATCATCTGTAACTCCAGCATCATTTTGAGGAGATGGCAGTTACTCACTATGCACTAAATCTCAACTGTTCTGTAATGTGTGAAAATAATTAGCAAGCACATGAAAGCTGTTCATACATTGATTTATGTCCTCTTAAGTGTACAAAATGCACTGCAATAATTAATCATGTTCAACAGCTACAAACAGCCCTCACTGTTCCCCAGCACACACACATAACGATATAACTTTCCTATTATCAAGTTTTCTTCTTCCTTTGCAATTAAATCAACAGAGATATAATTGTGACTTTGAGATAAAATAAACAACTTTAAGACACTTGATAAGGAATGTTTTAGAGCAAGACGTGTATGCCAGTGTCTCTGCTCGCTCTTTGTGGTATCACTTACATTAAAGTCTGTTGACACAATTTGAAAAAATGATTAAATGTAATGTGTAATTCAGGCTGCAGGGCTCTGTTGTGTTGTATATCCTATATGGTTCACTTCCTCAACATCTGATTCATGACATTTGCTCGAGTATAATCATTATTTATAGTGTTTCACTTCATTGCTTTTCAGATTGAAATGATGATATCATGGCTTCATATGATCATCACTCTAAAGATTTTTTGCATCAGATTAAGCCGAGCTCTCTGCAAAGGAATGTATCATCCTCGGAGAAGAGGGTAATCAGTTTTTCGCTGGCATCGCGTCCTTTTTTTCGCACCATGTCAATCACGTCTCGTGCTTTGACTCGCCTGGGTTTGGCCATGGCTGCCTCCCTCTCAGCATCAGATATAACCCGGTGTCCCAGAAGTTCATCCAGCAACTTGTCCACAACAGGATAAGACACTCTGTAGATAAATGCTGACCTAACAGTTTGCAGCTTCTCGTCTGCTGAGATGTTGTCTCCCATCCTTGGCAGATTTTGAACTGATGAAGCACCTGAAGATGAAGCTGAAAAAAGAATTTGATTCAACAACAGAGGCCAGCTAGAAATTGGTCCGACTACAGTGACACTCATCCCAAAGCCTTCATGTCTAATAAAGGTACATCTTTGGTTTGCAAATATAAATGGCAGAATTAAAAAAAAAAAAAAATATATATATATATATATATATACATATATATGTCAATATATATGTATATATATAATTTCCTGGGCATTGTAATTATTGTAATTTCCAGCAAACATGACTCAAACAGGAGGAATACTGGCTAGGCTGCTGTGTCTTCAAGTCTGTTTGCAGTGAATCTGTTAGAGTCAGTCAGCCCTACAAGTATTTTATTAGCTCGGTTTAATCTGCAGGAGTTTCTGAAGGCTTGTGTAACATGTTTTTCTGCCATGGAGGAAATAAATTCATGACGAGTGAAAGCAAGTCCAAAGTCTTCCAACATCTTTACGGGATCATCTCTCAAACAGCCAAGAATTACTGCAGCCACACATGATGAGGAGCTCAAACAGACAGTCTGAAAAGAGGTAGGCCTATCTGTTTTTTAAAAAAAAAAAATCATTACAACTCTTTCAACAGCCTGACAGGAGAGAGTGTGAGTATGTGACTGATAGACAAGCTACAAATGTGATTTACTTTCAGCTTTGATGGTATTATTTCACTTTTATGAGAGAAAAGGTTTTCAGACTGAGGACTTTCTTCTTCTTGGATTTACTCTGGGAAACGTATCCATCCAGACGAGTGTAAGTGTGTTGTATGCTCAAAAAGTCTTTTTCCAAAAAAAGGTGTTGGAAAAGCGGGGATGTCTCATATTAGGACAAATATGGTAAATCAGGCTTTGGATACACTCAAAATACTTGTTAGTGGGATCAAATAATTGTTGGTGATGGTCTTTTCCGGGGATTTGAAATCTGATCTAAAATATGAGATTGGACAATGTGTACAACATGTAGCAACAACCTTAGCAACAGAGAATACGGCCATTTATGGACATGTGTGATGAGCTGATGTTACCGGCCTCAAGCCTAGGGGTACCTGGGCCAGTAGCTATGGTGCTACACAGTCCTGGATGGCTGCTGAGCAGTAAGGAACAGACACAAGTTTATCGGTGTGTGACCACCTCAAGCGCCATTTTATTCTGTCTCATCAAAACCACAATCTTTCAAGGATGTTCAACTTCAATATCATCCTCACGAACCAACAATGTATTATGTATCCAAAATAAACATATATGCCCCCTTAACTGATACTGTCCTCTGTATCTTCAGTTATTACTATCATTACAATCATATTTCAGTCACATCATGTACATATCACTTCACATTCAACTGGTTTCCACTCTGATCATACAGGTTTACTGTTATGCTGACTGAAAATAAGTTGTTTCAAGTACCAGCATTTTAGCCCTAATAATACTTATATAAATGGAATACTACTGCATAGATGCACAGTCAAATGCATGAAAACGATGAAACAAACAATTAAACTTCATAACTTCAATGTCAAATGCACAAAGATGATGAAACTTTTACCCCTCTGTCATACTGTTTTTACCCTTTGCTGATGATTTTTGACTATTTTCTGAGGCAATTTTGTATGCCTCCTGCATCCTACTTGCCCATTTTTGTGCAAACATCTGTCTGTCTGGGGTCTCCTGCTCAGGTTTGAGGTCAAAGAGTAAGTTGATTGGTAGGCATGGGGCTCTTCCATATAAGAGAAAGAATGGTGAGTATCCCGTAGCTTCATGGGTAGTGCAGTTGTATGCATGCACAATGTGAGGGAGATGGTCTTTCCAATCAGACTTTTTGCAGGTTGCAGGTTGCAGGTTGCAGGTTGGAGTCTTGTTGTCCGCCTTTTTTCACTAGCCCAGCCCTTCTCCTCCTCTACGCCCAATCACATGCAACTATTTTGACTTTTGAATTTTGAGTGACCAATCTGGCAAAACAAGCCACTTTGGCGTCATGCGTTTTATGTGTGTGTGTGTGTGTGTGTGTGTGTGTGTGTGTGTGTGTGTGTGTGTGTGTGTGTGTGTGTGTGTGTGCGCGTGCGTGCGTCTCACAAAGAAGAAGGAAAATCTCATCATTTTTATAGATACATTTTATATCAAAGAGCAGTAACAACACACGTAATTTGTATGGCATATTTTAAACATTTATAGTCATATAAATATAACAAATATATTTAAGTTTTTGAACAGCAGTGATTATGTTCAAAAGTGTCCAGAAAGACTAATTTGGGTGTAGTGTACACAACACACGTTTCATTGAGATATATTTCCCCGCTTGCTGCAATGTGATTTTATTTACATGGCTGTATGAGGGCTGTATGAGAGCCCAGTTTTCAGCAATTATTTTTGGGCCAAATGAAGGTCACGATTTAGCCCAAAAGACAACATCCATCAAAATCAGTTGCATGGGATAGATATTTAGATTGTGTGTGTGTGTGTCTACATGTGCGTGTTGCAAGTTCAACCAAACAACAATTTTTTTCATCATTTGGGTTAACTTAATGAGAAAAAAGAGTGTATTCTATAAATGTGGGCCAGCTGGTGGGCTTATAGTCATAATTTTGCACCGAATTCCCATCATACACCAACCACATCAAATGTGCGTAAAGAGCTGCTGGACACTCTGCCTAGCGGGTTGTAGCACTGCTTCCTGCACACATCTCCAATGCATTCATTCTAACGATGCGCACGATAATGTATTCCTCAATATCAAATAACTAGAGAACCCCTTGGACTCAAGAGAGCAAAAAAGATTAAATTGTTCTGTTGAATTACAATTTGTTTCCTCCTTCCCTCAAATTCATTAATTTTTTTTTATCTCTAATTATTCTACCAAATTCCTTTGTATTATTAAATCCTTCAGATTATTAAATTGAGCCCTCTAATTACTCAAATGACTTGCCTACATTGCTACTACAAGTCAACATCATTTGAATAGAGTTTGATTCTCTCTAGCCACATCACGCCAAAACTATTGCCTTTGATCCACTTATCAGTATATTTCAGCCAAAATATGACTTAACAGCTCTTACAAACCTCCTTTATAAATTTGGGCATGTACATGATTCATGGAATATTGCTTAATTCACCTGTAAACTCAGTTACACACCACATTGTTGAGATGTCTGGTCTCAGTTGGAGAGACTGTACAGCCTTATGTACGTTGTTTCTTCGTTATCATGTAACACTTTGGGAATGTTTTATAAGTAACTCAGTGGATGAAGATAATCAAACATACATCCAGTAAGTGAGGTCATTAGAAACCATGAAAAAACCTGCACACTTTTATTGTGTAAACAATGTTTTGATCCCAAAAGGGATCTCTGTCAGGTCTCAAAGATATCGAGCACAAAACCACCCCTATACAGTATATAAGATCAGGACACACACCTGATCTGATGGACTAATGGACTGATGAAGAAGACACACATCTGATCTGATCTGATCAATGCAATGTTTGTATATATCTAAGAACCTATGTTTTATGATGACTTCTGCTCTATTCTGTTTGTTTGAAAGCACTTTGGCACAAACCTGGTTTGTTTTTTAAAGCACTCTATAAATAAATTTGACCTTGACCATGACCTTGTTAACTTATCACATTACAGAAACATTTCATAAGAAATGTTCTGTCATCTCAGGCCTCAATAAAATCATCACAGAGATGCATTGAGAATGTTCTTTCTTTGTTAACATGTAATATTGTGGGACTATTTTATAAAAGAACATTCTATAATCCATTATCTCAACAACATCCCCAAAATATCCTCAGAATGTTGCAGAGAAAACGTTCTACTTTTGTTAACATATCTCATTAAAGGAACGTTTTATAAAAAACATTTAGTCATATCAGGCCCAAATACCATTCTCAAAACATTCTCTGAATGTTGCATTAAGAATGTTCTTCTTTTGTTATCATATAACGTTGTGGGAATGTTTTATCAAAGAACATTCTATAATCTGTTATCTCAACAATGTCCCCAAAACATCCTCAGAATGTTGCAGTTAAAATGTTATGTCTTAGTTAATGTTTAACCTTATAAGAACATTATTTGAATTGATAAACATCCTTAAAACGTTTTTTGAACAGTAGACTAAAACATTTTCTCTAAAACATCATTAGAACTTGTAGGTAACGTTAGCCAATGTTGTGGGAACGTTACCTCCTAGCTGGGAGTCCACTGAGACAAACTCAAATGGGGTGCTAGATGTTATGGAACCAATGGGTGCTTTGTGTGGGACACAAGGCCGTTTCTGCTTAATACAAGCACACCTTCTGATCACATAATCCTCTATTTCCTTTTGCATGAAAGGCCAAAAGAACCTCTCTCTTGTCAGATGAATTACTTTGTCAGCACCAACATGTCTCATGTCGTCATGCAAATTCTTATGCACCATTTGTTTCAGTTCAGTAGGGAGAACCAACTGTTTCCTCTGACTTGCATACCTGTACAGAATTCCCTTGTCTAATTAGGGACCGAGCCCAAAAGGCAGTAGTCGCCTAAGGGCGAGGACGCTATTGTTTTTCATGTGTTTGTTTGTTTGTTTGTTTCTCTCTTTCTTTATTATTACACCACTTACACCCTTAATTTGACCACCTAAACATGCTCAAAAACTCACCAAATTTGGCACGCACATCAGGTCTGGTGAAAGATTTGATAAAATGTAAAAATTAACCCCCAAAGTGCCAAAATGTGCTCTCTAGCGCCACCTATGTAACTAAAATGGCCGTAGAGAGATCAAACCAAAACTCAATTATTCGTCTCATCAAGACCTACAAATCATATGCTGACACCTCTGACCTAAATCCAACAGGAAGTCTGCAATCAGCCTTTCAAAATAAGACTTTGCCCCAATTTTGGCCCCCGAACAAATGCTATCTCCTCCAAAGGTGTTAATGGTATTGGCTTCAAACTTTAATAGATGACTTATGACACTGTGCTGAAAAAAAGGTGTAATAACTTGAATGGTTTGGATTTTATAAGCCCTGAAAGTTGAATTGCCACATTACTATGTAAAACAATGGGGAGGCATGAACTTTGTGTCAAACAGAGGCTTCTGACATCTAAACTATAAGTCTGACCACTTTCAAACCTGTATCAATGGATTCACCATGAAATTTCCTACTAAAATATGATTTTTAATGTAAGATTTGGCCAAAGTCATGGGATTTATGAGATTTCACAAGAAGCATACTCTAAAATCCTCCTCTCCAACTGCTCCTGGTGATGTCACTCCCGCAGTGCTGTGAAACATTCCGCAATACACACTCATTATAAAATCACAGGAGGAGCAAGAAAAGACTTTAAAACTCACACTTTAATGTCTCAAAAACAGTGAAAGATAGAAAAAACATGTAAATTCAGATTTCTCCATTCAAATATATGAGTATTTTTCTGTGTCCAGCTGCAGTTACTTGTCTCTACACACCTGACAGTACATATGTCAATCAAACTTTCAAAATAAAAGCACACCACACTTATATCCCTCATTTTTAAAAAGCAAAATGATCTGATCCCGACAGGCCAGAGTGCGAGGTCCCGACCAACACTGCTTGCAGCTTCAATTTCAGTTTGTTCCACTCATGTACTAGTCTCCTTGTTTCACGTGACATTTGTCTTTTATGCTTGTCATTTGGGATCCATCCTCTCTTTTGATTACCTCTGTGATCGAAGAATCATTTTTTTGTGTGGTTCGGATGTCCTATGGAGTGAAAACAGACATAGTGCAGGGTAGTGAGTCATCAGGTGTTGCAGTGAGGGGCAATGCAGCAGCCCGAGGGTTCAGTTTTTTTTAATTACTTCTAATGGAGGCTATTTTTCCGTCCTCTACACTGAAAAGGAAGCGTTCTTGACTTGCAGCATGCATACATTAACCTCGAGTTCTGATGTTTAACATAGGAAGGTGTATTTGTGTGTGCAAATACAAACCTGAAAGCGTCTGTCACCAGATATTTGCATACAGTATAGTATACATCTGTGTCTGTGTTCACCAAATCTGCAGATACAAAGAGGAAGTTTTTATTAAAATAAAATAAATGAAAAGTAAAACTTAATTTTATATACAGCAGAAAACCAAAGTTACAAAGTACCTCAGAGTAACAAAAAAGATTTTTTTTAAAAAGTGTGAATAATGAAGTAAATATAAAAAAATATAAAATGCCTTTGACAATAAAAAAGGTTTTGAGGCGAGATTTAAACTCTCAGCAGTTTCCTGAACTGACCCCCAGAGGGAGACTGATCCATAATCTGGGAACCAGGACAGCAAAAGCATTTGAAAGTGATAATTGATGTTTCTATGGCGCACTGCAAGCATTAGATTTGACATGCCAACACCACAGAACCAACACAGGTTTGTCATTTTGTTCTTAATATTAACCGCTGCGTTAGTTGGATGTAATGAATGAATGACGAGGAGAAATAACCTACAGAGGAGGAAAATGAAACTGAACCTAAGTGTCCACAGTAAATCATCTGTTGACTGTTTGGTTATTTATTTATGCTTTAAAACATAACTGCCGTGAAATAAACAGAATATAACGTTGTATTTCTTTCATTCAGAGGTTTTGTTCTCACTACCGCTCGCCCTCATTACTCGACCACCGCCGCTCTCTCTCTCTCTCTCTCTCTCTCTCTCTCTCTCTCTCTCGCTCGCCGGTGCTCTGCTGGTTTGCGCTGTCTCTCTCTTTTTCGGCTGCAGAGAAAACAGTTTTGTTCGCTGGGTCCTCATTTGACGCTCCAAAATCGAAACAAGGTCGGAGTTGGGGCGTTAAGACATTTTGACGCGCCTCATAACGCTTTTAGTACGTTTCAAACAACAGGTGCACTTCAAAACGCGCGCGTCAGACGCTTCCAGTGCGTTTAGACCGTATTCAGACCAAATCAGGCGATCATAACTGTCTACAAAACGATTTCTGCCCTGAATAGAACAGTTACAAACGTATTTGTCCTGTCTGAAACGATCCCTTCAAAGTAGATTACACGTATGAGAACCAAGGTGACGGAAATACAGACAAATTATTTTTCCTTTCAGTGGACCAGCCCAACATGTTTAAATGCTACTGAGCTGCACACCTTTAAGGCATATGTGGCCGGTATGATCCAGTCCAATAAAACTGAGAGAGGTATTATCATATAGTATAAAAAACTGAAAGACAGACACATAACATTTAATAGGGATGAAGATATGTTATAAAACAATGGGTGAAAAACAAATAAATAACAAATACCTGCCTTGTGTTTGTCTGATTGTTGTCTTGGTTTTGTTAAGACACTTCTTCTTGGCAATAATGGCAATAAGTACAACAAATACAGCAAACACGATGGAGATTATAATTCCTGTCACAAAATCTGTCAAAAAAAACAAAAAACAAAAAACACTCAACATCAATAGAACACAAAACAATATGTACCAATGACAAAACCCTTAAATATATATTTCTTAAAATGTAAGAGTTTGGGGAAATTTATAGAAATTTGAGTATTTGTGTTAAAATTAGTCTTACAATATCTTGTGTTTGTGTCGTCACTGTTGTCTGTGTCGTTTTGTTCATTGCAGGATGTCGTGATGTTCACAGGAAGAGTCTTCTTTTCAGCGGGGTTGGCAGCCACACATCTATAAGAGGAGCTGAAATCCTGCTTGTGTACAGTGAGAAGCAGAGAGAGAGCAGAGCTGCTCTGGTTCAGTATCTCTTCGTCTTTGTACCACAACAGTGTTGTCTCTTCAGCTTTCTCCACAGAACACAGCAAGATGCAGCTCTCAGCGCTCACACTCAGTCTCTTCACTGCAGGAGTTGATACAGACTCTGGAGAAGAAATTAATCGAGAATAAAAATTAGACAATATGAGTGACTTTAAAACCCTAATTTACTTCTAATCTAATTACCGCTCATTCCACAGACATTCTACTAACAGTGATAAGTAAAGTTCAATGTCTAAATAAGCCACTTGCTCTTTTTTTGAGCAAACCTGGAAAAATGCCCAAAATATAAAAGTTGATATGCATAACATGCAGCCACAGAGAACCACTGCCATAGACCAGCAATTTCATCCAACAGTTTGAAGTAAACACATTCTAACAACTGAGAATAAGTCAACTATCATCAGTAAATATCACTGGACTGCCCACATGCCAGTTCAGCAGAAATACTGAGTAACATCCTGTTTTACCCACCACAATTACTGCTGTTATTTCATAATTGTGGCAACTGGAAGCTAGAAAGTATGAAGTTATGCCTCAATGCAACAGTGGTGTAAAGAAGGGCATCTCTGAGTCTGGCAGCGGAAGGGTTAAACTATGCCTCTTAAACTACTATGAGCAAAAGTTTGACTGTAAAGTCAGCACTAACTTTTAGTTAGTTCCACACTAAACTCACCTCTTTGTTCAGCTGCATCATCTCTACTTAGTTTTAACTGAACTATGATATCATTCACTATGTGTCCAAAATCACTCCCTATTTCACTCACTACTCCTTACATGATAGTAACTCCATTCACTCAATAGTGAGCAGTAAATTGAGAAATTGGACACTTACTAATAATCATAATTTCTGATCACCACTAACAGGTGTTTTCACACCTATAAAATGTGGCACATTGCATTGTGGGATTGTTAGCAGAAAGTAGTGTGTACATACCATGGTCACTATTTTTCATTCCATCGTGTGAATTTTTGAGGGCACAATATTGTTTATACATTTACACATCCAGAATTCAGACACTTCAATAAAATGGCAGACAGTAAATAAAGTGCACTAGACAGTTAATAGAGAGTGATTTCAGACACAACCTGAGCCGACTGTAATCAAAACACTGTACAGAACGTTTCATCTAGTTCAGCATTTGGGTAAAATGGAAGAGAAAGAGACTGACTAGTGATGGAAATGAAGATACCTACAAAATACTATTTAATGAGAAAGTAATGTATGCTATCACATATGAACTAGCTAACATATGAAACAATGCCTGTTTGTGTGTTATCTCATTAATAATTCAACATTATTCAGCTCCTGTTGTACTTTTGTTGTTTTAAGTGAGGGTGCGGATGGCTGTATCACACAATATGGTCATAAACAACATCAACAAAGGTCTCTGGAAAACAGTTACAAGTTTCTGTTACAATCAACCAAGTGTTGCCAACAGCAATTCCAACTGCTCACAGCATAATATCACAACATTACCAGGTCTGAGTGCTCATGTCAGTGTCATCATAATGTAAATAATCTCATGAGCAACAGTCAACGTGTCCAAAAAATCCTCTGGCTCTACTATCATTAGTGGCTACCATCTGCCACTGCCATGACAACAGTTAATGATTGATGACTTACACCTGCCTGGGAGGTGTACATTATGAGTTCTATCATATTTCTAGTTATAGTTCCTGTTTCACCTCTTATATACCAGCTCTGTGCAGGTTCAAACACAGTTTTAATGTAGTGTGGGAGTTATGCTAAAACTAATACAGCCCTAGTTTGTGCCTCATGTATTAGCATACATTTGGTTCACACATGTAACTATCAGCCTCTCTAAAAGATAATTTCCAGGTGCTGTTTTAAAAACCCAGAAGGTCATTTAAAAACATCAACTGTTGTTCTGAAGGTATTTTCAGAATCCTCAGACTCTTCTAACCAACTGGATGAAACTATATGTTCTGTCTGCTGAATGAGAATAAAAAAATCCCAAGTTGCACTTTTTTCAGAATCAAAACAAAAATGGCAGCCCGCCCAGCTACCTGCATCAGAAGCAAAGTCGCACTTTGGGAAACAAATTAAAAATATTTATTATTGTGTAGTGGACAGAATAGTTTTTCATCCAGATAATTACAAGAGTCTTTGAGGATTCTGAAAAGACCATCAGAACAACGGTATGTGTTTTTAAATGACCATAATTGACTGATTATGTTAAAAAAAAATGCTTGTGTTGTGTAATGTATCCCTATACTAGAAATTAACACAATGAATTATCATCAACAACAAAACCAGAATTCTACTATCAAAATACATGAAGCTGTCATGAAGATGTTTCACATTGTGCTCTCGAACAGCATCTGACATGTTGAGAATCAGGTATAACTGGTTGGCAGGTTGACCACTAATATTGTATCTCAAGTTTGCTGCCAAAATAATTTTGTCTTTTACAGTATTTCAGTATAATAAATTAATAAACTGATCATTTAAAAAAGTTACTGTAGATACATTTAGTAAAACTGCATTTTAATGATGTATGAATAAATTCAGAGTAAAACAACAAATAAAAGCTCATCATATTTTCTAAATAATAATTGTATTTCCTCATTCTGTCATTTTAAACAAAGCTATGAAATTTTACTCTTTGATATTCAATAATTGATTTCCTCTTTAATTAAAAGTTGAATAAGCGCTGTGACGCCTAAAACTTAAATGAAATCAAAGCCACAGATCAGCATCAGGAGTTCCTGTTTCCTCTCTGTGGGTTTAAAGTGATCACAAAATGGAAACAGTGTTAAAACAGGAAACAGATGAACTGTGAGCTGGAATATAAAAGACAAACACATAAATGAATGGAGGCCAAAAAATAAAAATATAAAGACTTTTTAAGGTAAGTTTTGCTTATTCCATTTCAAAATGCTATTATTTATTCTTCATTTCAAGACAGAACAAGGAAATTAAATTATGAATTAGCAAAGTTAATGATCCTGACACTGTAAAATAACAATTATTGAGGTGGCACTCCAGGATCCATTATCCCATGTCAAGCAACCTGCTCAGATGACCTACCTCAAGATGAGGGTCGGACCCAAGTCTAATGTGGGTCACTTAATGAAAAAGGACTGATGCAGGATATGCTGACAAAGGACCCCACACAGCCTTATGATGAAAAACATGAGTTCTGAGAACATCAGGAATGGCCATTCTGAATGACATGAGACCTATTTTATAAAAGTTTATAAAAGCACAGACATCTTGTCTCTATTTTTAAAACCGACATCAGCTCTTTCTATCTTAACTAATGGACCTGGAAGGAACATTCATGAGTTCAGTTGTCCAATATTCCCACAGACTGCGCTGCTCTTTCTCTTCACTGGATGTACATTAAATCTGTCATTCAGATTGTGGCAGTTACCAGTACAGTCTGTGGCAATATTGAATTCAAATATTGATTTTGCCCGCAGCAAATGTTTTATCAATCTGGACAGACAACAGACATCTGTGGGGTCATGTTGTTTGTCAGGTAAAAAAAATAATATTTGTGGTGGTTTAAGTGGTACAGAAAGCGATGTGATGGAAACACAAAGTAACATACAGACTGCTGAGGTCACAAATGGAGCATCATATTCAAACAATGCTATGCAACACACAGGTCAGTATACTGGCAGAAGAGATGCAACTTACCATACACTGTGAGTTTGTAGGATTTAGTGAAAATACGTCCTTTTTTAGAGTCAACAATATAAATCCCTGAGTCACTCCTCTGCAGTCCTGTGATTGTAAAGAGTCCAGTGTTTTTATCCCAGTGAAGTCTGTTTATGTAAATGTCCACTTCTATCTCAACTTCCCCCTTGTTCACTGCAGCAATAGTTGTTCTTTTAAATGAAAGATATCCTTTCTCCTTCACAGGGTCAGGTAGAGTGATGGATCCTCCCTCAGTGCTGGTCAGGTTCTTCACTTCCTCAGTAGCAGATGAGATTATGACTGTAAAGAAAAAAGACAAACAACAGTCAGCGCACTGGAGGCAACATTGGTAACTTAGAAGGAATATACAGATGTTACTGAGATGTACAATGTGGAGCTGATCCACTTTTTTTATACATGTTCTGTCTTTCTGATGCTGGTTGTTACAAACTAAACAATAAATGCATCTTAAATATGTTTAACAGCAGTGAATGAGATAAAACTGTCTTGATGAGATAAAATTAAAGCAAACATTTCCATTCTAGTTTTTACACCCAGCTGCAGGTGAAGCAGCTGCAGGGACCTTCTCTCCCACTGTACATCTATGGAATTGAGCACCAGATAAGTGCACCAGATTTTACTTCTTTTTTTGTATTTCTTGTATTATATTTGTTATCACTGACAAACTATTAGACACTTTCACTGTGTTGGCTTTGTGTTTGGCATTTCACCACACTGACAATGTTGAGGAAGTATCACAGTATCTGTTCCGTCAGATGTAAAAATGTGTCTGTAAAGCTTCCTGTGTAGACACAGTTTGGACTGGTCAGACATTCTTTCAGTCCATGTTGTTGATGTAGTTGAGGCCACAGTTCCTATTTGGCCTCCTTGCAATTCTATGGTATTGTACATGTTGCCTTTAGGTAATTAGCCTTGAAAACAATGTATATTGAAGAAGAATACCCTTTTGGGAGCAGACTTGATAATTAAAGGAGAATACACATTTGGTTTGGAGACTTGATAATCAAGTGAAGTCTGAGACAACTCTTTGATCAAACATATGCCAGTTGTGTCCTTCCCACCTCCTGACCCCTGCTGATTTGACCCCTCCTGTCTTGCCCCTGGATTTGCCTCTTGCTCTTGTATGTAAATGCCCTCCCCTCCTATCTTTTGTTCACCATCTGTTGGTCACTGCTTTGATCCTTACTGTATAAAGTCTTTCCATTTCTTCTGCTCTGGGTCAGTCTACTGTATCAGACCAGCTCTGTGTCAGTAAGCTCACCGCATTTCCAGAGTGCTATTAAACCACTTCCACTATAGCAAACTTTGAACAAGGACTTGAGAGAATTTTCTTCAACAATATAAAAATCAACGTCATTTTCATACAGATAGTAATTATGATGCTGAGTGTAGGCTGAGGGCTGATGTATCTTAAAGCATTTCTATTATCACACCACTGTTTCTGAATTGTATACTGATTGTTCTTGGACTTCATAGTAGCTTTCCTGTGTTCATATTACAGACTGACATCCTACCTGTCGGCCTGGCATGGATTATTTGTGTTAAGTACCTTTTCCCATACTTAAAAGGGACATATTATGCACATTTACAAGTCTATATTTTAATCTGGAATATCTACTGGAATATCTTTGCATGATTTACAGTTCAAAAATGAAAATAAATACTGACTCTTCATGCAGCTCCACAGTTCAGCCTCTGTCTGAAACAGGCTGTTTCAGCTCCTGTCTCTTTAAGACCTCCCTCTTGATGAGCCTACTCTGTTCTGATTGGCCAGTTTTTGGAAGCTGCACCATGGGAGACTTCCGCCGGCTGTGAAGGCCACGTCAACAAACCATGAAACAAACTATAGTATCAGGATTTTACTACTTTTTCTCGTTCTTTACTCAAAATGTAAACTTCTCAAATACATCTGTACATGTTTGAGTTGAAATCAGATCAGAAATATGAGAGTGAACAACGTAAACAACACATGGAAATCCTTAGCAACAACCTTAGAAACCAAGGCTATGGGACGGAGGGCTGTTTATGATCATAAGCAAGACAATTGTTGAGGGCAGGTTGATTTCTACATAAGTTAACCTCAAGTTTTGGAACTTAGACCTTGTTTAACAGATATCTGACATCGTAACAGTATATAAATAACAGAAAATCATAGAAAGCATTATATGTCCCATTTAACATTTTAATTACACAATTCAACTTTTATGCTGGTAGTTGCATGTTGCAAATTACACCTACGTTGGTTCTTTATTGTTTCCAAAAGTAAAAAAAATATAAATATAAAAGGGGTAACATGGAGAATTAAATTTAGACCAGACACACCAGATAGAGAAAAATGATACACAGTAATTAAATAAGGCTCAATGGACTGGTATGTTTCTGATAACATTAACTTGTCACTGCTGTGAATAAGGTCACAATGTTTGGATTTTTCAGTGGTTTGTAAATATATTCAGACAGACTGCAATCTTTTGTACGGTCAGTGCAGATTTAATGGATTGGGTGGAAACACCTTCCTCTAAATGTGTTTCTGTAAGCAGCTGTATTTACAGTAACAACACTATAAACTGTTGGATGGAAAAACACTGCAGTTTCATCAGCTTGCTGCTATTAAGTGATAACTGAAGCAAAAATACAACGAAATATATTTTTCATTTCTACTGAACATATTTTGATTTCTAAACCTTTCTCTCACAATGTTCCAATGCTGTATTCCACCTCTAGATTTGTTTCATTTTCAAACTTGAAGTCTTCAGCCCCAACCAATAATGACTCAAGTGACATCACTTGAGGCATCACTTGTCAATTTTCTCCCTCTGGAGCCACAAAAGGCTTTCCACAACTTTTACATATGCAGTAGTATTTCCCAACACCTTTATTCAGATCTTGATGTGTTAAATTACACTGTAAAAAAGAATAACCAAGACACCTCACTAATGAACAATTACAGGTACATATCAAACTTTTAAGTAAAATCACTGAAAAGGCTGTTTCTCAACTGCTAAACACCTTCTTGTCCCTAAATAACTGTTTTGGTGTTTTCCAGTCATGATTTCACAGCAGTGTCATTACAGCACTCTTATGTTAAGGTCTTGAATATCTACTTAAAACAGAACAGTGGAAAAATTTCAGCCTTGGTATTATTAGATTTCAGTGTCTGGTAAAATGTATTAGTAAGAATTCTAGTTGAAGGATCAGAACTAGTTTGTGTCAATCGGTAAATATGTAAGCGTACAGAAATGCGATTGGATGTGAAAAAATTTTCTCCAGTTAAACAAAGATAAAACAGAAATAACAAAACAAAGAAACATAAAAAAATGTTTTTGGAGCCATGATTGAAATGATTAGAACACAGTACTCAACTTCAATCACTAACATTAAAGACCACAAACCAAGCCAGGAATATTGGTGTAGTCATGGACTCAGACATAGATTTTAATAGCCACATTAAGAATATATTAACTACTGTAATGATGTAATAATGTCTTCACAGGTCTCTAAAAAGTTGACCAGACAACTGTAGCTGATTCAGAGTCCTCACTGGATCACAGACCTCAGATCATCTTGTGTATCACACAATTGATTTTAAAATAGTACTGTTGGTTTATAAAGCATAAATGGTTTCAGAGCAAAATACATTCCTGATCTGCTGCTAATACATTATGACCCATCCAAACCTCTGAGATCATATTACAGATATATTTAGTCAAAATAAAATATGGAGAAGCAGCATTTTATTCTTATGCACCATATGGAACTCCCAGAAAACTACCAGAAAACTGCAGGTCTGTTTCAAATCTTGGTTCTTTGAAATTGAGGCCAAAACCTTTAGTGAAATTAGGTTCGGGGTTATTTATGCATATGTCTGACTGCACTGTACATTTTAATTCTTCCGTTTCATCATATTTTTATCTTGTGTGTCTTCTTTCACATTGAAAAAATGCTATTGAACTTGAACTGCTTCGGACAAATGAGGAGACCAAAGTGTGTTTAAAAATCTATTTAAAATGTATTTAATGTTCGCACCAGTGCTATTAACTTGTTTTGTTGTTTTAAACCTCTACTACTTTACCCAATATTTGCACAGTAACTATACATATCACACTCTTACAACTCATTACAGCAGTATTTATTATGTATTTAAGGATTCCTCTAATAAACCTACAGCGGTTGGGTAAAGAATAATGAACACATTCGTTACGAAGTTAATAACTTACCCATAAGAAAGAGAATAATTCTCATCTGTGCCTCCATCACAGAGTTCAGATAGAGACAGGTATTCTTTGTTAATTCCTTAGATATCAAAAGGTTTGTGAAATCTTGTCCAGTTAGAACGGATTCTGTGCTCACAGATGTGTTTCGACCTGCGTTGTGCACAACTTCCCATTCCTAACTCGTCAAATACTGTAGCTCAACAATACTGAGCACGTCATCAGAGCAGCGGCGGCAGCAGCAGCGAGTGCTCCATCTGTGTGTCTGATGGTGTGTGTTCCGGTGCAGAGACATAAATTTTATCCAGCTAAAACCTATGTTAAAAAAAAATTAAGAGACATTGATGTGAATTGTAGTGTCTGTTACAGACGTCCAGAAACTGTTGTGCATGTGTTTTGTCATTGCCCAGATGTGATGTATGTCTGTGTGTCTTCTTGTTTAATTTGTTTTTTTCAGTCCCCAAAAAATCTTCTTAAAGGTGCACTGTGTAGAATTTAGTGGCATCTAGTCAAACGGACTTGGCAGTAATAGAATGAAATATTCATAAGTATGTTTTAATTAGTGTATAATCACCTTTTGTTACCTTATAATGAGCACTTTATAGGGAGTGGGTCCTCTTCATGGATGTATAAAGAGAACTGGATACAGGAAGAGCACCAGGCTTTGAAGCCAATTTGACATGGCGGCCAAACCATGTAATTACAATGTCACGTGATGCACACTGGCCCAAAAAGACTTTTTCCCATAGACTTACATTGTGAAAGAGACGTCTGTAAATCAGCGGATACATTTTTCTGAGCGTCACAACCCCCACGAAATGACTTGTCTCACTATCAGAATTAAATCCATTCAGTCTGATCACATTTCAAA
Organism: Thunnus albacares; assembly: GCF_914725855.1. Lineage (NCBI taxonomy): Eukaryota > Metazoa > Chordata > Actinopteri > Scombriformes > Scombridae > Thunnus > Thunnus albacares. Next base: position 14,932,909 of record NC_058108.1, on the reverse strand, counting down.
AGCATCAAAGACCTGCATGATTGAATTGTTTTATCCCCATTCAAGGTAGCCGGAGGGCTAGTAGCTGACTCGGCCAGTGAAAGTGTGCATGCTCTATGGGCTACACAATACGGAAGATCTGGGTACTTTCATACCAGGAAGTTGATTTTTTTTGCTTCATGCGCCACTGAGCAACTGTCATAGGAATGAACAGGGCCCTGCCTCCAACGCTGTATCCAGTTCTCTTTATGCATCTATGGTCCTCTCCCACAGAGCCCGCCATGTTGCACTGCCATGTTTCTTCAGTAGCCCAGAATGGACAAACCAAACGTTTTCACAAGTTTCACGGCCACCGTAGGTTCTTCTACATGCTTGGAAGGGGAGGTCGAGGGGAGAGGTATTCAGTTGGTTACAATCTGCAACCTCACTGCTAGAGGCCACAAAATCCTACACATTGGTCCTTTAATGCTGTTTCAAATCACTGTTTAGTTTAGTTTTGTTAGTAAATTGTAAGTTGAATAAATGTTATACCCAACATATAATAAATCCATCGTACTGAATGTCATATCTGCTCATTACTTCTCAGTATGCACAGAATTAGATTTTAAAGATGAATTTCAAAATTAACCCTGAATCAAATGACTCCTGGTTATGTGAAAACGTTGCAAACACTACACACCACTGAGAATTAAAACCTCATTGCATCTCCAGACACCTTTAGACCTCTTTTCAAATACAAAACAATTTAGGCTCATATACAATATTGATCTTTTAAAAGTGTATTTGCTATTATGATTTTTTCTGTATGATTTTAACCCTGTTCTTTGTATCTGTTGTTTTGAAGAGAGATAGAAATCTGATTGTTAGTTGGGGGGCTCTTGGATTGAAGAGTGAAACAAGGTGGCAGCTGTCCACTGCTTGAGCAGAGAATGTAGAGAACTCCCTGTTATTCTTTAAGAGCTCCATTTCCCAGCAGACTCTGTTTTTCCCAGAAGCCCTTGCTTGATCATGTGACGCTATTCCAAGCAAGCAGCAAGCCACATGTCTGCTGTCCAAGCTTGTTAAGTTTCTCTCTCCGTTTTGTGAAGACTGATGTGCGTCTATATGAATGTGAGTCATAGCAAATTGTATTTGTATGTCATGTTGATATTGGCTCAAATATTTATGTTACTTGGGAACTTTCAAACTGTCAGATGATGTTAACCAATTCAGCTAATATGGTACTAAGCTCAGGCTAATTCTAATAACCCTTGTAGTGGGCACTAGCATATAAATACTGCCTTCATTAGTAGTTTGGCCAATTAGATGCCTGGCCAATCCTAGTGCATGAATGCTATGCAGGGCTTGTCTTGCCAAGAAAAGTGATATCCATAATAATGCCTCAGCCCCGCCCTCAGTGAAACACAGGGAGCAGAGGAGAGGAGAGAAACTAGCATGACCACGTACTAGAGACTTTGTATTCTAATAAAAGTGGAAAGAGGCTTAAAAATCATGTTTAGTTTTTATTACGCTTTTAATTGTCGAAAATGAAAGTGTTACAATAAGTGTTCATGAATAAACTATCTTATGAAGGAGGTCCCCACATCGGGTCTCAAACTGAAGTCTTCCAGATCATAGATGAATGCGCTGACTATTGAGCTAAAACTCTACCTATCACCTCGTTGCAGACAGACCTCTACCAATTTATACACAGAGACAGCACACTGTGTAACGTGTAGGGATGAACTTCAAAGGTGATTCTTGCTTTGCACTTTTCATTTATTGTCTGTTTTTCACAACCTAACTTTGTGGAAAGGAGAAGGGGAACAACAGGTTATGGAGAGTCCCTTGGGAGCCCTTTGTATGTGTCAGTAGCTCAGCTTTATCTCTGGGGAACACCCCCAACTCTGGGAGTGATGTCCAAATTAGGAAATGTGCGTCATGTAGCAGGTGGATGTGACTCCTCTCGTTGAGACCTGCTGACAGACGTAACAGCGGAGGAGAGGAGAGACACTGAGATAGTGATGTAACCAACCTGCACGCTGGTATTTGACATGTTTTTTTTTCTTCCTGAAAACGAATATTTTTTTAAATATTTGTATGAAACAAATATTCTTAAAAAAAACAAACAAAGCAAAACACTATTTGTACTTTAATGAATAACGTATTTGTATTCAGGAACACTCCTATGAGATACTAAGGTGGTGTGCTGTACTTTAAAGTGAAGTCAAAATGCAGCTATCATTTTCAACCCCAGATGTGACTCAGTAGCGTATTTACTGCAAATAGTAAAACAGCACATCAATTAGTTTATCTAGAATTTTGCGACACATTGGTAGCAGTGAAAAAAGCTCATTTCTTATAAGGATTTCCAAAGTGACTCCTTCATCCTGGACAATTGAGTTAAGATGTTGTTGCATTATCAATCGGTTTTCTCACTAGATATCATGATATTAATGTGCAAGTAAATACACTGTTTGTAAATGATTTCTGACATTGTGTCATCATAGGAAGTGATGTTAATGCTAAACAATAAAATGCTTAAACAATAAACACACCTTATACCAGTACAGAAAGCATAAGCATGGTTCAGGTATAAAAATCTGTATGAATAGTCGACCTATTTATCATAGTTTCTAGTATCAAATTCCTTTTAACAACAGCATTTGAGGCACTATCCTCTAAAATACCATAAAGTTTTCTGACTTCACTTATTGCAACATTTATGCTCTTCAACCGGAAACTTGGCTGTTACTGAAGAAAAACCACATTTACCTCTTCCTGTTATGCTTTATAATGCAGAATGAATGAGAGGAAAAAAAGCTCTATTGTCACCGTCCAGCCATTCAAGCCATCTAAGTTAAGACATGCATGAGTCAAAACACGCATCATCAACCCATGGCAACCACTCGATGCACACTTTCATTTCTATAGAAACCGACCACAGAAAATGGTTTCTGTCAGTTTCTCACACAACATGCAGAGCTGTCTATATATTTTAACCTTTTACCATTTTCCATCGATGGGAAGTTAGCAAGATGCGGAGCTTTCACAGTCTGCAATTATATTAATATTTGAATGTAAACATGTTATATAGAGATGGGTGACAAACTAAAGGAAAAACATCATAAATGCAGATGCCTCTAAACAGGACACAAAGTTTCACTGAAAGGTTTTATAGTTTTAATGAGTATGATGCGATTCACTGTGTGAAAAGACTGCTTCCTTCCCTTTTCACTAGACCCTGTTCCCCAACTTTAGCATTTTTTGTGTTTATGATGTCAGGTCACACAAACAGCAGAACACAAACTTGTTTTAGTCATAGTTTTATTTATGTTGTGGTCTTTTGTGCAGATCATTATTCATTCAGTGAGCTCAACAGTGTGCATCATCAAGTCCTTAAAGCAGTTAGTGACTGAGGACTGTCATGCAGTGGCAGGAAGAGTAACGCTGTTTTCAAGCGAATTAAAGTTGGTGTACTTGCGTCTGTGTCGGTCGGAAAAATTAGAAAAGAAAAAATATGCTGCATCCCTGCAGGAACCCAGTAGGAACAAAACACAATGTAGCTTCACAGTGATATATTTGCAAACCAGTTAAAAGACATTGATTTGTATGACAATCTACTATATTGGATGTGTACTAAATATTAACAGTACAGAAACAGTGGTCATCAGGTTATTAAAAATGTTCTCTGCAGCAGGCAGCACATAGTTTCAGTCTTAAATGAAATGTACAACTTAATAATACAGCATTTTTGTGTATAGAAAATGTCTTTATCGACTCAATGATGTGACATATGAATGAAAAGTACACTGTACCCCAATGACAGTCAGTGATCTGCCTTTTACTTTAGCTTATCCTTGTTTTTCTTCACATATACTGTATATATTTTCAAATATCTGCAGTACTCCTCTCTACATCAACAGTACAAACAGCACAACTATAAACGTAAAACTCATTAAACTCATTACAATTGTTTTTTTAAGCCTACAAAATATACTCATACTAATTTATAACATACTGCTTTATGATTTTGTTACTGTATTATTTTTAAGATTTTTCAGGTTTACTTATTTAATTCCTCTGGTTAGTTACCATCTGCTAAGGGTTCCCCATAGACATTGTTGTGGACAAGGTCCACAAGTTTTGTACACTCATCAGCTCATTCGTCAGTCTATCCTCAGGTTTTCATCCCCAGTCCGATGGTCAAATTGAGTGTATGAACCAGAGGCTCTCCAACCAGACTATCCCCCGTCCAGTGCTCCTATGAGTACAAACCTCCCATCTTTCCGGATTTCGAGCAAGGTTCCCTCTGTCCAGACCTTCAACCATCCTTCAACCAAGCCTGGCCATTGCTGCTACATTCCTCTGCCCACTACCAAAAACCAGCTGATTGGTGTTGTATCCCTACACCCTGGTAGTGCACCGCCAGAGGTTGTGACTATCGACCTGCAACATTCCCTTAAGTCACGCGAGTTGGCATTATGCTTTGCTGGTCGAGTTTGACATGTAAGCCCCCCGAAAACTGTTTAACCTTCTTATCATTATTGGTGATCCAGCCTATAAGAAATGTTTCATCAGCGAACTTAATGATGGAGTTGGAACTGTTCCTGACCACACAGTCATGTATTTTCAGGTCTCAGGTGTTCAGAGCTTTGCCTGATCAAGGTCTGAGGACCAAAACATTGTCAATTAAGTTAGTACAAGTGATGGTGAGTCCAAGTCAATGCATCTTTCTCACATGGGATGGAAACCCAGTCACCCTCCACTCAAAAGTATGCTTGTTACTTCACTGAAACATTTGAGTTTAGGAATTTCCCTCAAAGTAGTCACGGTCAGAGGTCTTAATGCATCTTTAATATGGGAATCATTTATATAATAATGAGAAATATGAGAGGAGGGATGGGAAAGGGTGTGATAACAAACACAGAAAACTGTTTTTATAGTTTGGACAGTTTCTAAAATTAGAACACAAATCTGGCTAAGACTGCAAGAACAGATAGTGAGAGAGGTTGGCTGAGGGCAAGTTGTGGCTTGTGGAATCACAGATCATTAATCCAAGGGAAGTAGACTCTTTCCTCTCTGCCAAGCCCTGCCCCCTCTCTCAAACAAATAGTCTCATGTTATCAGGTGTTCTTTTTTTCTTTGTTTGGCGGTTAAACTGCCCACTGAGAGGAAGATAAAAAACGGAACATACAGAAGAAATATTTACTCATCATAAACTGTTGCATATGGTCATAGGATGGTGCAAATTTGTCACTGATAAAAGGATAATGTCAGGTTAAAGTAAGGTTCAAGGTTCACTGAGGGGTGAAATGTTTTGAGCTTTTGAGATTCCCTGTCAAAATGTTAAAACAAATGAATGCTTAGTACTGTGAGTGAGTCACTGGTAATAACTGCTTTTCTGTAGGAGTTTTATGATAACAGCCATGCTAATAATTGTCTTGCATCAACATTATGGGTTTACTTTAGCTTGAGGAGCACTTAATATAAGTGAGGTCAGCCACAGTGGCGACAGCAACTGCTGCTTAAAGATGGTGTGGTTGATTATGCCAGAACTTAATTATATGAAAGCACAAACAAGGTTAAAGTAAGGGCACAACAGCTATACCAGTATGTGGCTGATTCACAAAAGATCATGTTTTCAACACGTACAACCATTTCCAGCTATGCTGGTGGCATTTTCAGAGGAAGGAGAGTTGTCTAACTGGTTTTACAGAGCTGGGTGTTCAAACAAAATTTTAAATAAAGGTTTGCACAAGACCTGATCTAGATCTATATGTGTTACTGCAGTATTACTAATAAAGTGAATGTCCTTTTCCTGTCTGGTCATGTGGAAGCTGATATAACTGTAAATGGAGGAAGTTCTACCTCGTCCTCTTTGTCTGAAACTGTGATGAATGCACTCAGAAGAGCTTCTGTTTTATATGCCTTGAGAACTGAAAAGAGATTAAATGATATGTCTGATACTGGCAATGTGGATTAATTCTTAACTTAGACAAGACTAACTGTTGAGTGACAGAAGTGTGAAAGCATCACCAAGCTGTGACTGACCATCAGTGGTTCTAATTTAACAGTTTTAACTTCACAACATACACATACAGAGTTCAAAAGTCCAAAGCAAACTGTTTACAGCAAACGCAGTACAGTGAGTGTATGTGGAGCTTATGTCTTGCTTGTGTGAAGCATGAACACTGAACATGAGCTCCTCCTTGTGTTCACCTTCATTTCTTCAATCATTCAGACATGCAGACTGCATTCACAAAAATCAAAAGAAATATCACTCAAAAGAACAAATCATGAATTCTGTGAATTTCTACATATGGATGTCTCAACAGGAAAAACAATGCATGCTGACATAGAAGTATGTACAGAGTTACCAGTTCCCATTATAAATTCCTCCATCACAGTCAGCAGGATTTTCTGTTAGCAACGCTTATTTTATTTTTTTATATTTTTATTTCTTCTTTGGTTTGTTGTTGTAGGTTTACACATTCACCATGGCAAAATGTTTTTTTTTAATTATAAAAATATATTCTAGTCATGCTTGTCATGTATCTATCGTCTAGTCATGTTTTTATTGTTGTTGTTGTTGCTGTTCTGCTTCTCTTCCCCCCAATCACTCCTATGCAACATAGAGTGCAATGACTTCAGCTGCAAATGAACTCATTAGAGAAAACTGTGTGACCTTGTTTTAAAATGTCATACAGAAAAAGTAGTAGTAGTAGTATTGTCATTACTACTAAAGTACTGCTATTTTAAATAATACAAGCTTAAGTTGTGATTTACATGCTAGTTTACCAAGTTGGTCATTTCAGTACCTGTGCAGCTCAGTAACAGCTCACTAACCAAAATTTCATGAATTAAAAATGTATTTAAACATTGATTCAGCAGCTCTCTGTGGTTTTGAATTGAACTGACCATTGGATCACTAAATGTTTCACAGTGATGATCACATCTGATACTGAGGAAGTGAGGAACCTGACCCTCTAGTGGACTTCACTGGAACATCACTGATCTCTTTCCAATCACAGGACTGCTGAGGAGTGACTCCGGGATTCATACTGTCGACTTTAAAAAAGGAAACTTTTTCTTTACATCTTACAAACTCACAGTGTGCAGTATGGTGAGTCATATTGTGAAGATTGTCCCTTCATATGTGTTTACACACTGTGTTTGTGTTAATAGTTTTAATTAATACAATACAATTACATGTACATACAGTTTCCAGTCCTTGTCATATGCAAATAATGTTAATCAGATGATTGGATGATAAGAGGACTTCTTCATTAGTTCATTTCAAATACATCACAGTTAGTAAACCAAATCACTGTGGCACTGCTTTAGGTTAAAGGGCTGGTTAACACAAATGAAAAAACAAAAAAATCTTATTGACCTGTAGTCATATCTAACCATGCAGATAGTTCTGTTTTCATTTTTAATTGCTTTGAGCAACACAAGTGAAATTTCATTCATTTCTTTTGTACTTTGGTGGAGGAGAAATCTTGAATGTGGATTTTTCAATACACTGAAGAAATTAAACCAAAACTATCTGCATGGGTTGGTAGTTATGTGAGGAAATGTGTTTTTCATATATATATATATAATTTGGGTGAACTGACCCTTTAACCAAGTGTTGTGATTACACTGTAGCATCTGTGTAATTCTTTGTTTTTAATGTTTCCTCTGCAGAGTGTGTATCACATCCTGCAGTGAACAGACTGAGTGTGAGTGCTGAGAGCTGCATCTTGCTGTGTTCTGTGGAGAAAGCTGAAGAGATGACACTGTTGTGGTACAAAGACGAGGAGATACTGAACCAGAGCAGCTCTGCTCTCTCTCTGCCTCTCACTGTACACAAGCAGGATTTCAGCTCCTCTTATAGGTGTGTAGCTGCCAACGCTGCTGAAAATAAGACTGTTGTAACTGATATAAAGACATTCTGTGGACAAAACAACACAGACAACATAAGTATTCAATCTTCTGTCTCTAAAGGTTCATACTCTCAATGAAACATAATGTTTCAGTGTATTTTACTGGTGTTCATGTTCAATGCGTCTGACAGGTGACAGTAACACATGTCTCTGGCTGTTCATCGTGGTGTTTGGGAGTTCTGTTGCTGTTTTTTGACAAACGTGAAGAGAAAGAGAAAGAGAGACACTGTAACAGCTGCACCATCAGCTCTACACTGAGCAAAAATCATCTTTCAGAAGACAGAGTGGAGCTAAATTGATGAGCTCTTCTTGTATGTGACTCCATCATTTATAAATCAAAAAGAAAACAATCCAACTGACATTTTCAAATGAACTTGAAAAATAAAGTGGTAAGGTTCATCATTGTAACACACTCTGCTAGTTGTGTTTCTTTGTCTTCAGTTTATAAACTTATCAACAATTTAAACCAAAGTTCTAAATATAAATAAGAGTTTACTGAATGATTGCACATGACTGTTGGTGTGTGACACTGATGAGAAAACCTTTTCTGTGGGCCAGTTAACACAAGTGGGTAACACGTGGTATTCAGCGGCAGTCACAGTTTACTGTGCTTTGTGTCATATGATCCATGATGTGGTCAAACAACCACAGTTTGAAAGAGATGCTCTAGCTGCACTGTGATTTCTGCTCAGACGTGACATGAACAAGCAGCCAAGCAGGGTCAGAGGTCACCATGGAGTTATATGTGAGGATTACCATCTTTTTTATAGGTAAACTTTTAACTACATAACTGATGTGATGGCTCTTTACCTGATCAGGGCGTCTGAAGGGTGGAATGATATACTTTATATATTATATAATTATATATTTTTGTGATTTTAGAGGTCTTTTTAAATGAATGTGTGCAGTGTTGTTGTACTGTTTGATAACTGTATGACACTTAGTTTATATTATTAAAAGTCTGGTAACACTTTTTTTTTTTTTTTTTTTTTAATTTTACAAGTCCCTTGTAATATAATTTTTTATAATAAATTGCTGAGTAATGGTAATTTAACAGTAAATGTTTAAGACATTTTACAGAATGGTGGAATTTGTTATGAGTTATAAGAAAAAACAGAAACAAGAGTTAAGTTGGTTTAGTTGATAAGTGGTAAATTGTTAATTAGCTAAATTTATTTTCAGCGCGCAGTTTTGTGTGTCAAATTATATATTAGCATAAGAGGTTTTTTAAAAAAATAAAAGTAGCTGGCATTTGTTTGAAAAGTTTATTTGAGCTATTAAGAAAGAATGTGTGTAAATAACTGAGAAAGAGCAGCAATGTCTGTGTAGTCTATGATGTGTCATTTTTAAGCTAAACTGTATTGTGGAATTAATGCAGTTTAAGCATGAATTTTGTATGACTAAAACTTTAAAAAAAGGTTTGATCAGCTACAGTATCTCTAAACCAATATGAATATTCAATGTACTGCTGTGGCAGATCATATTTAGACATACAGTTTTTGTGGACACTGCTACGACATCACAGATTTGAAGGTTTTTTAAGTAAAAGCTTCTAAACTGAGGAATCACATGTACAGAACAGAAGCAGTGTGCAATCATCAGTAAGCATCATTATCTATAGTCTATAATCTATCTATCATTTAATAGTTCCTTAATCTCAGAGGAAGTGCCAGCATTGTTACGAGATAGAAGGAACACAAAACTGTTTGGGATGAATCAGAGATATACAAAAGTCTGATTTATGCTTCAAATGTTATCACTCCATTGAATGTGCATTATCAGTGGTTCTCAGCCTCATAGATATAGGTTAGAAGGGACCTGCTACACCTACTAGTAGGTTAAGCAGGGTGTTATCATCATCACCTTTGAGTTACAGAAACCATCTAGTGGATAACGCCAATTCAATCGAGTGATAACATCTGAAACAGGTGGATTGATATATTTCAATTGTCACGAACTGGCTCAAATTCAGTGACAAAAAAGGGAATCACGCATGAATAAAGTTCCTAAAATGACGTTTATTGTCAACTTAAGATAAAATATAATAATAATAATGTTAGTCAGGTAGGTCAACTCCTAAATTTAAGTTTTGGCCCCAAAACAAAAAATAAAATAAAAGGTATTTTATATTCTCAACCAGAATTATATTCCTAGCACTTTTGGGGAGGCTTTGAAATAGCCTTTAGACAATTGTGTAGAGAGATAATATTAGAATAAAATATGTTTTAATACTCAAATTAACATAGAAGATCCAAGTATATAAAGTCCAAAAGCACACAGAATATATTATTAAATCCATAAAATATTCTATTAAAATATCAAGAAAAATATAAACAAAGTATACAAATTTCTGACAAAAAGGAATGATATGAAGTGTGGGCTGCTTTGCATCAGGCTAATGTGACTCCACATTGTATTTACTAAACAGGACATCATCTGTAACTCCAGCATCATTTTGAGGAGATGGCAGTTACTCACTATGCACTAAATCTCAACTGCTCTGTAATGTGTGAAAATAATTAGCAAGCACATGAAAGCTGTTCATACATTGATTTATGTCCTCTTAAGTGTACAAAATGCACTGCAATAATTAATCATGTTCAACAGCTACAAACAGCCCTCACTGTTCCCCAGCACACACACATAATGATATAACTTTCCTATTATCAAGTTTTCTTCTTTCTTTGCAATTAAATCAACAGAAATATAATTGTGATTTTGAGATACAATAAACAACTTTAAGACACTTGATAAGGAATGTTTTAGAGCAAGACGTGTATGCCAGTGTCTCTGCTCGCTCTTTGTGGTATCACTTACATTAAAGTCTGTTGACACAGTTTGAAAAAATGATTAAATGTAATGTGTAATTCAGGCTGCAGGGCTCTGCTGTGTTGTATATCCTATATGGTTCACTTCCTCAACATCTGATTCATGACATTTGCTCGAGTATAATCATTATTTATAGTGTTTCACTTCATTGCTTTTCAGATTGAAATGATGATATCATGGCTTCATATGATCATCACTCTAAATATTTTTTGCATCAGATTAAGCCGAGCTCTCTGCAAAGGAATGTATCATCCTCGGAGAAGAGGGTAATCAGTTTTTCGCTGGCATTGCTTCCTTTTTTTCGCACCATGTCAATCACGTCTCGTGCTTTGTCTCGCCTGGGTTTGGCCATGGCTGCCTCCCTCTCAGCATCAGTTATAACCCCGTGTCCCAGAAGTTCATCCAGCAGCTTGTCCAGAACAGGATAAGACACTCTGTAGATAAACGCTGACCTAACAGTTCGCAGCTTCTCTTCTGCTGAGATGTTGTCTCCCATCCTTGGCAGATTTTGAACTGATGAAGCACCTGAAGATGAAGCTGGAAAAAGAATTTGATTCACAACAGAGGCCAGCTAGAAATTGGAAGAATTTCCATAACTCAATGGAAGCTCTTCCACGACAAAATCATTTCAACTCTTTCAACAGCCTGACAGGATAGAGTGTGAGTGTGTGACTGATTGACAAGCTACAATTTCAGCTTTGATGGTATTATTTCACTTTTATGAGATAAGGCTTCCAGGATGAGGACTTTCTTTTTCTTGGATTATCTCTGGGAAACGTATCGATGAGTTTGTAAGTGTGTTGTATGTTCAAAAAAGTCTTTTTCCAAAAACATGTATTGGAAAAGAAGGGATGTCTCATATTAGGACCAGTATGGTAAATCAGGCTTTGGATACACTCACAATACTTGTTAGTGGGATCAATTAATTGTTGGTGTGGGTCTTTTCAGGGGATTTGTTATAATAGAAAAAATATCAGCACTTACCCTTTAAGATTAGGTTAATAAGATTAGGTAGTGTTTATGCTAAAGGCCCTAATTCTTATATAATCAAGTCATAACTTGTCAAAATTTCATAAAATTCCAGGAATGTCATGACAGAAGAAGTATGAACACTGAACACTTTCAAAAGCCACTGCATGTGCATGGCTGCATATGGTGTTATTTAGTGCTCTATCGACTGAGTGACATTGTATTTACCAGGCAGATGAAGGCAGTGCTGCCAGACTTGTGCACTGTCTGGATCTCGCAACATCAGAGTCACTTCCTCTGTGCTCGTCCTCAGGATGATCTCATATGACGCGTGGTAATTTGGGCCGTAATTGTAAGAAAAATGTGCACGCTGAAATGAAATGAAGTGGAAACATGTCATTATACCATATGTTGGGGTTTGACTTGTATGCAGAGGCAGCAGAAGTTGTGTTTGATGCTCATACTCACTGGTGGCTGTATTTTATAGCTGTCTGGGTCACTACAGAGGCTGTAATATTGTTCTTTGTAGAGAAGACAGCAGGAGGGGGCCTTGATGAACTCAGATTCTGTATGTTGTGCTTTTACCTTCAGTGACACCAGAACATTTTGTTAGAGGGTTTAACTTTATTACTCACAAAGATGTCACTGTTTGAAGCTTCAGTCTTGAAACATGAGGACATTACCATTACTCGCCAAGAGGACACAATGTGCTAACAAGCAGATACTTAACAGTGCTTTTGAGGTGATGACATGAAGCCTAATGATCAGATTATTTGAATACAAGTGTATTAGAAGAGTGTATCATACTGATGGTAAACTATGATGTGACAGAGGGTTTTACCTCCAGCAGAGGCACGTTGCTTGGTAGCAGAATCACACTGAGGATTTGCTTCCCTGAGCGGAGCGGTGGTCGCAGGAACAGCAGGACTTGGCCATATACTGGTTTCGTCATGAAATTTAGAAACCTCTTGATGAGATCCCAGACGATGCCAAAGGAAGAGAGGTGAGGGACGTCCACAATCACGTGGGTGTCAGTAACCTCCAGCGGCTGTATGATGCTCATGCCATCGTCAGTGATGTTGACGACAGCGAGGCTTTCAGAGACCAGTGCTGTGAATATGTAGAACCATCAAATTAGCCCCATAACAGTTTCACTCAGTGTCATTTCCATCGCAGCATGTATACTACAAAGTACTGTTACAGACTTTAGGTACATAAAAGAAAACACTATTTTCTGTTGGTTTAATGTGTGATCACAGGGCGCAATAGTGTTCTTACCAGGTTCAGGTTCACAGTGTGGGAGATGGAGAAATTTTTTTCTCCAGTTAAACAAAGATAAAACTGAAATAACAAAACAAAGAAACATAAAAAAAATGTTTTTGGAGCCATGATTGAAATGATTAGAACACAGTACTCAGATTAAATCACTAACATTAAAGACAACAAACCAAGCCAGGAATATTGGTGTAGTCATGGACTCAGACATAGATTTTAATAGCCACATTAAGAATATATTAAACTACTGTAATGATGTAATAATGTCTTCACAGGTCTTTAAAAAGTCGACCAGACAACTGTGGCTGATTCAGAGTCTTCACTGGATCACAGACCTCAGATCATCTTGTGTGTCACACAATTGATTTTAAAATAGTACTGTTGGTTTATAAAGCATGAATGTTTTCGGAGCAAAATACATTCCTGATCTGCTTTAAAAAATGCTATTGAACTTGAACTGCTGCGGACAAATGAGGAGACCAAAGTGTGTTTAAAAATCTATTTAAAATGTATTCAATGTTCGCACCAGTACTATTAACTTGTTTTGTTGTTTTAAGCCTCTACTATTTTACTCAATGTTTGCACAGTACCTATACATATCACACTCTTACAACTCATTACAGCAGTATTTATTATGTATTTAAGGATTCCTCTAATAAACCTACAGCGGTTGGGTAAAGAATAATGAACAAATACGTTACGAAGTTAATAACTTACCCATAATAGTTTTCATCTGTGCCTCCATCACAGAGTTCAGATCGAGACAGGTATTCTTTGTTAATTCCTTAGATATCAAAAGGTTTGTGAAATCTTGTCCAGTTAGAACGGATTCTGCGCTCACAGATGTGTTTCGACCTGCGTTGTGCACAACTTCCCATTCCTAACTCGTCAAATACTGTAGCTCAACAATACTGAGCACGTCCGCAGCAGCAGCGGCGGCAGCAGCAGCGAGTGCTCCATCTGTGTGTCTGATGGTGTGTGTTCCGGTGCAGAGACATCGATGTGAATTGTAGTGTCTGTTACAGACATCCAGAAACTGTTGTGCATGTGTTTTGTCATTGCCCAGATGTGATGTATGTCTGTGTGTCTTCTTGTTTAATTTGTTTTTTTCAGTCCCCAAAAAATCTTGTTAAAGGTGCACTGTGTAGAATTTAGTGGCATCTAGTGGAACGGACTTGGCAGTAATAGAATGAAATATTCATAAGTATGTTTTAATTAGTGTATAATCACCTTTTGTTACCTTGGAATGAGCACTTTATAGGGAGTGGGTCCTCTCCATGGATGTATAAAGAGAACTGGATACAGGAAGAGTGCCAGGCTTTGAAGCCAATTTGACATGGCGGCCAAACCATGTAATTACAATGTCACGTGATGCACACTGGCCCAAAAATACTTTTTCCCACAGACTTACATTGTGAAAGAGACGTCTGTAAATCAGCGGATACATTTTTCTGAGCGTCACAACCCCCACAAAATGACTTGTCTCACTATCAGAATTAAATCCGTTTGGTCTGATCACAATTCAAAACCCTCGAAGACCTGCATGATTAAATTGTTTTATCCCCATTCAAGTTAGCCGGAGGGCTAGTAGCCAACTCGGCCAGTGAAAGTCACAAGTGTGCATGCTCTATGGGCTGCACAATGCGGAAGATTTGGGTACTTTCATACCGGGAAGTTGATTTTTCTTTGCTTCATGCGCCACTGAGCAACTGTCATAGGAATGAACAGGGCCCTGCCTCCGACGCTATCCAGTTCTCTTTATGCATCCATGGTCCTCTCCCACAGATCCTGCCATGTTGCACTGCCATGTTTCTACAGTAGCCCAGAATGGACAAACCAAACGTTTTTCACGAGTTTCGCGGCCACCGTAGCTTCTTCTACATGCTTGGAAGGGGAGGTTGAGGGGAAGGGTATTCAGTTGGTTACAATCTGCAACCTCACTGCTAGAGGCCACAAAATCCTACACATTGGTCCTTTAATGCTGTTTCAAATCATTGTTTAGTTTAGTTTTGTTAGTAAATTGTAAGTTGAATAAATGTTATACCCAACATATAATAAAGCCATCGTACTGAATGTCATATCTGCTCATTACTTCTCAGTATGCACAGAATTAGATTTTAAAGATGAATTTCAAAATTAATCCTTAATCAAATGACTCCTGGTTATGTGAAAACGTTGCAAACACTACACACCACTGAGAATTAAAACCCCATTGCATCTCCAGACACCTTTAGACCTCTTTTCAAATACAAAACAATTTAGGCTCATATACAATATTGATCTTTTAAAAGTGTATTTGCTAATATGATTTTTTCTGTATGATTTTAACCCCGTTCTTTGTATCTGTTGTTTTGAAGAGAGATAGAAATCTGATTGTTAGCTGAGGGGCTCTTGGATTGAAGAGGGAAACAAGGTGGCAGCTGTATTAGATATTAGAGGAAAATTACAAGAACAGACTTCACTCGGATAAAAACACTGGATTCCTTACAATCACAGGACTGCAGAGGAATGACTCAGGGATTTATATGATTGACTCTAAAAAATGATCTACTCCCTCTACATCCTACAAACTCACAGTGTATGGTGAGTCATATTTACTTATGAAAAATGTCCCTTTGTGTCGCTTTACACAGTTTTTGAATAGTTTCATCAATACAACTAAAGTAATATTCAGAAACTTGATCTTTGAACAGATTATTCACAAGTGTACATACAGTTTCCAGTCATATGCAAATGATGTCACATAATTCGAGGATTTATTCATTAGATGGTTTACAATACATCAGAGTTACTTAACCAATCACTGTGGCACTGCCTTAGGTTAAAGGGTTGGTTCACAGAAATAACATTATTGAAATTTGAATATTTTCCCTGCAGGGTGTGTATCACATCCTGCAGTGAACAGACTGAGTGTGAGCGCTGAGAGCTGCATCTTGCTGTGCTCTGTGGAGAAAGCTGAAGAGACAACACTGTTGTGGTACAAAGACTAGGAGATACTGAACCAGAGCAGCTCTGCTCTCTCTCTGCCTCTCACTGTACACAAGCAGGATTTCAGCTCCTCTTATACATGTGTGGCTGCCAACCAATGGTTTAGTGTTTATTTCTGATGCTCATGTTAAATGTGTCTGGCAGGTGAGAGTAAGACATGTCCCTGGCTGTTCCTATTTCCCATGGTGGTGTTTGGCAGTTCTGTTGCTGTTTTTATCATTTTGACAAATGTGAAGAGAAAGAAAGACACTGTGACAGCTGCACCATCAGCTCTACACTGATGTCAGTGCATAACCACAGCTAAGTTGTTACTAACACAGATCACATGTTAACAAATAATACACATACAAATACTCAATGTGTTTTATATAACATAGTCAAACATTCAATAACTTTTTGACATGATATTCTGTCCTTATCTCAACAGGTGCCATCTTCAAAGCTGTTAGTCCAGTCCCAAATAGAGTTGGTTTGGTGAAGCAAGTCATCTTCCTGGACATGTAGAGTGGAGCTAAACTGAAGTCTCAACAGGAAAATAACCCAAATTATACAGTCAACCTTTATACCTGGTTGTTTTTAGTTGATCTCATTTTCCAATCATTTAATTATTGAGCCCAAAACACAAATACAAAAAGACCTCACACAACTCAGAGGATTACATGAAAAAACATTCTTCCTCAAGTCACATCAATTCACCCTAAATGACTCATTAAACCAGTTTTCTTCTATCAATATGTAACAGAGTCAACTATGCAGCATATGTATTATAATTACACAAAATCTGTAAATAGTCACATCCTGACATGCTACTTCTCCAGGGTCAATATGTGGAACATTTAAGACTCACTGTATCCCTACGTTCACTTTCTTATAAATGATGTCCCCCACCTTTACCTCTCCCCTTTGGTTGTTGTACTTCATGGGGGAGGTAAGCGACGTTGTGCACTTCCTGTGAATTACAGGTGTAAGTTTGTTTATTAGCTTGGACTTCTTGTGCAGTATGCTAACACGTTTCTGTGTTATTTAATTTGTGTAGGAGCCTGAGCTAGCATCACAATTGACCGGACGATTTCTTTTATTTACTTCTGTCGTCAGTTGCCGGAATAAACGGTCGCCTCCCAAGACACCCTGGTCTGAACCTCTTCCTTATAACACAATGCTAGAAACCACCGATTACAACTATATAAAGTTCTAGTCCTCAGTATTGTTTCTGGTTTACATTATTATTTATTATTATTTGTGTGATGTTATGTGAGTTTTAAACCTGATTCTGACATTTTTAAGAGTGATAACTCCTAAATTTAAGTTTTGGCCCCAAAACAAAAAATAAAATAAAGGTATTTTATATTCTCAACCAGAATTATATTCAATTATATTCAGACAATTGTGTAGAGAGATAATATTAGAATAAAATATGTTTTAATACTCAAATTAACATAGAAATGTGATCCAAGTATATATAAAGTCCAAAAGCACACAGAATATATGATTAAATCCATAAAATATTCTATTAAAATATCAAGAAAAATATAAACAAAGTATACAAATTTATGACAAAAAGGAATGATATGAAGTGTGGGCTGCTTTGCATCAGGCTAATGTGACTCCACATTGTATTTACTAAACAGGACATCATCTGTAACTCCAGCATCATTTTGAGGAGATGGCAGTTACTCACTATGCACTAAATCTCAACTGCTCTGTAATGTGTGAAAATAATTAGCAAGCACATGAAAGCTGTTCATACATTGATTTATGTCCTCTTAAGTGTACAAAATGCACTGCAATAATTAATCATGTTCAACAGCTACGAACAGCCCTCACTGTTCCCCAGCACACACACATAACGATATAACTTTCCTATTATCAAGTTTTCTTCTTTCTTTGCAGTTAAATCAACAGAAATATAATTGTGATTTTGAGATACAATAAACAACTTTAAGACACTTGATAAGGAATGTTTTAGAGCAAGACGTGTATGCCAGTGTCTCTGCTCGCTCTTTGTGGTATCACTTACATTAAAGTCTGTTGACACAATTTGAAAAAATGATTAAATGTAATGTGTAATTCAGGCTGCAGGGCTCTGTTGTGTTGTATATCCTATATGGTTCACTTCCTCGACATCTGATTCATGACATTTGCTCGAGTATAATCATTATTTATAGTGTTTCACTTCATTGCTTTTCAGATTGAAATGATGATATCATGGCTTCATATGATCATCACTCTAAATATTTTTTGCATCAGATTAAGCCGAGCTCTTTGCAAAGGAATGTATCATCCTCGGAGAAGAGGGTAATCAGTTTTTCGCTGGCATCGCTTCCTTTTTTTCGCACCATGTCAATCACATCTCGTGCTTTGTCTCGCCTGGGTTTGGCCATGGCTGCCTCCCTCTCAGCATCAGTTATAACCCCGTGTCCCAGAAGTTCATCCAGCAGCTTGTCCAGAACAGGATAAGACACTCTGTAGATAAATGCTGACCTAACAGTTTGCAGCTTCTCGTCTGCTGAGATGTTGTCTCCCATCCTTGGCAGATTTTGAACTGATGAAGCACCTGAAGATGAAGCTGAAAAAAGAACTTGATTCAACAACAGAGGCCAGCTAGAAATTGGTCCGACTACAGTGACACTCATCCCAAAGCCTTCATGTCTAATAAAGGTACATCTTTGGTTTGCAAATATAAATGGCAGAATTAAAAAAAAACAAAAAACAAAAGCAACCTCTAATATATATATATATATGTATATATATATATATATATATATATATATATATATATATATATATATATATAATATTATATATAATTTCCAGCAAACATGACTCAAGTCTGTTTGCAGTGAATCTGTTAGAGTCAGTCAGCCCTACAAGTATTTTATTAGCTTGGTTTAATCTGCAGGAGTTTCTGAAGGCTTGTGTAACATGTTTTTCTGCCATGGGGGAAATAAATTCATGACGAGTGAAAGCAAGTCCAAAGTCTTCCAACATCTTTACGGGATCATCTCTCAAACAGCCAAGAATTACTGCAGCCACACATGATGAGGAGCTCAAACAGACAGTCTGAAAAGAGGTAGGCCTATCTGTGTTTAAAAAAAAATCATTACACTCTTTCAACAGCCTGACAGGAGAGAGTGTGAGTATGTGACTGATAGACAAGCTACAAATATGTGATTTACTTTCAGCTTTGATGGTATTAATTCACTTTTATGAGAGAAAAGGTTTTCAGACTGAGGACCATCTTCTTCTTGGATTTACTCTGGGAAACGTATCCATCCAGATGAGTGTAAATGTGTTGTATGCTCAAAAAGTCTTTTTCCAAAAAAAGGTGTTGGAAAAGCAGGGATGTCTCATATTAGGACAAATATGGTAAATCAGGCTTTGGATACACTCACAATACTTGTTAGTGGGATCAATTAATTGTTGGTGATGGTCTTTTCCGGGGATTTGAAATCCGATCTAAAATATGAGATTGGACAATATGTACAACATGTAGCAACAACCTTAGCAACAGAGAATACGGCCATTTATGAACATGTGTGATGAGCTGATGATACCGGCCTCAAGCCTAGGGGTACCTGGGCCAGTAGCTATGGTGCTACACAGTCCTGGATGGCTGCTGAGCAGTGAGGAACAGACACAAGTTTATCGGTGTGTGACCAACTCAAGCGCCATTTTATTCTGTCTCATCAAAACCACAATCTTTCAAGGATGTTCAACTTCAATATCATCCTCATCAGCCAACAATGTATTATGTATCCAAAATAAACATATATCCCCCCTTAACTGATACTGCCCTCTGTATCTTCAGTTATTACTATCATTACAATCATATTTCAGTCACATCATGAAAATATCATTTCACATTCAACTGGTTTCCACTCTGATTATACAGGTTTACTGTTATGCTGACTGAAAATAAGTTGTTTCAAGTACCAGCATTTTAGCCCTAGTAATACTTATATAGATAGATGCACGGTCAAATGCATGAAAATGATGAAACAAACAATTAAATTTCATAACTTCAATGTCAAATGCACAAAGATGATGAAACACAATTAAATCTCATAACTTCAGTGTCAAATGCAAACAACTTTTACCCCCCTGTCATACTGTTTTTTCCCTTTGCTGATGATTTTTGACTATTTTCTGAGGCAATTTTGTATGCCTCCTGCATCCTACTTGCCCATTTTTGTGCAAACATCTGTCTGTCTGGGGTCTCCTGCTCAGGTTTGAGGTCAAAGAGTAAGTCGATTGGTAGGTGTGGGGCTCTTCCATATAAGAGAAAGGATGGTGAGTATCCCGTAGCTTCATGGGTAGTGCAGTTGTATGCATGCACAATGCAAGGGAGATGGTCTTTCCAATTAGACTTTTTTTCTTCATGTAGCGTCTGAAGCACCTGGAGCAGTGTTCTGTTCAGATATGCCAGCCAGTTGTTGGAGTCTCTGAAACAGTGCATTCTCAAATTCCCGCCCCTGATCGTGGTGTAATTTTTCAGGGTAACCAAACCTAGGGATGTAATCCTGGAATATTCTCCGCTGCCGTCATCCCTGATTTATTCTTGGTGGGGCACGCTTGGGCAAAGCGGGTCAAATGGTCAACCAGAACAAGTATATATTCATAGCCTCCTTTGCTGGGCTCAAGGTGGAGGTAGTCCACTGAGACAAACTCAAATGGGGTGCTAGATGTTATGGAACCCATGAGTGCTTTGTGTGGGACACAAGGCCGTTTCTGCTTAATACAAGCACACCTTCTGATCACGTAATCCTCTATTTCCTTTTGCATGAAAGGCCAAAAGAACCTTTCTATTGTCAGATGAATTACTTTGTCAGCACCAACATGTCTCATGTCGTCATGCAAATTCTTATGCACCATTTGCTTCAGTTCAGTAGGGAGAACCAACTGTTTCCTCTGACTTGCATACCTGTACAGAATTCCCTTGTCTAATTAGGGACCAAGCCCAAAAGGTAGTAGTCGCCTAAGGGCGAGGACGCTATTGTTTTTCATGTGTTTGTTTGTTTGTTTGTTTGTTTCTTTCTTTATTATTACACCACTTAAACCCTTAATTTGACCCCCTAAACATGCTCAAAAACTCACCAAATTTGGCACGCACATCAGGTTTGGTGAAAGATTTGATAAAATGTAAAAATTAACCCCCAAAGTGCCAAAATGTGCTCTCTAGCGCCACCTATGTAACTAAAATGGCCGTAGAGAGATCAAACCAAAACTCAATTATTCGTCTCATCAAGACCTACAAATCATATGCTGACACCTCTGATCTAAATCCAACCGGAAGTCAGCAATCAGCCTTTCAAAATAAGACTTTGCCCCAATTTTGGCTCCCGAACAAACGCCATCTCCTCCGAAGGTGTTAATGGTATTGGCTTCAAACTTTAATAGATGACTTATGACACTGTGCTGAAAAAAAGGTGTAATAACTTGAATGGTTTGGATTTTATAAGCCCTGAAAGTTCAGGGCAGAGGCTTCTGACGTCTAAACTATAAGTCTGACCACTTTCAAACCTGTATCAATGGATGTGGATGCAGTAAATGTTCAAAAAGATGTGGGTTCACTCACACTCTCCATTCAAATATATGAGTATAAGTAACTGTCCAGCTGCAGTTACTTATTGTCTCTACACACCTGACAGTACACATGTCAATCAAACTTTCAAAATAAAAGCACACCGCACTTATATCCCTCATTTTCAAAAAGCAAAATGATCTGATTCCGATAGGCCAGAGTGCAAGGTCCCGACCAACGCTGCTTGCAGCTGTTGAAGAAAATTCACTCAAGTCCTTGTTCAAAGTTTGCTGTGGTGGAAGTGGTTTAATAGCATTCCGGAAATGCGGTGAGCTTACTGGCACAGAGCTGGTCTGATACAGTAGACTGACCCAGAGCAGAAGAAATGGAAAGACTTTATACAGTAAGGATCAAAGCAGTGACCAACAGATGGTGAACAAAAGATAGGAGGGGAGGGCATTTACATACAAGATCAAGGCAAATCCAGGGGCAAGACAGGAGGGGTCAAATCAGCAGGGGTCAGGAGGTGGAAAGGACAATTGGCATATGTTTGATCAAAGAGTTGTCTAAGATGTCACTTGATTATCAAGTCTCCAAACCAAATGTGTGCTCTCCTTTAATTATTAAGTCTGCTCCAAAAAGGCTATTCTTCTTCACAGCTTTAATTTCAGTTCGTTCCACTCATGTACTAGTCTCCTTGTTTCATGTGACATTTGTCTTTTATTCTTGTTGTTTGGGATCCATCCTCTCTTTTCAGTGTGATTACCTCCATGATCAAAGAATCATTTTTTTGTGTAGTTCGGATGTCCTATGGAGTGAAAACAGACATAGTACAGGGTAGTGAGTCATCAGGTGTTGCAGTGAGGGGCAATGCAGCAGCCCGAGGGTTCAGTTTTTTTTAATTACTTCTAATGGAGGCTATTTTTCCGTCCTCTACACTGACATCAGCTCCTTGGCGAGTTAGAAAAAAAAAACATTGAAAAGGAAGCGTTCTTGACTTGCAGCATGCATTTCTACATACGTTAACCTTGAGTTCTGATGTTTAACATAGGAATCCGGGATCATTATTATCATGAACTATCACCTAAGGTGTATTTGTGTGTGCAAATACAAACCTGAATGCGTCTGTCACCAGATATTTGCATACAGTATAGTATACATCTGTGTCTGTGTTCACCGAATCTGCAGATACAAAGAGGAAGTTTATATTAAAATAAAATAAATAAAAAGTAAAACTTAATTTTATATACAGCAGAAAACCAGACTTACAAAGTGCCTCAGAGTAACAAAAAAGAGTTTTTTTTTTTTTTTTTAAAAAGTGTGAATAATGAAGTAAATATAAAAAAATATAAAATGCCTTTGACAGTAAAAAAGGTTTTGAGGCGAGATTTAAACTCTCAGCAGAGTTTCCTGAACTGACCCCCAGAGGGAGACTGTTCCATAATCTGGGAACCAGGACAGCAAAAGTATTTGAAAGTGATAATTAATGTTTCTATGGCGCACTGCAAGCATTAGATTTGACATGCCAACACCACAGAACCAACACAGGTTTGTTATTTTGTTCTTAATATTAACCGCTGCATTAGTTGGATGTAATGAATGAATGAAAAGGAGAAATACAGAGGAGGAAAATGAAACTGAACCTAAGAGCGTCTGTGTCCACAGTAAATCATCTGTTGAGTGTTTGGTTATTTATTTATGCTTTAAAACATAACTGCCGTGAAATAATCAGAATATAACGTTGTATTTCTTTCATTCAGAGGTTTTATTCTCACTACCGCTCGCTCTCCTTACTCGACCACCGCCGCTCTCTCTCTCTCTCTCTCTCTCTCTCTCTCTCTCTCTCTCTCTCTCTCTCTCGCCAGTGCTCTGCTGGTTTGCGCTGTCTCTCTCTTTTTCGGCTGCAGAGAAAACAGTTTTGTTCGCTGGGTCCTCATTTGACGCTCCAAAATCGGAACAAGGTCGGAGTTGGGGCGTTAAGACATTTTGACGCGCCTCATAACACTTTTAGTACGTTTCAAACAACAGGTGCACTTCAAAACGCGCGCGTCAGACGCTTCCAGTGCGTTTAGACCGTATTCAGACCAAATCAGGCGATCATAACTGTCTACAAAACGATTTCTGCTCTGAATAGAACAGTTACAAAGTTTGTCCTGTCTGAAACGATCCCTTCAAAGTAGATTACACGTACGAGAACCAAGGTGACGGAAATACAGACAAATGATTTTTCCTTTTAGTAGACCAGCCCAACATGTTTAAATGCTACTGAGCTGCACACCTTTAAGGCATATTTGGCCGGTATGATCCAGTCCAATAAAACTGAGAGAGGTATTATCATATAGTATAAAAAACTGAAAGACAGACACATAACATTTAACAGGGATGAAGATATGTCATAAAACAATGGGTGAAAAACAAATAAATAACAAATACCTGCCTTGTGTTTGTCTGGTTGTTGTCTTGATTTTTTTAAGACACTTCTTCTTGGCAATAATGGCAATAAGTACAACAAATACAGCAAACACGATGGAGATTATAATTCCTGTCACAAAATCTGTCAAAAAAACAAAAAACAAAAAACACTCAACATCAATAGAACACAAAACAATATGTACCAATGACAAAACCCTTAAATATATATTTCTTAAAATGTAAGAGTTTGGGGAAATTTATAGAAATTACAATATCTTGTGTTTGTGTCGTCACTGTTGTCTGTGTTGTTTTGTTCACTGCAGGATGTCGTGATGTTGACAGGAAGAGTCTTATTATCAGCGGGGTTGGCAGCCACACAGCTATAAGAGGAGTTGGAATCCTGCTTGTGTACAGTGAGAGGCAGAGAGAGAGCAGAGCTGCTCTGGTTCAGTATCTCTTCGTCTTTGTACCACAACAGTGTTGTCTCTTCAGCTTTCTCCACAGAACACAACAAGATGCAGCTCTCAGCGCTCACACTCAGTCTCTTCACTGCAGGAGTTGATACAGACTCTGGAGAAGAAATTAATCGAGAATAAAAATTAGACAATATGAGTGACTTTAGAACCCTAATCTACGTCTAATCTAATTACCGCTCATTGCACAGACATTCTACTAACAGTGATAAGTAAAGTTTAATGTCTAAATAAGCCACTTGCTCTTTTTTTGAGCAAACCTGGGAAAATGCCCAAAATATAAAAGTTGATATGCATAACATGCAGCCACAGAGAACCACTGCCATAGACCAGCAATTTCAGTCCAACAGTTTGAAGTAAACACATTCTAACAACTGAGAATAAGTCAACTATCATCAGTAAATATCACTGGACTGCCCACATGCCAGTTCGGCAGAAATACAGAGTAACATCCTGTTTTACCCACCACAATTACTGCTGTTATTTCATAATTGTGGCAACTGGAAGCTAGAAAGTATGAAGTTATGCCTCAGTGCAACAGTGGTGTCAAGAAGGGCATCTCTGAGTCTGGCAGTGGAAGGGTTAAACTATGCCTCTTAAACTACTATGAGCAAAAGTTTGACTGTAAAGCCAGCACTAACTTTTAGTTAGTTCCACACTAAACTCACCTCTTTGTTCAGCTGCATCATCTCTACTTAGTTTTAACTGAACTATGATGTCATTAACTATGTGTCCAAAATCACTCCCTATTTCACTCACTACTCCTTACATGATAGTAACTCCATTCACTCAATAGTGAGCAGTAAATTGAGAAATTGGACACTTACTAATAATCATAATTTCTGATCACCACTAACAGGTGTTTTCACACCTATAAAATGTGGCACATTGCATTGTGGGATTGTTAGCAGAAAGTAGTGTGTACATACCATGGTCACTATTTTTCATTCCATTGTGTGAATTTTTGAGGGCACTATATTGTTTATACATTTACACATTCAGAATTCAGACACTTCAATAAAATGGCAGACAGTAAATAAAGTGCACTAGACAGTTAATAGAGAGTGATTTCAGACACAACCTGAGCCGACTGTAATCAAAACACTGTACAGAACGTTTCATCTAGTTCAGCATTTGGGTAAAATGGAAGAGAAAGAGACTGACTAGTGATGGAAATGAAGATACCTACAATATACTATTTAATGAGAAAGTAATGTATGCTATCACATATGAACTAGCTAACATATGAAACAATGCCTGTTTGTGTGTTATCTCATTAATAATTCAACATTATTCAGCTCCTGTTGTACTTTGTACTACAGCTCCTATTTGTTGTTTTAAGTGAGGGTGCAGATGGCTGTATCACACAATACGCTCATAAACAACATCAACGAAGGTCTCTGGAAAACAGTTACAAGTTTCTGTTACAATCAACCAACAGCAATTTGCATTCCAACTGCTCACAGCATAATATCACAACATTACCACGTCTGAGTGCTCATGTTAGTGCCATCATAATGTAAATAATCTAATCAGTAACAGCCAATGTATCCAAAAAATCCTCTGGCTCTACTATCATTAGTGACTTACACCTGCCCGGGAGGTGTACATTATGAATTCTATCATAATTCTAGTTATAGTTCCAGTTTCACCTCTTATACACCAGCTCTGTGCAGGTTCAAACAGTTTTAATGTAGTGTGGGAGTTATGCTAAACTAATATAGCCCTAGTTTGTGCCTCATGTATTAGCATACATTCGGTTCACACATGTAACCATCAGCCTCTCTAAAAGATAATTACCAGGTGCTGTTTTAAAAATCCAGAAGGTCATTTAAAAACATCAACTGTTGTTCTGAAGGTATTTTCAAAATCCTCAGACTCTTCTAACCAACTGGATGAAGAGTCTGTCTGCTGAATGAAAAAAACAAACAAACAAACAAACAAAAAAAAAACAATTTCCCAAGTTACGCCTTTTTCAGAATCAAACAAAAATGGCAGCCCGCCTGGCTACCTGTATGAGAACCAAAGTCGCAAATTGGGAAACAGATTAAAAATATTTTTTATTGTGCAGCACACAGAATAATTTTTCATTCAGATAGTTACAAAAGTCTTTGAGGATTCTGAAAACACTGTCAGGACAATGGTACAGGTTTTTAAACAACCTTAATTGACTGATTATGTTAAAAAAATGCTTGTGTTGTTTAATGTATCACTTTACTAGAACCAAACACAATGAATTATCATAAACAACAAAACCAGACTTCTACTATCAAAATACATGAAGCTGTCATGAAGATGTTTCACATTGTGCTCTTGAACAGCATCTGACGTGTTGAGAATCAGGTATAACTGGTTGACAGGTTTTCCACTAATAATGTATCTAATATATATACTGATATCTATATAAAGTGTGCTGCCAAAATAATTTTGTCTTTTACAGTGTTTCATTTTAATCAATTAATAAACTGATAATTTAAAAACGTTATTGTAAATACATTTAGCAAAATTGCATTTTAATGATGTATGAATAAACTAAGTAAAACAACAGATAAAAGGTCACTATATTTTCTAAATAATAATTTTATATCCTCACCCGGTCTCTTTAAACTTTAAACAAAGCTGTGAAATTTTGCTCTTTGATATTCAGTCTAATAACTGATTCCTCTTTCCTCTTTAATGAAAAGTTGTGTAAGCACTGTTAAATGAAATCGATGCCACAGATCAGCATCAGGAGTTCCTGTTTCCTCTCTGTGGGTTTAAAGTGATCACAAAATGGAAACAGTGTTAAAGCAGGAAACAGATGAACTGTGAGCTGGAATATAAAAGACAAACACATAAATGAATGGAGGCCAAAAAATAAAAATATAAAGACTTTTTAAGGTAAGTTTTGCTTATTCCATTTCAAAATGCTATTATTTATTCTTCATTTCAAGACAGAACAAGGAAATTAAATTATCAATTAGCAAAGTTAATGATCCTGACACTGTAAAATAACATTAATTCAGGTTGCACTCCAGGATCCATAATCCCATGTCAAGCTACCTGCTCAGATGACCCACCTCAAGATGAGGATCGGACCCAAGTCTAATGTGGGTCACTAATGAAAAAGGACTGATGCAGGATATGCTGACACAGCAATAAAAGGACCCCACACAGCCTTATGATGGAAAACATGAGTTCTGAGAACATCAGGAATGGCCATTCTGAATGACATGAGACCTATTTTATAAAAGTTTACACAGACATCTTGTCTCTATTTTTAAAACCCACATCAACTCATTCTATCTTAACCAATAGACCTGGAGGGAACATTCATGAGTTCAGTAGTTTCGTTTGCTGAATGAAACAAATGTTTAAATCCAATATTCCCACAGATTGCGCTGCTCTTTTTCTTCACTTGCTGTACATTAAATCTGTCATTCAGACTGTGGCAGTTACCAGTAGAGTCTGTGGCAATATTGAATTCAAACACTGATTTTGCCCACAGCAAACATTTTATCAATCTGGACAGACAACAGACATCTGTGGGGTCATATTGTTTGTCAGGTAAAGTTTTTCCCCTGTGGTTTAAGTACAGAAAGCGATGTGATGGAAACACAAAGTAACATACAGACTGCTGAGGTCACAAATGGAGCATCATATTCAACAATGCTACGCAACACACAGGCCAGTATACTGGCAGAAGAGATGCAACTTACCATAAACTGTGAGTTTGTAGGATGTAGTGAAAATACGTCCTTTTTTAGAGTCAATAGTATAAATCCCTGAGTCATTCCTCTGCAGTCCTGTGATTGTAAAGAGTCCAGTGTTTTTATCCCAGTGTAGTCTGTTTATGTAAATTTCCTCTTCTATCTCAACTTCCCTCTTGTTCACCGCAGCAATAATTGTTCGTTTAAATAAAAGATATCCTCTCTCCACCACAGAGTCAGGTAGAGTGATGAATCCCCCCTCAGTGCTGGTCAGGTTCTCCACTGCCTCAGTATCAGATGAGATCATTACTGTAAAGTATAAATACAAACAACGGTCAGCGCAGCCATATCATCTGATGGAGGCAACATTTGTAACTTAGAAGGAACATACAGATGTTATTGAGATGTACAGTGTGGAGCTGATTCACTAACAATGAATAGTAAACTCACTGCAGTAGAGCTGCAGAATTTCTATTGCAGCCTTAAACAATCACTGTCTACCAATGTGTATAAAATCCTCTGATCACTGTCTTCACATTTTTAAATATTCTGTTGTACGTCAGGTTGCACTGGTGGCACATCACTGATCTGGAAGAGTTTCATTTTCCTCTCTTATTTTTACAGAAACCAGTAGGGATCCATACGTGTTCTGTCCTTCTGATGCTGGTTGGTTTCATTTCTATTATCACATCACTGTTTCTTAATTGTACACTGATTGTTCTTGGACTTGATGGTAGCTTTTCTATGTTCATATTGCAGACTGACATCCTACCTGTCGGCCTGGCATGGATTATTTGTGTTAAGTACATTTTCCCATGCTTAAAGGGGACATATTATGCATATTTACAAATCTATATTCTGGATATCTGGAATATCTGGAATATTTGCATGATTTACAGATTAAAAATTAAAATAAATACTGACTCTTCATGCAGCTCCACAGTTCAGCCTCTGTCTGAAACAGGCTGTTTCAGCTCCTGTCTCTTTAAGGCCTCCCTCCTGATGAGCCTACTCTGTTCTGATTGGCCAGTTTTTGGAAGCTGCACCATGGGAGACTTCCGATGGCTGTGAAGGCCACGTCAACAAAGCATGAAAAGAACTGCAGTAGCAGGATTTCACTACTTTTTCTCGGTCTGTACTCAAAATGTAAACTTCTCAAATACATCTGTACATGTTTGAGCCGAAATCCAATCAGAAATATGCATGTGAACAACGTAAACAACACACGTAAAACCTTAGCAACAACCTTAGAAACCAAGGATACAGAACGGATGGCTGTTTATGGGCATGTGCATCAAGCTGATGTCAGTTCGTCAGCAAGGTAGAAAAAATTGTTGCAAAGCAGTCGTTCACGGCAAGTTGACTTCTACATAAGTTAACCTCAAGTTTTGGAACTTAGACCTTGTTTAACAGATATCTGACATCGTAACAGTATATAAATAACAGAAAATCACAGATTGCATTATATGTCCCCTTTAATATTTTAACTACACAATTCAACTTTTATGCTGGTAGTTGCATGTTGCAAATTACACCTGCGTTGGTTCTTTATTGTTTCCAAAAGTAAAAAAAATAAGTATAAAAGGGGTAACATGGAGGATTAAGTTTAGACCAGACAGACCAGATAGAGAAAAATGATCTGATTAAATAAGGCTCAATGGACTAGTATGATTCTGGTACCATTAACTTTCACTGCTGTGAATAAGGTCACAGTTTTTTCCACCTCTAGATTTGTTTCATTTTCAAACTTGAAGTCTTCAGCCCCAACCAATAATGACTCAAGTGACATCACTTGAGGCATCACTTGTCAGATTTCTCCCTCTGGAGCCACAAAAGGCCTTCGACAACTTTTACATGTGCAGTAGTATTTCCCAACACCTTTATTCAGATCTTGATGTGTTAAATTACACTGTAAGAAAGAACAGCCAAGACACCTCACTAATGAACAATTACAGGCACATATCAAACAAGTAAAATCACTGAAAAGGCTGTTTCTCAACTGCTAAACACCTTCTTGTCCCTAAATAACTGTTTTGGTGTTTTCCAGTCATGATTTCATCAGCTTGCTCCTATTAAATGATAACTGAAGCAAAAATACAACGAAATATATTTTTCAAACCTTTTTCTAAACCTTTCTCTCACAATGTTCCAATGCTGTATTGCACCTCTAGATTTGTTTCATTTTCAAACTTGTAGTCTTCAGCCCCAACCAATAATGACTCAAGTGACATCACTTGAGGCATCACTTGTCAGATTTCTCCCTCTGGAGCCACAAAAGGCTTTCCACAACTTTAACATATGCAGTAGTATTTCCCAACGCCTTTAATCAGATCTTGATGTGTTAAATTACACTGTAAAAAAGAACAACCAAGACACCTCACTAATGAACAATTACAGGCACATATCAAACTTCCAATTTCTAAGTAAAATCACTGAAAAGGCTTTTTCTCAACTGCTAAAAACCTTCTTGTCCCTAAATAACTGTTTTGGTGTTTTCCAGTCATGATTTCACAGCAGTGTCATTACAGCACTGTTATGTTAAAGTCTTGAATATCTACTTAAAACAGCAACAGTGGAAACATTTCAGCCTTGGTATTATTAGATTTCAGTGCTGCATTCGAGCCAGTCGACCATAACATATTACTAGACAGTCTGGTAAAATGTATTAAGTTAGAATTCTAGTTGAAGGATCGGAACTACTTTGTGTCAATCGGTAAACATGTAAGCGTACAAAAATGCTCCGTTCTCAGGCCTCTTCTATTCAACATCTACATGCTCCCACTTGCTAAGATTATGGAAAACAACAAAATATCTCACAAATTTACATAACAATATCACCAGGTGACTTTGGTTGCATACGTGTAAGTGCATTGAACAAATCAAAGATCGGATGTGAAAAAAATTTCTCCAGTTAAACAAAGATACAATAGAAATAACAAAACAAAGAAACATAAAAAAAATGTTTTTGAAGCCATGATTGAAATGATTAGAACACAGTACTCAACTTCAATCACTAACATTAAAGACAACAAACCAAGCCAGGAATATTGGTGTAGATATGGACTCAGACATAGATTTTAATAGCTACATTAAGAATATATTAAACTACTGTAATGATGTAATCATGTCTTCACAGGTCTCTAAAAAGTCGACCAGACAACTGTAGCTGATTCAGAGTCCTCACTGGATCACAGACCTCAGATCATCTTGTGTGTCACACAATTGATTTTAAAATATTACTGTTGGTTTATAAAGCATGAATGTTTTCTGAGCAAAATACATTCCTGATCTGCTGCTTTATACATTATGACCCATCCAAACCTCTGAGATCATATTACAGATATATTTAGTTAAAATTAAATATGGAAGCAGCATTTTATTCTCATGCGCTATCTGGAACTCCCAGAAAACTGCAGGTATGTTTCAAATCTTGGTTCTTTGAAATTGAGGCCAAAACCTTTAGTGAAATTAGGTTCGGGGTTATTTATGCATATGTCTGACTGCACTGTACATTTTAATTCTTCCGTTTCATCATATTTTTATCTTGTGTGTCTTCTATCACATTGAAAAAATGCTATTGAACTTTGAACTGCTGCGGACAAATGAGGAGACCAAAGTGTGTTTAAAAATCTATTTAAAATGTATTTAATGTTCGCACCAGTGCTATTAACTTGTTGTTGTTTTAAGCCTCTACTACTTTACCCAATGTTTGCACAGTACCTATACATATCACACTCTTACAACTCATTACAGCAGTATTTATTATGTATTTAAGGATTCCTCTAGTAAACCTGCAGCGTTACGCAGTTAATAACTTACCCATAAGAAAGAGAATAATCCTCATCTGTGCCTCCATCACAGAGTTCAGATAGAGACAGGTATTCTTTGTTAATTCCTTAGATATCAAAAGGTTTGTGAAATCTTGTCCAGTTAGAACGGATTCTGTGCTCACAGACGTGTTTCGACATGCGTTGTGCACAACTTCCCATTCCTAACTCGTCAAATACTGTAGCTCAACAATACTGAGCACGTCAGCAGAGCAGCGAGTGCTCTATGTGTCTGATGGTGTGTGTTCCGGTGCAGAGACATTGATGTGAATTGTAGTGTCTGTTACAGACGTCCAGAAACTGTTGTGCATGTGTTTTGTCATTGCCCAGATGTGATGTATGTCTGCGTGTCTTGTTTAATTTGTTTTTTTCAGTCCCCAAAAAATCTTCTTAAAGGTGCACTGTGTAGAATTTAGTGGCATCTAGTGGATAAGTAATAGAATGAAATATTCATAAGTATGTTTTAATTAGTGTATAATCACCTTTTGTTACCTTAGAATGAGCACTTTATAGGGAGTGGGTCCTCTCCATGGATGTATAAAGAGAACTGGATACAGGAAGAGCACCAGGCTTTGAAGCCAATTTGACATGGCGGCCAAACCATGTAATTATAATGTCACGTGATGCACACTGGCCCAAAAAGACTTTTTCCCATAGACCTACATTGTGAAAGAGACGTCTGTAAATTAGCGGATACATTTTTCTGAGCGTCACAACCCCCACGAAATGACTTGTCTGACTATCAGAATTAAATCCGTTTGGTCTGATCACATTTCAAAACCCTCGAAGACCTGCATGATTGAATTGTTTAATCCCCATTCAAGTTAGCCGGAGGGCTAGTAGCTGACTTGGCCAGTGAAAGTGTGCATGCTTTATGGGCCACACAATGTGTAAGATCTGGGTACTTTCATACCGGGAAGTTGATTTTTTTTGCTTCATGTGCCACTGAGCAACTGTCATAGGAATGAACGGGGCCCTGCCTCCAACGCTGTATCCAGTTCTCTTTATGCATCTATGGTCCTCTCCCACAGAGCCCGCCATGTTGCACTGCCATGTTTCTACAGTAGCCCAGAATGGACAAACCAAACGTTTTCACAAGTTTCACGGCCACCGTAGGTTCTTCTACATGCTTGGAAGGGGAGGTTGAGGGGAGAGGTATTCAGTTGGTTACAATCTGCAACCTCACTGCTAGAGGCCACAAAATCCTACACATTGGTCCTTTAATGCTGTTTCAAATCACTGTTTAGTTTAGTTTTGTTAGTAAATTGTAAGTTGAATAAATGTTATACCCAACATATAATAAATCCATCGTACTGAATGTCATATCTGCTCATTACTTCTCAGTATGCACAGAATTAGATTTTAAAGATGAATTTCAAAATTAACCCTGAATCAAATGACTCCTGGTTATGTGAAAATGTTGCAAACACTACACACCACTGAGAATTAAAACCCCATTGCATCTCCAGACACCTTTAGACCTCTTTTCAAATACAAAACAATTTAGGCTCATATACAATATTGATCTTTTAAAAGTGTATTTGCTATTATGATTTTTTCTGTATGATTTTAACCCCGTTCTTTGTATCTGTTGTTTTGACGAGAGATAGAAATCTGATTGTTAGTTGGGGGGCTCTTGGATTGAAGAGGGAAACAAGGTGGCAGCTGTCCACTGCTTGAGCAGAGAATGTAGAAAACTCCCTGTTATTCTTTAAGAGCTCCATTTCCCAGCAGACTCTGTTTTTCCCAGAAGCCCTTGCTTGATCATGTGACGCTATTCCAAGCAAGCAGCAAGCCACATGTCCGCTGTCCGAGCTTGTTAAGTTTCTCTGTCCGTTTTGTGAAGACTGATGTGCGTCTATATGAATGTGAGTCATAGCAAATTGTATTTGTATCATGTTGATATTGGCTCAAATATTTATGTTACTTGGGCACTTTCAAACTGTCAGATGATATTAACCAATTCAGCTAATATGGTACTAAGCTCAGGCTAATTCTAATAACCCTTGTAGTGGGCACGAGCATATAAATACTGCCTTCATTAGTAGTTTGGCCAATTAGATGCCTGGCCAATCCTAGTGCATGAATGCTATGCAGGGCTTGTCTTGCCAAGAAAAGCAGTGATATCCATAATAATGCCTCAGCCCCGCCCTCAGTGAAACACAGGGAGCAGAGGAGAGGAGAGAAACTAGCATGACCACGTACTAGAGACTTTGTATTCGAATAAAAGTGGAAAGAGGCTTAAAAATCATGTTTAGTTTTTATTGCGCTTTTAATTGTCGAAAATTAAAGTGTTACAAAAAGTGTTCATGAATAAACTATCTTATGAAGGAGGTCCCCACATCGGGTCTCAAACTGAAGTCTTCCAGATCATAGATGAATGCGCTGACTATTGAGCTAAAACTCTACCTATCACCTCATTGCAGACAGACCTCTACCAATTTATACACAGAGACAGCACATTGTGTAACGTGTAGGGATGAATTTCAAAGGTGATTCTTGCTTTGCACTTTTCATTTATTGTCTGTTTTTCACAACCTAACTTTGTGGAAAGGAGAAGGGGAACAACAGGTTATGGAGAGTCCCTTGGGAGCCCTTTGCATGTGTCAGTAGCTCAGCTTTATCTCTGGGGAACACCCTCAACTCTGGGAGTGATGTCCAAATTAGGAAATGTGCGTCATGTAGCAGGTGGATGTGACTCCTCTCGTTGAGACCTGCTGACAGACGTAACAGCGGAGCAGAGGAGAGACACTGAGATAGTGATGTAACCAACCTGCACGCTGGTATTTGACATGTTTTTTTTCTTCCTGAAAACGAATATTTTTTAAAATATTTGTATGAAACAAATATTCTTAAAAAAAACAAACAAAGCAAAACACTATTTGTACTTTAATGAATAACGTATTTGTATTCAGGAACACTCCTATGAGATACTAAGGTGGTGTGCTGTACTTTAAAGTGAAGTCAAAATGCAGCTATCATTTTCAACCCCAGATGTGATTCAGTAGGGTATTTACTGTACATAGTAAAACAGCACATCAATTAGTTTATCTAGAATTTTGCGACACATTGGTAGCAGTGAAAAAAGCTCATTTCTTATAAGGATTTCCAAAGTGACTCCTTCATCCTGGACAATTGAGTTAAGATGTTGTTGCATTATCAATCGGTTTCTCACTAGATATCATGATATTAATGTGCAAGTAAATACACTGTTTGTAAATGATTTCTGACATTGTGTCATCATAGGAAGTGATTTTAATGCTAAACAATAAAATGCTTAAACAATAAACACACCTTATACCAGTACAGAAAGCATAAGCATGGTTCAGGTATAAAAATCTGTATGAATAGTCGACCTATTTATCATAGTTTCTAGTATCAAATTCCTTTTAACAACAGCATTTGAAGCACTATCCTCTAAAATACCATGAAGTTTTCTGACTTAACTTATTGCAACATTTATGCTCTTCAACTGGAAACTTGGCTGTTACTGAAGAAAAACCACATTTACCTCTTCCTGTTACGCTTTATAATGCAGAATGAATGAGAGGAAAAAAAGCTCTATTGTCACCGTCCAGCCATTCAAGCCATCTAAGTTAAGACATGCACGAGTCAAAACACGCATCATCAACCCATGGCAACCACTCGATGCATACTTTCATTTCTATAAAAACCGACCACAGAAAATGGTTTCTGTCAGTTTCTCACACAACATGCAGAGCTGTCTATATATTTTAACCTTTTACCATTTTCCATCGATGG
The DNA here is from genome assembly GCF_914725855.1 of Thunnus albacares. Taxonomy (NCBI): domain Eukaryota; kingdom Metazoa; phylum Chordata; class Actinopteri; order Scombriformes; family Scombridae; genus Thunnus; species Thunnus albacares. The sequence continues at coordinate 14,897,275 of NC_058108.1, read as the reverse complement.
GAAGTTAGCAAGATGCGGAGCTTTCACAGTCTGCAATTATATTAATATTTGAATGTAAACATGTTATATAGAGATGGGTAACAAACTAAAGGAAAAACATCATAAATGCAGATGCCTCTAAACAGGACACAAAGTTTCACTGAAAGGTTTTATAGTTTTAATGAGTATGATGCGATTCACTGTGTGAAAAGACTGCTTCCTTCCCTTTTCACTAGACCCTGTTCCCCAACTTTAGCATTTTTTGTGTTTATGATGTCAGGTCATACAAACAGCAGAACACAAACTTGTTTTAGTCATAGTTTTATTTATGTTGTGGTCTTTTGTGCAGATCATTATTCATTCAGTGAGCTCAACAGTGTGCATCATCAAGTCCTTAAAGCAGTTAGTGACTGAGGACTGTCATGCAGTGGCAGGAAGAGTAACGCTGTTTTCAAGCGAATTAAAGTTGGTGTAATTGCGTCTGTGTCGATTTGTTCCTTATATATTTAACATTTAAAGTCTTTCTGGGTTTGTTGTGTAAATTAATCTGTTTGTCTTCAGGATATAAAACCCAGTGAGTTTATTGGGGCTCTGTGGACTTTGACTGGGATTATAATCTGATAACTGTTCATCAGATGTTTCACTTTGACTTTATGTTCAAAGATTCAATAATTTAACCTGAATGTCAGAAAGACCGTCTGTAATTCAGCATAATAATCTGTAATAATCCAGTTCATGATGTCCTTTAGTTGTTTATATTTGACTAAATGAAGGAGAATTTAAAGTGCTGTGTTTAATGGTCTGATGAACTTCACGTACAATCAGGATTTATTGGGGCTGTTGATGTCGTGGACTTTAACTTCACAGCTGAGTTCACCTGAGATTAACATGAACAGATTATAGTTGCAGTTTAATGAGTTAGTTGTGATTTTATTCATTAATGTCTTTAAATCTCTTAGTTTAACATCTGTATTCATTTATAATCTGAGTTCCTCCAGTTGAAGCGTGTTGGAGGCAGAAACTGTTGTTAATCAGGTGAACAGATATGAGAATATAACATATCTGCAGATCCTGCACAGTTTTAATGGAGTTTGGTTTGATGTACTTGTTGATATGAGACTAAATGAATTTATTGGGTCGTTTATTGGCTCTGCGGACTTTGATTTGAAGGCTGAGTTGTGATAAAGCAGCAGGTTGATTAATGATCAAATATAATTTATCTCTTTCTAAAGTGAGTTTATTGTGACGTCCTGGTGATATAAGACTGAATTTACCTGAAGTGTCAGACCAGGTGTGTAGACAGAGGTCAAAGGGGACAGGTCAGTGTTTATCTGCTGCAGACTTTGGACACCAAAGATCTGAAGATCGTGTCAGTGAGCACGAATGGACAGGCGGCGCGGTTTACGATGGGCCCTAAACACAGCTTCAAGGGGACCCCGCTGGAGATCACGCTGCCCTTTGACCTCTCCAGGTGAGCTCACCTGTCTGACATCTTTAACTGTCTTCTTCACCTTCAATATAAAATATGCTGCATCCCTGCAGGAACCCAGTAGGGACAAAACACAATGTAGCTTCACAGTGATATATTTGCAAACCAGTTAAAAGACATTGATTTGTATGACAATCTACTATATTGGATGTGTACTAAATATTAACAGTACAGAAACAGTGGTCATCGGGTTATTAAAAATGTTCTCTACAGCAGGCAGCACATAGTTTCAGTCTTAAATGAAATGTACAACTTAATAATACAGCATTTTTTTGTATAGAAAATGTCTTTATCGACTCAATGATGTGACATATGAATGAAAAGTACACTGTACCCCAATGACAGTCAGTGATCTGCCTTTTACTTTAGCTTATCCTTGTTTTTCTTCACATATACTGTATATATTTTCAAATATCTGCAGTACTCCTCTCTACATCAACAGCACAAACAGCACAACTATAAATGTAAAACTCATTAAACTTATTACGATTGTTTTTTTAAGCCTACAAAATATACTCATACTAATTTATAACATACTGCTTTATGATTTTGTTACTGTATTATTTTTAAGATTTTTCAGGTTTACTTATTTAATTCCTCTGGTTAGTAACCATCTGCTAAGGGTTCCCCACAGACATTGTTGTGGACAAGGTCCACAAGTTTTGTAAACTTATCAGCTCATTCGTCAGTCTATCCTCAGGTTTTCATCCCCAGTCCGATGGTCAAATTGAGTGTATGAACCAGAGGCTCTCCAACCAGACTATCCCCCGTCCAGTGCTCCTATGAGTACAAACCTCCCATCTTTCCGGATTTTGAGCAAGGTTCCCTCTGTCCAGACCTTCAACCATCCTTCAACCAAGCCTGGCCATTGCTGCTACATTCCTCTGCCCACTACCAAAAACCAGCTGATTGGTGTTGTATCCCTACACCCTGGTAGTGCACCGCCAGAGGTTGTGACTATCGACCTGCAACATTCCCTTAAGTCACGCGAGTTGGCATTATGCTTTGCTGGTCGAGTTTGACATGTAAGCCCACCGAAAACTGTTCAACCTTCTTATCATTATTGGTGATCCGGCCTATAAGAAATGTTTCATCAGCGAACTTAATGATGGAGTTGGAACTGTTCCTGACCACACAGTCATGTATTTTCAGGTCTCAGGTGTTCAGAGCTTTGCCTGATCAAGGTCTGAGGACCAAAACATTGTCAATTAAGTGATGGTGAGTCCAAGTCAATGCATCTTTCTCACATGGGATGGAAACCCAGTCACCCTCCACTCAAAAGTATGCTTGTTACTTCACTGAAACATTTGAGTTTAGGAATTTCCCTCAAAGTAGTCACGGTCAGAGGTCTTAATGCATCTTTAATATGGGAATCATTTATATAATAATGAGAAATATGAGAGGAGGGATGGGAAAGGGTGTGATAACAAACACAGAAAACTGTGGACAGTTTCTAAAATTAGAACACAAATCTGGCTAAGACTGCAAGAACAGATAGTGAGAGAGGTTGGCTGTGGGCAAGTTGTGGCTTGTGGAATCACAGATCATTAATCCAAGGGAAGTAGACTCTTTCCTCTCTGCCAAGCCCTGCCCCCTCTGTCAAACAAATAGTCTCATGTTATCAGGTGTTCTTCTCAGTGGGCAGTTTAACTGTCAAACAAAGAAGAAAAAAAATGGAACATACAGAAGAAATATTTACTCATCATAAGCTGTTGCATATGGTCATGGGATGGTGAAAATTTGTCACTGATAAAAGGATAATGTCAGGTTAAAGTAAGGTTCAAGGTTCACTGAGGGGGGGAATGTTTTGAGCTTTTGAGATTCCCTGTCAAAATGTTAAAACAAATGAATGCTTAATGTGAATATTTTGGGGAGTACTGTGAGTGAGTCACTGGTAATAACTGCTTTTCTGTAGGAGTTTTATGATAACAGCCATGCTAATAATTGTCTTGCATCAACATTATGGGCTTACTTTAGCTTGAGGAGCACTTAATATAAGTGAGGTTAGCCACAGTGGCGACAGCAACTGCTGCTTAAAGATGGTGTGGTTGATTATGCCAGAACTTAATTACATGAAAGCACAAACAAGGTTAAAGTAAGGGCACAACAGCTATACCAGTATGTGGCTGATTCACAAAAGATCATGTTTTCAACACGTACAACCATTTCCAGCTATGCTGGTGGCATTTTCAGAGGAAAGAGAGTTGTCTAACTGGTTTTACAGAGCTGGGTATTCAAACAAAATTTTAAATAAAGGTTTGCACAAGACCTGATCTAGATCTATATGTGTTACTGCAGTATTACTAATAAAGTGAATGTCCTTTTCCTGTCTGGTCATGTGGAAGCTGATATAACTGTAAATGGAGGAAGTTCTACCTCGTCCTCTTTGTCTGAAACTGTGATGAATACACTCAGAAGAGCTTCTGTTTTATATGCCTTGAGAACTGAAAAGAGATTAAATGATATGTCTGATACTGGCAATGTGGATTAATTCTTAATTTAGACAAGACTAACTGTTGAGTGACAGAAGTGTGAAAGCATCACCAGGCTGTGACTGACCATCAGTGGTTCTAATTTAACAGTTTTAACTTCACAACATACACATACAGAGTTCAAAAGTCCAAAGCAAACTGTTTACAGCAAACGCAGTACAGTGACTGTATGTGGAGCTTATGTCTTGCTTGTGTGAAGCATGAACACTGAACATGAGCTCCTCCTTGTGTTCACCTTCATTTCTTCAATCATTCAGACATGCAGACTGCATTCGCAAAAATCAAAAGAAATATCACTCAAAAGAACAAATTATGAATTCTATGAATTTCTACATATGGATGTCTCAACAGGAAAAACAATGCATGCTGACATAAAAGTATGTACAGAGTTACCAGTTCCCATTATAAATTCCTCCATCACAGTCAGCAGGATTTTCTGTTAGCAACGCTTATTTTATTTTTTTATATTTTTATTTCTTCTTTGGTTTGTTGTTGTAGGTTTACACATTCACCATGGCAAAATGTTTTTTTTAATTATAGCAATATATTCTAGTCATGCTTGTCATGTATCTATCGTCTAGTCATGTTTTTATTGTTGTTGCTGTTGCTGTTCTGCTTCTCTTCCTCCTCAACCACTCCTATGCAACATAGAATGCAATGACTTCAGCTGCAAATGAACTCATTAGAGAAAACTGTGTGACCTTGTTTTAAAATGTCATACAGAAAAAGTAGTAGTAGTGGTATTGTCATTACTACTAAAGTACTGCTATTTTAAATAATACAAGCTTAAGTTGTGATTTACATGCTAGTTTACCAAGTTGGTCATTTCAGTACCTGTGCAGCTCACTAACAGCTCACTAACCAAAATTTCATGAATTAAAAATGTATTTAAACAGTGATTCAGCAGCTCTCTGTGGTTTTGAATTGAACTGACCGTTGGATCACTATATGTTTCACAGTGATGATCACATCTGATACTGAGGAAGTGAGGAACCTGACCCTCTAGTGGACTTCACTGGAACATCACTGATCTCTTTCCAATCACAGGATTGCTGAGGAGTGACTCCAGGATTCATACTGTCGACTTTAAAAAAGGAAACATTTTCTTTACATCTTACAAACTCACAGTGTGCAGTATGGCGAGTCATATTGTGAAGATTGTCCCTTCATATTTGTTTACACACTGTGTTTGTGTTAATAGTTTTAATTAATACAATACAATTACATGTACATACAGTTTCCAGTCCTTGTCATATGCAAATAATGTTAATCAGATGATTGGATGATAAGAGGACTTCTTCATTAGTTCATTTCAAATACATCACAGTTAGTAAACCAAATCACTGTGGCACTGCTTTAGGTTAAAGGGCTGGTTAACACAAATGAAAAAACAAAAAAATCTTATTGACCTGTAGTCATATCTAACCATGCAGATAGTTCTGTTTTCATTTTTAATTGCTTTGAGCAACACAAGTGAAACTTCATTCATTTCTTTTGTACTTTAGTGGAGGAGAAATCTTGAATGTGGATTTTTCAATACACTGAAGAAATTAAACCAAAACTATCTGCATGGGTTGGTAGTTATGTGAGGAAATGTGTTTTTCATATATATATATATATATATATATATATATAATTTGGGTGAACTGACCCTTTAACCAAGTGTTGTGATTACACTGTAGCATCTGTGTAATTCTTTGTTTTTAATGTTTCCTCTGCAGAGTGTGTATCACATCCTGCAGCGAACATACTGAGTGTGAGTGCTGAGAGCTGCATCTTGCTGTGTTCTGTGGAGAAAGCTGAAGAGATGACACTGTTGTGGTACAAAGACGAGGAGATACTGAACCAGAGCAGCTCTGCTCTCTCTCTGCCTCTCACTGTACACAAGCAGGATTTCAGCTCCTCTTATAGATGTGTGGCTGCCAACGCTGCTGAAAATAAGACTGTTGTAGCTGATATAAAGACATTCTGTGGACAAAACAACACAGACAACACAAGTATTCAATCTTCTGTTTCTAAAGGTTCATACTCTCAATGAAACATGTTTCAGTGTATTTTACTGGTGTTCATGTTCAATGCGTCTGACAGGTGACAGTAACACATGTCTCTGGCTGTTCATCGTGGTGTTTGGGAGTTCTGTTGCTGTTTTTTGACAAACGTGAAGAGAAAGAGAGACACTGTGACAGCTGCACCATCAGCTCTACACTGAGCAAAAATCATCTTTCAGAAGACAGAGTGGAGCTAAATTGATGAGCTCTTCTTTTGTGTGACTCCATCATTTATAAATCAAAAAGAAAACAATCCAACTGACATTTTCAAATGAACTTGAAAAATGAAGTGGTAAGGTTCATCATTGTAACACACTCTGCTGGTTATGTTTCTTTGTCTTCAGTTTATCAACTTATCATCAACAATTTAAACCAAAGTTCTAAATATAAATAAGAGTTTACTGAATGATTGCACGTGACTATTGGTGTGTGACACTGATGAGAAAACCTTTTCTGTGGGCCAGTTAACACAAGTGGGTAACACGTGGTATTCAGCGGCAGTCACAGTTTACTGTGCTTTGTGTCATATGATCCATGATGTGGTCAAACAACCACAGTTTGAAAGAGATGCTCTAGCTGCACTTTGATTTCTGCTCAGACGTGACATGAACAAGCAGCCAAGCAGGGTCAGAGGTCACCATGGAGTTATACGTGAGGATTACCATCTTTTTTATAGGTAAACTTTTAACTACATAACTGATGTGATGGCTTTTTACCTGATCAGGGCGTCTGAAGGGTGGAATGATATATTTTATATATTATATAATTATATATTTTTGTGATTTTAGAGGTCTTTTTAAATGAATGTGTGCAGTGTTGTTGTACTGTTTGATAACTGTATGACAGTTTGTATTATTAAAAGACTGGTAACGCTTTTTTTTTTTTTTTTTCAAATTTTACAAGTCCCTTCATTTTATAATAAATTGCTGAGTAATGGTAATTTAACAGTAAATGTTTAAGACATTTTACAGAATGGTGGAATTTGTTATGAGTTATAAGAAAAAACAGAAACAAGAGTTAAGTTAGTTTAGTTGGTAAGTGGTAAATTGTTAATTAGCTAAATTTATTTTCAGTGCGTAGTTTTGTGTGTCAAATGTATATATATTAGCATAAGAGTTTTTAAAAAAAAATAAAAGTAGCTGGCATTTATTTGAGCTATTAAGAAAGAATGTGTGTAAATAACTGAGAAAGAGCAGCAATGTCTGTGTAGTCTATGATGTGTCATTTTTAAGCTAAACTGTATTGTGGAATTAATGCAGTTTAAGCATGAATTTTGTATGACTAAAACTTTAAAAAAAGGTTTGATCAGCTACAGTATCTCTAAACCAATATGAACATTCAATGTACTGCTGTGGCAGATCATATTTAGACATACAGTTTTTGTGGACACTGCTACGACATCACAGATTTGAAGGTTTTTAAGTAAAAGCTTCTAAACTGAGGAATCACATGTACAGAACAGAAGCAGTGTGCAATCATCAGTAAGCATCATTATCTATAGTCTATAATCTATCTATCATTTAATAGTTCCTTAATCTCAGAGGAAGTGCCAGCATTGTTACGAGATAGAAGGAACACAAAACTGTTTGGGATGAATCAGAGATATACAAAGTCTGATTTATGCTTCAAATGTTATCACTCCATTGAATGTGCATTATCAGTGGTTCTCAGCCTCATAGATATAGGTTAGAAGGGACCTGCTACACCTACTAGTAGGTTCAGCAGGGTGTTATCATCATTACCTTTGAGTTACAGAAACCATCTAGTGGATAACGCCAATTCAATCGAGTGATAACATCTGAAACAGGTGGATTGATATATTTCAATTGTCACGAACTGGCTCAAATTCAGTGACAAAAAAGGGAATCACGCATGAATAAAGTTCCTAAAATGACATTTATTGTCAACTTAAGATAGAATATAATAATAATAATGTTAGTCAGGTAGGTCAACTCCTAAATTTAAGTTTTGGCCCCAAAACAAAAAATAAAATAAAGGTATTTTATATTCTCAACCAGAATTATATTCCTAGCACTTTTGGGTAGGCTTTGAAATAGCCTTTAGACAATTGTGTAGAGAGATAATATTAGAATAAAATATGTTTTAATACTCAAATTAACATAGAAGATCCAAGTATATAAAGTCCAAAAGCACACAGAATATATGATTAAATCCATAAAATATCAGAAAGAAAGAAAAATATAAACAAAGTATACAAATTTATGACAAAAAGGAATGATATGAAGTGTGGGCTGCTTTGCATCAGGCTAATGTGACTCCACATTGTATTTACTAAACAGGACATCATCTGTAACTCCAGCATCATTTTGAGGAGATGGCAGTTACTCACTATGCACTAAATCTCAACTGTTCTGTAATGTGTGAAAATAATTAGCAAGCACATGAAAGCTGTTCATACATTGATTTATGTCCTCTTAAGTGTACAAAATGCACTGCAATAATTAATCATGTTCAACAGCTACAAACAGCCCTCACTGTTCCCCAGCACACACACATAACGATATAACTTTCCTATTATCAAGTTTTCTTCTTTCTTTGCAATTATATCAACAGAAATATAATTGTGATTTTGAGATACAATAAACAACTTTAAGACACTTGATAAGGAATGTTTTAGAGCAAGACGTGTATGCCAGTGTCTCTGCTCGCTCTTTGTGGTATCACTTACATTAAAGTCTGTTGACACAGTTTGAAAAAATGATTAAATGTAATGTGTAATTCAGGCTGCAGGGCTCTGTTGTGTTGTATATCCTATATGGTTCACTTCCTCGACATCTGATTCATGACATTTGCTCGAGTATAATCATTATTTATAGTGTTTCACTTCATTGCTTTTCAGATTGAAATGATGATATCATGGCTTCATATGATCATCACTCTAAATATTTTTTGCATCAGATTAAGCCGAGCTCTCTGCAAAGGAATGTATCATCCTCGGAGAAGAGGGTAATCAGTTTTTCGCTGGCATCGCTTCCTTTTTTTCGCACCATGTCAATCACGTCTCGTGCTTTGTCTCGCCTGGGTTTGGCCATGGCTGCCTCCCTCTCAGCATCAGTTATAACCCCGTGTCCCAGAAGTTCATCCAGCAACTTGTCCAGAACAGGATAAGACACTCTGTAGATAAATGCTGACCTAACAGTTAGCAGCTTCTCTTCTGCTGAGATGTTGTCTCCCATCCTTGGCAGATTTTGAACTGATGAAGCACCTGAAGATGAAGCTGAAAAAAGAATTTGATTCAACAACAGAGGCCAGCTAGAAATGGGAAGAATTTCCATAACTCAATGGGAGCTCTTCCATGACAAAATCATTTCAACTCTTTCAACAGCCTGACAGGATAGAGTGTGAGTGTGTGACTGATTGACAAGCTACAATTTCAGCTTTGATGGTATTATTTCACTTTTATGAGATAAGGCTTCCAGGATGAGGACTTTCTTTTTCTTGGATTATCTCTGGGAAACGTATCGACAAGTTTGTAAGTGTGTTGTATGTTCAAAAAAGTCTTTTTCCAAAAACATGTATTGGAAAAGAAGGGATGTCTCATATTAGGACCAGTATGGTAAATCAGGCTTTGGATACACTCACAATACTTGTTAGTGGGATCAATTAATTGTTGGTGTGGGTCTTTTCAGGGGATTTGTTATAATAGAAAAAATATCAGCACTTACCCTTTAAGATTAGGTTAATAAGATTAGGTAGTGTTTATGCTAAAGGCCCTAATTCTTATATAATCATATAAGTCATAACTTGTCAAAATTTCATAAAATTCCAGGAATGTCATGACAGAAGAAGTATGAACACTGAACACTTTCAAAAGCCACTGCATGTGCATGGCTGCATATGGTGTTATTTGGTGCTCTATCGACTGAGTGACATTGTATTTACCAGGCAGATGAAGGCAGTGCTGCCAGACTTGTGCACTGTCTGGATCTCGCAACATCAGAGTCACTTCCTCTGTGCTCGTCCTCAGGATGATCTCATACGACGCGTGGTAATTTGGGCCGTAATTGTCAGAAAAATGTGCACGCTGAAATGAAATGAAGTGGAAACATGTCATTATACCATATGTTGGGGTTTGACTTGTATGCAGAGGCAGCAGAAGTTGTGTTTGATGCTCATACTCACTGGTGGCTGTATTTTATAGCTGTCTGGGTCACTACAGAGGCTGTAATATTGTTCTTTGTAGAGAAGACAGCAGGAGGGGGCCTTGATGAACTCAGATTCTGTATGTTGTGCTTTTACCTTCAGTGATATCAGAACATTTTGTTAGAGGGTTTAACTTTATTACTCACAAAGATGTCACTGTTTGAAGTTTCAGTCTTGAAACATGAGGACATTACCATTACTCGCCACAAGAGGACACAATGTGCTAACAAGCAGATACTTAACAGTGCTTTTGAGGTGATGACATGAAGCCTAATGATCAGATTATTTGAATACAAGTGTATTAGAAGAGTGTATTATACTGATGGTAAACTATGATGTGACAGAGGGTTTTACCTCCAGCAGAGGCACGTTGCTTGGTAGCAGAATCACACTGAGGATTTGTTTCCCTGAGCGGAGCGGTGGTCGCAGGAACAGCAGGACTTGGCCATATACTGGTTTCGTCATGAAATTTAGAAACCTCTTGATGAGATCCCAGACGATGCCAAAGGAAGAGAGGTGAGGGACGTCCACAATCACGTGGGTGTCAGTAACCTCCAGCGGCTGTATGATGCTCATGCCATCGTCAGTGATGTTGACGACAGCGAGGCTTTCAGAGACCAGTGCTGTGAATATGTAGGACCCTCAAATTAGCCCCATAACAGTTTCACTCAGTGTCATTTCCATCGCAGCATGTATACTACAAAGTACTGTTACAGACTTTAGGTACATAAAAGAAAACACTATTTTCTGTTGGTTTAATGTGTGATCACAGGGCGCAATAGTGTTCTTACCAGGTTCAGGTTCACAGTGTGGGAGATGGAGCTGACGGATAGAGTCCTCAGCACACTCGATGCTGAACAGCGGTCCTGCAGGCACCTTATGAGCTGGCTGGAGGAGCATGTCATTCCAAATCAGAGTCCTGTACATGACCTCCCCCTCATGAGTCACATTAAACCCCAGTCCAGTCAAAGAACACTGGAACAAACCTGGACCGGGGAAAATGAACCTGTAAAACACAGAACAGTGGAAAATACTCCCATCAGCCATCATTGATGGTAAAGTTCAAATCCAAATTAGATAATCAGATATTGTGTTCATTAATAAAAGCCTACCTGCTTAATTTCTGTTTCTACAAGTCTTTTTTTCCCTTATATACCTGTACAAGCTATATTTAATGCACGTTTCTTTTTACAAACACAAACTGCCTTGTGGTTCTTGTAAATTCCATTCATGCTCTGTTTACGCCTGTTTTTCAGAGGTGGAGAATTTTCTGTGCAAAACTGACTTTCGCAAACAGCACAATGTTAGTAAATGTTAACGTGTCTCCTCCAATTACTTGTGCTGTCCTCAAATAAACGCATATGCCAAGAAGAGAGAGGTGCACCATCTGGCCCTGAGTGTACTATGAAAAACTACAACCTGTTTTTGTTTTTAAATAAATATTGTAATGCTAATGGTACAAAATGATGTGGAATGCATAGTTTTTTGTCAAAAACATCAAATATAGATTGATCTTTGGTCTAAAAAACTGAAAATTTCCATCATAATTTCCTTGAGTCCAAAGTGATGTCATCCAAAATCCAAAAGTATACAATTTGCAATCATGTGAGACAAAGAAAAATAGCAAATCCTCATATTTGGGAAGCGAGAACCATCAAATGTTTGTTATTTATGCTTGAAAAATGACCTGAACAATTAATTTTTGGTTGATTGACTAATCCATTAATTGACTAATTGTTGCAGCTCTTGTTTAGAATAACAACTTGAAAAAACATCAAACTAGGAGGAATACTGTGAATTGTTGTGTAATGATATTTTGTACTTGTATGAAATGCCGATTCTTTCTGTTGTCACCTCAGGTATGAAGCTTGACTGAGCCTGGAATCCAAAAAGACAAAAACATTTTTTAAAAATGAGTTTGTTTGTTCACAGTGATAGCATCTTGTAGTGCAGTGCTATGAAACAACCAGAAATACTCACAGGATCCATTTTAGGCTTCACTACTCTGGACAGGGTCAAAGAAGATACAGCGTAAACAGTGAACGCTGGGTAGAGAGGCTCGGTGAAGGTGGTGTGGAAAGTATGAAGGAGAGTTTTTGTGTCACCAGACAGCCAGTAGAAAGACAGGATACCAGCTGGCCAGTCCAGAAACAAACCCAGTCTCCTTGGTCTGGCCAGGAATGCTTGGACATCAATGATGGGGGCAGGAATAAATGTCTCTGTGTGGCCGTGACGGAAAGAATAACCGTTCCACACAGTGATATTGAAACACCAGGCCTTGTTGCTCCGGTCAATTTCTGTGTCCCACCGTCCTTTCCTCTCTATACTCTTATATGCCACACCAATATTCACAAATCCTTTCCACTCCACTTCCCAGTAGCAGCGTCCAGTCAGGCCCTCTCTACACAGTACTTGGCTCTCTTCATCAAATCTCTCTGGGTGATCAGGATATGGCTGCTTCTCTTCAGTAAACTTCACTTCCCTGTTGCACTCAGACAGGAGGAGGTGTTCATTAACTGTGTTGGGATCATATGTGAGATCACAGGCATCTATAAAAGAAATAGAGAGCATGATGGTTAGGTTTCAGTCTTGTCTGTCAAACAATGAAAACTGACAGAGTAGAAATTCAGTGAATAAAAAGCTTACACTTGTTCAGATGCTGTGGGTTTACCCAGTGCTCTTCATCATGCTCCACACTGAGGAACACAGAGGAACAGACAGTGAGAAAGTGCCTTTACCGTGGCAGTCATTAAAATGGACATCAGATATTATTACAAATTAAACATGAGGCTCACATTTTCTCATGCCATAGCAAATTAAGTTTGCATTCTATCCTATTATGCAACATTTTATAATTTTATAAACAGACCTAGAGAATGTTTCTTATTTCACAAGTTAATAGGAAATTCTGACAATTCTTGTCTTAAGTTAATTATACTTGACTAAATAAAGATGAAGTACATGCCATCGGTACTTAATTGTGCTGATGATGAATGTTCAATTTAAATGATAAATATTCTTCTGCTCAGATCTCACATTCAGGTAAGAACTTAAATTACAGGATGCCAACATTAATTTCTTTTCAGGTTTTGAAGTCTTGCAGCTAGCAGAGAATACACTCAGTTGCCATTTTATTAGGTGCACCCAGTTAAAACAAATGAATCTAATACAACAGCCTGGCAGTGGTGGAAGAAGTAATCAGATCCTTTACTTAGCCTAATTACCAATACAGCAATATAAAAATACTCCATCAGAAGTAAAAGTCCTGCATGAAAAATCCTACTAAAGGACATAAATATTAGCAACAACATGTACTTAAAGTAAAAGCACTTGTTCTGTAGTGACTGATCTGTGATTATATGACATCATTATTTTTATTAATAGTGAAGTGAATAGTAATAGTTTCAACGACTTTATACATAGTGTAGTCCAGTGGTTCCCAACCTAAGGGTCGGGCCCCTCCAAAGGGTCACCAGATATGTCTGAGAGGTCGTGAGATGATTAATGGGAGAGGGAAAAACGTTCTGATACACAAAAAAAAGTTCTGATACACAAATCTGTTTTCAGTTTTTGGCCTTTTTCTCTAATCTCTGATTTTTGGTGAAATATTGGATCATATGAACATTTAGGGAGGGGAGGGGAAAATCACTATTTGGTGAAGCTGTTTTACCTTGCGAGGCAGCTGGATTCACAAGATCACGACATCACGCGATAACCTCAAGTTATGTGCTTTGAACCACTGGTGGTTCAGACCAATCAGCATCCTATGAGGGGATCTTGTGATCCCATGAATCCAGCTGCCTCTCAAGATAAGACTGTGATAGACAGATGGTTCATCCATCACCTACCGAGTATTTTTTGAAAGTGCCTGTTCTTTTCCAAACAGTTTCCGAGAATGACTTCTCAGATGGTTCTGTGTAACAAACCATCTGGTGTCAGGTTAGGAGCTGTTAAAAACTCATAGGCTACGTTCACACTGCAATCCTCAGTGCTCAGTTTGGATTTATTGCTCAGGTCCGATTTTTTTGTTTGGCTATTCACATTATATTTAACTCTATCTGTCAGCGCCTCTCCACAAGACTCTCATGGCAAGAGACTTAGTTCAGACAAGTGACGTAAAAGTTGCACAAATTCCGTTATGACTGTTCAGACTGAGGTTGCATTGCAAAAAAAAAAAAAAAAAAAAAAAAAAAAAAAGACCTGTATCTGATTTAGGACCACATATGAAAGTGGCCCAAATTAGAATTGAAAAGATCAGGTTCCATGTTTGTGCTGTTCAGACTGTTATGAAAAAAAACAAAACAGGTCTGAGTCACATAGGAGCAAAAATATCCCAAAAAAGTATTGGGATGAGACATCTGAAATGTGACCCTGACTACACACTCCTTTTCGTAAGACGTCAAAAAGCCAAAAAGGTTTGAAACCACTGGTTACATCTTTAACAATGTGTTGTACTTTAAAAGCTTGTTATTATTATCCATTGTGTCAAATCTTCATCTGAAAAGTAACTAAAGCTGTCAAATATATGTTGTGGAGTAGAAAGTACAATATTTCTCTCTGAAATGTAGTGGAGTGGAAGTATGAGGTAACATCAAAGTACAAGTACAAGTACAAGTACCTCAAAACTGTACTTGAGTACAGTAGTTGAGTAAATATGCTGAGTTACTTTCCACCACTATAGCCCTGAAACAAATCCTACACGTTCAGTTTTGTTGAATCTGTTTAACAGAAGTGTAAATTACAGCCTCCAAAATGACAGTAAAGTTGAATTAACACCTTTAAACACATTAAAAGCTCAACATGATACTTTGTAAGGGCTATAAAGATATGACGTGAATCGGCCTCCAAGCAGAGGGTAATTCTTGAGTTACTTTCAGTTCTTTAAGCTGTAAACAAAGAACATGCTCTTTTCCCGTTTAGTGTGCACTAGCCTATCCTCAGTACCCCAGTACCTCAGTTGTTTCTTTCCAACAGTCAGTTAAGTTTGGACATGAATACAGTTTGAAGCCAGACCTGTTTCAGTCTGTAACGTTACTCGACAGAAATGCGCACTCTGTTAATGTGCTGCCATTTTAGCTCGTAGTTTGAAGCGAAATGAAAATCGCGTTTTGCTGTAAAATAACTGGTGAGCTGTCGTTTTTTAACGTTACTCTTACAGACATTTTTCAATATTTTCCTACCGCTGACTTAACTGAAACACGGTGTTGCTTCAGCCTCCTCCTATATCTGTCGTCTCGACAGCTTGAGATGACGCAACCGCTGCCGCATGTTTATAACCAGCCTGCCAGCTTCCTCTCTGCTGCACAGAGCACACACCTCTCAGAGAAGTGCTTTTTAAAGGGCCAGTTCAAAAAAAAAATTCTCACTGACTTACTCATTAGCCGGTCATGAAAGAAACACTGAAATAAATATCATAAGAACAGAAGAAATCATCTCAGAACTCCCCCTGAAAACAACATATCAGCGCATAAATTGTGCATCCAACGGACTGCAGCTATACTCTATTTACTCTGGGATGGTCAGCAGAATAAGTTGACAGATCATATGATATAATCGCAGGAAAACACTACCCTAAAACTGCTGTCTGTATTTGGGAAATGAAACCTTAATTTAAGGTCGGAACTCTACAGTTTACTAACCTGAGTTTTTCCAGTCTACATTTTGGGTCCTCCAGTCTTTCAGAAAGTAGCTTCACTCCTGATTCTCCTGGGTGATTGTAGCTGATATCCAGCTCTCTCAGATGGGATGGGTTGGACCTCAGAGCGGAGGCCAGGGAGGCACAGCCTTCCTCTGTGATCCCACAACATGACAGCCTGCAGAGAAGAGGGTTCTCACTAAAAAAATACCACACCTCACCCTGTATTGCATGTTGCATAATATCTGATCAACGTATGAGTCCAGGATGTGTACCAGTACCTCAGTATCTCCAGCCTACATTTTGAACTCCCCAGTCCAACAGAGAGCAGCTGCA
Organism: Thunnus albacares; assembly: GCF_914725855.1. Classification (NCBI taxonomy): domain Eukaryota; kingdom Metazoa; phylum Chordata; class Actinopteri; order Scombriformes; family Scombridae; genus Thunnus; species Thunnus albacares. The sequence goes on along the minus strand of NC_058108.1, from coordinate 14,881,132 downwards.
CTCCTAAATCCTGCAGATCATTGCGGCTGAGGTTGAGCTCTCTCAGCTGAGAATTTGAGCTGAGCACCGAGGCAAACACTTGACAGCATTTACTTTTCAGGAGACAACCGGGCATGCTGCAATCAAGACAAAAATGAATAAAAATTCAACATTTTTGCTAACAAGAGAACATTATGTGAGGATGATGCTGTCACTATAGGCAAGGCAAGGCACATTTATTTACATACTGTAGTACATTTCATACCCAGAGGCAAGCCAAAGTACACAGGCAAAAACACAAAAAACAAATGATGAAAACAATAAAAGTAGACAAGCACTAAATACATGTACCTGAATTCCTCCAGTTTACAGACTGGACCGATCAAGATAGTGGGAATAATAGTCAGCAGACTTAGTTCATCGTTGACATCATCATACTTTTCCTTCTTCTCCACTTCTTTAGAAAAATATCCACTATAATCTTGTGGGTAACTGTATATGCAGTCAGTCAGGTCCAGCGCTCTCAGGGATGATTGTTTTAATTGTAGCAAATTTGTCAGTGTGTGACAATGACGGAAATCCAGAGAAAACCCAGACAATCTGTACAAAACATCACATCATTTATAAACAAGGTGTAGTGACAGTCTGTCAGAGGTTCAAATGTACTGGGATGACTTCAGTTAATAAACACACACACAAACTCTAGTAATTATAACCGAAAACTTCTCACATTTTAAATCGACGGTGCACAAAAGTCTGGGGAATTAGTTCAGATTTTGACCATAAACTGACCTCAGTATCTGAAGTTTGCAGTTAGGACTTCCCAACGCAGCAAAGAGAATATCAGGAAGAGAAACGTTGGCGTTAGAAAAACACACCAGGCAAAGCTCCCGCAAGCAAGAGTCTGGTGACTGAAGAATGGAGAGTAGTATCGCAAAGGGTTTATCACTCAAATGGCCACTCTTGAGTCTGTAAACCAGAAGGAAAGCAACAACAGAAAAAAAGATGAACTCTACAGTGAAATCTTATAAATATGTATAAATATATATATGATAGATTCTCACGATGCTATATGCACCATCTTTTGATGCTTATAATTTAAAGCTGGACTGTGGGACTTTTTCTGGCAGTGATAATAATTACAAAAACACTGTTGACACTTATGTCATAGGCTCCACCTTAGCCTACTCTGTTGCTACTGTTGCAGCTGTAAAACGGTGGATAAATTGTTTTGATCATCACACATTCCTCGCAAAATGACTCATTTCACTATCAGAATTTGATCCATTCGGTCTGATAAACTTTGTTCTAAAAAAAGCTGCACGATTAAATTATTTTATCTCCATTCAGTTAGTTGCTCGGCTGGTGGAAGTCTGGTGCACACTTTTCTCAAGGGTGTATGACTAAGCTTTCCAAAATGTACAGAGACAAGGAGAAGGAAAGACCCTTCTACGTACTATACATGGTAAGTTGTAAGCTAACTACAGCAAAAATCTGTATGGTCCATAAGTGATTTTCACCAAATAGATAGAGACTGCAAAACCTCTCATGTGGTCAAACCTGCAAATATCATAACACAGTAATTCAACTCACATTCAGTCTGAACACACCTATTTGCATTAAATCAGAATTTACTTTATATGGTACTTACACTGCCCGCTTGCAGTTCTTCATTGGCAGGATAAGTTTCTCAACCCCCACCAATGGTGTCATGCATTTTGTCAAGTCAAGTTCATCAATCAGTTCCCTGGATATTTGCAGCATGGTGGACATTACTGAGCAGTCAATGGGTGAGAGTCTTGCTCCTGAATGTAGAAACATTCTGATGTCATCCTGGAATCTCTCTTCTTTTAGCTCATACTTGCAGAGGAAAAGATTCATGCACCTCTCCTGTGGGATGTTTCCTGCATGAAAATTTCGAAGGTATCTCTTCATCTCCTCAACAGTCTCTGAGCTGCTCTTTGTCTGTGGTAGTAAACCTTGTAGCATTTTCTGGTTGGACTCCAGTGAGAATCCAAGGAAGAAGCAGAGAAACAGGTCCAGCTGACCTTTCTCACTCTGCAAGGCCTTATCCACAATCCTCTTCTGCAACTCAAGCAAGTCCAGATCTGTAGGGTCAACATCGAGGAAAGACTTCAAAGTGCTGATGTTCTTTGTCATGCAGCAGTGGAACATGTAAAGAGCAGCGAGAAACTCCTGACAGCTTAAATGCACAAAGCTGAACATCTTTTTCTGATACAGCCCATGTTCTTGCTTCAGGATTTCTGAGCAAAATCCACAAAACATTGAGGCCCTGTCGACATCAATGCCACATTCTCTGAGGTCCTCTTCGTAAAATATGATGTTTCCTTTTTGCAGCTGCTCGAACGCCAGCTTGGACAGATTAAAGAGCATGGCAGCATTCTGTGATTCTGAGCTTTTCTTCCCATACTTCTGTGTTGTTCTGTGTGTTTGAATTAGCAAGTAATAAATGTACAACTCTGTCATTGTTGTGATCGTTCGACTCCTCTGGTCACCCCATCCTTTCTGAAATACCTCAGCGGTGATCCAACAAAAGACTGGGATATGGCCCATGAAACAGAAGCTTATCATCCCTCTGAGACAAGACAGGATTTCTTTGGCTTTCTTTGGATTAGCACTGAATCTCTTCATGAAGTATTCTTCCTTCTGTCTGTCAGTGAACCCTTGCACTTCTGTCATCTGGTCAATGTACTTAGAGGGAATCTGACTGGCTGCTGCAGGTCGGGAAGTTATCCAGAGCAGAGCGTTCGGCAGCAGGTTCCCTTTGATGAGGTTTGTCAGCAACACATCCACTGTTGATCTCTGATGTTCGTCACTCACTCTCATGGTCCCATCAAAGTCCAGTGGAAATCTGCTTTCATCCAAACCGTCAAAAATTAACAGCACTTGCTTGTTAACAAGTGTCTGTGTATCTTCTAGCGGTTTCAGTTCAGGGTAGAAGTGAAGAAGGAGTTGCAGAAGACTGTACTCACCCTCTTTGAGCATGTTCAGTTCTCTGAAAGGGAGCACGAAGATGAAATAAATGCTCTGGTTGGATTTTCCCTCTGCCCAGTTTAGGGCAAAATTTTGGACAGCAACTGTCTTGCCAATGCCGGCAATCCCTCTTGTCATCACTCTTTTGATGGCTTTGTCTTTTGCGGGTTGTTGCTGGGAAATGTTCCTTCCTGGTTTGAAGATATCCAGGCAGTCAATCTGTTGATACTCTGAAAATGGTGACGCCTGGTCCGGGAGTTTAAACTGATCGAGAATCTCATGTGGTTGGCAACCATATTCCTCAGCCTGTTGAGTAATGTAGAGTCTTGTGTAGACATTTTTGAGCTGCGATTGACTGGCTGACGTGCCCTCGTATATGAATGTAAACCTTTCCCTCAGATGGGCTTTAAGCTTCTGTTTAACATTCTCTGTGATTGCATTCCCTTCCATGTCTGCAGATCCTTCACCACATCCAGAAAGTCTTTCTGCATCTCTGCCCTTACCACCCCTGCTCTCTGTTTCAGTGGTGTCCATCTGATGTGGACCTTGGTTGTCCACATATAAAGATCGTAACCTGAAAGTGGGGAAAAAATAAAATAAAATATATTGTGTATCATCACACACATCAACACAAACAACTGTATGGGAATAACTTTAGCTCTATATCACTTTTGAAATGACTTTGATTCATCACTTTCAGGCTGACCAGCAGCAGTTTGTATAGTAAAACTACATGCTCATCGTTTGAAGGGAGTATCTGATACAAGCTTAATAGCATACTAGATGACTTTGAATTGGAGCAGTACTTGGGCTGCGACTGATGACGTTTCACAAGTCCACAAGAAGGTACAGACAAGAACGCAGATTGGCGAAGGCCTTATTATGTCTCTTTTGCTCAGCAGCAGCCACTGTGACCAGCTGTGGCAGATACAGGATAATTAAAGGCCTTTCTCAATGTCATCAGGCAGGGCCCAAGTCCAGTCTCAATTACAAAACCACATTTACCTAACAACAGTCCAAATGCCAGAGGTGTTCTTGCGCCACCCTTTACAGTATATGGGGAGTGTATTGGGAGCTGATGTGTAAACTAAAACCCCAAGAACTGCACTGATACATTTCATCCATGGTATAAACTTGGACAACACTATCTCAGCATGCATTTCACATTGGTCACCAGATCAAGGACAGCCAAGCACATAACTAAAAGGATTATGACTTTGGACTTCAATTTGCTTAGAATGCAGGTTTGAACCTGATTAATGTGTATAAACAAAGACCTTGAATTTCCCTTAATTTCCTGAGATTCTCTCTTTAAAGTTATCATTTGATGAGTGAGCAAGACCACCAGCAGGATACAATAAATATGTCTTTTTACTTTTGTAATAAAACTATATAAATATTTATCTGTGATATGTTAAAATATAGTATAATAGCATAAGAAGAGCCATGAAGTCACAGTTTGCTAACAATTAGCCACCATAAGCAACCGTTCATACCAGACCAAGTAAGGCTGTAGCAGCAAAACCCCTGAGTTTACTGAACTGAGCCCAGCTGTGTTTTATTGCACATAAATGAGACCTTTATCCTCAGAAGTTTATGTTAGTTCTTCTTTCAAATATTGCATAGTCTTCCTTTAAAGCTGTGTTTTCAGCATGTTGTAATGTGTATTATAGACTGGTATCTTACCTTTCCTCTAACAGACTTGCACCACTGGGGCCTTTCGTTGGAGGATCTACATCCTCTGTGCTCTTCGTCTTTCCATCTTCCTCCCCATCCTTCTGTGGTGACTCAATCACATCTACTTCCTCATCCATCTGATGTTTTCTCGCAGTGCCTGCCATCTTTTGTAGAAACAGGGAGCGGTACTATAGTTAAAGCCGAGCAAAACTAAGATGAAAGTTGAAGTGTTTGAGTAAATAACACAGAAAATAATGAGATGCAGAGGGGAAGAAGAAATGGTATGCTTCACAGTTTTTCCTGTAATAACAGAAATATCACTTACTGACTTTATTACTAACAGTGTGCTGCTTACTCCGACATGTCTTGGTCATTGTGATACGTACAGCATACCGTTTAGATAACTATAATGGTACAGTGAGTATTTTAAACACAATGTTACATCATTATTTCAGTAATGTGACTCTTGTTGACACAATAGAGCTATCTTATCCTAAACCAATAATCATTTTATCATGATATAACCTGTACTACCTGAACATGATATAACCTCTACTGTACTGTGGAAATAAACTACATCTCTGTTTTACATCAACAACTGCAATCTGGACACAGATAGAAAGCTGAGCATAAACTTCATGTGTAGATTCCATGCACTCTAAGACAAAACCACAAACAGCAGTCTTCATAAATCATTAAAAACACAATGATCTATTAATAGCTTGTTGTTTTAATTAGACCAGAGCATTGAAGCACAGAATTAACTTAATTACAGTTAGGTTTGAGGTAGGTATGTCAGACGACTTACTTACAGGTTTGTCTGTGTGGATTATTTATTGCAGCATGGCTAAGACTGGTAAAGACAACGCTTTAAATTTGTAAAACATGTGAAGTCTGGGGACCAGCTCCACCCTGTTCCTATGTCTCCCTCACTGTGGACTGTTGACCTCACAGAGTAACAGACTGCGATATAGCCTACCTACAGGTTTACAGGGTGTGGATATTGCACACTATTCAAATTTTCAAGTAAGGGAAGCAGCACTAAATATGAAATTACTCCATTTAAATTAATGGTCCTGTTTTCAAAATATATACTTTTTGAAGTAAAGGATTAGCAATAAAATGTACTCACATATCCAAAATCCTATTTCAGAGTAATGGTGCCTTTGAGAGTGTTACCTGTTTAAAAAGTTAATGTTTAACCAGATGGATACTGTAGATAACACGTGGCATTACAGCTACTGCATACTTACCATGTCGGATAGTTGATAGCTGCTGTAAAGCTATGCATTATATATTTTGTCTTATATAAGATTAAATCTGAAGATTTAACACTTTCAGCTGTCATACAATGTAATGGATTAAAAGTAGACAAAATGATTTACTTTTGAAATGTTGTGGAGTAAAATATAACGTCTAACAATGTGGAAGTGCTTCCTGAGATCACTACTAACGCCACCTGAGTATATACAGTACACTGATATGCTACAAACACATCTGAATTTTCTCTTCCCCGTGTAGCAGTGGTGTATTCTCTCTGGCATTGTGTTAAGGATGACACGCACACAGTCGCTTCTCAGCTCTGACCCGGATTTATTTTGGAAACAAACCCAGCAGCATTAGCTCTCAACAGCTAACTCTCACAGCAGCAGTCATAGAAAATATACACACGGGCACCAGGCATAGCAGACTAGTGACCGAACCAATAAAAAATATTACATGTACCTGGTAACAAACACAGCGGCATTAGCTCTCAACAGCCAACTCTCACAGCAGCAGTCACAGAAAATACACACTGAAACTAAACAAAAATTAACCACTCGCTGCCGATATCTAATTGCGTCACGAGTATTGACTCATTACACATTACTTGTGACTGAACAAGGGGCGTACCCGCGAAGTCTGCGAGGGCCCGTTCAAGGGGCGTTCAAGTACACACAAAAATTAAGACTCCGTGAAAGCTTACAAATTGTAAGAGTAACAAAGTAAATAACATAATATTAAAAGAGGCAGGTGACTAATAATAAATTAGATTCAGTGCATATTCAATAATAAAACATGGCAATATGGTTAGTAATGGCAAGTGGAATCACTAACTCCGCTAGAGGCAGCGCCCCCATTTTAATCCAGTGGATGTAGAGATATTGATGCTTATATGGACCTGTACATTTATCTTAAAAAAAAGAGAAGAGCCCGAGTCAGAGCGGGAAAAGGTCAATAAAGTTTTATTCAGTGTCGTCCATTAATTCCTCATTTACCAGACTTACATTTCCTTAATGATGATAAAGTGGAATCTGACTGTGGATCAGGCTGCAACTTCATTACATTTTAAATATATTTGTTCAGCTTTAATCTGACGCACAAAACAAAGGAGGCAACAACTGAAGATGAAAAATATAGTTAAAGATTTAAAACATATATAGATCAAAGACACAGAGACATGACTGTAAACTCAGTCTGATCCAGTAATAATGTGTTTGGGGATTTGTACTTGAAAAGGCGTTGAGGTTAAAATACAGAATATTTTAAATTGTTAGACATCTATTTGTATATCAGCTCAACAGCATTCAGTGACTTTATTTCAGCAACTTCAACAAATGTAGTAAATTTAAACATTGTCAGTGAAATGCTGTTAAAACACGTTAAGATTATGCTCCCTATTTAAAAATCTCACTTTCAAACTACATTCTGCAGCCACATCACAATCCTGCTCACTCAGCATATTAACATATAATCTCCAATATTATAGGAATGATGTTCCATCGGTGCGACCAATCACATCATGAGTGATCCCATGTGTCTAAAGATTCATACAGATTGCATAAATTTAAACTGAGATTACACATAATGTGCAATAAAGATTTCAGGTCAGGAGCTGCTCTAACAAACTGACAGAGTCACAGAGTTATAACAGAAGGACATGCAGAGGTTTGATTCTGAGTTGAGGATGAATTCACACTGTGGAATATTTGAATGTGAGAGAAAAAAAACACTGTTCAAATAAATGACTGGTGCGCATTAAAGCGGTAACATTCTGAGTAAGTTCTGAGTAACTAAACTAAAATCCAACCAGGATTTCGACTCTGACAGATAGTGAACCTCTGCTAATGAATGCGCTTTGATACAGACTGAATTAATGAGGAAATGAAACAGCGTGTCTGGCTCTGTAAGAGGGAGGAGACAGAGAGCAAGATCTCTTTCTGGAGCTGAAAAACCAGAGTTTCCCTCATCTCAGGGTGAACAAACTCAGAGTTTTCACTAAACCTGCTTTCTGAAACAGGCCCTGGGTTTTCCTGTCATTATTTATTTATGTTTATATGTATAGGGACAAGTGTATAGAATGAACTTATGCCACAGCATTTATAGCCTGAGCTAGTTTGAAATGTCCGTCCCTAGATGGGCTTTTAAAATACATAAAACTCAACAGTAAAATACATACGGAGCTGCACAAGACTCAACAATACATATACATACATTTAAGCACAAAACACAAAACTCAACAGCAAAAGACATACAAAGCAGCATAAAACATACTGTAAACAAACATACCATAAAAGTTTCATAAAACAACAAGGACCAGATCCCTCATGACTACATCCTCTTTAAAACTGTTTCAGTTTCCAGTCATCATCCATTTTGTTTTCTGTGGGTAAAGAGTTCCACATGTTGAGCAGTGAGGATTTACGGAAGGGCACCTAATAATTAACATAAGTTGGAAATATATGAAATGTATTTCCACACAAATTCAGGGACACTGATATTAAATTAAATCAACTTCTGTCATGTGAATGGATTTTTACTTACAATATGTACAAATTATATCCACACTGAAGAAGAAATAATGGTTAAAAAAAACAAAACAAAAAAAAACAAGGATAACTGTGTCTTTTGATAAAGGCAGAGGTTAATTGTTGACTTTTTGGGTGAAGACAAAGTGACTAAGTAAGACTGATGATCAAGATAAATGGTTAATGGCTGATGGAAATTTATCAATGACTGAACAACAAAATTCCTATGGAGAATATACACACTTTATGGTTAAGGCAACCTACTACAGAAGAGAAATTATATTGTTTCAGATAAACTTAAAGGAGCTTCAACCCAGTGTGTGGACTCTTTGGATCACAGCATGAATATAAAATGATGAGCAGAATCTATGGCAGCGTGTGGTGAAGGGTGATGGCAGGATGTCTTGTGGTCTGTATGCAGTTTCCTGCAGCTCTCAGTAGGCTGCTATGAGTTCAGTCTTTAGCATTCAGACATGCAAGGCATCTCTTCATGTCTTCCTTTCATTCTTTTCTATTCAGTTCAGTTCTGAACAGACATCTAAACCAGGGTGATGACTTGGTGTAAATTCTAAGGTTTCACCTCTGTCACCAGATGCTCACATTATCAATAAATAATCAGGGATATGTGGCATAAGTTTCTAGACATGATATTCAAGGTAAATTTCCCAAAACCATCAGGATGTATGTTATTATAGGACACCAAACACAGCATATCTAGTCTAGTTAAAACAGACGTGAACTGATACTAGTTATTCATGCTGTAATAAATGTGCAAAAGTAAGCCCATACTAATATGAACATAAAAGCATATTTCAGCGGAGTAAGTCCTGAGTTCAACTAAAGCATCTTTTCAGATGTTGGTCTGCTCTCTCTCACACTCACATCCTATTGGATGCTCTCAGTGCACAGGGAGAGTGAGAGAGGTGAAAATATTAGAGGTGATAAAAAACGTCAGTAATACTGAATACTATATTTTTTTCTCAGTTGTTTGTCAGCAGACCTTGATTTTCCGCAGCATCATTCCTGCCCTAAAAGAAGAACATATTATGTACATTATATTTTGTGTTTAATTAGTCCATTTTTATACTGAAACACATGCACATCTATGTTTTCCAGGTGTTGAGTCCAAATGTATCCCATATCCTGTACACTATATCTTATAAAAGACTTTTGACAATTTCAAATGCTCCCATTATTATTTCAAATGAATGTGTATTAAGTCCAAACTGTTTCTTTGTGAGGTTTAGTATGATTAAGTAAATTCAGGTGTGTCTTGGGTAATTAGTGATAAACAGTATTATTTAAAAAATAAATACAGTTTTATATTTAATAATAATGTATTTGTTATTATTACTATATATAGTATATCCTGATATATTCATTAGACAGGTTTCTAATTCAATTTGGTTCTTTGGTTTTTAATGTTGCTTGTGAAATGTCTTTGTGTTGTGTGTTTTCTTTGTTTTTTACACATATGTGTGAAGTTTTCTGATAGTCATAGATACCTCTGAGACATTGGTGTCTTGAGATGTTGTCTCTTGTTGCATATTTCCCATATTAAACCAATCTAGATTAGAAATGAGAGATTAAACATAAAGACAACATGCCCAGTTGACAGAAAATATTAACAGAAAATATTGTCAACAACAATAATAAACAATTAAAGATAAAAAAAGAAAAATGTTATCACATACTCTCTGCTCCTTGGTTTCTTATTTGCTTGTAACAATATGATATGAATATGACCAGCCCAATCAATACAGCCACAACAGTCCCTCCAATAATCGGCCGCATTGTGCTAGAATCTGTAAATGAAAAAAATGCTTCACCATCATATTTTTCTCTCCCTACAAAGTACTTTTTTGCCAGAAACATGATGATTGCATGAACATCAGCAAATATAGTCATTCCATTAAATAACAAAAAGTGTGTATTAAATGGGTGTGTGCATGAGTGGGAAAAGACATTTACAGCTATGCTACTGTACTGTGGCTTTCACTGAGTGAATGGTTTTACTGATATTTTGTAGAGTTATGAATGCTTAATCATACAGTTATGCCTATATTTGAAATAACAACTGTTATTTCAACAACTGCAATTTGGTGATGGCCAATTAAAACAATGAGCTGAAAGACATTAAAATGTTCTGTAGAGCTGAGGAGACTGCAGAATTGGTTGATAATTATTGTGCCTGTTTGGAAGGGGCTGATTTCTTGGCCTCCAGCTGCTACTTCAACGCATTGAAAAATTAATACAGTTTATGTGGGGTGTGAATGAGTATATACACCAACAACATGAAAGAAACTAACATTCTATTATACACAGATGTTATGAATTATAACTACTTTAATGTTCTTTTCTCATTTCAAGTAGCCTAAAATAAGGGCTTCATTTAAAAATAAAGTAATTTGCATCCTAAAATAAAATGGATTGATCATATTGGGCCCTTAGATCATTCCTATTTTTTGTGTCTTCGGTTCGGATTTGAGTGGGTATGTTTGCAGGTGACCTACTCTCAACCATGTACCTGAACGTCTCCTGTGTAGACACAACGTTATATCTCACTGCTGCTGATCTACTAAACATGCTGCTCACACTATGCTTGCTCTAAAAGATTTGCGCTTTGTCTGTAGGAGCGCTTCAGAGTCGCCACGGTCTCAGAACTTATGAGACAAACTGGTTTTGAACTGCCCATCGAAGTATATCCTTCGTTTCGTCATCGTATATTGGGCTCTGAGCGCTTCCAAAAAGACGGGTGACCTATGATCAACAATGTACCTGAACGCTTCTTGTGTAGTCACTTGCTGCTGTTGCTGATCTGCTAGCTCCGGCATGGAGTAAGCATGTCCATTCTTGATTTAAAAACTCTGTTTTTGCCATTTACTTTTCTCTTTTGAGAGCACTTTTCTCTGCCTTGTGTCACGACTTGTCTCTGGTCTCTCCCTGACATACTGGAGTCAGTCGGCAGAGCCCTGAAGTTCCACCCTGCCCCTGCACAGTGGGGCTGATCACTGGTTTATTCAAAGTTTATTAATATTAAAGGCATTGCGTGTCCGAATTGCACCAAATTCCACATTGCACTACCATCAGTCCCCAACCATACACCCACCAAGTGTGGAGTCGATTGGACGAACGGTTCAAGAGATATGCAACGGACATACAGACACACAGACAGATATTCCTTTCTTAGTAGACTGATACAAAAATGCCTGAGGGGACAGAGCAAACTGCACCTGTACCTGTAGCATGAGGTGGACACCACTCTGTGGAGTTGACATGGATTGTCTCATTACTGACTGGGTTGGCTGCCATGCAGCTGTAGATGCCTTCATTCCGGATCACCAGAGGGAGGGAGAGGTTAGTGGAGATGTCTGGGTTGCTGGTCTGGTTTATTTTCTTCCCTCTGCTGTACCAGAACAGTGTAAGTTCAGGTGCATTCCTCACAGAACAGTTAATGTGGCAGCTCCCATCATTCAGCAAGGGTTTTGTAATATTGGCCTGTGCTGAACTGATGTGTGGAATGGGAACCGGTTCTACGAAGGAAAAAAAAGGAAAGTCACCATAATATTCAATCATACTTTATAATAGCAGTTAACATTTTTTAGGTGATGAAATGAACCAGTAAGCAGGCCACCACATAAGACCTTAATAAATATAGTGCAGAAGTTTATCAAGCTTAATTAGCAGTGCTTTGGCAATCAGATTAATGTGTGTTTAGAGTTTAAGTATGGGACTCAGTGACAGCTGATAGAGGTGCAGGATGATGGCTTTTAGTAAAAAAAAAAAAAAGCATCATATTGTTGAATTTATAATATTTCAGATAAAACAATCACAAGCAAATGTGGAGAGGCTCATGATCCCCTGCAAGATGTTCATACACGATAACATCACTAGTATTCAGGACTTCTATGTGCTTGACAGGTAAACATATATCTTCATATGCGCTAATGTTACTTTTCTTCTTAAAGCTAACATAACTAATGTGAGGGGGCTTCTGTGCTTTCAACCCGTGCTGCCTGGCGATGTTTTCAGACACACACAGGTCAGTTCTCAATACCTGCAAGAGCAAACTGCTGCTCTGTTCTGTATCAAGGCTACAAGACAGATACAAACACACTTTGCATGTAAAATGTTACTTCGAAAACCTACCAAAGACTTTAATTGAAAATTTTCTCAGTATATATGGATCGTCACCCCACAGTAACTTGACACAGTAAACCCCAGCATAGTTTTTTGTCACTCTGATAAAGGTGAGGGATCCAGTGTGTGGGTTCAGCAGCAGAACACCCTTGAAGCTTTCATCAATAGAGGTGATATTGTTCTTCCACTGAGCTATCGGCTCGCCAACAAAATCTGGACCCTGTGTCCACATGACTTTACGATCTTTCTGTAGTTCCTTTACTCCAGTGTCCAGAGTAACATTTTCCCCCTCCAGAACTTCAATAGAAATTACAGTATTATCTGGAAAAAAAATCACAAATAATACAGTAAAAACATTAAAGTGTCATTAAATCTTTCAAAGTGACAAAAGGCATCACATCATCGAAGGTAGTGAAGAGGTCACTCACCACTGACAAAGAGGTTTAACATTTGCATATGCATTCCTGTTTCCAGAAAAAACTGAGCATTAAATATTCCACTGTCATTGATGGTGAGGTTAGAGATGGTGATTGATCCATTTTCTACATCTGTGTGTAACCTGTTGTCAAATCTGGTCCCATTGACACGAGTGACTTCTCCATTAGTGACAATAGTAATTGCCTTGATGGGGTTGTGGTGCCCAAAGGTCCAAAGAAAATTCCCTGAATTTTGCCATGATTTGTTGGCGTACAGGGTCACAGTCTCTCCAACCCGCTTCATTACTGGCAATATTTCAGAAAACACACCACCTGAAACAAGAAAAAAAAGTATATCAGGGTCAAGAAGAAATTACAGTTCCTCAAAAATATTGTGGAGATGAACCAACAACTGCCTGATAAAACTTGAAAATTGTGAAAGACACACAAAGAATTTGTCAAGCCATTAGATTGAAATGATTCTTGTGTCCTTTTCCTGCAGTTTTGATGTATACTGCTGCATGATCCTTAGTGTTTACAAGCAAGCCAAACTGAAACACATAAATGAAGCAAGAAAATGAAATTCATCACTTTGTTTTAAAAACATTTAGATTCATGGTGAATTTATGTTTTATTCAAGTAGAGCACTTTTCAGTGAATTAGCAGGCAGGTGAAAAACAAGTTGGCATCATGCTGATAATGCAATGCGATTCTGAACTTGCAATAATGCACAATAGGCATATGTAATAAATCAAAATTTACCTATGAGAAATAAGATGAGTAGCCCATTGGTAGTATCATTTCTCCTGCTTGGTGAAGACATATCCAGTCTTATTTCCAGGTGTAGGTGGGTTTAATCTCACTCAGTGCAGCCCAGCGCTTAACTTTACAGTTTTCAGTCTGTGAGGAATACTGAAAACTGTAGCAGAAGTTACGGTGATGTGTTTCTCTCTCTACACAGGATGCGTTCAGGCACACTGTTGAGTGTAGGTCACCCATGTACTGGAAGTTTTTAAATGCCTAAATGAAAACAAATCTAACAAAGACATAAAATTAGTTGTTAGTTGTAATTACTGTCTATGCATGTATTAACTATTTGTCATAATTAAATGGAAAAAAGTGTTGAATGTTCTTCATTGTGACATGAATTTTCCATGCCATATTAATATCAAATCATAAGAAAGAAAACAAAGTGAAAAAGGCGCATTACATTTCAGTGTTGTCCAGCAGAGGGCAGTTAGACTAATAATAAATAACAAACACTTGTCATTAGTTTTCATGAGGAGGTCCAAAGACCATTTTCTTTTTTGAAACGAAGACACACTTTTCATGCCAAAATAAAAAAACACAAAAACAATTATTAGCTTACCGTAAACAACTGGTTTAATGGAAGAGGATAAGCTAATGCTAACAGATGTCTGCAAAGTAGTAGCTCGAATTCTGAATTTCTGAAATTCAGCACTTTTTTGCATTGTAAGAGCAAGTTTAAGTTGTTTCTGTCACTATTGTAACTATCTCACCTGTCATATCTGATATGCCCCACAAAATCTTTTCAGTATCAGTCTACCCCTGAAGACTGAAGGTGGCTAAAAAAACCCTGCTTCCTCACAATTTGGTCACACATTATCAGATAGCATGCTTCATGTTTAAAATGTTTTATGCATACATGTAAAAAATATAAAGAGGAAATACAAATAGCAATGTGTCTTGTATTGAAGTTTTTGCTAGATTTATTATTAGTTGGGCATTTAAATCTTCCATAGTTAAGCTGACAGCAGCCAGTGGTTGATAAGTTTCAGAAAAGTGAAGTACTGTAACTCCACTCTTTCACCTATGAGAACTGCTTTGTTTCCTGTGGGGAAAAAAAGGAAGTTAAGGAAGATAGACATGGGACTTACAGCTTTTTGTGCTGGCCACTCCTCCAGTCTGTTACAACATGCAAATAAATTCTTGCTCTACCTGTTCCAAACCTAATTAGTTCCTGCTACACTGCAAATCGCACTGCTGGTAAGAACAAACTGCATGAAATTACTTTGGGTTTTTATAACTTTCTTGTTTAAGACAGCTATTTGTGTTGGGTGTGCAAAAATGCAAAGCTGATGCATATTTTTGTATTTTCGAGTAAATTGCTGATCTGCAGGACTGGCTGTATGTTTCTGTGGTGTGTAGTTGTCAGTGGACTGGACACACTGTACCAGCATGCAAAGGTGCAAAGTTCCCTTCACTCTTGTATTTGTCTTTGCATGTTTGGCAAAAACTAAAAACCTCAGCCTGTCTGTGATCTCAGCACTTTGTGACATTCATTATAATTAGAACTCTCATAATCAGCAGCTTTTGAGTTTACTTTTGGTTTTACTTCTGCTTCATTATTTCCCAGCAAGTTGCAGGGACAGTGTGTTTCAACTTGCAGAAACACTGAATATCTGTCTGTGACCAGATTTGTTATTAATAACTGATATGCAATTAAGAAATGTTTGTTGTTCTTACTGTAGATGCAGACTTTGTTGAGCTGCAGAGGGGCTGTTGTAACATTGTTGTTCAGTGTTTAGTCTGTGCAGTTGATTCTGGTTGATATTTCCCATCTGTACCTGTAATATTTTAATGAATCATTATGCTCAGTGACAGCAAGTAGTTTCATCATTAGCAGACGCCATTTGTGTTTGAGAGCAGTTCAGGTAATAAAGTCTCTAATACATCTAACACATTTCTTTGAGACTGGCCGCTGTTTAAGACAGAGTGACCAAAACTGAAAAATGGTCTGTGAAGAAATAAAAAGTGAGGAATGTTTTATTGTCAGGCTTTTCAAACTGTGGTCAGGAGGAATCCCTCATATCAGAGCTGGATGACATCATGACATTTGATATTTACAGTTATTTCTGAATGCTTAAACGCTAACAGTGATTCTTTAAGCACTATCTCTGAAACCATTAACACTTGTAGTCAATGCATGTTCTCTGCTTTACACTCAGTTTGTAATTTTATAACACACTTCTAGCAAAATTGTAAACATTGCTACACTATTTTGCCAGTTGCTTTTCCACACTGATATGTGAAAACACTTTTAGATAATGAGTTCACTTACAAATCAGAGCTTGAGCACTATACTGTAAATAGGCCACAGGTAAACATTTTGGATGTTTGGACAACAATGGAGGCTAATACTGGACAGAGAGTCATGCCAGGCCTGGATACGACACTCCAGGTGATATTTCCCATGCTGCCCAGCTCAAGACAACATTGCATGTGATATGGATGAAGTCTTATAGCCAAATCCACAAAGAAGAGATTTAGCCTAGTTTTTTCTGTTCTTTTTTCTAACACAAATGTTTTTTTTCATCTACTGCACTTTTGTTGTTTAAGGAGTGTTAAATAGATAGTGCCTAAGCAATCAAAAAAACAAACAAAAAAAAAAAACAAACAAAAAAAGACTGCAGGGATGAAGGGCAGTGATACAGTGTAAAACTGCTACCATCTAGCGGCAACATTGAGAAATGCAAACATGTTTTTTTCTACTGGTATTTTTTACTCAGGCACTATCCCTTGCGAAGGAAAACAATTTTTGCAAAACTCCTCAAACTCTTCAATTGTTTTTGCATTAATACAGTACACACAAACCATCATTTGAATAAGGACATGGAGCACCAACTACACACTGACAATATAAATGAAAAACACTCGTGGCTTTTGCTTTTTCTGTGTGCAGGGCATAGCAGTTTGCAAGTTTTGTCATACATGTAGTAAACATGCATACACACAGGTATCCAAATGTGTAATGTATGGATGTGTATTCTGAACATAATACACTATCAATACAAATATGGGGAAAAAGTTTTTTTTATTTTTCTCAAAATGTTCAAACACTCCTCAAACAACAAAAGTGCAACAGAAGAAAAGAAAAACATCTGTGTTAGAAAAAAAGAACAGAAAAAAATTAGGCTTAATCTCGTCTTCCTTGTGGCCATAAGACTTGAGACCACATCACATGAGATGTTGCCTTGAACTAGGCAGCACGGAAAGTATCACCTGGAGTGTCGTATCCAGGCCTGGCATTATGTCTCTACAAGCCCCCTTCATTGCCTGTAGAAGGGGAATGCATTGTTGGGGCTGGCGATCATTGTTGTCAAACTCATTGTTGTCCCAGATGATAAGATATGTGGGCTGCTCTGGTCCCTGGTCATTAGGAATTAGTCTATTGTGGAGGCTGTCCAAATGTGATAATGTATGCAGTGTTGTAAGGGTCTAGGATTGCATGATGGTGAAGGATACCGTTTTGACTAATAGATGCACATATTGTTATGTTACCAACTTGTTCCGAGATGTTGATGATGGCACGGTGTCCGATGATGTTTCTGCTGTGGCCCCTTGATTTTGTTTCAGGTTGAAACCTGCCTTGTCCACATATATTAGCTCATGATGCTCTGCATCTGCTCCTAGCTCCTTGACTTTCTGAAAGAGACAAGACAAAAAATGTAGCACAGTAAGAAATGACAGGGATCAGTCAATATGATGTAGCACCATACACTTCCAGATCCAGTAGCAATGATAGGATAGTATAGCTTACTTGCACATATTCACATCTCAGTTGTTTTACATGGTCTCTTTTCTTTTACATGGAGTTTCTTTCGAAAGGGAGTCTGTACAGCTGCTTCATCCTGATTCTGTTGTGTTTCAGTAGACAGGACAGTGCAGAGAGACTCACTCTGTTGACATTTTGGAATATGGTGTTATCTGCCATTATGTGGTCCTGCAGTTCTCTGAGTCTGATGCAGTTATTTACAGGGACCATATTCCAATGTGGGTCTCCTGCTCTGGGGTGAACAGTAGGTCTTTTCCACCAGATACTGGTCCAGTATGACTACAGCACTTACAGTTACTTACTGGTTCTCATTTCGAACTAACTGGATGATACCTGCAGTATAGCAGCTCAGATTTAGTTAAACCTGTTGCTCAGCCTCCCTCGTGTGTGTGTGTGTGTGTGTGTGTGTGTGATGTGTAGGTTGGTTTTGTGTGGTAGGAGGGCTGGTTTTCATGCCCCTTTATTCTGCTGAAGTGCGCAGCACACACACACACACACACACACACACACACACACTACCGTCCAAATATATTTGGACAAATTGTATTTTGATGCTTTGGCTACATTGCTCTTGAAACTTTCATGCCAATAAATGCCACTGAATTTAAGTGATAACCTGCAAATGGAAGGTCTCTCATTTGCTTTTTAGTGTTAGTGTAAGTAGTTGTACTTTATGTACATATTGTGGAGAAGACAGAAGTTAAACTTGAATGTAACCTTTACCGTCATAGTGCTGAACTTCAGGAACAACACTTTATATATCTGTTAACAGTTGTAAATTGTGATAGATGGTCAATGTTGTTTTATTTTTCCAATTGAGCAATATAAACTTCCAGATACTGTGCTCATAACTTCCAATCAGAGGGACTAAACTAAGTGAACAGAGCCAGAAGGCATGAAAACGATCATCTATTGCATATGGACAGAAAGGTCGTTATGTCATCTGAGAGTCCAATACAGAAGAGTTTGTGAGTTTACTGTTTGAGGTCTGTAAAGGACCTTGTATTGTATTTATTGGGTTTTGGAATGACAAGTCATTGAAAATGTTTTGGTGCAAATATATTAGAAGCGAATATGGTTAAGACTGTGAGGGTTGAGGTGTGTAGGTTTGGTGACCCAACTTCAATTGTGAGTGCAAAGATGTTCTGTTGATGTGCCAATATTCTGCTCTGAGAAGCTATTGAAGCTCCAGCTCGCTGAATTTTTCTCAGAGAAATTCATAGCTTTGTTACTCATGAGTGGTCCTCCTCCTTTGAAATAACTTGAAATGGGTTGTGACAAATTATGCTTGTCTAGGATTAAGCATGATATGACGAAATTCAGAGTTAGTGGTAATTTTGCCTGGTTAGGTTTTTCTTTGTTGCTAACTCTTGTCACCAATGGGAGTTATAAATTGATTTGTAGACATTTGGTGTCTAAATTGTAGATTTTGCCTGCTCGGTCATGTCCAAATTTGGAGAGTATTTCATACATGAGTTTTATTGTGCTTTACTTTTGGGAGGAAGAGGGCGGTACTCCAGTCCTGCATTTGTGCTTGAAGATGGTTAAGTGCTGATTCATTTTTATTTTGGTTTAAAGTAATTATTTAATTATTGGAATTTTCCAACATTTGGTTTTGGCAGCAGGTTCCTTGAATTGAAGAGATTAGATTTCAGCCTTCAAATTGCATAATTATTCCTATTTTACAATGTAGTATTTTGTACTATCCATGTAACAGTACAGTATGTACCAATATGTAGGTACAAGAGAACAAAATGTGAAGTTAGGGAATAGGGGGGCAACAATCTGGAAAGAAAAAGAATTTACTCTGTAGGTATGTTTTAGCTCTGCCATTCTCAACCACAGGTGCCCCTCAGAGCACTATCTAGTGGGCCGCGGAGGCAGTGGTACTGCTAAATGGTAAAGATAGTTATTTTTAAAATAACTAGCACATAAATAAAAAACGACAAATTAAAATGCATAATTTCAATGATCAGTTATGTTTGAATATGCAATCATGCCATCACGACAAATCATTAGGTAGAGACAAACATGTTTTAACTTTCTCTGCAGATCCCGCTTTAGAAGACATGTCTCTGTCCACTGTGTTGGAAAATGAGCTGTTGGAACTATCAACAGACAGCAGCCTGAAGCTTCAGCTCACACAAGTTGACTTTGCTTCATTCTGGACACTGACTGCCAGTCAATCAATCCCTCTCTGTCAAAAATCAAATTCCTGTTGCTTTTCACCACCACCTATTTATGTTAGTCAGGGGTTTCCACTGTGACTGTCACAAAATCAAAGGCAAGGAACAAACTGAAAGCAACTTTGAATGCTACCCTGCGTGTCAACCTCTCACCTATCCCATCATTGTGTCTTACTGAGGGAAAGCAGAATATTTATTTTGGTCATTACAGCTGACAGTGGCATAACACATATTTACAGCCCAGTTTTTTTGTCATGTTATGTTTATTTATTCATATTTATATTTATATTTATTTTAAGAATCAGAAGTGGGCCTTACGTTACAAAAGGTTAAGAACCCCTGTTTTAACTAACACATACCTATTCTAATATTATGGGATACATATGAACTGATGAGCAACAATTTGAAGTTTTGGGTGAATAAATACAATTTATATTGTAAGTATTAACTACAAGGTACCTATTCTAACATAAACATAAAATTGATCATCTTTTGAAATTGCCTTGGCTGTTAGATGGACAATCCTGGTTTTTAATTTAGCCGTATCTAAGACCTCACATTAAAATAGCTTCTCTACTTCCTGTACTCAGATCTCTGTACTTCTGCTTGTACTCAATAACAACAATCAACAGAACTCTGTAACAGTACTGTCACTCCACATAAACCTGTACCCTCAGGCATCTGAAGTCACCTGTAAGTATGTTGTACCCCATAAGCAGGCCTACTTCACAACATACAGGATATAGGTCTACAGTATATTCATGACAATACTCTTTTTCCTGTACCCGTGTTTGTTTCAAAGTAAAAATGTCATGAAGAGTAGCAGGAGATGGACCCAAACCAAACAAACTACACTGATGAGGGGATGAGATGCAAATGGAACAGGAGAACGGGAAGGGAGCTGATTGGCTGGGGAAGACACAGGAAGCAGGCCAGGGCTAATGAGGCTGATAAAGAGCAGAGGCCTGTTTCAGAAAGAGGGTTTAATGGAAACTCTGAGTTTGTTCACCCTGAGATGAGGGAAACTCTAGGTTTTCAGTTTCAGACAGACAGTTAACTTAAACTTGGGGTCAGTTACCGCAGTAACTAAGTTTCTTTCTATCACCTCCCTCTTACAGAGCCAGACACGCTGTTTCATTTCCTCATTCATTCAGTCTGTATCAAAGCGCATTCATTAGCGGAAGTTCACTATCTGTCTGAATTGAAATCCTGGTTGGATATTAGTTTAGTTACTCAAGGAATTTCTAAAGTTACCACTTTAATGTGCATCAGTCATTTATTTGAACAGTGTTTTTTTTCTCTCACATTCAAATATTCCACAGTGTGAATTCATCCTCAGCTCAGAATCAAACCTCTGCATGTCCTTCTGTGTGACCTGAAATCTTTATTGCACATTATGTGTAATCTCAGTTTAAATTTAAGCAATCTGTATGAAGCTTTAGACACGTAGGATCAATCAAAAATTTTCTCTATCACTCATGATGTGATTGGTCACACTGATGGAACATCATTCCTATAATATTGGAGATAATATGTTAATATGCTGAGTGAGCAGGATTGTGATGTGGCTGCAGAACATAGTTTGAAAGTGAGATTTTTAAATAGGGAGCATAATCTTAACGTGTTTTAACAGCATTTCACTGACAATGTTTAAATTTACTACATTTGTTGAAGTTGCTGAAATAAAGTCACTGAATGCTGTTGAGCTGATATACAAATAGATGTCTAACAATTTAAAATATTCTGCATTTTAACCTCGATGCCTTTTCAAGTACAAATCCTCAAACACATTATTACTGGATCAGACTGTGACTTTACAGTCATGTCTCTGTGTCTTTGATCTATATATGTTTTAAATCTTTAACTATATTTTTCATCTTCAGTTGTTGCCTCCTCTGTTTTGTCCATCAAATTAAAGCTGAACAAATATATTTAAAAGGTAATGAAGTTGCAGCCTGATGCACAGTCAGATTCCACTTTAACATCATTAAGGAAATGCAAGTCTGCGAAATGATGAATTAATGGATGACACTGAATAAAACTTTATTGTGTTAACTTATTGACACTTTTCCCATTTATCTTTTTTTAGAAATGAATGTGCAGCGTCCGCACACACATGCATTCATATCTCTACGTTTACTTGATTAAAATGGATGCTCTGCCTTTTATTTACCTGTTGACATGGTGACTTGTAGTATCGGGGCTCCATTGATGATGGCTTTTTTTATTCACCACGCACACACTTAACTCAGAGTGAACATACTCAGAGTTGATTGAACTGACTCTGATCAGCTGTTCTGAAACCAAAAACTCTGAGTTTCCCATCTTAGGGTAGGGAGCTCAGGGTTTGACTCAGAGTTTGCTTAACCTGCTTTCTGAAACACGCCCCAGGTGTGTAGATGAGCAGGAGGAGAGAAAAGCAAGCACAGGAACACAGGAGGGAAACACACAGCAAACAGAAAACCAAAAAAACAGAAAACCAAACACAGGACAGTGACAGGAACCTGTAAGATAAACACTTCCAAAGAAAATGTAACGATCTCCTATAACCTGCTGTCTTCCGAAAATAATAACATATAAATGAATGAATGGAATTTTATTATTGTGTCTTACATACAATTCCATGCCCAGCCTGTATGGGCTTACACCATCAATTAAAACAAGCCAGGACCAGAGTACAGTGTTTACATTGTCAAACAACAGAGAAAATAATCAACCAAAGCATTTTTCAACTAAAGGTCCTCAGATCATCACTGAATAGGGCAGGACTCCTAACTCACTGACAGAAGCTTACTATGTATTGCTGAGATATCAAAATAAATACTAATTAAACAATCTATCTTGCCTTCTTTTGCAGGCTTTTGAGATAAAGTAAGCAAACTTAAACACATCAAAATTAAACAGCCATTCCAGTTTTTGCTCATCTGAACACCGGAATATTTCAGGATTTTGTTGAGCAATTTCATGGAACAGTAACTCTCTTAAGTCATCATGAGTTGTACAGTACAACAGAAAATGGGACCCACACAGTCTGTTTTCCTCCAGAATATTCTTGAGTCGACCAACCTCAATGGCCAGAGGGAGAATACCAGCTCTCAACTGTGCAACCAAAGATCTTTGGCTTCAAGATAAATGAGGTGTAACATATAATTTGGGGCCAAAATTCAGTTTGATATACATATATGTCCTTAATTTTGGCTTTGACAGAAACCATTTTTCTTCAAATTTCAGTGAAGGCGTACTTTTAATGGAGTTAACATTACAGCACAGACCATTCCTGTACATATATAGCATATCCAAATTCTCAAAAATGGAGTAAAGCTCTTTTGCCCATGGAGAACTGTGTGATTTGCTCCACATAAAAAAAAGAAATACTTTATTTATTCTGTTCTTCATGTTCATTCTGTTTAAAAGGTTCTACAGTTGGATCACTTTACATTTACATTTTTGTTATACAGACTGGTATCCAGCCCATGTCTCCCTGAATTGCTGGAATCAGAGCAAATCTATGAACCCCCAGAAAACATTGTATAGGTCTATTCTGTATGGTGTCTATAGTTTTAGAGTCCTATGTCTTTCATAGGTCTTTGTTAAACAACTAAAGCTTGTTCCTAAAGTTTTACTTTCCATAAGTCGGTATCCACTGATGGCACTTGCTATCAGGAACTTCATTATTTTAACAGTTAAACAACCATTATTTTGTTAGCATACAAAAAACTACAGCTCCCATGAAAATTTACCAGCGCCATGGATACTCATGTCATTGTAACTTGGTTTCATCTAGATCCATAAAATTCCCCAACAAAATCTTCTACTGTCATTTTCTCAACTGATTAGTTGTAACCTCTGCTCTCTAGAAACATCTACTGTTCAGTCTGCTTTGTCCTGCTGTTACTGCAGATGTCTGAACTAACACTTATGTGGTATCAGTGCATCTGCTTTGTAACTTTTCCAGTGTGAACACACCACATACTCAAAAACCTGCTTAGCATTGCAGAATGGATTTGGGACACATCTCCAGTATGACTAAACCCTCTCTCCGGTTAACACACCACCATTTCCCAGCAGTCAGACAATAAATAATAAGTCCATGGAGATGTGGGACCATGGGCGGTGGGGAACACGAAGAGGCTGCAGAAGTCCTGCTGGGGCCTGGCGGGAGGTCTTGTGTTGATTACAGACTGGGCAGGCTTTGACGAAGCCAGGAGGTGACGGCGGAGACTTTAGCTGGGTCCATCTGTACACTGTCTTTTGCAACTATGTACCCCAGAAAAAGAAAGAAAAAACCCGCCCCAGCAGGAGAGGAAGAAGGACGGATGAGACCCACAGCCAGAGAGTCATTGATATAAGTCTCCATGGCCTTTCTCTCAGGCTCAGACAGGGAGTACAGGCGCCCCTTGTAGGGGGAAGTCCCAGGCAAGAGGTCAATAGCGCAGTCGTAGGGGCGATGCAGAGGCAGAGATGTGGCTTTGGCTTTACTGAAGACCAGACAGAAGTCATGGTACTCCGGTGGCACCCTGGAGAGATCGGGCGAGGAGCTGAGGCTGGGAGAGTGAAGTGGCAAGGAGGCTTGCTGCAGGCACCTAAGATGACAGGAGGGGCTCCACTCCCGAATGGCCCCCGTGACCCAGTCGATATGAGGGTTGTGATGACGGAGCCAAGGATACCCCAGGATGAGAGGCTGACGGAGTGAGCTCAGGATGTGAAACTGGATTGTTTCGTGGTGGTTGCCAGAGAGCAGCAGATGGACAGGGGAGGTTTGATGTGTGACGTTGCCCAAGATGTGTCCATCTAGGGCTCTAGCGGGAACCGGTTGTGGCAAGGGAACCCGCCCGAGCTCCAACTGATCATTTCTGACACAAGACAAGACTAGATAGCTAATTAATATGCACACTTGCCACCAACTGGACAGAGGGGTGAATTACTTTAAGTTATGATTTATCACACTCAGTGTAATCTGCCTTCAGATTTTTCCTTCATTGTTAAAAAATTCAGTCAATGACAGAAAATATTCGGTTAATGTGACCTCTGCTCTAAAGGATATCCTAGTTACTGTTAATCATCTCCTGTATAGCACCATAAAGACGAAGGATCCTCTTTTATCCTCCGACATCAGACGACCTCACTGTTACACCAACACTTTCCTGTGGAGAAGAGAAAACATGAGATCCCACTGCTGGTGATTCTGTTGATGATACACAACACAGCTTCTAAACTCATATGAAGATCAGAACTCTGTTAATACTGACCTTTAATGTTCTTCCATCTGAATGCACAGATGAGCAGCCCAATGCAGACAAGAACAAATAACACAACTGATAAAGCAGTTACCAGGTACTTCCAGTAAGCAGTGATGTTATCTAGAGGTGCATCAGTTGGTTTGATGGGATCAGCCTCTGTGAAACACACAACAGGAGACAACAATCTTCATTGTGGGACTGAGGTGAACAAAATGTCTGTATGTGCAGGTATATAGTGGAAGCAGTAATGATGAAACACACTCAGCCTTTGTGCTATGTATTGCTGGATAATACAGAGATACATGTAGGAGGGTTGTGATATGCTCTTGTGGTCTGACCACAAAGAGTTTTTCTCTTGTGCACACGTGTGTACGTGTGCATGTATACAGACACACACACACACACATAGGATTAGGATTAGGATTTATTCTAAAGAGAATAAAGTCCTAAAAACGTAACATGACACTAAATGACTTTTCAAGATGGATTTTTTAGTGTAAAGACTGATTTTAGAAGTTGCCAGCAAAAAACATGATAGGAGATAGAGATGCCCTGATTGCAATTTTCTTGGCAGATTCCAATTTCTGAGTCTGACCTGCCGATTCCGATTTTCTTTCTTTCTAAGAATTTAATAAGAAAGAAAGATTTTCTTTCTTTCTATATTTTCTTTCTTTGTAAGAACTATAATTGATGGCATACACAAACATTTTGTAACTTTTCTTTAATGGAATATTGGAATTCAACTGTATGTTCACTAACTATTTAAAAATAACAATATAATAATAATAAAACATTTTTCTTCTTGAAATTGGGCATGTTCACCACCGTTATGATTTTTTAAGTGTCTGATTAAGTTAGTTGTTCCAAATGTTTCCAAGGTTGCTCCTCCACAGCTTATTCTGGACTTAGAGGTATTACAAATTGTGAGCTTTGTGTCCTCTTCACTCACTGAAGAACTTGCACACCAACGACATGTTGTGTGTGTATGGCTGTACTGTATGTGCCACAGCTGCCACTGTGTGCGTGACCTGCATGTTGTGTGTGTGTGTTGTCTGTGCCGCAGCAGCTGTGTGTGCGACGTGAACCATATTGCGGCTATGTGTGGAAAATATGATCAGCAAAATATTTCATTCTGTTGTAAGACATCGCAGTAAAAAGAGGCTGAATGACACTGGAGTTTAACAATGTGCAGAGTGCAAACACAAGACTCAAGTGCTGCTGAACAGTGAACAGTGAACTGTTTCATCTATACACATTGTCTTGTACCTGCTCTGAAGTAGTGGGCTTCTGTACCAGTGGTGGCTGGTGACTCAGAAAATAAAGGACAGGAGGAAAACCAAAATGGAATCTTCCAACAAACTGCATCATACCATATCATGTCCCCATACTACATGTACATACACTAACAGTTACCCATCAAAAATTAAAATAACCCTTTAACCAACACAACCATTAAATAACATAGACCTTTCAACAAACTACAGTAGCCTGAATAGTGTGACAAAAGAGTATGAACTCACTGACTTGAATTTTCACCAAAACAATTTCAATTTTCAAATAATATCGACCACATTAACTATAGTAGATATGCTAATTATGCCATCAATGTTTTTGAGGACCTTTGAAGGGAACTACCACTTATTATTGATTGTCCAGTTTCTTGGCTGCTTTAACATTGACAGGGGGCGATGATGACGCATCGGTAACATTAGCTACGTTAGCTAGCTAGTACATTTATTTACTGACTAACCTGGTGGCTGCAGTCCGTGCGCTAAGTGCACTAAATGAACTTGCTGCCAAACGAAACATGTAACTGCCAACTACTCTCACTCTCTCTCTCTGTCTGTCTCTCTGTCTGTCTCTCTGTCTCTCTCTCTCATCTCGCTCTCTACTTCTACCGTGCCTGGCTGTCACAGTGAGCAAGGCAGTGATGCATTCAGGGTTCAAAAAAAAGAAAAAAAAAGATCTGTGGCCTGTGGCCCTGTGGGCCATTTAGAAGGCCAGGCTGGGAAAACTCCTGATGCCTGCCAATTGCCAGTCCAGGATTACACTCATGTGGATGATATTAATGGTACGAATCTTCCTTAAAAATAAAATTGTGTTTTGATTCTCATGTCAATCTGCAGTAAATTAAAAACATGTAGCAAAATGAAAGGGGCCAAACTTAAAATAAATAAAAGGTGTGTTGTGATTCTAGAGACATACTGTGTGCGTGCGCCTCTACCAACTTAAGCCATGAAAATTGCCCTGCATGTGCAATAAGAGGTGGTCTGAGCGGGTAACGGAATTGCCTTTGCGATAAAGCAAAGGCAATTCCGTGCCAAAATGAGCACCGAAGTTGCACTGCGTTGCCTAATCTGCATAAAGACAGCAGTCGGCGCATGTGCGCTCATTAGATGTCTGGAAATGATCAAACAGGTACGGACGCACATAAAACAGATTTACACCTGAGGAAAATTGCATTAAGATTGCGTTTGTAGCAGTGCTGATCTTGCACCTGTGGGAAAATAGAGACCTGTGTTGCTTTCAACCCAAGCCGTAAATGACAAACAATGTCATTATTTAAAGGGTAAATAAAATGATGAGAAACTTTGAGAAATGAACTTATAACTAATTATGTAAATGCATGGAAAGCTAATGCTTTACTTCATGCCTCAAAATAGCGTAATATCATGTAATGTGATGTGTCCCTGTCCAAGCAGCGAATCTAACATGTGCCTCAACAACAAAACTAAAACTCTACAGTCAATGACAATGTCTTCCATAGCAGCAATTGTAAGAGAGAGACCCAATGAAGTTTGTTGTGCAAAATCACCTTTTAACAGTCTCATCAGCTATAAATGGACAAAACGAGCAGACAGCCTGAAGCAATCTCAACACATTATTTGGACACATGGACACAATTAGAACAATGTTATCCACAACAAACTGATCAGTACTGGCAGACGCAATATAACTTACCATAGACTGTGAGATTATAACCTTGATTGAAACGTGTTATTTTAGAGTCAATACGATACATCCCAGAGTCATTCTTCTGCAGGCCAGTAAATGTGAAGCATCCAGTGCTGTTGTTCCAGTGAAGTTTGTTCTCGTATTTTTTATCCAATATCTGCATTTTTGAATCCCTCACCAGGGCAATATTTTCTTCATTATAACTGAGAAATCCAAACTTCACCAGACAGTCAGGTAGAGTGACTCCTCCAGTGGCTGTCAGGTTCCTCACTTCCCCAGGTGGAGGTAGGCCTGCCACTGTAAAATATAATGATACAACAGTCAGTGCAGGTGAAAAGCACTGACAAAGAGCTGCAGTGTTTATCATCATGATGAGATTACAGCACTACCATTGAGGGATAGACCTCAGTTCTAACATTTTTATATGATGCTTCTCTGAATTACAGCACTTCAGACAAAGTGAGTGTAACACAACCATGACAACTATATGCTATTAAAATGTACATCTTGGATCTTACCTCTTAATGCTACAGTATAGTGGTTTAGTCAAACTCACACTTTGTTTCAGATTTAAAAATATACAATCACACAGGTAATCCTGTCTGGTATTATTGCACTGACATTTTTTGTTCTGTGTCATTTTAATTGAGTTTCAGTGACATGGATTTTTCACTTCTGTTGTAACCATGAGCCAATTTTCTCTCATTCTAACACAGTGATGAAATTGAGAAGGACTGTTTCTGGACATTTTGGTGTCCTAGATGATCCACCTTCTTACAATATGGTGATTATTTCACAGCAGTGTGTGCAAATGAAAGTATCAGGTGTTTAGTGCAGTGTCAGCAGTGTTTTTTATGTAAGAAGTGCCATATGTGAGTATGACTAGGGGCAGACTTTACCATTAGACAAAGTAGACAACTGCTGGGGGCCCCCAACTAAAGGGGCCCTAAACAGCTATTGATTTATTACGATGTTTAGATATGACAAATATTTAATTATGTTTCTGTTCTAACTCATTGCACCCGAAATTACTACAAAAGGCACTTAAAAATATGTAACTGTAAAGCCTACTACTTACTGTGTACTTCTACTTCAGAAGAAAACAATGTAGCCTACCACTACATTTACTTACAATAATATAACAAATGTTACTGGTTATGTAGCAGATTCAGATTTTACTCACAAATTATAACAATAAAATGTGATGCATTATTCTTCATTAAACTATTCAGCATTATTAGAATTAAAAGCTCCACCTTGAACATAAGTTAAGTAGGCTTAATTTAACATTGTGCTAATAATTCCTCTCTTTCACTCCTCACTTAAAATCTTGACTGTAGGACTTTTACTGTGCGGTATTAATACGTAGTTTTACTATTAATAGTTTTACTTCAGAAAAGGTTTTGAGGGCTTTACCACTGCCAATACCAACATTCCCAGTTAGAGAAAGGGTGAAAAGAAGCAGACGGCGTTGGCCTGGGGCCAATTCACTTAATCGTGAAAACCCGTGTGTGACAGACTTTTAACAATGGATCTATGCCTAAAATGGCCCTGAAATCAAGGACAGGTTTCAAAGCAGCAAAGCAGCAATGTAAGAAAACTGGAGCAACCGCATGATTTTACTGTTATCTTTACTATTATAACAGCAGACAGAGTCTCTGTACTCCGCGGTGTTAGGCTGATGACATGATCACACCATATTCAACTCGAACAACTTTATCACAAAACTCAAGAGGGTCCTCATTCAACATGTCTTGCGTTGTATGCTCACCTGGCTCGTGGCCGGTAGAAACACGGACACTTCCATGGATATAACCTATGACAAAGATAATCAGGCATCTGTGCATCCCTTGTTTGAGCGGCATGTAGGTGCTGGATCCACTGGAGTGACTGAAATAGCGGCGGGTGAAAGTTTGCCTGAAAAAGCCTAAGATCGTAAATCCGGTCACGACTGAATCTAGTCTAGACAAAGACGGAGCCTAATCAGTTGAAGGTTAATGAGTTCGCCTAAAAACTAAGTGAATGAATCAATATTCAAGAACGCTGCAGCGTAGATTACGTCCCACAGGTTGTTCACTGCGCACTGAGATCAGCAGACACAGTCACGGTCGCTCACTGTACTTTTCATTAAGGGACTGGGCGAGGCACCTTCGCTTACCGTTTACCGCTTAACGTGATTACCAGTTTGAGGGAGTGACGTTTATGACATAGGGAATAGTTTGTAATATCGTTTATATAGGTGAATGATGAGGAGCAGAGCAGGGGTGCTGCTTTTGTTGCAATAACTTATACAGAATTTCATCACTTTACAGCAGTTAGTAGCTCAGACTGGCTTTATACTGCAGTTTCTGTCGGGTCCTCTAGCTATTTTTAACACCCAGGTAGCAGGAGCGGGTGGTGGTGGTTTTGTGTGAACATTGTATCATTGTATGAGGCATGGTGACAACTGTTATCTGGGAGCGGCCAAGAAACCATCACCCGCTCCTGCTACCTGGGTGTTAAAAATAGCCTAATAAAAAAAACCCTCCGTGCTGAGGCCAGCAGACAGACTGGAGCTGCTTCCATGAGACAGATGAATGAATCAGAGTTCAGAAGATCATATATGACATTAACTGATATGTGTGGCATCAAATAATAATGTCAAAATACAACGAAGTTGTAAGTAGCTAGAGAGGTTTATCCAGTTTATCTGCTGTTGCTGCCTTACATTACAGTAATGTTAATGTAGTTTGATAATCTGCACAGCTTGACTGCTGGTGCATTCACACTGTGTTGTTTGTCCACAATTACTGTAATTAACGCCATACAAGTTAAAGTTCTGCTTCATGCTCACTCAGACTTTTAAAAGGAATCTTTTTACATTTTCAGAGAGGGAGTGAATGAATCAGGAGAGAGGAGATAGAAGTGAGGAAGAATTGCAGGCTATAACGTTTATGTTGTTGAAAGAAAAACAAGGAGGAAGTATAGAACTGACTCAAAAAGAAGGTGCAATTTATTCAAGATTAAAAGAAAACGTGTGAGGAATAGGAAACGCATAGAGGCAGCCCAGGTGTCAGGTGATTGAGAGACATGAACACATTCCAGGCAAGAGGCAGACAAAACTGGTAAGGTCTGGCTTCCACCTGTCTCTAGATGAACGACTGTTCTGTAAATACTTTTAAGGCACAATCTGTGAAATCTGTCAAACCCTGCTATGAAAGAATTTACAAATATTTTAATACAGGTACTAACACTACACAACAACTCTATTAACATGTTTCCTTAAGCTGTAAAAGGTTGTTGACCTCTAACTGTTGCAAACAACACTGAAACTGACGGATAGTTTCAGTTATTAGAAAACATAATGCTGATTCATCTATCAGCAAAACTGTTGTCTTGATTTGACTTTAAGTTTGAGGAAATTAAACTTCCTCATAAGTCAGTTTTGTTATTTTGTTATATTACAAACATTGATGTATATTAAGGACCATATAGACAGTGTGAGAATCGAGATTTGTTTCTAATATAGACTGATTGGTCCATCTGTAATCCATGAGGCCTATGTTTGTTTGTGTTGTAAATGAATATTAACAATATTTATTTACCATTACAATTTATGTGCACTCATTTCATTTCATAATACATCCATGACAGACAGACATGTTGCCCATATTTATATACGGTCAATGTTTAGAGCAGGTTCTGTTTTTTAAATAATAGTGTCCCAAGAACAGAATCTGAACCTGATTTAATATTTTTTCCTATGGAACGCCCTGTGGTTTATGTGTTAGGACATCAATAAAAACATGCATGTTATGGCCTTGTAAGTGTAATCATTAATATGTAGTTTTATTATTAATAGTTAATACTTTTACTTCATAAAAAAGTTCTGAGTACTTCTTCTACTCACTGCCAATACCAACATTCCCAGTTGGAGAAAGGGTGAACAGTAAACAGTAAACTAAATCTGCACCTGAGTGTGACAGCAGACATAGACTAGGCAAGAGTAACATCATCAGAGATTATCAGGACATGTGCGAGAGGGGTCAGGCAGCCATTCTGTTTAAAATCCAAGTCAAAGTACCACAGAGCAAAGCTTATTATGCAACAGAGGGAAAATTGAAAACATTTAATGTAGGTGGATATTTGGAACTTAATAAAAAAAAATGATATTTTGCAATTAAGCTAATGTAGGTGTTTATTTGAATGTTGTGCTTCAAACAAAGAGTAACAACAAAATAAAATCAGAAACGTTGCCCCCTCAGAGATTGAAGTTATTGATCAGCTATTAGGTGTATTAGGACTTGGTCACA
This sequence comes from Thunnus albacares, assembly GCF_914725855.1. Classification (NCBI taxonomy): domain Eukaryota; kingdom Metazoa; phylum Chordata; class Actinopteri; order Scombriformes; family Scombridae; genus Thunnus; species Thunnus albacares. Next base: position 14,848,889 of record NC_058108.1, on the reverse strand, counting down.
ATCTAGATACTATTATCTCCTGTTAAATAAGTCTATAAAATGCACCACTTTAAAGTCAGTATGGGAAAAAGACTTGAGTGCATGATTTACAGATAATGAATGGTTTAATCTGTTGAGGAACTCCAAACTGGCATCAGAAGACATAAGGACTAGACTTATTCAATTCAAAATAATTAACTGATTTTATTGGACCTCCTCAAAGTTATTTAGACTCAAGCTGAAACTCCCACTGCTGAAGGTGCCAGTGAGAGTGCCAGCAATACAAGAGTTCTAGAAAACAATTCATGATTGTGTCCAGAGGATTGTTTTAGGTGATCCATCCGCCCTCAAATCCTTGGCTACCCAGTTGTATTCAGACGGTACTCATGATAAGCTGACTGGTAGTCAAAGAGTGGAAATCACCCAACCTCCTTCTGTGCTTGCATGCTACCAGCTTGTAGGTAGAGTTGCCTCTTATGAGAGACTCTCCTACTGGCTGAAGAAATAGCAAAGGTTTCTTGATCATATAAATGGTTCTTATAGTTGACAGGTTTAGATTTCCACTGGCTTTTTTTCCCCTTGCAATTCTAAGTTTAGACAACTGGTCAGCTTTTCTATGTTGTTGTTGCTGTGGTTTCTGTTGATTTGTTTGTTTGTCTTTGATGGCTTATTTATGCTTGTGATTAATAGAATTCCATAGACTGGCCTGCCATTATCATCATTTTGTATGAGCATTTCTTATATATGTTTATGTCAATGTTCAACTAACCAATAAATTACTGATAATAAAAAATGCACAGTGTAAATGTTCAAGCAGAAAACAGATTCATTGTGAAACTAAGAATGAAAAGTAAACACGTTATTAGAAGGAATAAAAAGTAAAAATGAAAAGCCTTGTTTAAAATGACAGAGGGACGATATAAAATGATTCATTAGACAATATGATGACCTTTTATTTGTTTTTTTTTACTTAGAGTTTATTCATGCATCATTTAAATGCAAATTTGATACATCTATTTACAATAACTTTAAAAAAAAAAAAGATCAGTTTATTGATTGATTATAATGAAACACTGTAAAATAATTATTGTAATATTAGTGGACAACCTGTCAGTCTGTTATACCTGATTCTCAACACCTCTGATGCTCTTCAAGAGCACAATGTGAAAGATCATCATGACAGCTTCATGTATTTTGATAGAATTCTGTTTTTGTTGTTGATGATATTTCATTGTGTTTGGTTCTAGTATAGGAATACATTACACCATTTTTTAAAAAACAAAATTAGTCAATCAAGGTTGTCTAATCATTTAATCATTTTTTTAATCACTAAGAGGACTGAATATTTTTTTCATCCAGTTGCTTAGAAGAGTCTGAGGATTCTGAAAATACCCTCAGAACAACGGTTTGTGATTTTAAAAGACCTTCTGGGTTTTTAAAATATGCTCACACCTCTTAATTATTTTTTTAGAGAAACTGATGGTTATCTGTGTGAACAGCAAAAAGTAACAGAATAAATTGTGGTTAAAAAAGGATGTTACTGAATATTTCTGCTCAACTGGCATGTGGGCAGTCCAGTGATATTTACTGATGATAGTTGACTTATTCTCAGTTGTTAGAATGTGTTAACTTCAAACTGTTGGACTGAAATTGCTGGTCTATGCAGTGGTTCGCTGTGGCTGCATGTTATGCATATCAACTTTTATATTTTGGGTATTTTCCCAGGTTTGCTCAGAAAAAGAGCAAGTGGCCTATTTAGACTTTTAACTTTACTTATCAGTAGAATCTCTACAACGGTAATTAGATTAGAAGTAGAGTAGGATACTGAAGTCACTCATGTTGTCCACTTCTCAATCTCTGTTCATTTCTTCTCCAGAGTCTGTATCACATCCTGCAGTGAACTCATCGAATGTGAGCGCTGAGAGCTGCATCTTGCTGTGTTCTGTGGAGAAAGCTGAAGAGACGACACTGTTGTGGTACAAAGACGAGGAGATACTGAACCAGAGCAGTTCTGCTCTCTCTCTGCCTCTCACTGTACACAAGCAGGATTTCAGCTCCTCTTATAGATGTGTGGCTGCCAACCCTGCTGAAAAGAAGACTCTTCCTGTCAACATCACAACATCCTGCAGACAACAAAACAACACAGACAACAGTGGGATCACAGACACAAGGTATTGTAAGACTAATTCCAACACAAATATTTTTAAAAATATATTTGTTATTAAATATATATACACATATATATAGTACCAGTCAAACATCTGGACACACCTACTCTTTACTTTTTTCCTATTTTCTACATTGTAGAACAATACCGAAGACAACAAAACTATCAAATAACGCATATGGAATTATGAGGTAAGCAAAAATACTGTAAACAAAGCAAATTATGAGCCTGGTCATGTTTTCTAAGAATTCTGTAGTTCATCATTTGGATCATAATAAATACCTGGAAGTGGTATATAGTGACAAGATGACATGTGATCACGTGGATCATGTGACTGATAAATTGAAACCACGTTTATACTGCCTGAGGATTCTGAAGTCGTTTACTGACAATTTAGAAATGTTGAGGATGTTTTCTGTGACAGCCTCTGTCCCTGATAGTGCTCCTCCTGCTTCTTCTGTTTAACCTTTGCAGGTAGAGACAGGAGGAACCATCCTGACAGGTGCCAGGAGCAGAATGTTATAAGTGTTTATTTCCCATGTTTTGTAAACAAAACTAGGCTATGAAATCAACTTTATCTATTATCTATAGATATTCATCAGCATTTCTCCAATGTCCTAGCAGTGGAGAGTTGAATAAACCATCTATTCTACTGAATTGTTTCCATTTGTTGGTTGAGCATCCTTAACTCGATAGCCATCTAACTATGCTTTTAAGGTTGTTATTGCTGTATTTTTCCAAACGCTGGCACCCTGTGGTCACATGATCATTTAGGCTAGACTGTAAAAGTTAACTGTTCACCTGTGGTTCACCTTTTAGACCAGTTGAGGGCAGCACATGCTAGTTTTTGTTGGTACTGTGAAGGAGTTAGATATATGTGAGGTGAAATGGTTTCATTGTATCATGGTCAACACATTTCTGGTAATTTCAGGTCCAGCTCCTCAGGGCACACCTGTCGCACTTATAGTGGGATCAGAAATACAGTATCTTACAGGTGGGCGTGATGCAGGCTGTGACAGTCATTATGAATCACATTTGTTAGTACTCATCCCTTTAAACACACACATCCCTGTTATGACACACTAACTGTTTGAGAATCCAGTATGGTTTCAAATATGTTGTATCTGTATTGTATGTATTTTTTAAGTTAAATCACTTTTCTGGACATATTAAGTTATTCTTAATGTTCAATTCAGTTAGATTTGACTGTTTTACATGCAGAAAGAATTGCTTGCAATTTTGGAAAAGAACAGTCATCTGTCAGTCCAGTTTGCTCCATAATAAACTGGCAGTTATACCACAGTGATTCTTTTTATGATTTACAAATACATTATTCTGAATAATAACATTCTTTCCCAGCCCTCCCATTCATTTGGGGGCTCAGAGCTCAGTCTCGGTCAGTAACAGCACTCGGAGGTAGCCTAATCTGCCATAACCACTAGGTTGGCAAAGTGGAAGTCAAGTTTCATACATAGGCTGGACATTGCTAGTATACAGTTTAGTGGCTTCCTCACCGCGGCTTAAGTTGGTGGTTATTAACCCACCTGCTGGCCTGTTGGAGGAGCTACAGAGGACTCTGATGGACTTTTTTTGTAAAAGGGGGGGGGGGATAAGGGCTGGATCTGGAGAGTGGTGGCCTCCTATATCAAGCAGATATTTTCTGGGGAGATCTGACACAGGCACTGTTATGAAGAGTCAATGGCCAAGGTCTGGACCTGCCGCTTTTTCTGTTGAGCTGGGAGTGCGTGGACATCACTGGACTGCTTCCGTTCTATGATGCTGTGTTTAAAAACTGGTGGATCTTCCAGCACACCCAGGAGGAGGGATCTGGGGCCAGGACCATGGCTGTGAGGAGGGAGCCCATCTTGGAGAGAGCAGGTGCTGTACTCCCTGTCTGCAACAGCACTGGACTCCTTCAGTAGCCACAGGGCAATGAGCACCAACAAGCCACTGAAACTGGTGGTGGGGGGGGGGGCAGACAGATATGTATCAAACTCTTCCCCACTTTCCCAGAATGATCTCTAATGTATGTTGGAGAACACCTTGATTCTCATAAGTAAAAATGAAGTTAAACTGGAATTTGTGGATGTGAATGTTAAGAATGCAGTCAGAGGTCCTCTACTCTACTCTAGTTTTTAAGCCTAATGGAACACATTTTTCTGTGGTCACCATACCTGTTTCTAAAGCAAGACAAGCGAGAAACAAGTGGTTTCAGTGGTTAGATGCATAGTCTCCAGTGCATTCAGAACAGATTGCATACCATTACTCTATCAGAATACACTAGAAACAAGATGACTCCTAGAGGCCTAAGGATTCAAAAATCACCTTCCTTTGGTCTGAAAAGTGAGAGCTTCATAAAGGTCCATGGCATGGACACAATAAACTACCTCGAGAAATTCACTGAAAGAGGCTATAAATAACACTGGCTAAGAGATGCCATTTCAAAACTTGAACAAAGGACTCGAGAAGACTGTCTAACAAACCAAAACAGAATGAGGAGCAGACCTCCCCTTGTGTGTTGCACCATTTACACCCCAAAAACAAGTAATATAAAAAACACTGTTTTTGGCACATTTTACAAAATGACCCACAGCTAGAACATGCTTTAATCAACAAACCAATGAATACTTTTAAGAGAGGAAGGAATGTAAAGGATGGCATTGTCAAAGTCATGTCACGTATCACCTACAAATTCTAAACTGTCACTGACAACAGACTAATCAAGAATTTTAAGTGTGGAAACAGATGAGACTATAAATGTAAACAATTTCATCACCTGTAAAACAAAAAATGTGATATACACGATCAGCTGTCCGATAAAACATATGTTGGTGAAACAGAGCACTCACTAATACATCAGATCACTTAATAAAGGTTTTGCTGTTCTTAATCGTATTAACAGTTTTAAACATTTACATACCTACAGTACCAGTCAAAAGTTTGTACACACTTTCCCATTCACTTGAAAGTGAGTCTAAACCTTTGACTGGTACAGTAGGTTTTAAACTATATTCTTATGTTTGTGATGGTATTTAGTGACTGTATTTAGATGTCCTTTTTTTTGCTGTTCAGCAACACTAGTGAGCAGCAAGTGGTTTCAGTGGTTGGATGTATCTACCTATCTCTGGTGGACTCAGGATGTGAGTCACAGTTAAAATAGCTTGCCAGAGATGATTTGTTTCTGTCATGTAACTTGCACTCAGAATTGACAGAAGGAAGTTTCAGGTTTTCCATCAGTTTAGTGTGAAAAGTAGTTAAACAATATTAGAGGTCTGATCCCAAAGCCTGCAATGAACCATGGAGTTACACAAGAGGATTACCATCTTTTTCATTGGTAATTGAAATTACTGTTTTAAATGACTCTTTACCTGGTCGTAGTGTGTTTTTAGATGTCTGTTTAAATGAATGTGTACATATTTGCACTGTTTGATAACCGTATGGCACTTAGTGTTAAACTTCTTGTCATTATAGTAAAAACATGAAAACACATGCAAATATTCTGTACCTTACAGTTTAGTCTATGAAGTTTACTTTTCAAACTATGTGCAGTTGGGGCAATTTTAGCATTTAATATGAAAAGGATACTACATTTTTATAATATTTATAGTTAATTCTTACTTTTTATTATTTTTCTATTCTTTTTAGGGACTATTTTCTTCATTAAATCTAGTATGAATATTCAAAGAACTGCTGACAGGTCAATAACAATTCTGAATGTGCTCTCTTCTTAACTTACATCATTGCTCTTTTTTAATTACAAAGTAACCATGAATATATAAATAGAAATGGACATCTATCAACAAAAAAACAAACAAAAAAAGAAATGTACTGTATGTCTCAGAGCTGTCCATGCAATGTGGTTTTTCTAAGTGAGACAGGAAACAAACACATAGAAAAACAATTTGAAAACCACAGTATAGGAACATTTCTGTCACTCAGTCTCATCTGACTTCCAGTTTAAATATTTTTTAAACTTATGTATGTGAGTAAAAATGAGAATGAAAATGCAATAATCCAATTTGGATTTTCATTTTCACTTACTCGTATGGACGTTCTATGACCATATTAAATCCTGACTGCACTGACTGTTGGAATACACTGTATTTTACAGTGATGAGCTCATCTGCTGCTCTGAAAGCACAGAAGGACCTCGCAGGCTCTGAGGGAGGATCCATCACTCTACCTGACCCTGTGGTGGAGTATGGATTTCTTTCATATGAAGTATATACTATTGCTATGGTGGATGGGATGAAATTTGAGATATTGGAGGAATGGTTCAATGACAGACTTTTCTGGAACAACAAAACTCGACTATTTGAAATCAAAAGACTTAAGACAAATGATTCAGGAAATTATATCATTGACTCTAAAAAAGGAAGAGTTTTTCTTACATCTTATAAACTCAAAGTGTATGGTAAGTAGTAAGAAATATAATATATATATATAAATGATACATACTTCTTTATCCACTTTTCTGTAGTTACTGCACCGTAATTGTCAATATGCCCAGTTAACTGCCAAGTCAATTGCTTCTGCTTACAAATCCAGTAATTTACAGTTACAGTTCTGTGCCTCCAGTGGTAACTATATGCAGATGAAAAGTTTCAAACAAACATTTGCATGTGTGTGTGTGTGTGTGTGTGTGTAACTCTACTATGTAATCACATTCACTTTGAGTACTTTGAATAATCACATTTACAGATGAATAATATTGACAAAGCATGAAAGATAATACATTTCAATAATGAGATGAAAAAATACAATTCATTAAATGAAATAAAATGAATAAATAAATAAATAAATACATAAAAAGAACAAGAAAATGGCAGAGAACACTAAACATGTGTGTGTGTGTGTGTGTGTGTGTGTGTGTCTACTATATAGCCACATTTACTGTGCAGTGCTTGCATTAGCAGGACTATGTAAAGTCACAATGTTGCAAAAGCTTAAAAACTCTGTCAAATTTAGACAAAATAACAATCACATGATATTAACAACAGTAATCAAGGGAATAGATAAAAAGTAACCATATGTATAATGGACCATGTCAAGATAATTATTTGTCTTATTCATATTGTTCTCTTAATTATGTGTCCCTTAGTTTGTGACATGCAGTCACATATTGTGCCGCTAAGTATGCATGCAGGACATGTATGTGTGTCCCTCTCCTAATCTGTTGCTTTTCACGGTCCTCTAGTTTTGTTAAATTTGGGATTAACAAAAGTATTTCTTAAATATATAAGCCTACATACACTATCCTAAGGCCTGATGTCCTGTATGTAGGTAAACTAAAGTTCTGTGTCTAAGATGTAGGGTTTGTGTGTTAAAGTCCGACCCTCTGAGTATTCTCAATTATTTTAATTTTTCCTCTTTAGAGTCTATATCAACTCCTGCAGTGAACACATCGAGTGTGAGCGCTGAGAGCTGCATCTTGCTGTGTTCTGTGGAGAAAGGTGAAAAGACAACACTGTTGTGGTACAAAGACGAGGAGATACTGAACCAGAGCAGTTCTGCTCTCTCTCTGCCTCTCACTGTACACAAGCAGGATTTCAGCTCCTCTTATAGATGTGAGGCTGCCAACCCTGCTGAAAAGAAGACTCTTCCTGTCAACATCACAACATCCTGCAGACAACAAAACAACACAGACAACACAAGTAAGACTGTTTACACTGTTGAAAAGATGATGCTACTGTCATTTCAAAATTGTATGTATTCTTGGGAACAAACTGTTTTACTGATGTTCATGTTAAATGTGTCTGACAGGTGACAGTAACACACAGTCCTGGCTGTTCCTGATTCCTCTGGTTGTGTTTGAAAGTGCTGTTGCCGTTTCTCTCATTTTGAAAAAATGAAGAGCAAGAGGGACTGTGACAGCTGCACCCACAGCACTAAACTGCTCAGTACACATGCTGCATCCTTATCCAAGATTCTGATATTCTGCACTTACAGTACCAGCCACTCAGAATTGCTGCTCCCAGCCTGATTCCAGCTGGCTTCCAGATAGTTCCCAGTCAATTTCCATTAACCTTTATTATGGATAAAATTAAAATCATGGAGAGTCTGTCAGCAAAAAACACATTTAACACATTTATGTTTTACATCATTTATCATCATTTTCATTCAGTCACATGTGAGGTTGAAAATGAGCATCTGAACATCGAGTTTGATGTGAATTACATTGTTTCCATTTTCCCTGAAACATTTACCCAAATAGATCATTTCCAGTGTTCAAAAGCAACCCAGTCTCACATCAAAATGTGTAATAGCTATGTTGGTCCACAGCATAGTTTCACAATAACTACTCTAACATTGTGAGATGCATATGTATTTTTGGGCCTGTTCTTTTCTATTGGCCTGTATTCATATCATGTGACTGACAGATGATAAAGCAGGGTATGCTTTAGGGCGTGGTTACCTTTTGATTGACAAGTCGCCACCACAACGAGAGTGAGGTGCTGTTGTTGGACTCTGGGGAGCACGTCCTCAGCTCTATGCTCTCATGTAAATACGGTCACTTCTAATAATTTCTGGCTTCAAAAAATCAAGATAGCGATGCCAAACTTGAAGCTTCAAAACCAAGCCCCCAGGAACAGCACCAGGCTTTGAAGCCAATTTGACATATTTGCCAAACTGTTTAATTACAACTTCCAGGTCTGTCACATGATGCTATTGGGCCCAAAAAGACTTTTTCCAGTAGATTTACTTTGTGAAAGAGACATCTGTAATTCAGCAACATTTTTCAAGTGTCACAACCACCACAAAAAGATTAATTTCACTATCAAAATTTGATCCATTCAGTCTGATCACATTTCGAAAGTCTCGAAGAGCTGCATGATTGAATCATTTTATCCTCATTCAAGTTAGCTGGAGGGCTAAACCAGAAGCTAGCTGTCTTGGCTGGCAGAGGTCTCTACTGCGCTCCATAGACACATTGGGCCCATAGAGCGTGCCCAATAATTTTTCATCCACTTCTCTTTATACATCCATGTTCTACAAGCTAATGGGTGGTGTCATTGTGGCTACATCCATTATCTTTATACAGTCTATTTTTATACAACTACATGGATTCAGCAATAGCAGTGTCCATAGCAACCAACATAGCAAAGATAGAAAAGTTTGCCTTCCTACAATTTTCTGGCCAGACTAACAAACTAAAATTATATACATTCACTGAAGGAAGATTATGAAAATTAAATGTACATTTCTTTCTAGAAAATGTTATCAAAACACATTTTAATGCTGAAACTATCTAAAAATTTTAAGAAAAAGAAAAGAAAAAAGAAAGGTGTGGAACGGCATAAAAGGAATGGCAGCTATTTTGTTTGTTTTCACAGACAGAAACTTGACAGTCCCGTGATGTGGACGCAGTCAACTAGAAAAGAATAGGCCAAAAAAACATGGGCATCTCACAATTTTAAAGCCATTATTGTGAAACATATTGTATGTATTGTGAAATACATTTTATGCTGTGGACCAATGTAGCTATTACACATTTTGATGTGAGAGAGAAAATGACACCCTGATCATATTCTGGGTTATTAAATAATGAATTCACGATCAGAATATCAACAAATACAGATGCAAATAATGAATAAATAACATAAATGCATTCTGCCGGTAGAAATGGTTCATGAGCGTCTGAGCAGGACGCAGTATAAATACAGAATGCAGGTTTTTATTCCTTTGCAGGTGTTTGTTAAACAAGTAACAGACTGCAGAGAGGAAACAGCTACACTGGCAATCATAATTGCACCTTTATTAGTGTCAGTACAGTGCACATGTATGCAGACACAACTCCATCAAAAGTCTCTATAGCTTTTAAAGCCGTCTGACAGCTGATCAACTGTGATCAGCTGCCATCGTCATCAGAAACGGACGTCGCTTCACATGACGCTTCAGAGGAAAGGATTTCTCATTTCTCTAAAAAAAACACTTCCTTGTTTATTTTTGTTTGCATATGGGATAGTATTATTATGTCATCTCTACTCTCTACTTTTTTTTTGCTGTTACCTTGTTATGTTGTTTTAATTTACTTTTGTTATTTTATTGTACAGCACTTTGGTCAATTCTGGTTGTTTTTAAATGTGCTTTATAAATAAACTTGATTTGATTTGAATTCCTCTCTCCTCACATTTTTTCCTTGCATCTTCATCTGGAGGGACTAAGATGCAAAGAAAAAGACACACTTCACTTTATTGCACATTAAATAATGTCATTGTTGCATCTTGTTAATGGTGTGAGGTTCCTTTATTTAAATGTAACTTTCATCACCAACAGACATCAGTTTTAAGCTGACAGCACAGCCAGTGGTTAACAAGTGTCAGAAAAGAGTGAAGCTGAGAAAACAGATAAGTAACCCCATTTTTTCTCTCTGGGAGCCGATTTCTTGTCTGTGAAAAAAGAAAGCAGAGTAGATAGGAAAACAGGAACTGGGTGTTGCAAAGGAATTTCAGACACTCCTACTTCAGTCCTCAACTGGGTGTAAACACATTGTTTCTCTGCCTGCTCCAAAAGTTCAGCTCCACTGCAAGTCGCACTGCTGGTAAGAGGAAACTGCATGAGTATTTATGGCTTTCTTGTTTGTGTTGGGTGTGCAAAAATGCAAAGCTGATGCATATTTTGGTATTTTCGAGTAAACTGCTGATTTGCAGGATTGGCTGTATGTTTCTGTAGTGAGTAGTTGTCAGTGGACTGGACACACTGTACCAACATGCAAAGGTGCAAAGTTCACTTCACTCTTGTATTTGTCTGCCGTTGCCAGCTGATGTCGCTTCACATGACGCTTCAGAGGAAAGGATTTCTCATTTCTCTAAAAAAAACACTTCCTTGTTTATTTTTGTTTGCATATGGGATAGTGTTATTATGTCATCTCTACTCTATACTTTTTTTTGCTGTTACCTTGTTATGTTGTTTTAATTTACTTTTGTTATTTTATTGTACAGCACTTTGGTCAATTCTGGTCGTTTTTAAATGTGCTTTATAAATAAACTTGATTTGATTTGATTTCCTCTCTCCTCACATTTTTTCCTTGCATCTTCATCTGGAGGAACTAAGATGCAAAGAAAAAAACACAAGTGAGGGAAGCTTGGATGCAATTTAAGGGAATTGGGATGAACCCATAGATATCTAGTCAGTAGAAAGAGACAGGAAATATGGGGTAGAATGAGGAACGGCCTTCCTGATCTAAACCTGTGCAGTGTTTTGAAATCATGGAATCAACCTGCTTTGCAAACAGACAATTGAAATCATTTCAATATACTAAATAGACAGAAAAGCCTACACTTTCCTGCTATGTTGGGGTGATTTTATTTATTTGATTAGCCTTCACTTTATTGCACATTAAATAATGTCATTGTTGCATCTTGTTAATGGTGTGAGGTTCCTTTATTTAAATGTAACTTTCATCACTAACAGACATCAGTTTTAAGCTGACAGCACAGCCAGTGGTTAACAAGTGTCAGAAAAGAGTGAAGCTGAGAAAACAGATAAGTAACCCCACTTTTTCTCTCTGGGAGCTGATTTCTTGTCTGTGAAAAAAGCAAGCAGAGTAGACAGGAAAACAGGAACTGGGTGTTGCAAAGGAATTTCAGACACTCCTACTTCAGTCCTCAACTGGGTGTAAACACATTGTTTCTCTGCCTGCTCCAAAAGTTCAGCTCCACTGCAGGTCGCACTGCTGGTAAGAAGAAACTGCATGAGTATTTATGACTTTCTTGTTTGTGTTGGGTGTGCAAAAATGCAAAGCTGATGCATATTTTGGTATTTTTGAGTAAACTGCTGATTTGCAGGACTGGCTGTATGTTTCTGTAGTGAGTAGTTGTCAGTGGACTGGACACACTGTACCAACATGCAAAGGTGCAAAGTTCACTTCACTCTTGTATTTGTCTTTTCATGTTTGGCACAATCTAAAAACCGCAGCCCGTCTGTGATCTCAACACTTTGTGACATTCATTATAATCAAAACTCTCATAATCACGAGTGGCAGCTTTTGAGTTTACTTTTGGTTTTATTTCTGCTTCGTTATTTCTCAGCAAGTTGCAGGGACAGTGTGTTCCAACTTGCACAAACACTGAATATCTGTCTGTGACCAGATTGGTCATTAAGAGCTGATATGTGACTAAAAATCAGACTGTACAAACATTAGAAAATCAAGTCGAGTCACAGCATGTTTGAAATGTTGAGCAGCGGCATTCCAAAGGTGCAGCGCCTCCTCCCTCATGTTTGTTTACAGCAGCGAGCAGAACAGCAGAAGAAAGCCAGTAGTTTTATGAGTGTTTAAATGAATGTTATAGCTAATTTTACCCAGAATGCAATGCATTGAAACAGTTGTTTTCAATAGATGAGTTACTAAACTCAACCCAATGTACATCTTTGCCATTCTAACAGAATGCTTTATAGGACATAATGAAATGTAAAAAACGTCCTTTAAAAAAAAAGTAATATTAATGATAATAATATAATAGACCAGTATTTTTGAAGAATTTGTTACAGTTTATTACAACAACAACATAACAAAAGCCATTTCTTGGTTCACAGTGCTTTTTCTCTTCCTCTCATCTCTTCCTTAAAAAAGTGGAAGAAACACTTTCAAAATCTGGGTTTTCAACCTTGTGGCAAAAATGTGAACTTAGCATGGTATTTAAACAATATTGTCCATATATTTGCTGACTACTGTATACAGCCAGCTGAAAGACCAGACTTTGACCTTTGACCTTTCTACAATAGTAAACTGTACAAAAGTATTATTGTGTTTTAGCTGTTTTCTATTGTATGCTGGTCGTTGTAACATTGTTGTTCAGTGTTCAGTCATTAGGCTGTGGAGGCATCTGTACCTGTAGTTAATGTCTTAATGAATAATTATGCTCATTGACAGCATGTAGTTTCATCATTAGCAGCAGCCATCTGTGTTTGAGAGCAGTTCAGGTAATAAAGTCTCTAATACAGCATTCAGTATATAACATAGTACACTGAAACCCAGACATTTCTCTTCTCACTTCAACGTCTGTGAGGAAATAAAATGTGTGAGGAAAGTTTTATCATCAGGTTTTTCAAACTGTGGTCAGGAAAAAGTCCTCATCATAGCAAAGCTGGATGACATCATGAAGAAATGATATTTGATATGCAGTAGAAAAAAACATCTTTGCATCTCTCAATGTTGCCTCTAGATGGCAGCAGGTTTATACTGTATCTCTCTAGTTGTGCAGTTAAAAGGCTCATTAATGTTTACTGGAAACATAAGCAAGCACTGAGTAGGGGAGAACGGGGTAAACAGAGCCAGTGGGTAAAATGAGCCACCCTCTTTATCTTGGTAACCATAAACGAAAGTAATCATGGGACCACAAATTAAGAAAGTATAGTTCACATTACTCAATCCATCTTGGACTCAAGCACATAGAGAGAGTGGTCAGCAAAACAGAGCAAAAAAAATGATTTTTGCAATGCCAAGTGAATTCATCATGTTACTAAAGTTATCAGTCTTGTATCTTAATTAAAATAGATAATTTTTGGACATTATTACATGTTAATTTAAGTCAGTGTAAGCAACAAAACAAAGTCATAAATGTAGCATAATTGTGGATCTGAGCCACTGTGTGAAACAGTTTTGTCAAAATGGAGGTTGTTGGGTAAAACGTGACAGTGATGTTGGGGCAAGTTGAGTCAATGGCTCAATTTACCCCCAGAAATTATTTTCTGATATTCTAGAGACCAGAGACATTGTTCATGTTAATGTTTGATCACTGTTACAAGTGTTACAATGTTGATGAATAAATACCTAATTGTTGACTAATGTCAAGTTTAAGCCACACACAAACATGCTGTACATACAGATGGGTGATAAATTAAAGGAAAAGCCGATATAAAGTGTCTTAGTAAGGTGTTGGGTCACCAGAACAGCTTCAGTACACCTTGGCATTGATTCTACAGTCTCTGAACTCTTCTGGAGGGATGAACACCATTCTTCAAAAAGATATTTCCTCATTTGGTGTTTTGAGGATGGTGTTGGAGAGCACTATCTAACACATCAGTCCAAAATCTATCATAGGTGTTCACATAGGTTGAGATCTGGTGACTGTGAAGGCTATAGAATATGATTCACATCATTTTTATACTCATCAAACCATTCAGTGACCCCTTGTGCCCTGTGAATTGGGGCATTGTCATCCTGGAAGAGATCACTCCATTCAGGATAGTAATGTTTCATCATAGGATGAAGGTGATGACTCAGAACAACTTTGTATTGATTTGCAGTGACTCTTCCCTCTAAGGGGACAAGTGGACCCAAACCATGCCAGCAAAATCCCCCCCACAGCATAACAGAGCCACCAGATCCCCTTACTGTAGACACAGTCAGTTCAGAAATACACATTTTGATTAGTGTTAAGATAGATTAGATTTGATTGACATCAAAACAACACCCATATTTTCCATAATACTTTTTCATAATCAATGAAACTATCAACTATCACAGCTCTTTATAATTGTTGTGTTTTCAGTATTCAGTCCACAGCAACCCGGCAGGCTAAACTGTGTGTTTCAGCAACCCAGAAACACTGACTTTATCTGAACTCACACAATCAACACTGCCCTCTAAAGCAAGAAGCTAGTTAGCTTGGTTTGCTAACACAAGCCTGAAAACCTAACTGTCAGTGATGTCATAGTTGGCAACAGGCTTCTACCAGCAAATGTCAGAGGCATAACTCACATGTTTGTGTGATGCAACATGCATGGTGATGCATGGTTCTTGCTCAGGGTCAGCAGCAATAATTGTCATGCACTAACTCACAATAGCAACGTTAATAGTGTCACAGTCACTACTTTTATCCAAAGTTAGTGAAACTTTGCCAATGACAACACACTGCAACAGCAATATCTAACTGTGCTTTGACCTCTCCAAAGTGCTTACCACATGTTGCAACATTACCACATGCGTACAACATCTACTGAAAGGTGGGACCAGATTTATTTATTTTAGCACTAGAAGCCACAGATTTATCAGTCACTGTACTTCCTGTTTGAGGTTTTGACTGCCGCAGCTTTAATTCCATCTCTCTCAACCCTGAAGCTTTGTCTCTACTTACTTCCCACTCATCTTGCAACAACATTGCAACCACAGAGTGGGATGATGAATCAGTCTGATAATGGGGAAGCTCATATTTTTCACTCTGATCACCAAATACAGAGCAAAGACCTTTCAGTGGCAAGCTAAGAGTAGCTGGATGTCAGTGTCTTTAACAAACCTGTCCAAATCAAACACCATGATGGCAACACAAAAACTAATTCTACATTATGTGAGCAGCAGTTCTAAACACACTCGCCTATCCAAACAATGCAGACTGCTGTGTTACCAGCTAGAAATTCAACCAGACTATAAATGGGTCAAAAGATGAGACTCTAAGCCTGCAAAGGGGTTTACACTGAAAAAGATGAATCAGTATAAACTATGAGCCACAACACAGTTACAGCTGTCAGATACAAACAAGCATAAGGCTGCGACTAATCAATTTATCATTTTCTCTATTAACCAATTAGTTGTCCCAAAGGCCAAGATGACAACCAAAGAAACCAGAAAATATTCATCTTTAGATTTTGGAATAAGAATTTTAGCATTTTTTTCTTAAAATATGACTCAAAACAATGAATCGCTGATCAATTAGTTGCTGATTAATTTAATAGTGGGCAACTAATTGATTAATCAGCTTATCATTGCACCTCCACGCTAGTATTCAAGAAGCTGTCACACCAACCAAAGTACCTTCAGTACAAATAACCCTTAAAGGAAAGTTACAGTTTATTTCAACCTGATGTATTTCCCATCAATGTGGCTACTGTGGCACTATGTCATGCTAATTTTGCTCTCTCTAGCTCCTTTATAGAGATTCTGACAATTCACAAAAAGCCACACCGTAGGATGCTCAGCAGTTTGCCCTGATGTTTGTTGTTTTGTGCAATATACGTCTTCTTTTGACTCAACCGAATTTCTATAATGGAGCAAAATTAGCATGACACATAGAGCGACAATACTTACATTTATGGGAAATACATTAGGTTAAAATAAATCTTAATTTCCCCTTAAAGGAACCAAAGAATATTCAGACCGCAAAAGCAGGACTACACAATCAGAAGGATCACACAAGCAAAGCTGAGCACACACTACAATGGCTACTAAACTACCTGCCTCACTTTAAGTTGTGAGAGTTAAACAGGTGAAACAACTTTAATCTGAAAACCAAAAATACTTTCTACCTACAGCTCACACACACACACACACAAAGCAGGATTCACAAATGTCACTGTGTGCTACCACATGCAATTCTTATGACAGGGTTTGGACATGTCTCCTCCTAGCTCAACCAGTTCCCTACCTACCTAAGAGGGTTCACATAAGTGACTGCTAATCACATGACTGAGCTGAAGCTGTGGACAGAAAACTCCAAAATAAAACAGGGTGTAACACAATAATATAATATGCATACTGCAATATAACAGTATAAAAAGGGCCATTCAGCATCAGATATTAGATAGATTAGGTATATTTAGATGATAATACGTTTACTTGTAATGAAATACATTCTATATTTTGGCATTGGTAAAATATCTGAATACTTCCCCCACCAATGATTATTTTCACGGGTGCATGACTCGTCTGGGAACCTTGCAACTGTTTTAAATGATACTCACAGCCAGAAGGATTCTTCGCTTACTTGTCGTAGTAGTAGTAGTATGAATAAACATTAAGATTAACTTACTTATTATGAATATGTTATACCAGAGTTTCCCAACCTCCCAGGCCACAAACCATATTATTCAGCAAATAACACTTCACTAATTATGATAATTAGTGTTAAGTATCCAAAACACTAATTTATAACTACAGTAGGTCTTCAGTACACGAGGTAACAGTCTGTCATCACTGCCTCTCAGCATACAGCAATACATGAAACCTGTGAGAAGCCACTACCTGAGTGTTGCTGAGTCATCCATCTGTATTCTTATAGGCTAGTAAATAACCATAGTATAACACAGACCAAATAAAGTTTAGTTTAAGTTGTTAATGCTTGCCTATGCTCTCTTTTCTATCGTTGTGTCTTTCTCTTTGTCCCTCTCTCCTACTGAGGTCTATTTGTGTGTCGAGAGGTTAAAGAGAGATCACTTCCTGGGAGCTCTTCTTTCCTGCTGGGGCACTGGCCCTCTGTACTGCTAACATGACTGACATGCATTGTGTCCAGCCAGAGCGTGGTTAAAGTTGCCATTATGTCTCTATTAAAGCTCATTGTGCACTTATAAACTAAGAGTGTGTAAATATCACAACACAAGTATCCTGGTAATGATTTTTACTGGATTATTACTACCTTTATAGTATATGGGTACATCCTGACTTTACTTGAAGATGACTGCTGTCATGAAGGTGAAAGCAGCACTTTATGGTCACAGAAACACTTTGATGTTGACTATACTTCATAAGATTTCAAGCTAAATCAACAGCGGCTGCTTGTTATTATACTTGTAAAGTATTCTGATCATAAAATATATTTTACTATTATAAAACATGGCATAGACAATTCTTGACTTCTTTAGGTTTTCTATTATTTCATTTGACAATATAAATTACAGGATACTCTGTAGATTAAGACTTTGGAGACAATTGTGATGCATTAAACTACCCAAAAGTATATAAAGTGGTTAAAGCTAGTTCTTCCCCAACCAGCTACACCATTTCAGTGCTGCTTGCATGTTAATACATTCTATAATATTATATAACAGTATAATATACATAATGATATAACATAATGAATGAGGCCAAACTGCATAATGAGTATTTGCACTTTCAATAATTTAAGTGCATTCAATTATACTGCTTGTTCCAGCTGTTAGTACACATGAAGACACATCACTTACATTGTTTTGTCAAGAAGCCACAGTGCAAACAGGATAATCCACACAGATTATACGCTTTAACTGTCTCAGAGCAGCTCATGGTAGATTATCATTTATTTATGAATTTGTTACACTGTGTTATCTCCACTACAGCTGTAAACTTTGATGATATATTTCAAATTGAGCTCATACACAAAGCGTCAGTCTTGCAGATTTGACACCTCACAACAAGTTTTTTTCTAAATTATTACAACTGAAGACGGCTGTGATTCCAAAGCAAGAACAGTGGATTTGTCAAGAATTTAGGAACCACATGCTAATATTGGATGGAGAACTTTGAATAATGTTGTTTATGTCCTGCTAACCCTGAGTAAACACACCCACCAGCCTAAATCTTTCCACACCCAGACACAGCAAGCCCAAAACTTCTTTTCAGAGTAGTTGTCACATCTTCACTCAGAGACTTTGTCATAAATCCTGTAGACTGATTTCCTCAGTCCAGACTACTTTTCTTTCAAATTGGGCTGCGCAGTATATCAGTAAAGTACATATTAGTTAACAACATTATATAGAATAGTTTAAATTAACTCCACCATGATGAACTACAACAGTAAACTGCTACAGTACTTACATAATAATGCATCAATCTTAATAATTCAATAATAAAATATGATAGTATAACACTTAGATGCCATATCCAGTGTAATATTTACTTTTATTAGAATTTTAACTAACTTTAGTTGATAATACTTATGTACATTTACTTAAGTAGCAGGTTTACTTGTAATGGAGTCTTTCTTCATTGTGGTATTGCTACTTTTGGGTCAAGGATATAAATACTTCTTTCACAATTGAACCATAATGCACACTGCAGTTGTGTAGCTTGAAAATGCTGCTAGCTATAGTCAATCACAGGACAATGAGCAGTTGAATTATTTAGTAAGAAAAAATTAAATATTTGCTCACAAATTATGACAATATATTGGATACTTGACTATTTCAAATCAATGGTAGGGTTTATCATGCTCTTTGATAAATAGTCCTGGACTCATGGTTACATTCTGTCCATTTAAGATATATTCAAAAAGTAAATGGCACTATTATTAATCCTGCAAGATCAAAACCACAACAACTTAGCTATGCTCACACAATCTCACACAATCTCAATTATATACAGTGGATACATTCTTTCCTACTCATTTGCCCTTATCTGACAATCTCGCCTTTGTTGACTCTTTAATAGATATATCTCTGCAAGAGAATAAACATGAAATCTCTTTATGTTCATGTTACTGCACAAGGATGATGAGTCACTCAAGCACAGAACTGGTGCAGAAATAGTCACATATGCCACATATCATGTGATATGCCAGTTGGGCTGAACTGAGTTGTATCTATTTTAAAATTCTATTATCAAAACATGCAAAGTGTGTGCTCCACTATGTTCTCACAGTCAGTATTTATTGTTCCAAAATTCTAAAGAAAAATGTCTTATGTTGTGTGGATTTTAGTTTGATCTACTTTGTCACAGAGTCTGTGAGTTTCTATCTAATGCTACAAGTGAACGTGTTTAATGTCACATGGCATACATTATCTCTGTCTATGACTAAGAGTAGAACATTCATGTACTCCCTCAGAGTTAAATAAAACAATAGCACACCAATTAACACACCAATAGATAACAAATAATTATGAGGATCAGTGCAGGCTCATGTCAGGTCAGGTCACAGTTGTAATTGTCTGTGTAAGAAGCACAGAGACACACAGCATATTTCAGCTCAGTACAAACAGGGTGTACTTATTGCACAATCACTGTTTCCTACCACAGCACATGTGTGATATGATCACCATTCCTGGAGGAACGTAACTTTGTTTGTTTTTTCAGAAAACTGTGGGCTGATGTGACATTTTAAAAGCTAAACAGTAAGGAAGTGACAAGACCCTGCTAGATTTACTCATACTTTTACTCATGACTCATGCAACACTGGCTGCAGCACAATGCACTGAGCGCAAACAGGGAAGAGAAAGGCCTCTATTTTTTTTTTCTTTTTCTTTTTCAAGATTTCAAGATTTAGATTTTTTTTTTGTTGTGTATTTTCATACACAAAAAATGAAATGCTGTTCTTCCCAGCCAACAGCAGTGCAACAGCAACAGAAAGGATAAAGATATACTGTATATATATATATATATATATATATATATATAAATTCCCTTATAAACATATAAGAGAAAAAAAGAACAAGCAGTTAGCAGCACAGTGCATTAAAGTGCATTTAGAGAGAAAAGTACATGTCTCAGTTGGATGTAGACAGCTCTTGCATATCAACGAGTAACCAACATTAGGCAACAGGAACTGCTGGATGTTTCCTCTGCGGTGCAGCTCCAGGCAAGGCCATGGTCTCCTTTGGAGGTGTGCTAACAGTTTGCTATTTTCCTGACTTTGAAACTGCGCGTCTGTGTGGTATTCCAGTGACCAGCGCACAGCGCATGGTGTACAGGTGGAAGGTTCATTCAAATTAAGAAGTGCAAAGCCAGTTGATGTATTTTGGTTTGGAATTTGGTCCAAGACGTTGTGCTGAAAATAGACGTCTCAGAACCACATCTGTTACTGGCGCAACCTAAATGTGCTGCTGTTTTGATGATTTTATCAATAAGAACAAAATGACTACTTGCTACAAACGTGCCCAGTAATGGATTATTGCTTGAAATATAAATAATATTATTTAAATCAAACACTGTCCAAACGGCTCAGAAAATAAGCTATGCTGTTAAAGCAGGAAGGTCAGAAAAACAGTTTAATATAAATGAATGTGCTAATGAGTGCCATTACACTCGGTTGTTCACTGTTTGCCTTCATTAAACACCTGATGTCACCAGGCTGCTAAAGTATAATAACACCGTCTTCAACACAGAACAGACTGGTGGGTTATAAGTTTATTTTGTGCTTTTTTATGAAGGAGATTTTGGGTTAGAAGGGCTCATCAAAGCCTCTTTTCCATCAAAGCCTCTTCTTTTTTTCTTTTCTTCTTTCTTTTTTTTTGGAGCAAAAATAGCCCTCCATGTTTTTCTTGAAACCTGAAGCAAATAGGGTGACCAGAAAAAAGTAAAAACTCTAAAGCTAAAATTTATTGATTTTGTTCATGAAGTCAACTGTCTGTCATTAGGAAAAAGAAACACAATGACTGTGTTGTATGTAACAGTATGTGAATTATCCATTACATAAAATTCATTTTATTTTATTCATCAGTGTGGTGCCTATCACATCTGTCTACGTAGTAGTCGTAGAGCTAAACCAAATACATCAACGGACAGTAACATGGACAGTAACATATGTCAGTATGACTGACTCCAGTTTTGAAATACTGACCTTTGACCTTGGTCCATGTTTGAAGGCTTATAATTCTGCAACAAAAGAGGCTTCAGACATGGGACCAACTGTTATAGAGAGCTCTCCACCTCAGCTACCATGTGAGTAACAACTGGGGGCGCTGTCAAATATGGGTAAAATATGGTTAAAATTAATTTTCACCCTTTTAAAAATTTAAAATCTGATTACACAAATGTATTTACCATCCCCTTAAACTCCTCAGTGTACTCTCAATTCAGTATCTACAACTTCCAATTCTAGGAAAAATGCTAATATTTTTTAAAACTACAATTCCGTAGAGCCGCACCATGCAGCTTCATACATATCAGCAACACAGTTGTAGTTCTTCAGGGTTTGCAAAGTAAGGTTGTAAAATAACAATGTGAAAGATATCTACTATATCAATTGAATATATCAAATATCTAGGTACTTTAAAATCTACGTTTTTTATTGAAAGAACATCATCAAACAGTTACATAAAATAACACAAATAACATAACAGCTCAGATAACTACACAATGGGAAGACAATAATTCAAACAACATGCAACTACATGGTCTCAGTGATAGCAGCATCCATAGCAACCACCATAGCAACCAACATAGCAATGATAGAAAGCCTGGAAAAATCTTCATAATAACTGAAACTAAATGTCATGTACATTCACTGAACAAAGCTTATAAAATAAAGAAGAAAATAAAATGCTGAAACTATCTTGAAATAATGCATTTTTGCATTTAAATATATACCCTGGTTTTACTGTCAGAGATGGGAAAGGTAAATAGGCCATGGACCCATGTTTTACATTCCTAGTGTCTGGCAGAAAGGCTCTTGTGGTATGCTAGGGACATCCACACACACACACCTGGGATGCCAGGTTCTCTCAGGCTCTGTCTTACACTCACTGCCCAAACAAATACCACGCCAAGAGGAAGACACAACACTGCTCTTTGACAAAATCCAGCTACAGGCTGTATTGATGTTCTATTTGTTGCCCAAACCTTTTTGTATGTAGAATTCAGGCCTTTGAGTTTATTTAATAGCCATCAGACAGCAGGATTGGTACGGTCGTCTCCAATTCCCATCATGCACGTGGCACAGTGTTATTAACGTCATAAATTGTTTAAACCTCCAACATAGTGTCAGGATCAGTGGCATCTTTAGGACCAATCATTCAGGGCTCTGTTTGGTCCTGGAACTCTATGTGACCAGGTATTGGGGATTTAACTATCTCAGACAGTTATTTTGACCCATAAAAACACAGAGAAGGAAACAGCAGAGACCATGTTTCCAAGGGTAAAACATGTGTTTTTACACTATTTAGACAATAATTAATTATTATATCATTTAGACAATAAAACTGTAAGAGAATGTCAGACAGGGCAATAGCTAAAATACAGAGGCACTGTGTACACTATAACTACTAGACAGGGTGAAGGTGGCTGTCTATCAAGCTGGGGAAAATTTAGGGAAGACCCACCCTAGACCAGTGCAACAGGAAGTTGGTAACATCACACACACAATCACACATACACACAAACATACAAAACTAAAGATAAATGTGCAAAGTGCAAAGACAACCCTGCAATAAAAGGAGTTTTCTTATCAGCATACTAGGCCCTGGCTTGAACAGGACCATGACCTTTTCCTGGATTAGGTTCTGGCCAAAGACACAGAAAGAGGATACAGATTAGGGCGGGCATATGGGAAGTACACACACAAACCAACAAAGAAACCAAAAAACTTTCTTAAAACCAGCACAGAAATAAAATACATGAATGCAAAACCTAGGCAAAACAGCAGTCAGCACTGTAAGAAAAGACCAACTGAGGTCTGGACCGGATGTATCAAGCATCTCAGAAACACTCAGGCTGAGAGTTAACCTTGACTTACATGACTAGGACCATGTATGAAATGTTAGAGGGCTTTTAATTTGAAACGATGGATACAGGAAGTGGTGACACATGGCAACCAAGCCCCCAGGAAGTGCGCCGAAAACTCCTCATGTATCCAAAAACGCCAGAGCAAATTTCCAAAAAGGCGTTATTTGGATAAACTGACATATTGGGAAAGTAAATGGTTACTTTCTCGCCCGAAAAATAATTAAAATTAAATAAAGTGAAATATCAACAGTCCTGCCGGTTGGTGCGAAATGCATTCTGGGATATTTGGCTGCCCCAAGCTTTGGTGGCCTTTGGCTGACCAATGGTGTAACTTCATCAGTCAGTCAGTGACTCAGTGACAGACAGACATACAACATAGCTCCACCATCTGTAACTCCAAACAAATGACTGAATGAATTTAAATAAATAAACCCTTGATGTGTGTGAATACAGCTTGTTTTTCCATAATTTCACGCTGAGTAGTGGGGGAATAAATAAATCTGTGGCTCAAAGTTTGATTCATAACTGCAGAAACTTGACAGACTCTAATCATCACTGTGTCAAAGCTACATTTTCTCTGTTGCTGTGGTTTCAAGGACTTTTCATGGTGATCACATATGCTGTTTTTTGCACTTCTCACAAGGTCTGTCAAACAATGATTTAATTTCTGCCAAAACAGCATATTTTAATAATTGGGGTTTCCTTTCTTTCCTGTGTGGAGATTAAATAGAACAAGTCCCACAAGACCTTTACTGGTTACACTGAAAATCTTTGGGCTTTGAAGTGCATAGGAGAGGAAACCTTTGTTTCAGAAATGCTGGGTGATTGTGGGTTTTTGAACCACAGTCAAAACTACCAGTTGTAGGGCTGTTTAGCGCACATCAAACCTTGAAGGGCACTGCCATCTATACTTAAATACTGATTAGTGAGATAAGTTGCACTCAGCCACAATCATCAGTTTTCCCCAGCAGCCATGGCTTTCTCACTAAAGTAAAGTTAAGACGTGCTTAAGCTGCCACACACATGATTATACACACTATGGTTTGACAAACCACATGATTTGTGTTGTTGCTTTGTGTTCTTCTATTGTCAAACTGCCATTCCTCCGAACAGCTGACACAGTGTCAACAGGTGAAGCAGTGAGCAGATAAGCTGAAACACAAGATAAAGCCTGACACATTGTGTGCCACACCCATGTAAACTCCTCTAATTCTCTCTGAAAGAGGAAATGTTTTGATAGGTAATCACAAGAGGGAACACAACATAAACTTGAGCACCTTCTGTACATACTCAATATATACGGTATGTATATACTGAATGTGGACAGGATTACTACTAACAGCAATTAAAGCTATACAGCAATTGATTCATCAAGTGTCTCATCCAGTTTTTAACCTGCACAAGGCAACAGTTCAGTTTTCTCAGTCTCAATCTCAGTCTTCATTCAAAGGTTTTGGTAGCGTCTTTGTAATGGGTTTTATAAGCATTTGTCCCATTTCTCATTAAACTCTGATTGTTGTATAATTCTGTTATATTCTCAAAACATGTGTGAGTCTTTCCACATCAAATATCACACCAATAGTGTCCGACCAGTGTCTCAAAGTAGGGAGGTTCTCTTTACACCATTTCCTGGTGATTGCCTTCTTCGTTACCACTAACAGAACTTTCAGATATCAGTGAATATTTTCCACACATGTCTTTGGTAATTCATAACTTAATATCACTTTCAACTCTACCTATACATTTTTTTTTTGTTATTTTCATACATTCCCAGAAAACATGAGTGTGATCTGCATTTTTCTCTCCACATGTCCTCCGGCATGTCTTGGGAGTAGTTCAGTCTGTTTTTGATGAACACCATTTGTTTCCAACTATCTAAAAGTACTTCATACATACTCCCTTAGCTAAACCTCTTTTTTTTAAAACAGGCTGCTGTAATTTGTGTTATCAAGACTCAAAAACACTGGTTTGATCACATTACACCTATTTGTATATCTGCAGAATATCCTCAGGAATGTGGGGCAGTTTTGTTTGACTCATATGGGAGACTGGAGTTTGCATCACAGACCTGCAGATGATGGTTTCCTCTTTATTAATTGTTACCACTATTGAGTGTGTGAGGTCCCTAAACCTAACCAAACCTTGACTGTCATTTATTTGCCATAACTATGAACATATATTGTTGAAAGGACTTTTGCATTGTATATAATCAAGGGTTTTTCAGAAATTGTCCAATACTGACTCTTGTTAGGTGATCGGGTTGCTGTGTGCATGTTAAAGCAAGTTTTTTCTTCATTAATCGTATGTAGCACAGAATAAACTACCACAGTCATGATAGCTTTGACATTTACTAAAGGGAAAAGTGACTCAGTCAGTAAGTAAAGTAAATGTGGTTATGTAAAATTATATTTTAGGATCAGAGCTAACACTATTGTGTCCTACCTTGGACTTGTCTAGCAGCACCGTAATACCCTTGTTATCAACAGACATACATATGTTTCCTAACATATGTCAGGAAATGTACAATAAGTAACAATAACTTGTCAAACAAGTTTTTCCAAGACACTGATAATAGTACCCCTAATGCAAATAACAACTGTACTGGAAGAAATGATCAGTTATCGCTGATGGTCTGACTGGCTGATATAACATTTCATTTGGTGTAGAAAATCTTCCTTGAGAATTTATGTTGAGATGGTATATACATTAAGTTTGGGGTAGATTTGTCTCAAGAATTGGCTTATTTCTTATGACACTCAATTTGTACTGACAATTATAAGAGACATTGAGAGGATACGAGTAGGTAGTAAAGGTAAAGGTAGTTTTCATGTGAAAGGGTGAGCTAATTGAAGCACATAGTAATATGTACACCAGCAAAAACTAGTTTTGATGATAGTTGTGGTGAAAGAAAACCAGGCTTTCCACATTTCTTGACAGTGATCTTAGACTCTTTAAGAGGTTTGAATATAAAGATAAATGGAAAAAGGGGAAGACCATGGGAGGGTGTGGATGCTACAATGTGCCTAACACTCCCAGTTGATAAAAGGAGGTTGGACTCCAAGTCCCTCCTCACACGGGACAGGCAGCGCTGCTCAGCAGTCTTTCATTGTCTCAACTATCTGCTGTGCAGAAGTCAGTGAGGCTCTACACTGCAATGCTTTGCAACATTATTATGTTGATGGCAGCTTTATGTGAGTGGCATACTGAACTTTTGTATTATTATCATCAAATGATCTTCTGTCATTATGTCATTCTGTTTGATAAAAGCTGATAACTTGTGAACTCAGATAGTTGTAGAAACTCTGCTTCATGTGATGAGGCAGTTCTTTGTTTGACTGCAGTTTTAGGACTTATATAAGAATTGCAACTTCCAGGTTTGCTTAAATGCAATGTCTGTTTTGGTTCACTCTCAGCGCTCTCATAATGTGGTTTTTGGCTGCAGCAGGCAGCTGTTGTCAGAAAAAAAAGCTCTATAAACCCACTGTACACTACCTGCTCAGCACCAAATGGCAAACATACACAGTTAGCTGTAGACTAGCTGGTGAACATTTAGCAGCTAAAGAGCCAGATATTTCCCTCAGGAGTTGATAGAGAGCAAAAACAGCTGAAACAAAGTAATGTTAGACTTACATTCACCAGGTGGACAGAAACACGACTCCAAATGAATAATAATGTTATTTTATAACTGTTGGATATGGAAATAAGCAGTGAAACATATCAGCTTAAAAGGTGATATGTCCATGTTCACAACTTGTTTCTGATGCTCCCAAGACACCAAAACCTCAGTTCAGTCAGCCAACTCACATGGAGTAGGTTATTATTTAAATGTAGAATATGTTCAGCATTAGTGTTTGGTGTCTAGGCTCTGACTTCGTCACTCCCCAACAGTGAAACAAGGAAACATTGTTCTCACATAGGGAGTGAGGAGCAGTGCTACTAACTTCTTCCCTAGGGGAAGATAGACTCAGAGCCTACAGGTGGATGCTGGGGTGGAGGTGGGCTTTTGAAATGCTTCATGAGTGGCAGCAGCAGCAAAGTGTGAGTAAACTTACAGCTTAAATACACCACCATGATTATAAGGGTACGTTGGATATATGTTACAGTGAGGGGAGTATGGCATGTGGGTGGAGCAGCAGCTGGAGTTGGGCTGTCTGAACTAGCTAACAGGCATCACTTCATTTAATGCAGGTTTAAAGACTTCCTGAGCTCTCTTGAATCTAATCGAATCTTCTTATATCAAAAGAAACATGATCAATGGAATTTACTCAGACGTTTGCAATCAGCAATTAATGTGAAGAGTTTTTTACTTTAATATTTCACCTAGTTCAAAATGTAGCCTTTAGCAGTTTGGGTTATGGAAATTAGGATTAAAGCTAACACTATTGTGTTTTACCTTGGGCTTGTCAAGCAGCACCATAATACATGTTATAAACAGACATACAGTATATGACAAGACAACAAAATTCAATTATCTCAGTGCCTGAACAGTTTGTTTACTTTCTGTTATCGTGCCATTATCTTTGTTCTGACTAGCTGATAGACCAACATTTCTTTTGGTGTAGGAAAAATCCTGCATTCATATTTTACTGGTTTATACATTAAAGTGAGTGTGTTTCTTTCTTTAAGAGGTTTGGATATTGAGATAAAAGGAAAAGGGAAGACCATGGTTGGGTGTGGTCAGATACAGATGCAGCTTTACAGACACTTCCCTCACACTTGATGGGAAACAGCCATTCTCTCACTTTTATATATTTTCTGTATATTCATCAGTACAGAGACAGACATTCTGTCAGGCATCCATGACAGACTTTTGGCCATTTAACTAAACATTGATTGAGAATGCAAACTCAAGAGATGAAAATAGATTTTGTGTTTTGTTTTAGGTTTTTTGCCCCAATGTCAAAGAGCTCTATCTCACATTTAGCTGTGCTTGCGGTTGAAGTATTAGCTGTTTGTCTGTTTCAACAGTTCTTTACTTGATGATTGATTGATTTTCTCTCTCTGAAGTCTTGGATTACATATTTTAAAACCATCACAGATTTCTCTCCCTTCATGCTCTCCATAGATCAACAGCCCTGGAGTGTTCCAGGTGTTGTACAGTATGACAGCCTGTTGACCTTTCTTTTAGCTTGTGTTTCACTGAAAGTCCATAACAACAGCTCAACTATCCATTGATGGTGTGGTCTGTGTGTCAAAATAATCATCAAACTTTCCTGCCCCTCCAGGAAGCATCAAAACACACACACACACACACATGCACACAGGAAGACAAAAACACACGTATTGAGAAATAGGCTCTATGAGCCGGTAGTCATGTTCACTTGCTTGCCCGCTTCCACCCCGCCCCCCGCCTCCTCTATGATAAGAGAGCTGCTGGTCGGAATCACCTCAGTCTCTCTCTGCACTCTCTGTGGAACTGTAGTTGACGGCTCAGAAAGCCTCTTTGTACTGGAATGTTCTGCAACAGGATGAAATGGTTTATGGCAGCTTTCATATGTGAGTATGATTACTGAACCTTTCTATTGTGGTTAACCAGATCCTCTCTTATCATGTTGTTCTGTTTGTGTGATCACAGATCTGGCAGGTTGTAAACTCAGACAGTTGATTTAGTGTTCAGTCCTCACAGTAGGTTGGTTTATTGAATTACAGTGTAGAAACAGCCATTTTGACAAGTCATTAGGTTACATGCAGTGTATTACACAGTGCTGCTGCTGTGATGTGTGGTGTCTTACAGCTGGTGTGACCGTGGTGTGTTTTGTCCTGTCTCTCCATGACTGTTTACAAAGAGTCTATATGAAAGTAGTCTCACTTCTGTGTCAGCATCCTTCTCTCTGGCAGCTTCTACCCACTTAGACACCAAACTTAATGAAGACCTGCACAAGGCCTGCCTCTTGTCATTTCTTTGCAATCATTCGTAGACCCAGTTACAATGACATCACATCATGAGGTTGAGCTCTACAAAGAAACCTAACTGCCAGTTATTTAAGTAAGAAAGCAGCTTGAAGATCCTCAATGACTTGTTTAAGATGGAGAGTGTTTTACTGTGCAGATTATGGGTCATAGTGGTATAATAATTAGTTTCTTGTTCTTGTTGAAATGAGGGCTGAAAGCTGACTCTCACACACACTTCCCTTTCCAAACACCATCTTACATTGACATGCAAACAGACCACAGACTCTATTGTTGATCCTTCCCACCTACAGGAAATGTTACTTCACTCTAATGAGCTGATGCTGGATTGTTTTCTAAGACAGGCACAAGAATGCACACACACTTCCTATTAACATTTTGTCCAGCATAGAAGAGGCATTGGAAGAGGAAGAGGAGTGTATGAATGATGAAGAGTGTGTCTTCTCAAAAAGCCATCAGAGCTGTTCAGGCCTGAGAGAATTTCTCTTTTTAGTGTTTTGAAGTGTTCTGCACTGGGGAGGAAATTAGCCTTTAACATGTTATTGCTACTTATGCACACAAACACACACACTCAAAATAAGAGTATAAGACAGTATTAGCAGTTTCATCTTTTCATCTTCATTTTTCATTTTATTTAAGATTCTTACACCTCTGCAACTGTGGGGGTCTTCAGGGAGTAGTTGACACAGGTTCAACATAATCTCCAATTTAGCATTTTTCTTGTTAGTTTTGTTCAGTTGAATCTAGATGATGTGTTTCAGTCTAAGGTACTGTGGGAAATGGAGACCTCCCATTTGTACTCTAAACAGAAAGAAACAGGCAGAGTGTTTATTTTCAGCTATGTTATACATTTCAGGGGTAAAAATATTGTTAAATGAAATTAGTCATCATTTTGAAATGTCAGAGGGAACCTTCAGTTCAACGTAGCCTGAACAGACTCCAAATTGCCTTGGTGAGTTAAAAGGGTGGGAGAGGACACGGAAGTTTCTAGAAACACACGTGCGGTCATTTTTCACCAAACACAGACTATTGAGGAAGGAAGGAGAGTTAAGGGAGAGAGTGAGTGAGTGGGAGAGTGAGAGAGAGAGCAGGCGGGGTTTAGTATCTGCACAGTGTGTCAGGATCATAAAGGCTGGCGGCTTCAGTCAGTTCACTTGTGTCTGTTGGCTGCTGCTTTGCTGTTTGACTCAGTTTGGGAAATCAGTCTCTTTATGCTACAATGTACTGCAAGATGACATGGTTGATGACAGCTGTTATGTGTGAGTACTGAACCTTTCTTCCCATTATAACATAATCTCTGTTGCTTTATTCAAAGACAAGCTGGTAACTTACACACAGCTGATTCAGTATAGAAAGCAGCAAAACAGCGTTTATTAGATTATTTCAGCCAGTTTCAGAGAATACTGTGAATGGCTGTGTATGCAGAGTGTTGTGTGTGTGTGAGAGAGAGAATGTCTGATATCAGTGGAGGTTTATAAAAATGTGTGTATCAATTAAACATGCTCCTGATTGAAAGTCTTCTTAACTACAGACTCTTACTGTCCTGTGTGTTAGTGAAGCTGAGCAGGTTTTGTGCTGCTCCAGCCACATGTGGAAGTCAAAGTCAAGGTCAAGGAATCAAGTGCATTCCTGTGTGACTCGTGTCTCAACAACAGCAGCAACAATTAGATTCTGCTTGTAATGTTCCTGTCCAAAGACACTGTTAAAGACACTTCACACACACACAGCCAATGGCAGAATAACTCTTTCAGCATGACAAATGTAACTGTGCTCTCAGTTGTAATTGAGAATAAACACAGATAAAAGGTTCACCCATGAAGGCAAAGAAGAAGGAGAATGTTCTTCTCTGTTCTTATTATTTGGTTTTGTACAGCAGCATTGTGTGTCCAGTTTCTTTTTAGGACAACTCTCATCTTTACCCTGCTGTCACCTCTCTCTCTCTCAAATTCAAATAAGCTTTATTGGCATGACAGACCAGAAAACTTGCCAACACAGTACAGAAAATGATTAACATTGACAGATGATTAGCAAAAAACATACAATAATATGCAGATATCAACAATCATCTCTCTCTCTCTCCCTCTCTCTCTCTCTCTCTCTCTCTCTCTGTCAGTGGGGCTTGCTCTACCAGGTGGACAGGGTGAGACTGTAACAGTGACAGGGAAGGCTGGAGACCACATCACTCTGCAGACTGGAGTCACTGGACTACACGGTGATTATCAGGTCATCTGGTCTACTGGTGAAGAGCGGCGTGTGATAGTGCACTTTGATGAAGGCAACCTGATACTGAACACATCAGAGAGATTCCACCTGAACATAAAGACTGGATCTCTCACCATCAGGTCCCTCAGCATCAACGACACCGGACTTTATAAGGGACAGATCATCAATGGAAACGGCTCACAGCACAGCTTTAACCTGACTGTTGTAGGTGAGTGTTTGGAGACTTTAATATAAAGCAGAAGATCATCCTGAGAATGTGAGTGTTTGTGTCTAAGTAGCAGGAGCAGAAAATCTCTAAAACAGCGTGATGACTGTCCTGGTGGCTACGCAGACTAAAGATTTCCAGATTCTGGTGATATTTTTTAAACCAACAACATTTTTATGAACAGACTGCAGGTTAAGATAAATACAGAGGCCTGGAAGGGACATAGTGGGAAAAAATACCAATTTTACTTGTTTCTCCGCAGCAACAACAAAAAACTTTCACTCTAAATCCTTGAGAATGAAATCATGATCCTGACAAATGATAAATGACCATTTTGGCAGGAAAACTTTAGGTATTTTGTGTGTGTAGGGAGGCTGTGTGTACGTAAAAGTGTGTGAGTGCATCAGGAACAACATTCTGATATACGTGTGTTTCATCATTACTGCTTCCACTATATACCTGCACATACACACATTTTGTTCACCTCAGTCCCATAGCTGCTAATGAAGCTCATTGTCTCATGTTGTCTGTTTCACAGAGGCTGATCCCATCAAACCAACTGATGCACCTCTAGATAACATCACTGCTTACCAGAGGAAGTACCTGGCAACTGCTTTATCAGTTGTGTTATTTGTTCTTGTCTGCATTGTGCTGCTCCTCTGTGCATTCAGACGGAAGATCATTAAAGGTCAGTATTAACAGAGTTCTGATCTTCATATGAGTTTAGAAGCTGTGTTGTGTATCATCAACAGAATCACCAGCAGTGGGATCTCATGTTTTCTCTTCTCCACAGGAAAGTGTTGGTGTAACAGTGAGGTCGTCTGATGTCAGAGGATAAAAGAGGATCCTAGATGAACTATTTCGTAGGAAAACCACCAATAATAGAACTTCCATCATGTCTTTATGGTGCTATACAGGATATGATTAACAGTAACTAGGATATCCTTTAGAGTGGGTCTTCACTTTGCATTCTTTTCATTCAGAAGTCCCTCTCTGGTGCACTGCTATTCATATACCAGCATGTAAGAGATATGGTTCATGGCTGGAGAGCAGTCTGTTATCTTTATTTCTAGACTTTTTTGACACTGCCTCAAAACTAAAACACAGCCAATTTTTACTGACACATCAAATTAATCTATTTGATAACTCCAACACCACTTTTGTCTTCTCTAGACTTGAATGTGTATGTGGTGTATATGAGACAAGCAGTGAGAGCAGACAGACCATCCACTGAGTCACTGCTACATTAAGCTCATAATCACCAAGCTACAAGGTCACTGAGGTCACTCTCAACACTGTTATAGGTGGTGATGAGCTGAGAAGACTACTGACTCAATTATGATATTAATTTATAAATTAATTAGATTAAATGCTGGTCATTTATTCTTGGTTATTATATCAAATTTAAATTAAAAGCTTGTTTTTGTTTTCTTTCTATTTACAGAGTTTTTCCTCCTTTTGTTTTGGTTTTGTTGTCCCTTTACTTATGTGTGTCTGGCCATGTGCCCCAATAAAGACTTTTAACTTTCTTACTTTAACAAAGCAGTGTGTTTAGTTTCTTGAGGGAATGTTTTCCATTTCTTATGGACAGAAGGTGGGACAAATCACATATTTAATATCTCTATCTGCATATTTACCTTGTTGGTGCTGTAGCTTTTCTGTTAATCTGATTCAATGAAGACATGTTGAAAGTGGTACAGCAGTGTTAGTGAAACTAATCAGTTTGCCAGCGCCAACTTTTAGAGAAAAAGCACTCAAAATCTTTTTTAAACTGAGGACCAACATGTAAAATAACAAAATTAGCAGCACATTTTCAGAGTGAAGAATGTGTCTGTACAATTAAACCAGCTGTTAGCCTTTTTACTGTAATGTTAAATGTGATGTTTGTGCTTTCATGAATGTAGAGTTTAATCTCTGTCATAATCATTTTAAAGTCTATGTTTATGAATTAGATTTTCATTTCAACCAAACCATAATCAGTGAAAGCAATAATGTCAGTAAATAGTGAAACATATTGACATATGTAACATGCCTGTTAATTTCCTGGAGTCAAGGGTGACGTCTTCAAATGTCTTGTTTTGTCTAAAAGTCAGTCCTAAACTCAAAGATGTTCAGTTTATGATCATGTTTGACAAAGAAAAGCATTAAATTGTCACATTTGAGATGCTGAAACCATTTTTGCTTAAAATGACCTATTAAGATCATTGCAGCTCTACATACTTTATCGCTAGTTTCTCCCACCATTAAATAATGATGAATGATGAAAAGCCTTTTTAATTTCAGGTCAAACATTTCTCATCTAACAATACACTTACACATTTTACACATTTTCATCAAATAAACACATGTGTTGTGTTGTTGTGATGTTACAGTAATCAGTGTCATTTCTGCTGCGTTATGACTGATGTGAAGCACAGAACTAAGTTTCTGATTAAACTGAAAACATTTTGGGGAAGAAGCATTAAAGAGTGACTGTGAGTGACACCAAAAAATGTCCAGCATTGAATGAAAACTTTACATATTTTGTGTGTGTGGGGAGATGGAGACTGTATGTACACAAAAGTGTGTGCTTCCAGCCTGGGCGCCAGAATAAAAACGTTGGCATTGTACGTTTCTGCAAACCACAGAAACATTGAATATCTACGTTTCAACACATGTAATTTGCAGCATGTTAACATTTCAACAAAACATACTATATCAACATTTTGACAAAACGTGGCATATTTACATTTCAACAATACGTATCATATCTAAATGTCAACAATTTTACTTGTTTCTCCGCAGCAACAACAAAAAACTTTCACTCTTAATCCTTGAGAATGAAATCATGATTTTGACAAATGATAAATGACCATTTTGGCAGGAAAACTTTACATATGTTGTGTGTGTGGGGAGATGGGGGCTGTATGTACGCAAAAGTGTTTGTGTGCATCAGGAACAACATTTTGATATACATGTATGTGTGTCTGCACTATTAGCAGAGGGAAAACTGACATGAAGTATGTCAGTTAGTTGGCTGGGAGCCAGGAGGCATGGGAAAATATTTCATCAGGTAGCACCATTGAGAGTGTGTCTCACAGCACAAAACACAGACTGAAATACAAAATGGCAGAACACAAACACACAGTTATGAATTAAAACCACAAGAACCCAAACTCACATCTTTCCTCCAGCAAAAAAATCTATGAAATTTTCCGGGCTTGAATGAGGAGATGACTCATTTGTTTTTCGAACATGTCTTCGCCTACTTCTGTGATCCTCGTGTCTGACCTCTTATAAAAATATTCTTTTATGAATGAAGGAGTGGAATAACAGCCAGCTGGCTGCAGTCAGGTCCTGCTGTTCACTGGCAGTTAAATGATTGTGAACACAGAAGGATCCTGAAATGAATCTGCTCAAACGTGAGGACACACACACTGGCATCCTTTTTGTTTCAGTTACAATATGTAATGTAAGACACACACACACACACACACACACACACACACATTACACACAAGACAGTAGTTCCTCCTGAGGATGTTTTGTACATCTTCAGTGTCATGTTGATGAATCTTGTCAGCTCTGATGGCAGAGAATTATGGCAAACCGAGCTTAGTGGCTTGCCAAGACAATTGTCTCGTTACCTCTGGTAACATAAGTTAGAAATTTTCAGTGAATGGGGTCAGAAGGCAGAGAGTAATGTGAGAGGTATGATTGTGTGGGTGTATCATCCTTATAGGAAAAGGGACTGGACTTCTCTCCCTTATACAAAGAGGCAGCTGAATTGAGGAGGTGAATGCTGTTTGCACTGTGCTGCTTACCTGTGCAGTTAAATATGAGAAAATTAGAGGTCAGTATTAACTGATATTCTGATATGAAGAAAATTGGTCTTCATTGGTTAACTTTATAGTGATTGAATAATTGATAGTGAAGAGACTAAGAGACTAGCAGCTCTGTGAGGCTGTACTTAGTGGGCACATTGGTGTTTTGAGCTAAATGCAAATGTTAGCATGCTAACATGCTCACAATGATACTTTTAACCTGCTTATGTTTAGCAGGTATAATGTTTACCATGTTCATCATCTTAGTTTAGCTTGTTAGCATGCTAACATTTGCTAATTAGCACTAAACACAAAGTACAGTGGAGCTGATGTCATTAGTTTTGTGCCTTAGTTGCTTCTGTTGACAGGCTGACAAACCCTCCTGTGTCAGTAGCTCCTGAACTTCAAGTCATTTAAACTCTATTTACTTTCAATTGAGACTTCACCATATCAGAAATGTATTTTGGTCAGTGGTTGGGAACAATAATGTCAGGTGTTTTTTTCAGAGTGGAATGAGAGACAGCACTCAAAGTTGGGAGAAGAGTGATTGACACCAGAATTGAATTTAAAATTGAAACTTGGTTGAAATAATAACACTGATGTTGAATTTTTTTGTCCTAAATTGTAATCAGATTCATTATATCGACAGTTTTCCTCTCACTGCATTGAATTAAAAGCATTTGAGAAATTAATCTGGGTTCTTTTCAAGAATATATGTAAGCCTCAGCATTGTCACATAATTAACACCATCCCTACATTCATGCAGGTGAAATAAGCTTAGAATATAGATAGAAATCCTGAGGCCATCAGAATGAGGGAATCAATAATGAACTGGTAAACATCTAAGAGGAAGTTATCTACAACAAAAACATACCCAGATAAAGCAAACACTCCAAATAAGGGAAGGAGCTGAATGAAGAAAGGGAGTGTCAACAGATAAATCATCAGCATCACAGACGCAAAAATATGAACTTGTCAGGTTCATGTGAGTGAGTCATGAGTCACAAGCTGGGATGAAGCTATATGTAACATCTATAAAAGAGAATACCGAGCTAACCTGATAGGCTTGTGGAGAAGGGAAGAAAGGAAGTGCAACTCATCTAGGGTAGGTGAAGCTTCCTGTTAAATCTTATTAGAACCCCTTCAGACATGCACTTGAATGTTACATCTGAATAAGTAAGTGAGTCAACTGATTGCCGTCACATAACAGAAAGTTTACAGCACACACAAGGTTTAATATACTGAGAAATGCACATCTCATTTCACCTTCCCCAGAGTCATAAATTTGTCATTTAATTACAGAACTTACAATTAGCATATTATAAATTTTCTAAAAGATTGTGTCTGGTGAGTTTTTGAATTCATTCACTCTTTTCTTTACCAAACATTTTAGGGTACAATCTTCGTGATTAGATTGTAATATTGTCATGACATGGAATACAAATAAAACACCTATACACATGTGCCCCCCTGGCCTTCTAACTCTCATTCAAGTAAAATCCCCTTCACTGTATTGGTCACAATGTATACTCTCCATTAACCACATTGAGCTAGTAATCATTGAAAAGTGCTACACAGCATACCTCCACTCCAAAAATATTCATACAGGTTTGAAACAGCTAACCTACAGATCCACAAGCCTCACTTCATCTCAGTCCCCCTCAGTCAGTAAGACACAAGAAACAATTCAGAGATCCTCAACTGCTCTTAGTTGTCAGATAGACACTAGCAGGAATGAGTGTAAAATGCCTGCTTACTGTAAGTTAAAAACAAAGCAGGCAGGATAGGTAGACTGAAGGCTCACATGCTACAGTTTGGATAACATAAGAGACAATCTGGCCAAGTCAGGGAAAGGTATGTACAGTACTGGGGAGCTGATGAGGGGATTGGGTGTGCTGGTTGTTGTAGAGGTCAGGTACAACTTCTTGATAGACAGGGTCTAAAATAGCAGGTATGGTTAATGACAGAGCAAAATAGGCAGAAATATTATAAACTGGCCATTGTCTTTAAAGTTTCACTTTCAGTCAGTAATACAAATCTCACTAAACACTTTCCTCTTACTGTCTCCTCCATAATCCAGATAAAAATGTACATATAGTCATCTCTGTTGCCTTTACCTCATAGCAATAAGTTTTCCAAGCAGCAGAAAGTGCTGCATGAACTTTACCCTGGTTTTCACCTAAGGCTACATTGAGGGTATGGCTGCCCTTTCGTCTGACTGGTGCAGGTACATGAGTACTGCCACATTCTTCACATGCCAAAGTAAAAAAATACTCTCCAAAAATGTAATCAATACAATCAATCTAAGATAAGGTAATAAAGATGCAACAGTATCTATGATGCGTGAATATGCACGCATTGTTTGGTGTTTCTTTTCTTTGCTCATTCAAATGAAGTCAGCAGGTTGCAGCAGCAGGTGGTGCGCTCATGAGTGTGTGTGTGTATGCGTGTAAGGAGGAGCGGCAGCAGGTAGCGGTGTGGGCACCCGTAGGATTGTGAGAGAGTCAGCCTGCAGCGCTGGCTAAATCCAGGGAGCAGCACTATATTATATGACCGCTCGCTCCCGCAAGATTTGCATTGGGTTCCGCGGGAATTCCACACCAACACCATGTTGTGTGTGTGTGGCTGCACTGTCTGTGAGCCATAGTGAGGCTATGTGCAGAAAATATGATCAGCAAAAAATCAGATATATGAGACTGATTGGCTGGTCAACGGTCATGCCGCCAATTAGCTGAAAACCGACTGATTTCGATTGGTGGCTGATCGATCGGTGCATCTCTAATATGAGAGGATCATGATCATAATGGTCAATAAAAGGTCAGTATAGGTACTCACATATGACAGCTCTGATGAAATATTTCATTCTGTTGCAAGACAGTAAAAAGAGGCAGACGTGCTGAGTGCACACACATGGAGGAAGTGAACTGTTTCAATCACACTCACCCACACAAACATATCTATTGTGCAGATTGAGCTCTCAGATTGAGTAAACTCCCTGCATGATTTCTGTCAGATAGGCCAACATCTTACAACAGTACAATCAATTCTGTGCTTTTTCTGGGATGTGAAAAACAAGTGATTGAAATAACAGAGTGTTTAATCCAGGAGACAGGAAGAACAGAGGGAAACAAACACATGATTAAAATTATTAATCTTGGAGTGTGTGTGTGTGTGTGTCACTGTCTCTCCACCTCACCAAGGTCAGCCAACCACTACAGTTGTGGAACACAACACAGTATGATGTCAGAAAGTGAGTATTGACCAGGAGGTCAGCAAACCATTTACCTTGTACACAGGGACAAGATGCTACTGGGAACCAGAAATCCTCCAACAGTCCTGTTTGAAATCTTCAAGGTTTTGATTAACCCTATGTGAACTCAAAATGCAGCTTTCATGATTCAGACATTTCAAATAGGACCTTGTCTTTTGGTCAACACGTCCAAGGACCAAACACACTTTTTGGTCCTTGTCCAAATAAAAATCTTCTTTCATATTTCAACTTTGACTTAAACATTGGATTCTCAATCAATATTTAGTTAAATGACCAAACGTTTTCCATGGATGCCTGACAGAATGTCTGTTTGTGTACTAATGCACATACAGAAAATACAGTGTCTGTCATGCAGCATCTGTATTTTCAACCCTTAACCACATCCTTCCACAGTCTTCCCTTTTTCCATCCTACCTCAATCATCTAAACCTCTTAAAGAGTCTAAGATCACTGTCAGGAAAGTCTAGTTTTAGTTCAGTTAGTTCACCCTTTCACATGAAAACTACATTTACCCTTTCAGAGAGGTGGCAGACATCACAGACTCACTTCATGTTATTATAAGTCATACAATATGTTCTAGTAGCTGTGGATTACCTGGAACGTGTGACCTCAACCTCTGTCTGCGAGGGAAGAACCAGTTTGAGGCAGAGAAAAGATGAAGGCACACCCTCTGACATTCCCCCTCCTACTCCCCTCCCCTCTCCCACCCACCAGCAACATAAAGAGCAGCAGTCACACAGCTCTGTTTCCTTCTTGATCTTTAACTGTTATACTCAAGATGTTCAACAGGATCACCCTTTTCTGTCTGCTGCCAGCTGGTGAGTATTTAATATTTAACTAAACTTTCCTCCATTGTGTACTGTTGTCTTTAAAACAGATCATTCAGTGCAGGAAAGCAGCAAAGTGCTCACATTAAACTGGTTTATCAGATTTGTTCAATCAGATTTACAGTAGCTTTGATGACTTAGACTTGCACTTAACTTGCACCTGATTTCAATGTGTGTGGGATGGGTTGATGGCTTGCAGCGAGATGTGACTGAGGATTCATTTAGAGGTTAGAATTAACCACATCAAAGTACTGAAGTAGCATAGAGGGAATGCCATTGAATTAAAGGAGGGGAATACTATTACAGTATGAATGTCAAAGCATGAGGTGTGATGTGGGGGCAAAGGAGGGTTTTAGTTAATGGTAATTGTTCATTTGTGTGATGGCCCTGAGGAAGAAGTTGTTACTGATTATGGATTAGAAAACTGGGAGATTAAAGTGTTTGCTGATTGCTGGATTGAGTGAGCATCATGAGTTGAAGTGGGGCTGAATGTCAGGCAGGTTTGTTCCAATCATGTCCTGAGCGGTTCCTCTGACTCACTGTAGTGTGGTTTTAGGGGGAACGGTGCATGAGAGGAAGTTGACCAGTAGGTTGAGCCAAGTTCTTCTGGGCTTTAACCGCTACTGAGGAGGAGGTATTAGTGGTCCAGAAAAGGTCTTCAGTGATGAGGAATTTTTAATCTACTGCTCCATTATTTATGAATTTTGCTGCATGTTCTGCATTTCTGGATTTGTGAAATCTGTGATCAGTTCTTTTGTTTGCTTGATGTTAGGGTTAAGGTCATCACCACAAAGCACTATACTTCCTTCCTGTACACAGACCACAGTCGGTGATGAGTGGAGGATGCTTTTAATCTGAGGGAAGTTAGTTAGAAAGTTAAAAAGTCTCCTTCTCTATCAATAGAGGCATGCAAAACAATGTCCAAGTGTCATAGAAAACATGGTGCCCTGATGTGAAAACTAAAGTAACAACTAGACTTGTTGTAAAGTAACAAGAGTGACTTGACAAAGACAATCCCTGGGGTTGTTTTCTCTTCATGTGTCGTGTGTGTGTGTGTGTGTGTGTGTGTGTGTGTGTGTGTGTGTGTGTGTGTGTGTGTGTGTGTGTGTGTGTAGTTTTCCCTTTGGTGGAATGAAGACTTTAAAGCCAGTGTGGT
This sequence comes from Thunnus albacares, assembly GCF_914725855.1. Classification (NCBI taxonomy): domain Eukaryota; kingdom Metazoa; phylum Chordata; class Actinopteri; order Scombriformes; family Scombridae; genus Thunnus; species Thunnus albacares. The sequence continues at coordinate 14,808,221 of NC_058108.1, read as the reverse complement.
TTTCATGCTACTTTAGCTCCACCTGCAGATGGAGAATGTGAACGTCTTCCTATCTAAAGATACTCAGACTCTTACAGAAAATGATGAGAGAGACAAACCAGAATGTTTTTGTAAACAGTGTTTCTAAGTTTCTTATTAGCACTTATTTTAGAATATATTAAGAACAATATAGACATATGAAAGTAGTCAGCTACCAAGGCAAAAGAATACACATTACAGACTGTGTACTTTTAAGGATATAAATAAGTTATCTTGTATTTTGGCCTCTTTGTAACAGTGACGCACACAGTTTACCAGAGTTTCAGTTGCTTGGACTTCTTTTCCTGATACAGTTCCATGTTTTTAGATATGCTATGGCTCTAGAGGTGATAATGTTGGTCAGTTGGTTGGTCTGTCTTCTACTTGGGCCAGACAGAAATATCTCAACAACTGCAATTTTGTACAGACATAACTTCCAGATGATGAATTCTACTGACTTTGGTGTCTCCTGACTTTCCCTGTAGTGACACCAGCAGATTGGTGGTTTTGAGTAAATGTCATCAAATGACATTTTGTACAGACATTCATGTTCTCCATGTGATGAACTGTAGTGATTTTTGTCATCTCTTTTCATATAGCGCAATCATTACATCAGCATCTCTCCACATGTACATGACAATATTCTCCAATGGATGAGTCAGAATGTCCAATATGATATTTTGTTGATTTTCATTCTCAAACGTATCTTAAAGCAGATTTTCATCCACTTCATACATTTGTCTAAAGATTTGTAGTGGTTAGATTTGTTGAAACCAGTTGAAAGTTTCTTTTTTATTTTTGTAAGGTTTTGATTAAGGGATTAACATCCTCTCTCTTTCTCTCTTTTAGTGGTTGTTGCTCTGCCAGGTGGACAGAGTGAAACTATCAAACTGACCGGAGAGGTTGGAAAGAACCTCACTGTAGACATTGGACTACAAGTTGACGATCATGTCGTCCTGTTCTCTGGTCCAGATAGACGTGTTCTACTCAATTATGACAATGGAACACTGTTGTCCAATGAATTAGATTTTCATCTGGACATAAAGAGCGGATCCATCATCATTTCATCTCTAAACCTCAACCACAGTGGAGAGTTTCATTTACAAATCACTCATCGAAACAACGTGGTGGACAACTACAAGTATGAAATTAATGTCACAAGTGAGTATTTTTGGTTTAAATACTTCAAGATCCCCTCCAGACATGTATTAATACATATAAAAATACTCTTTAAGATGACATCTCCTCCTTCTCCCCCTTTAAAAAATTGTAGACTCTATGAATATGTAAATATATTTCATCTCATAAGTTTAACAGCTGGACACAAGATGTCTCCTATTTTACTGTAAAGTGGACTCTGAGTGTTTGTGCACTGGGGGCTTCATGTTTCCACATCACACTTGTGTAAATTGAATATTGGTCCAGGATTGGCTTCAAAACTAGTTGTGATGTCACAAATCCTGCTCATAGGTTCACCCCAGCTTGTTGTCTCCTGTTGTCTGTTTCACAGAAGCTGATCCCATCAAATCAACTGCTGAATCTTCACAAGACACTTCTACTGACCAGAAGATTTACCTGGCAGTTGGCCTGCCTGTCTTTGCTGTCGTTGTCTGTGTTGCTGTGCTGGTCCTCTATGGAGTTAGAAGTGGGAGAATTAGAGGTCAGTATTGACATACACGTTTCTGATGTTTATATGAAATTAGAAGCTTTTAAGACAACAAATAAAAAGCAAGTTATCCAAAAAGCATTGCTCCATAGCTGCAGTATTTTCCTGTTTTTACACCCAGCTCTTTAATCAATCATAAACTAATCTTTGTTTGTCTCACTGTAACCTCTTCAACATGAAGTCCATAGCGTCACCAGCAAATTATGATATTTTCATGTTTTGTCCTATTCATAGGAAATTGCTGCTCTTCTGCTGCATCCACAGACAAATGTGGGCATAATGGTGTGGTCTGATGTCGGTGTTTGATCTTCTGCAAGCACTACAAGGGATTATCTCCTTGATTCTACCAAGAAAGGCGTAGAAAGGAAGACCTTTGGATTTCAGAAACATTTCAAAATGCTCTGCTTTCGATCTCACATCAATGTGATTTGTTTTCTTAGCATGATCTTGAAATGTGAAAGCAGGCTCACAGAAGTCAGTCATATCAGTCCTGGGAGCTGCTACAGATGTAGCATTAGCATCCTTGGCTGGGTTTCAAACTCAAAATGTTAAAGATCCCCTCAGATGTGTATTAAGACATATAAAATATTCTACTTTAAACAATAATATGTGCCTAATATGGTTTTTCCACAAAAAAATTGTCATTTTAAAATCCTTAAAATTACTATTATTAATTGACCGCCTGAGTTTCTACAAAAATAATTTGAATAAATGTTCATGTTTTTTTTTCTGTTATTTTTCTTTGATGTGTCCCATTTCAGTTTGACTACACTGATTGATCTTATCCAAAGTATCTTAATTAACTGTGTCATGAAATGTGATTTAACATGTTGTTTTTGTCATATTTTTGCCCTGATTCCTGATTCTGTATGGCAGTGTTGTTTTGTCAATAAACAAATTGCTAGTTTGATTTTATATTAAAGGCACACTCTTATTTAAAACATGGGTTTTAACAATGAGACCCCTTAACATCTTAACTACTGTAAGTCAGAGTAGCTGGATCGATATGCTGATACATAATGAAATGGAAACACAAAAGTGCAGATATTTTCAGCTTGCTTCTTTTTTTTTTTACAGTACATAGAATGAAAAGATAGAAAAGGGGAATCAAGTGAGAGTCACAGGAAGCTGACGGAAGAGAGTAGGAAATAGGGGGGAAGGAAAGATGGAGAGGAAGTGAGATAGAATCAGATGGCCAAAACCAGAAATGGGTGGGGGAGTGGGCTCATTGTTCTGTAGTCTATTGAAAAACAACAACAATGTAAAACAGGTATATATATATTTATTTAACTCTGTTACTCAAACACACTGAAATGTTATTATGATATGTTAAACCGGCCACTTTTACACTGATCAGGTCAGCTATGATTAGAGCTCTGCTCACTGTTTCTTTTTTCCTGTTTATAGAATGTTTTTAGCTGGATAAATATTGTAAGTTAATGTCAATACTTGTTGTAGATTTACATGTATTGTCAATGTCAGCAGTTATTCTAGTCATCATATTTTGGGAGCAAATCAGACTAACTAACTGTTTGTTAAGGAACCACAGTGCTGAGATGGAGGAAACAGACTCATATACAGAAATATTCAAACCTGAACAAATAAAACAAAAATTATGTGAATGGATATGACTAGAGGAAATAGAGAAATAGATAGAATAGCCTTTAAAGACACCTGTAGGATAGAGGTTCAGGTGTATTTGAGGAACCAAAAACTACAGCTCTGTCAAAAACAGACTGATAAGTCCCAGAACACAATAACACTGAAACTTCTGTCTGTGTGCAATGATAAACCTATCTGTGCAATCAGACGGTGCAATATAATGTTATTTCTTTAATGATTTACTTTAATGATTTAAAAAAAAAGGCTGCGTTCAGCATATGGAAATGCTGTATGCAGTAATGCAACTGTAGCAGATATTTAAGCAGCAAAACTGAACTGAACTATAGCTTTTAGGCTCTCTGCAGTGTGTATTATGGACCAATCTCAGTACTGAAATATGGAGGAAAGCCTGAAAAACTGCAGGCAGCGGCGGAAGACGCTCCGCTCTTTATATGGAAGTGAACTACTGGCTGCTTGCGTCTTTTCCTTTTCCACCGATGCTTGAAGTAAAGTTCCGCTTTGATACATCAAAATACCAGTTTTTCAGGAACAAAAATATCTGGAGCTAGACAAAAAATACAATGCCACCAGTTGACATACATGACACATTTAACCAAATCTTTCACAGCTACAGATTTCTTTTAAATTTAATTGGCTGAGTATTAAAATACCAGGCGATTAATTTGAGAGTGATAGAAGGCTCCAATCCCAAACTAATCACCAGAACAAAACGTTGGCATTGTACGTTGCTGCAAACCACAGCTGAATCTCTATGTTTCAATGTTGATCACATTTGAAGCTTTTCGCGTGTCATTTAACGCTGCATTGATTGGCCATTATCAGTTGAACAATTATGTTTTATAGTGTCAACCCTGTGATTTCTGATGGTGGGTTTAACTTTTTATGGGCCTTTAGATCAAATAAGGGTATCAAAACAGATGTGTTAAACCTTTAAAGTAACCTGGGCTCATATCTGTAGACTCAACAATCAGATTCTCTCCTCAGAAACTTTCTGCAGGTGTTGTTTGACGCACCCATATATGAACAGGCTCAGCAGGTCGCCTGGTACACCAGCTCTTTTAAGTTTCAGTTAAGACCCACTATAGTGTCAAGTCAACACTGTCCTTAAGTCAATCTGTTCTTAAGATTGCACCGGTGGCTGAACTGTTGAGACTTCAGCAGAGAAAACAGCTCCCATCTGCTGTGACTGCTGAAGACATGACTGACCTGCTGGTGGAGGAGAGCAAGAGCATAGTGAGAGTGGAGTTACTGACACACACACACACACACACACACACACACACACACACACACACACACACACACACACAGTCCAGCACTACACCTGACCTGAACTGTGCTCATGTTACTCTAGTCTGTCTCTAATGAGGAAGAGGGAAACAGTAATGATGAAGCTTGTGTTTTCTTTCTGTTTGAACGCTCTGGGAGTTTGAACTGGAGGATTCTGATGCTGATGTCAAGCCTCGTCTCAAGCTGGTAAGACCAGATCCTGACTTCACAGTTGTAGTTTGGAGTTAAATATGACAAATCTGCTCATCATATCTCATTCCTAATTTCAGACGTTTGAGGTGGACACCAGCATGAAGACGTGAGATGTTGAGTTTGAAGCGAGAAAGCTCCTCAACTCTCCACAGACCATGCATCATTAACAGAGACACACACACACACACATACACCCAGAGCCTAGAAAGCAGGGTACTGGTAAAGAAAGAGGACTGTAACTGTGACAGAGGGGAGTTGGACTGTTGTCGTACATCCAATTAGAGAAGTTAAGTGTGTTCAACTTTAGCACTACAATTTACAATTCCATTCTGGCAACCTTTAACAACAGTCAGAAGTGTCATGCATCATATATATATACATATCCATATATAAATATTAATATAATTTCCTCCCGAAGCAACTTCCCTGGTGGTCTAGTGGTTAGGATTCGGCGCTCTCACCGCCGCGGCCCGGGTTCGATTCCCGGTCAGGGAACTCGATTTTGTTTTTATATTTGCTTTTCTGGATATTCGAGCTTCCGTTGTAGCACGCGCTCCGATATTTATAGCATTACATTTCAAACGTTACAGAATTATATGCATTTTTTGTAAATGACACACAGTCGCAGTGATTTGACACTGATTACATTGTTTTAAAATCTGTGAATTAATTATATTTTGTAATCCGTAAATACACATGCTTTCCATGCCACCTACTACAAAATACTTAACAGTGCCATCGTGTGGACGTGATACAAAAGTCATCATTGGAGCATTCAAACAGGAGCAGGGACTAATAAATATATTCATGCAAAACATCTCTTGATATCTACAGTATTCTTATTAAATACTAATTATTGTGGAAGAACAAATAATTGTTGTGAAGGTGCGTGAGCTTTGGAGTACCTTGTCAGTAATTCGTGGTCGTGTCTAGATGGTAACCCTCGATTTGCGAAGCTCTCGCGAGATTTCCAACTACCATGAAAAACTTGTGGACTTCTCTGCAGAACTTTTTAAGCACAGCACTGTCACATCATTCCACTCGTATAAATGCAGACTTGCGTCAAACTCGGCGAGAAGTTTGAAGCGACTCCGGGTATATCTGTTATTGCTGGCGCGCGCAGCGTCGAGCGCTACTGAGCTGAATCACGTAATGCGCATGTACGAGTTTCGCAAATCTAGGGTTACCGTCGAGGCACCACCACAATTCGCTGTGGAGAGGTGTATCAATATCATGTGACTGTGTGTGAAAACATAACACCTCCTTCGAGCCGGATTTGAACCAGCGACCTAAGGATTACTGCCATGAGCACCTACAGTCCTCCGCTCTACCAACTGAGCTATCGAAGGGATATGCGCCCTCGAAGAACAGATGTGGTTAAAAAAAAAAAAAAAAAAAAAAAAAAAAAAAAAAAAAAAAAGTGAAAAATGAAAAAAGTACATTATTATATGAGACTGTTCTGCACAGTGTCCAAATCCAGATGTAGGTTTTCTTATTAAAAGATTCATATACTTAGCAGTTTCAGTTTATACAGCTAGAGCCGTATCTTGAGCTACTGAATTAGAACAACACAAGTAAATTTCAATCATTCTTTATTTTTTTCTTGTATTAATCATTCATACTCCAGCAATTATTTTGCAATATTTACACTTTGCTTTTCTTATCACATGTTTTTGATGCTGTCTCTCCCATGCCAGCACCTATGAGCAACTCTATTCCCACCCTCCCCTCATAGACAAGAAGACCCTCGTCCACAGACGCTGGGAGGAGATGTTTCTTCAGTAGGGATGGGAAGAGGTGATGGGAAAGTAATCCACATTTTAAGAAGAGACAAAACTGAAATAGTGAGTTACTGGTCATAGCTGGTTACTACATTGCTCTCATGGCTTCAAACATTGCATACCATGTATCAAAGACTTTAAATCAACCAACATTATTCTCAAGCTAATTTAGGTTCATGTGAGAGTGTTTGGGCCAAGAGAGCAAGAAACCTGCTACAACAAGATAAGAAACTGTCGTAACATTTAACAATGTTTCAAATGATCACTTTCATCATGCTGCCTGCACTTGAGCCATCCTACTGCAAAAAGAGGGATGGACATGAGACCCACTGTAAAATATCCATCAACACATCTGCTATGAAACCTTCCAGGGTTGCAAACACTGAGAGCTCCAGCAGGCAGAGAAAGAATCAGTGCAGAACAGCAGCGGGACAGATGGTGTGTGGAAAATGAAAGTATTCTTTAACTCACAGAAGAGCAAGTGTACAAGGGTTTGACTCACTATAAAAATTCATTACATTTCACACTCAGATAAAAGTCTACCATCAAAGTCCTTTTCCAAAGAAAAGATGTTGCAAAGCAGCTTAACTTCTGTACACAATGAAAAAACAAAAACATTGTATTTAACAATTGTAAACCAATTGTAACATATGAGAAAAGGGCATAATCAATACAACATAGATGTACAAATGAAAAAAAGGCAATTTACTCTATGATAGTGTCAATAAAATGCTATTAAAAAGCATAGGTGTGACTACATTTGATATTAAAAAAACATAATAAAGGAGTTACCGTACAGGGAGTACCATCATCATCATCATCATCATCATGAGTTAAATAATGATGATGTGATTCCCATGGAGTACCAAAATAATACCCTAAACTGGGAGCATGTTGGTAGTATACACAGTACACAGATTCTCTCTCTCTCTCTCACACACACACACATACACACACACGTCTTGTAACATTGTGATAAGGGGTCGTTTACAGACCCAACTCAGAGACTGGGCAGTGCGTTATCAGTTGGTGGAGGTAGAGATAAGAAGAGGAGAGCTGTTATCACTGTTGTTGAGATATGCATGTTGGTGCTGATCTCCTACTCCGGCCGATGATAGTCACAGATTAAAGGTCCCACATTCTGAACCTGTAACAATTATGTCTGTACGATCACACTAACATCCTCATGAACTCACAGTACCGGGCTCTGATTTGCTGACAACAGCAGCTAATCTGATTCAAATGAGGTAAATCGACTGAGCAGAGACTTTCTGTTCTGATGCTGCAAACTGGCCTGATTGGACGGATTACAGGAAACTCTTCAGCAATGGCAGCTAATCAGGAGAAACTACAGTTTTTGATGTGTTTCCTATAGATAGTCTGAAACTGGCTAAGAAAATGTCATGAGATATATCACCTCAAGTAAACAAGAAAAAGTTGAGTCATTATTAAATATCTTTCATGACCTCAGTTTACGTGCTACATCAGAGGGGAGTTTATATGCACGTAAAACTGTTCAGTCATGGGTTTCAACAGATTTGAACCAGTGGCAGGGCTGCATGTCTGTGGGTGGTAATCTGATAAACTCCCACTCATCACTTACAACCACAGACTTAAGTCTTATCATCATATTGTCCTGTTATAATGGAACCAGGATGAATTGTTTGTGAAAATAATTGTGTCCACCTGACAGATGGCTCAAGTCAAATTTATTTGTCTTTTTTTCCCTCCTCAGTAGTATTTTGTGTTCGTGCAGACCAGCTCTCCCTCTTATCCTCTCCATCCTCCCCATCCCTCCAACGTTCTGCTCAATCTGTGGGGCTTTCTGGGGGACGAGCCCCCGACTTTTGTTTCATTTCTCTCGGCTCTAAGCACCTGTAGTCAGGCTCATTCAACAAGAATTTTTAAAAATTCTTGAAAAATAAAACCTCTGCGCTTCCTGCCAAACCCCAAAATGCTTCTTTATGAAAGTAAGCAGCTTTTTATTCACACCCCCACTTTTTTTCACTGGTGCTCCACTCTTGACAGGATACAACCGCATCTACATCCAATGAAACCAGGTGAACTGTCAAAAGGGACAAACAATTCAAATTAAGATATGTAAGTAAATTCTGGTACCTGTGTATCTAAGACTAAATTGTACCACAGCGGCTCAACAATAAGACTCCAAAGAGGCCCGCATGACTAGGCCTTAGTTTGGTCTTTTGTCATTTCACATACAATCATAAACGCACAGAGCCTAGATAATAACAAAAGTAAAAAAGTAAGAGGTAAATTATGGAATGACGTTAAATGAGGATTATAGTAACAATGATAAAAAGTAACACAGGTGGATAACTCGTAGTAACATTTTGATTTGTTCCAGTAGCTTGCAGGCTGAGGTGTAGTTCATCAGACAAACCAGGAGAGGGAGCAACAGCACTAAACTTGAACTGAGAAGAAGCAGGTGGTTTTGAACAAAGCAAGCACACAATATGTCTTTCTCTTTCTCTTCATCACTCTTGGTTTTGTTGTGTTTGTGGTGATAGCTAAAGCACCTGTTACGTACCATACAAGTTAGTTTTACTCTACTCCTATCCTACACTACGTTCGTAGACCATCTTTCTCTCTTTCTGCTACATTATTCCCTCTGTCCTTCCTCCCATCCCCTCCCCCACCTCTCCAACTTCTGTCTCTCTTTGTCCGTTCTCTCCCAGTTTTTATTGAACTGTGCTAACATTTTACCATCTTCTCCTGGTTACTCTTTCTCTCAGTAAAGTAAACTTGTTTTTGTCCTGAATATTAGTACCGATTCATTCTCCCGTGTTGACTTTTAGTACCTAGCTGTTTAGTAGCTAAAACCATGAGTGCCATCATTCTTGCTGCTGGTTTCTTAGTTTTGTCCTCCTCTGTCTGGCTTTTATTTCTGAGCTGCTGCTTCCTCAAACTATCTCCCACTTCTGTTGATGTGCTTGCTTCAAAACCGTCTTGTCAGACTGTCAGCACTGACAGGCAAACCCAGCAGTGACTCCATCAACATCTTAAGAAGTGGTTACTCCTGCAAATCAAAATCAATGTCTTCTATAACCCAAAACGTCACCCTGCACCCCTTTTAAGTGCTGGCAGAGAGAGACTGTCTCAGTCCAAGCGCCCTCCTCCTCCTGCTTCTGTTATTTTCATGGTGAGGCCCACTTCTCTTCTTCTACTCCTCTTTCTCTCTTCCACCCTCACGATTACTGTCTCACACCGACGTCTCCTCTTCCTCTGCTGCCCCGGTTGCTCATCCTTTCACTTGTCTGTCAGTCCGTCGTCCTCTGTGATGCCCTGAGCTCGGAGCTCTTCCAGGACGTTGTCGAGGTGTCCGGGGTCGGGGAAGCCGTGGCCGGTCAGGTTGGAGCCAAACTCTGTCTTATGGTGGACCTTGAAGAGATGGGGAAAAATGTGTCTTTCATTTCAGTGATGACGAATCTGATGTGTAAATATCACAAATTACAGCCCTGGTGAGTCTTGAAGTAACTGTCAAGTGTAACTGAGAATGTACCTCGTTCCAGATGACGGTGTCAGACTCTCCTGTAGTGCTCGAAGTACCAACTGAGAAGATCAACCTGCGGTCCCACGCTACCAGGAGCAGTCTAAGTACCTAGTGGCAGATTACAATAAAGATAATTGGTTTCACATGTTTTTGAAAATGTTTGTGTATTAAGAATGGATGTAGGTAGGTGATGGGGGTCAGTCATGAGTCTACCTTGCGTCCTTTCTCGCTGTCTGGGAGGTAGCAGTGTCGTGGAAAGCCTCTGGCAGTGAAGGGCTTTCCTGGGTTCGGATGCTCTGGTCCCTGATTGGAGGGAGAGACAGTGTTTAGTACTGGCGGACGCTCCTGTTGAACTTCACTGTGACCAACTGGAATTGGATGAAAAACCAACAATTACCACTAGTGGCTCAGTTCTTTTCTCGTACCTGAATGCCTGGTGGTATGTTGTAGATGATGCGTATGGTTTTGTAGTCAGGATGCCCTGGTAGAGAGTGAGGGATGACGTGGTACTCCATCTTCCCTGCCGGTTGGTTGCCTGTCTTTACGCCGTAGATGGTTTTACAGGTGGGACACTGAAGACTGAGACGAGAGTAGAAAACAGATTAATTCAAGAGCTTATTTGCTGTGATGGTGTTGCAAGACGATTACGTGGAACGTTGTTTGTCTCTAACCCACCTGCCATCCTTGTTGCCATTATTATACATGGCCACCAGACACTGGAAATGGTACTGGTGTCCACACTGTGCTAGTCGCCCCACTGACTCTGCTCTTGAAACAGGTCCCACCCCTGGGCCCTTATATCCGGATGGACCCGCCAGTGGCTCCATACAGATGGTACAGTCCTGAAAACCCAGAATCAAACTCTTGTCCTTCCATATGTTTTTATGAGTTAGTAGCATGATAGGAGACAAATATCGGTCATACCTCCTCTGGTGGACTTTTTACTTTCTGCAGGTACTTCTTTACAACCTCCTCTGGAGTTTTACCTGCAGACAGAGAGGATGGCACTGCGTAAGTTTCACTTTTATCCAGCTCACATTGATGTAAAAGATTTGAAAATAAGAGCAGAAATCATAGGATTTGGTGTCGTGTTTTCAGTGCGGTGTTTACCCTTGCGAGCCTGCTTCTTGGTGGTCTTTCTGCAGCAGTGGCCAAAGCCTGGCACAGGTTTGATGTCGCTCTTGCTGACAGGTGGAGGGTGCAGTACAAGTTTAGGAGGCCTGGTAAGACAGACGGGCAGAGCAGCAGCACTCATCAGGATGCCTGTGATCCCTGAAATACACAAGAGAAAATCACAGTTATGAAACAGATCTTCCTTCCTGGTTTCTTTTAAAATTCCCCCAAAACTCAAAAGAAACTTGACAAACACTCGACTTTTTCTATAACCAGTAGCAGCCCCTGGTAAGAGTGTGTGTGTGATCTTACCAGCCAGTGCAGGGTGAACAGGACTGGATCCATTGAGGTTCTTTACAGGGACGGTGGGCACACTGAAAGAAAAGACACAAACTGTTTAGTTGTGTATATTTACTCACTTCCTAACAGGCGTAAAGTGACTGTCCAATCCCATCAGACAGGAGAGGTTTGCAAATAACTTGAGGACTCCCCCAGATAGATACTCACTTTGAAAAACTGATGACCGTCATTCTTACTCTCAGAGCAACCAAATTAAAGAATAAAAAAAGATGGGAATGATATCAGCTCAATAAATGAGTGTCCTGTCAAATGTTTATCTGGTAAACTTCCAAAAGGAACAAAATGAAAGAAAAGACACTTCATAAATCCATCCAAAGAACACAAAAAGCAAGTCAGTACTCCCTCTGCTTTTTCCTTCTTCTATCTGGTTGCTTTTATCACTCCTTTTCCTGTTTGTATCTTCTGTCTGACGATGTACTCCTACCTCTGCTGCCTGGAGAGCGTATGAATGACTATGTCAGGCTGTGTGTGTTTATGAGAGCTAATCCAAGGAGTTTCCATCTGCTCAGTGAGCTCAAAGAGATAGACGTCACACAGCTGCTTGCTGGGGATTACCTGCTTCGTCACAAAGCCCATCATCATCATTTCTTACTGATAAACACACGTATCACACATACATACTCAGATAATGAGTTTTTATAATATTTATAGTCGACTATATTAAATAGTACTGAACTTTACTCTCAGAAACGAATACGAGCCCTGCAGGTTATATATGGTTATATTTATATGTCTCTGTGTATTCAGTTTGTCCCACTGAAACTCTGAGGTCAGGTGATAATAAACTACTCCAGCTGACAGCTGTATGTGCCAACACAGCCGTTCAGCTGGGGTCAGTAGCAGGTTAGTCCATTACAGACTACACTTATAGACCTGGAGGCTAGTCAGGCTGGAGAACAAAACACACACACACACACACACATACACATGGTGGGCTGAGTGTGTGTGTGTGTGGCATTATAGTCTTTGAGGCTGAGGACTGTCTTTTATCTTATGGTTGTAAAATGACTGCTGGAGGGGAAGCTGACAGAGGAACAAACACACACATTGAGGATATCTGAGGGCATCTAACTGAGGCTGTGTTCACACTGCAGCTCAAACTATCTGCTCACACAACTGATGTTTACTAAAATCAGAGTCTGTGTTGCCTTGTTTACTTCACAAAAAAAAAAAAAACCCACATCTCCTTCGAGCCGGATTTGAACCAGCGACCTAAGGATGCCTGCATAAGCCGCTACAGTCCTCCGCTCTACCAACTGAGCTATCGAAGGGGGCGGTGGTATGATCCCCTCTTATCAAACACATGCAAACACAAACACTCATACTCCAGACTAATGTGGGCAGCATGACAGGCAGAAGGGCAGAGTGTGGTGATGATCTGTTGTTTCCTGTTGTTGGTTTAGTTTTAACAGGCTTTTCTGTCAGTGTACTAAGCGGCTTTCACTTAACCCCACTCAACGACACATGACGACGCACGAGTGAATGACTCACTGGGATGTGTGTGTGTGTGTGTGTGTGTGTGTGTGTAAGTCTGCACTAGTGTGGATAAGGGAGAGAGTATGAGGGGATTAGTTGGTGTGTGAAATGAGGTGTTATTTTACATGCTTCAGGGAGAGAAAGCAAAACAGAAAGTGTGAGTAGAGGAACAGTAAACAACAGAAATCACTGATGTAATCTGCCATTAATACAAATGCGTGGTCCACTGTAAACTCCAAAAACACACGTATAATTTAACTGCTATCACATCACAGGGTGAGTAAAACTGATGTGTGGTTGCTGTGTATCTGTCACACAGGGTTTCCTTTCCTGCCTTTAGCTACAACATAGTAGTCAACTAGTCTCATTTTTAGCAAGGTAACTAGAGGGTCAGACAAGTCACAACATACATCCTTCCAAGACAGAGAAACTGTACAGGCCTCTGCTCTAACATCAAAAAAAGAATCTTCACAACAACATGACTTTTTTTATTGTTATTAAGAGTCCGGACATATTCCAAAATGCAAAATGCAGCTCTAGGCAGATGAAAAGGTATAATTTAATTCTCTCTCATCAAGGTTTCTACCTGAGGACGTCTATAATGACCCGGGGCAACTCTCAATGTTTACGTGATGATGTCTCTGCTGTGTGTCTCTTGATCTATGTGCCTATTGACTTTAGTTTATGTTATGTACATGATAACTATCAGGTGGTTTGTCCTGACCTCTGTCCTTGATTCTCCCGTTCACTTATGAGTCCTACAATGCGCAGGAACCCAGGTATACAAAAGCAGGCGTTACTAATTTGTTAAAAAAATAAATAATCACCTCTCATGTTAGTTTTTTATAGATGGATGTCACAAATAGTCACACCTTGTCAATTAACACGTTTCCTCAAAACATAATCTAACCCTGATGAGCAAGTTTTTCTAGTTTAACCAGACTACCTCTGGCCCCACCCACAGTCAGCAGCTATCTGACAACCACACAGTGAGAGCGCATGGCTAAACGTAGCTACTATCACGTCTTCATTGCATCAAATTTCCATTCACGGTGATCAGATTAGTCTGAGTCTAGCTCTGAGATGTGAGCGCTCTGCTGTCGTATGCAATCAAAGAAGTTTAAGATCTTAAACTTGTCACAGAGATTTATTTCTGACAACGTGAGACACACAACCTCCTCTGTCATAAATAGGCTGCCTGCTGATGACGGATGGGAAATACCTATATTAGATCTGTGCTGGATCAAGTCAATGAGTCTCACTCACTCACTCACACACACACACACACACACACACACACACACACACACTAATCACTTGTTGCCAGTCACTGGATCTATTAATATTTAATAGGCTGCTGCGTTAGCAAGGGAGGCTTTACAGTATGAGGTATGGAAGAGAGAGGGGAGTGTTGAGTCAAGTCTGATCCTGGATAAGCTTCATTAACACACTTTCCAGCTGCCCCACTGATGTGCTGATGACATGCACATACAGTATACATGGTAGTTTACTTGTCAGGAACAATGCAAAAAACATTGTAACAGGTTACAATAACATGATAATTAAGACAGAGATGCTTCAGTTATCACAGTGACTTTTGACATCTGAAATCTATCTCAGATACTGACTTGCCAATGTTGGCGCACACAAATATCAGTCCATGCAGATTAATAACCACCACATATTTAGCATATATATGATGTGAAACTCCTGATTTAATCATCTGTGAGAAAGATGAGCAACTGTTCTTGAAAATATCTGGTTCTTTGAAAAAAAAAATTGAAGGTACAACTTGCGTACATTAAAACACAAGGAGAGAATTGAACTACAACTCCCCAGGAGAATTTCAGTAAGAAACATGCAATCACCGAGCTAAAAGCTATGTTGTGTGTGCTGCTAACACCAAGCAGAAGCTAGAGATTACACTTTCCACAAAGCTAGTAATATATTCAGTAGGACTAAAGCAGTTCACTTTTTGATTCTGGGTCAGTGGCCTTGTGCTTTGTTATGAATTCAAGAATAAAGCTGAAGCTGAATTTGCCTGCGGCTCTGATTTATGCCTTTGGTTGGCTTCTTTTCCATAACAATGGCAGCTAAGGCTCAAGGCCACCATAAAAAATGACAGAAAAAACATGATTTTTCTGTAATGAAGTTGTAATATTACATCTGCTGGCCATAAGATGAGCCTATAGCTTTGTTAAATTATCCAGTAGACTCCTGTGTTTTCATGTTGAAGAACATTTAGGATATCAATGAAAGAAAACAGCAGCATCTCTCACTTTGAACTCTGTAATAGAGAGGACAATATTTTACTTCCTCAGTATGAAATATTATGTAACATTATGTTATTTAACTAATTATTTACCTATTTACATAGCCATATATTTACATATATTTTAGTATATGTCACATTTGGTAACATGACCAAAAAAAGGAGGAAGTATGAGGGGAGAAGCAGGAAGTCAGGGAGCTCTGATGGAAATGAGAGCAGTAAAGAAGAAAAAAAAAAGCCTGAGATCTTTAAAGGAAGGAAGATCCCGTCCCTGCCTGGGGGGGGAGGGGGAGGTGCCTGAATGGGACTCAAGTCTCTTGACCCCCCGCAACCCCAAACCCACCCTCCTACCCTCCGCCTTCTTCCCACCAGATCACACACTCCCTCCACTTTGTCTCACACACACTCCCTCCATCCCTCCGTCCCCTCTGCTCCTCCTATTCCCCCGGGTCCAGACGGACATCAGCTGGGCTGATTTAGACACCAGACAATAACACACTCCCACACATTCTCACACACATATTGTCACACACGCACAAAGCTGCACCCACAGTCTCATACACTTTCTTTTACACACACACGCAGTGTTTCCAACACACTTTAGAAGACTTCCTCTCCTGCTTTAGTGAAAATAATTTGATGTGACATGAAGTGGTAGTCAGGTTTTGGTGTTGTGGACTAATCAAACTAAATTTACAATGCAAGCTGGGATTTTATTTTGTCAATTAAGAATAAACAGAGAAAGACATGCATTAGTTGAATAAATGATCTCTGGTTTGGTAGGACTGGATCAACAAATGTTCAATAGAAGCAGCTTCAAAAGTGGCAGTGGATGTTCAGAAATATTAGCTATGAAATGATGTAAATGTATATTTTGGCATCTTGGGAAGCAAATTTAACCATCACAAGTGACATTGAAGGAAACTCATCAAACATTATCACACAGTCAGGGATGGAAATACATGCAGACAGACAGGCTGGCTGAGAGGAATCAGACAGATCAGCAGTGAGTTTCAGACACCAGACGAGTGCAGGCTATTGTTCGGTCTAGCTGTCTGTTCTCCGTCGTTGCTTCTTGAGGTTAACTTGCATGTTTTCCCAAACTTCCATTCTCTATTATTAATATAAACCTGAAAGAATTTAAAAACGACATGATCTGACTTGTCACACAGCCACTTTGTTTTTCTGTTGTATTGAGATAAAGAATTTGTTTCAAATCTGCATACACTGTGCAAACAACCACTATTTATTTCCTGATTATTTAAAATTTCTGATTTATTTCCTGATTTATTTAAAATTGCCATTTGCCACAAGGGGGAGCTTGCATCTTTCAAGTCATTCGTCAGCATGGCTGAAAGCTCAGAGTGTGAATGTTTGGATATCAGGTCGGTAGGTAGATTCTGTTTATTGATGGATTTTTTTCTCTCATTGTGATTACCTGCTGGTCGTTGGCAAGAATCTGAATCTGTTCTTGTTTGTTTTTCACTAAAAAGGATGTTCACAAAAAAATCCTATGATGCAATATAATTTTTTTTTTTAACAAAATATAAGTTAAAGTGATTTCAGTATGTTTTAATGCCGTTTTAAGAGTTTTAAGCATATTTCGATGATTATCTGGATCATTAAGCACAATTCTTTTGGCCAGGATAATCATGACATGAAATTTTCATATCGTCCCATGCCTAATGGTGAGTTGGGTTTTACAAGGACATTCATTTTCACTGTGTCATATTGTATCTCAAATACGGGATTTTAAAGGCTAGTGGATTTTTGGTTTTAGCCTATATTTTATACATCTATAAGGTTTTATGTAATCATATTTTGATATATTTATTTGTAATATGCAATAAACATTTTAAACTGGTAACCGCTATAGAATTCATAAACAGATGCATGTCTATAATTTCAGTATTTCCCTCATTTATATTCATTTAAGTGTTAAAAACGCCATTGTCCAGGGTGACCTGTGGGCCTACAGGTTAAAGCTGGTGATTGGAGATGTGTCGGTATCCCTGCCAATACTGTGATTACAGCAACAGCGTGAATCACAGCAGACCCAGGCTCCTTGTCTGTCTAGCTCTAGTCACTCTGGCAATGACTAATGCTAAGATTAGGTAGCTGACCTACTGAATTGCAGCTAATTTATGGGTGTTGTGTGGTTCAGTGTGAGAGAGAGCTGCATTTTACGTGACTGACAAAGACATTGGGTACACTACATTCTCCCTCACGGGTCATTAAACCTGCGGTACAGAACCTTTACACATAAACCATTGTCCGTTATATTCAAACCCTTGCAAAACGAGTTCACACAATGCTGATTAAGCCTATCACTGCCAGATAAATCTCTCTGTATTTCACAGTATACCAGAGTTTTTCATCTGGTGTCAGGTTTGACATTACTGTACTAGGCGGATGAATGCAAACTACTGCTTTATGGGCAGAGCATGTGCACTACTTAGCAGAGAGCTAACTTCCGGTTAGCTCTCTGCTAACTTGAATGGGGATAAAATAATTCAATCCTGCGGCTCTTCTAGACTTTACAAATGTTATCAGGCTGAATGGATCAAATTCTGATAGTGAAACAAGTCATTTTGCGGGGGTTGTGCAACGCTCAAAATAATTTATCCTCCATTTTACAGCTGCAACAGTAGCAACGGAGTAAGCTGCGGCGGAGGCTGACGTAAGCATGCTTCCACAGTGTTTTTGTAATTACTCTAACTGCCAGCAGGAGGACACAAAAGTCCCACACTCCAGCTTTAAATGAATGGATTTTACCTCATGAAGGTCGGGGGACCCAAATGTTGTAAATAAAGTGAGTACAAGTGTTTCACAGTGTACAGGTTTTTTCAAATTCTTTCACATTAACACCTGAAACAAATCAGAACAAGTATAAAAACATGAATGTGTGAATAAAATCTCAGAGCCGCGAGTCTTCATTTATCAGCTACCCTGCGACACAAAGCAAAGACACCAGACAGGAGACGCAGTCACTCTGGGAACTGTTTGTCAAATTTGTCAAGGCATGTGTCAAGACTGATATGTGTGTACTTTCTTCATTCTTCTCAAACATTCAAGGAAAACAGTTTTATCCGAGGTTTCATTCTGCATGTTTTCCCTGAATGTGTGAAAAAAACAACAGATAAGATTTTCCCCTGTCTGTGTTCACAGCCCCCCCTATGGGCCACCGAAATTAAAATGAGATTCCAGAGAGCTGTAGTGTGCGACCTGTTGTTGCACTAAACAGGTGCCGGCACATCTGAGTTCTCGCTCTCCATTTCTGCTCTGCTTTTCTTATCTGTCCTCCAAATAAAGCCTGACTTTATGGATTCCTCTCTTTCTCTCACCCCCTCCTGCTCAATTTACTTTTCCTCAGTACGCTGTCTGTGCGCCCCCCCTTCCCCACGACACACCAGTCTTTTCTCCCACTCATTCATTGCTTTTGTCTTGTTCCCATAATCCCCAACTGCAGACAGAGAGAGAGCACACATTCCTCACTGCATCTCCTGTTAGGATCATCAATATTTACTTTTACTGTGTGTGAGAAAGAAGGACAATGTGTGTGTGTGTGTGTGTGCGCATTTGTCAAATGCCTTCACAGCCAGCCATCACTGTGTATGAGTGTGTGTATGTGTATGTGTGTGTGTGTGTGTGTGTCACCTCTCTCTCTCTCTGGCCTGATTTCTTGCACCACTGTGTGATCAATCTTTGACAGTTTGCTGACTCGTTTCTTTGTCTTGTACCCCCCACCCCATTCCCATCAGCCCTTGTCTCAGGCACTGTCTGAGTCTGAGACTGTCTACACACACACACACACACACACACACACACACATACACACACACACACACACAAAGTCTGCACAGCTATCCTTATTAGGACATTGCATTAACTTCCATTCATTGTGGACAGCCTAACCCAATCCCTAACCTCAACCATAACTAATTCACACCTTACCCCTAACCTTAACTTTTGATCCCCATGAGGACTATTAAAACACTGTTTATACCAGAAATGGTCCCCAAGAGGTAACAAAAACGTATGAAGCACACACAGACACACACACACATACACACACATATAAATAAATATGTGTTTATATACATATATACATACATATATACCCCTCCCCTCCTCACAATTGTCATTGTCTGCGGGTAGCGACAATGCTGACTGGACCAGTACCATTGTCTACCTCGCCCCCCACCCAAAATATGACCCCATAATGAATATGCTCAAAGCGCAGCACAGCCATCTATCTGAGGGAGCATTCCACCAAATGACCCCCACCCTAAAAGAATACATCCATAGCAATAAATGCTTTGAGGGGAGAGTTTAAAACAGGCTGATAAAATGAGCCAGAACAAGAGTGAAGAGAACAGAGGGACCTGCTGGAGACTAAGAAAGACAGAAATACAGAGGAGGAAAGCAGAGAAACGGGAAAGAGGTGAAAGAGGGGGATAGAGAAGAGAGTAGAAAGAAGAGAAAACTAGCAGAGGCTCGGCATTGTGCTGCTAATGTGGCCCAGGCTTGGGTAATCCAACAAAGGTTACTGTGGAGACCAACAATGAGGGTCTGAGGGGCCCAGACTGCTGAGACGCGACAGGAGAGGAGGGAGGAGAGGAGCCAGGGAAGGAAGGGAGGGGGCAGGGAACAAGGGACAGGGCTGGGGGGGGGGCGCTACAAAAAAATCTACATCTCAAAACCATCTGACCTTGCTTTCAGTTGGAAAGTGATTATCTGCAAAAATCCCATTTTTTGGTCTCTGGGGCTAAACTGAAAGTGAAAATGCATCACTTCCTGTGCAGCAGAAGGCTTTTTCACAAGCGAAACACACACCTTGAAAAGCTTTTTATGTAACAGCTTTAATCACTGGTAGGTTTTGAAAATGACACTCTGAAATCTAGCTTTTCTTTCCGGTTGCAATACTGAATAATCAGCTTGAAGATAAGCTGTGACTGGAAGCTGATTAAAATCAGCCTGTGTGGGTAAATGAGCAACACTTTCCCCTCCATGCTATAAATGTGAAGCAGATTGAAACAAGAAACAAGTGCAAATAAGCCAGATCATTTTAAAAGCTTTCAAGTCAACCTCATTCAAACTCCAACTGAATACAAACTGACCCACTAACATGGAATCAGCTGAAATTAGAAGAAAAAGGACAATAGCAAGATGTCATAAATGGCTTGTTAATATGGATATTTTTGCAGCAAGGCAGCAGGTAGTTGGAAAGTCCCAGCACAGAGGAAAGTCAGGGGAAAAAAAGATAAAAGAGATGGGAAGGGGAAGGAGAGGATGAGGTCATGGCCCAGAGAATGATTAGAAGAGGAGCGAGGAGTTTAAGGGTACTTGGGGAAAGAGCTGGAGGAGGCTGAGAGGAGAATGGTCGGGGAGAGTGAGTTAGACTGGCAGGGTACTTCAGATGAAACAAATAGCTTATCTTAGTCAAACATTCATCTGATTGAATTTGTTTTTGTATGTGCTTGCTTCATTTTGTCTTCACTTACTATTTCTACCCATATCAGACACTTGTAGAAGATACAATCTTGCCTTCCCCAAGTGGTATCTCCATAGCCTGGCTCCTTTCTGACCTCTGTACAGCTGGCCGATCATGATGTGAAGTTGTTTTGAATGTCAGATGGTCGACTTCAGAAAGTTTCAGAAATGGTCCTACACAGGCCCCCTAATCTGATGTCAGAAACGTGAAGACCGGAGGTTTCTGAAGCTATTCGACTGTCCGACCAGCACTTCTGACAGAGTACGCTGGCCAGTTAACCCCTTAACGTAGAAGTATACCTGAAGCTCAAGGCACCAGAGTTTCACACAGTTGTTTTGGTGTCTCACTATGAGCATTCTAGGGTTTATTCTAATTGTTATTTTCATTATTTATTAATCTGTTGATTATTTTTTCGATTAATCTTGTTTACTATCATAGAGGACAAAAGAAAACCAGAAAATATTCTCATTTCAAAAGCTGGAACGAGATAATATTTTCAAAATAGTTGGCGATTCATTTTCTGTCAATCAACTAATTGATTTATCAATTAATCTACTAATCATGACAGCTTTAAAGCATTCTCCCATCGTGAGACACTCATTCTAACGGATATGTAGAGGAAGGGAGGGTGTGAAAGTATGCACAAACACGCACAAAAAAACAACAGAGTGAAACTGAACTCATGGTGACACATCTTGTGGTTTCAGTGCTGTATTTATAGGTTTTTATAGGTGCACCTGCAGGGTTTGCGATAAATTTCAAATGTATTTTTGATTGTGTCTGTGTGATGGTGTGATTTGTGTGTTATGTGGAAATCAGAGTGGATCCCTTGCAGAGCGCCGCTCCCTCTGCTCAGACCTTTGCACCGCACATACCGCTATATGCATAAAATAGCTTTCAAGAGGGAGGTACTGCTGACCTGTGGCCTTCACACTTGCTAACCCGTCCTCTCCCACAATCCCTCCCTCCCTCCCTCCTCCTCTGCTCTACAGATGCCACTTCACAGATGTTCAACACACAGAAGGCTCTGCTGACTTTTGACGCACACCGATGGCACACTCACACACACACACACACACACTCACACACACACACTCACACACACACACAAGGACAAAGACAAATTGTCCACAGGAATCCAAGTAAACAGTTACAAGGTCAGGTTGATATTTTTATAAAGCAAAGTTTGGACTTGCTTCCATTTTTCATGAAGATTCTTTGTATTCTCATTTATTTACATTGTTACTTAACGTGTATTTGAATAAGTGTTTCACATTTTATGGTCACCAGAGTTCACTGCCTGCTGGTAAGTCAGGTACTGCTGAATCTTATTTGTCTTAGAATCTTACATTGCCGTCATCTGCCTTTTAATCTATCTGTTCTCATGAGTGATGTGGACTCACTACAGAAAACCCACTTCACTCGTTTCACATTTCACCTCTGTTAAGTGTAGGGCTGGGCGATTCATCAAATTTTATTTATTTTTCAGTTGAATTATATTTAAAGTTTAGGGAAATCCACTGTCACTTTACAGTTCAATAATGCATAATGTTTACAAAGTCAATGAGTAATAGTGTTAAATAATCGTTATCTCAATATTGAGCAAAATAATCATGATTTTTGTGATATTTAAGCAGCTAGTTTAGTGCATATTGCTCAACACATCCAATATCTAATGAAAGAAATTAGCATTTTAATGTTAAACAGGTCTGAAACCCCAAAATACAACCGGAACAACAACTTCCAACTAACAGAGAATTTTTCAGTGAGAATGAAGATGAAACTGAAGAGTCACACCTCTCAAACCGACGAGCATGACACCAACTGATGGGACTTAAAGAGGGTCGTACGTATGCATGTGATTTATGTGTGTACATATTTAGCGTTGCATGTTCAGGCATGCATACTTGTGAGAGTGTTTTTCGTGTGTGTACATGCAAGTGTGCAAATGTCAATGTGTTGATGTGCGTTTGTCAAGAGCGTTTCTCAGTGCATGCCTGTGCAGACTAATAAATGCTTGTGAATAGGATGGCATGCTATGGGAAAGTATGCGGTATGAGATTAAATGTGGATATTGTAATGAAAATATGCCAATAAAACGTTACCAAATAATAGCATAATAATGACATTTAACCAATCCAGTATGCAAAAATTGGCTGATTTAGATTAAGACCAACTGTTACTGACTATTCTGAATTTAAAATAGCAGAACAGAGCAGGAGCTTTATGAATCTTGCTTTTCTGATATTGCAGCTTTGTGATGTTTGTTGCAGTAAAGATGAAAACATGGTGACCACAGCTCTAGAGTGTACCATCATCACCATCATCTTTCTCAGACCATGTAAATAACTATAAAAGGCCTTTTACGAAGCTCCTGTGTGTGTGTGTGTGTGTGTGTGTGTGTTTGCTTCACTCACCCTGAGGCTATGAGTGCTCTGGACTGGGCCATGGCAATCCTCTGTAGTGCTGGTCTGCTCAGCCCGGCTAAGCTTGATCTCTGTGGCAACGGGGCATGGCACACTGTCGCCGCGGTCGATGGCGTGCGCTGCGGCTTCATCACCAACGGCGATGGAGATGGCACGGGAGAAGGGGGCGTGGTCACGTTGCTGGCAGGGGTAATTAATGTGGCGGTTGGCACTGATTCGTTGGCTGAGGATGAGGAGGAGTGCTTAGCCGGAAGGGACGGAGGGTTCAGGTTCGGGTTGGATGATGGGGGTTGAGGGGGCGGGAGGGATGGGGGAGGCGGCCTGTTGGAAGACGAGGAGATACCCAGAGAGGAGGTGCCTGCGGTGAGGGCGGCCAGCGACTGAGCGAAGAGCTGGGCGTTCCTTCTCGGGGAGGCGGTGTTTCTGGAGATGGCCAGGCCGTGCGGCAGCGTCTGGTAGTAGTTGGAGTTGGAGTTGGAGTTCTGCTGCTGTCCTCGTCCCAGAGTGGCTGATTTAGATGGACTCAGGGGTTTGGGGACCATGGGTGCTGAGTTCTTGGGTCGCTGCATGGTTAGTGAACGTCTACCTAAAGTCTGTATCCCTCCCCCTGCTCCTCCTGTATTTGTTTTCACACTGAGGACCAGCATGCATTGCTGGCAGGAACAAGGCTGGCCCAGTCCAGTAGCTGTTGAGCCCCCATTGGGGTAAACAGAGCTTCCAATACCCATGCTGGCCCCTGATACCCCAACACCCAGCAGGGCTCCTGTTAGCCCTCCCCCTCCTCCTACACCTCCTCCTCCCTTCTGAAAGGGGAGAGGCCCCGACACTAGAGGGTGTGCCATGTCAGCACGCCTCTGGATCCTCCGACACCTCTGGCTCTGTTTGTTCACCTACAGGATGACAGAGAAAGCAGTCCATGACACTTCTGACCACTGGGGACATTTAGGAAAACTTTGAAGGCATTATGTCACTATTTTACATTATTTTAAGCGTTCTTAGATGTATCTTCCTCCACATTCTGCTGCTTGGAAAGCTAAATATCACCTGTTTAGTAAAAGAGTTAAAGGTATGTCTCAAACTGAAGTCTAAAGAACATAAGTATCCAAACACACCTGTGTCATGTTCTGATAATCAATGAGGTAGCAGAAGCCGAGCGGTGTGAGGTCGAGGCAGGGCTGCTGGCGGCTGTGGGCGCTCTCGATGGCAATGGCCACCTCCATGTCATAGGGCGTCCATGAACCCGCATCGTTTTCCCACTCCCACTGCCAACCCTGCCCCGGGGCCGAGGCTGGGTCATAAAAACTCCTCCGCACTGGACGGATGGTTCCTGAAATAGAAAGAGGAGTAGAGAAAGTGTGCGTTAGTGATTTTCTTTGTCCTGATAAGTTTCTTCAATAGTTAACAAATAGCATCAGCTAATAAACCAATAAACCAAATAAAAGACACAAAGTTGTAGAAGCAAAGCAAAGCCATTAAAATAGGGATGTTGTACTAATGTATAGCTTAGTAAGATCTTCAACAATGTGTCACAGCAAAAAAAGTAACAACCAAAACCAAACCAAAACTAAAAAAGTTTAAAAAGATAATGCTAATAAAACCTAGAAATACAGAACCAACAGAAAAGGACAAACCTAAATACTATTAATAATAGTCTGGTCAGCTACATCTTGTATAAGCCAGGGGCTCTGGACAAACTTAATGACATCACACTCAGCCAGGCTGTGACCACATGCACACCAGCTAAAATCACCACACTGTCTGACCAAGAAAGTAAATGAATAACATTCATCTTGTTCAACAATTAACATCTCCTTGCTTGAGTGAGGCAATGCTCCATCATTAACAGTCAATATTGCATTTCCTTTACCTATAAATAAATAGACTGAGACAATG
Source organism: Thunnus albacares (assembly GCF_914725855.1). Classification (NCBI taxonomy): domain Eukaryota; kingdom Metazoa; phylum Chordata; class Actinopteri; order Scombriformes; family Scombridae; genus Thunnus; species Thunnus albacares. Next base: position 14,783,106 of record NC_058108.1, on the reverse strand, counting down.
CACTTTACAATTTGCTTATGCAACAACTAATGGTCACACAGCCATGATGCATAAGAAGGTAAACATATCAAAATAGTGATAAGATTGAGGGATGGCAGCTTTGTGATGCTGTGACCTGCAGGGTGGTGAGTTCAATACTCTACACTTCACCCACTTTACCATTTAAGTCAAACTGATACTCTCATAAGCCTGTGTTTTCAGTTTCAATTCATTATTTTACTGATAAAAGCGCTGCTAAAAAGCACAACTGAACGTATAATCAAAACTACAAATAAATAACCAGAACATAACAATGTCTCTCTGTCTCCCAGCGGGACAGAGGAATGGAAGGAGGGTCCCCAAACCAACCAACCAGAAACTACCTCTGTCTCTAGGGGTAACGAGCTATTCAGTCAATGCCAGGACGAGGGGAGAAAGGGATATATATGTGTGTGTGTGTGTGTGTGTGTGTGAGAGAGAGAGAGAGAGAGCAGTACAAAGAGGTGATATTGGCAGAGTGGTATGGGTACACAGACATCAAAAGAAAGGGGTTCAATGGACGGGGGCTGCATTTGTTTGGACTGGATGGAGAGAGAGTGAGAGACAGACTGAGAGTGAATAATCAAACTGAGATATCACCCCCTGTAGTGTTTGTTGTGTCTATAGTTGTACAGTGACTCATTTGGAGATGTTATAACTGCAGGGATATCTAAAAATAAGATCCTCACATGCCAATAGATGTCTTTGAGGGACAGAGGATGTGTTACAGCTACATACAGATATACAAGACAAGACGAAAAGCGGTGTTTGTGAAAGTATATGACCCCTCCTCCTCCTCCTCCTCCTCTCACACCCTGTGCTGAATCCTCTTGAATGAATCCAGCTTGGCAGGAACACTTGACCCGCTGATTACCATGTGAAATGTAATTTCTATCTCATTTCTATCTTCATTCACTTTAAGACAAACAGCAGACTGAGGCCAAGCCACACTGCTGTTTGTCTATCAGGCAGGAGAGGCTGCTGGTCCTAGTGGTGCTGGGACTGAGGCAGTCTGAAATCAGTGATCATTTTACTTCTTCAAGTTTTGTTTAAACCACAATGAAACAGCATGCCGAGTGTATCTTATCTTTTCACACTGGCATAAAAACTTGATTCTTCAAAATGAATTAATTCCACTATAATCGGGACACAACCAAAGCTGCTTCATCAGAAGCTGCTGTGATATTCAGACATAGCAACATATTGATTTTAATCTTGTTGTGACTTTTGTGTTGTTTTTTTTATGATCAGAGAATTAGTTCAACTGATGGGCTTAAAATAAAGGTAAAATAAATAAAGGTGTCCACTCTAAGAGGACAAAACCACATAGGTGCTCTTTCATAACCTCTCCACTGTGCTAATAATACAAGAAATAATATGCAGCTTTATTGATCCCTGAAGGGATATTTTCTTTGTGTGTGTCTGAATACAGAAAGAGTCATTGTGGGAAAGGGAGTTAGGCATCGAGAATAACTGTCAAATAGCGTCTGTGTATTTTGTGTGTAGTTAAATCTGTGCTCCGTGCTGGACTTCCTCAATCAGGCCAAGGTCTTATCACGACGAGGACAACCTAACTTCATCTCTGAACATGGTGTTAACACCTGGTGTCAGCTTTTGATGCTTTGAGTATGTGTATGAGCATGTGAGAGTATGTGTATTATCTGGACTTGTTGGTTAATGTTATGAAGAATGACGATAATAAGTTTGGCTGCCAATATACTTTCATCCTGTCCCCCCAAGACACCACTGTGACTGACATGTGGCTGTGTTAGCCAGCACAGTTAGCATACATTTAGCAAACAAACAAGCAATAGCTTTCAGTTTTAAATGCATGCTTGGAAAACAACTATCTAATGATTACAGTAGCAAATTAAGGCAGTTAAGAAGATTTATTTATGATATGACTATACCTAGCCAGTTCTTTTTCATTTTAACACACAGAAGGTAAAAGGCTACCTCAAGGCAGTTTGCAAGCTAGTTAGCTTATTAAGCTAAATTATTAGCTCCCGTTAAGAGTTCTGGTCATACAGTTAGTGTGTTATTTAGTCATAATTTCAGTGTTCTTTCACAAAACAAGAATATTACAAAAATGTATGGTAATAACTTGAGGAAAAATAGGTAAATTGGGACATGAGACGGCTTGTGAGGATACCCAACATGTTAGCTAATGTAGCTAGCTAGAAGCAAGCATAGCCAAGCTTTCTTCATTAGCCTCTGTCTACAAATCGTACATGATAAACTTACTATCTCTTAGAAAAGAGATAGTAAGTCACATTTAGACTTTTAGGCAGAGGACGGGGTGTGTGTGTGTTTTTGTAACTGTGTTTATATGAATGTAGGTATGCTAAAGCATGCCTCGTGTCTACAAATTACCCAATACCTATCAGATAAGAGGAGGCGTTATTGGCTCTGATGATTACAGCTGTAGGAATGTGTGTTTTTGTGTAACACACACAGACAGACGGCAATACAGAAAAAAGCCTGAATCCTGCTGCTCTCTCACAGTACCACACCCCTTCTAAATTTCTCATCTGTCAGAGAAGGATCAGCACACAGCCTGCTACTTCTTTCACATGTAAGTCACAGTTGGAATCAAGTGCAACATGTCTGGGTGTGGCCACTATGAGGTTTATGCACTGGTCAGACTGTGTGTGTTTGTTGGTGTGCGTGTGTGACAGAAGGGTTTTAATACAGTGAAAAGGACATAATTGTAAGTCATTTAATAAAACCAAGAAAATACACACTTGAGCTGAATTGACTGTACAACATCTGTCTGGAGGGTAAAGAACTAAACTTAAGGTAGAAGTAAATGTGAAATATGTGTGACTATTGAGGAAAATCAGTGATAGAAAGTGAAGTGTGTGAAATGTATGAGAGGGAGAGAGGACAAAGAGGCCTGAAGCAGGTGGAGAAAGAGACTTGGCCATCTGGTCTTTATTGTTCTCTCTACCACTGACTGACCCCTCCCTGAGCACACACACACACACACACACACACACACACACACACATACCCACACACGGCTGCAGACTGACCAGCAGGCGAGCACATGTTAGGGTCGGGTCACACTTCATGCACAGTTAGAGGGTTCTCTCACTTCTCTTGAAACTATGAATATCAGCAACTCTGTGGGAAAATTCAGCTTAAGGAATAAGCCGGCAAGCACTTCTTCTTTTTCTTTGTTCAGTTCTAGTCTACAGTGTTGCAAATTTCAGATGCTGTATAATTAACCCAACTCACACAGGTGTTTGAGCACAATCATGGCGTTTTGAATTACTGCATGTGGTTTTGAAGCACTAACTAGTCTTGTGTAGGTGGACCTTAACCTCTTCCACTAGCCTGCTGTGTCTATAGGTCCACCAAGTTCAGCATTTTATATGACTATCAGGCATTTAGAATAGTGTTCTTAGATCTCTCTACTTTTGAAACATCTGAATTTTCCATTAAATGATGATATGAAGAACATGTGTTTTCTTTGGAAAAAATGATTCCCTTTAATCAAAGTCAATTAAGCTGAAATGGATATAGCATTTCTAGTACTTTGGTATGATTTTTTGGCATATTTCCTTTGGACTATATCTAAAGAAAATGTCTAGTCAGTGGAGCTTAGTGAGCTTCTAATACAATACTTTAACATTAGAGAAAGAGATGTCTGTCTCTGAGGCTGCTGAACTTAAAGAACAAAGCGACGACCAGGGCAGCGTCAAGTCTAATAAAGGACTGTTATCACAGTTATAGCGGTGATGGCAGTGTAGGGAGAGGCAGAGACTCTTAACAGGCTTCTCCTCCACACACACACACACACACACACACATGCATGCACACACACACAATTATCTAGGGCTTTCCCTGCCCATCTGACTCACTTAAATCATCCACAAATGCAAACCAAAACTTTTTATGACCTCGTGCCTTTGAGAGTTTGGATCCACCCTTTAGAGGAGTAACAAAATTCTCCTCACCATCTCAAGTCATGTTTCTTTCCATCTCTCACCCCTGAAACTTGTCCCAGTTTGAATCCAGAACCTAAGATTTCTGTCCTAACCTGAACCCAGCCTGAGGCGAGTAAACTGAAATTACTGCTATCTTCCTAAAGATAACTTGAACTCTAAAATATTCCTTGACCTCTAGTTCTACTCCTCTATTCGCTGTCCTCAAACAGCCCTGAGAAGCCTCTAGCAGCAGAGGGACGGGGCGACAAGGATGGTTGAGGAAATGACAAAACGTATATATAGTATCTCTATCAAGATTAAAAATCTAAGATGAAACTTCCACCCATGAAAAGGAGACAAACCTGTGGTTACTTTGAACAAGTCAAATCAAGTGAATTATCACAAACATGAGAACTGATACTGAGATAAAAAAAGAGTGAAACGGAGAATATAGAGCTGAAACAAGCGACAGTGGAATTGTTTTCTCAAATGTGAGGAGAAAATGAGTGTGAGGAGGAAGTGGGAGTGAAAAGGAGAAGTAGAAGCGTCAGATAATGGTTGAGAGAACATGGGGTCTGAAAGATATGGGAAGAGATCACAAATGATCTAGAAGATTAGGCTGACCTCGAGTCACCCAGACAACACCTTTCAGTTCACTAAGTTCTTGTTATTAACCACTTTCACACATACACACACACTTCCTCTTGTTTGTTTCCTTCCTTTTATTTGTAAATTTCAATTCTCACCCTCCTCATGATGCCGTCTGTTCATTCACTGTCTCGTTCTCTTCTTTTCTCTTTCTGCCTTTTCTTACTAACGCTACGTCGATATATTTAAACATGTTGGCTCCTGTGTTTACTTCTCTCTCTTCCATTTCTCCCATCAATGAATGGAAACCCTCAAATCCAAATTTCTGTCAGCATGTTTATGGCTTTGTTTCGATCCGATTATCAGGACAATTTTACCCTGACTTTTGAACATTTTGAAAAAATGTTTCCATCAAACTGGTTCCAAGCCTCTGAATTGCTGCCCAAATAGGTATGGTGTTGTGTACTTTGACAACTATTTCTGCTGGTTGGAGAAACAGTCGACAAATCAGAGCTTTGTAGCTGGGAATAAGAATGGGTGCATCACCCTCCTACATAGCTAGCCACGTAGCTACATCCATATGGCCTATACAAGATGCTGTAAATCGAAAAAAAACTGTTAAAGGGGTACTCTTGCCATTAATACACTTCCATAAAGTTGAGAACAGATAGATTAAAAAGTATTGTCTAAATCAAAGCAACACAGGCTGAGATATATTTTAGCCCCTAGTATGGGTCAAAAAACAAAAACACTTAATCCTACATTACCCATCATGCAACTCTCTTTAGATCTTCCCTGCCTCCTTTAAGATCACTTCTTTTAAACGCCACACCTCCAGTTTGTAAAGGCTTTGTGTTAAAGGGGATTTTCTGTTATTTATATACTCTTATGATGTCAGATGTCCATGCTAAACATAATCAAAGTTCTAAAACTTAATTTAGGTATGAAGAAATGCTCCCTCCAAGTCAAAAGCCAAGGCTTCAACCTGTCCTGAACGCTTCATTTGTGACATTTCTTTCTACCATGCGTGCCCATAAACAGTCATCTGTTCTATAGCCTTGGTTGCTAAGGTTGTTGCTAAGGTTTTTCCATGTGTTGTTTGCATTGTCCACTTGCATATTTCTGATCAGATTTTGGCTCGATGCGGACGTATTTAAGAGGCTGACATTTTGAGTGAAGAACAACAAAAAGTAGTGAAGAGCGGGTTCCTCGGGACAGTGGCCTTAAAGAGACAGGAGACAGATAACCCTGATTATGTCGTCAGGGTTATTTTTCAAATATTGGAGAGCTCCTTTCCGAGCCACAGAAGTATGAATTATACAGCTGTTTTTCAGGTGTAGTACTCCTCGTGATGAGTAAACTGAACTTCACGTGTAAAATCACGGAGTACCCCTTTAAATCTGCAATCAAAAACACACACGTACTCTGGCACTGCTGCTGCCTTTCCATTTCAATTTATTTTTGTTGCATTTCATCTTACTGCCTCCCTGTGAGCCCCTCTAAACCCCATCACATGAGAGTCATCAGCCACAGGCACTGTACGTGTGTGTGTGTGTGTGTGTGTGCTTTATGTCTGGTCAGTGCTTCACAGTTATGGATCTTGGTTACGGGCTGAAAAAGCTCCCAGAGGTCTAGTTTAGGTGGTATCAGTGTTGGTTATAGATGGTTATTTTCAGGTTTGACGTTGACGTTTGATACTCTAAGGGAATCTGTTTTTCTTCTAACTGCAGTGGGATTCATGATAAGTGAATCACCAGTGACATAAATATTTATTGTATCTTCACATGCTTGCATATACGCCCGCTGCTTGTACGTGTGTGTTGCGGAGCGGTGAGTGATGTCCCTCCAGAGGCCTCACAGTAACAGTAACCCGACACGCAGAGTTTCACAACAACAACTCAGAAAAAAAGCTCCGCTCTGACCTCTCCACCTCTTTCATCTTCCTTCCTCTGGGTTTCCTTTTCACTATTTTCTTGTGATTTATGATGTGTCCACACAGAAAACAGAAAGAACAGGCTGTGTCCAATACACTAATGTAAAGCTAAGTTGTATTTATTGAAGAGATGATGTTGAAAGATAATCATAATAAGTCATATTTTAGTTTTAGCTTTTTTTTTTGAAACTTTTCAAGCGACTGGCTTGACAGCTGGATGGGAAATAGGTTACCGCTTTCTCAGAACAATGCAAAAATGCTTTTATTAGGACTAAAATTCATCTAAACACACCGTATTTTGGTCCAAATTATCCATTATTTTTCTAGTTTCAAGAAATCAGACTTCAGATGAAAGCCTTTATTCACTCATTCTCCCATTTCAGTGGCTGTCAGGTCTCGTCATCTGTTTCATTTTTATCTTTCCTTCTTTCCTTCACCTCGGCTCCTTTCTACATTTTGATTTTAAGCTGTCTCCTTCTCTCACCATCTTTTCTTATTAAATCTCCTTCCAGTCACATTCGTCCTTGCCGTTTAACTTCCTGATGCCCTTTCCGCACCTTTCCCCCCCCCCCGCCCCTCTCCCGTCGAACTTTGTTGTGCCGCCTACTCCCTTCAGCTCTCTCTCCATCTTTGTCTCTACTTTGTCTCACCTTGAAAGAGTCCCGTCCCCTGAGTTTTGAGTTCAGAGTCGATTTTCAGCTTCAGAGAGTGTAAGAGAGAAAAGCAGAGAAAAAGCGTGATAGAGGAGAAAGAGATAGTGAGAGAAAGATCAGGTAGACCAGAGAAAGTACAATAGAAAGAGGAGGATTCAAGACAAACGGAGAGGAGGCCCTAAGTGTGACGGGAAAAGCCAAAGACAAGAGATACAGTCCAAAATAAGTCTTTTTAGTCAGGAAATGGTGAAAAATACCATCATAATTTCCCACATTCAAAACCCAGGTCTTCTAACTGCAAGTAACAACTGTCCAAAACCCAAAGATAAAAAAAAAAAACATCCAACCTGCAGTGGATCTTCATGGTTAAAGGAATGTAATTGTTTTAAATAGTAAAGTTTAATTTTTCTCGTGTCTCTCCGGTACTGTTTTGTTGGGTTGTGTGATTGTTGTAAATGAATAATGTATGTTTTTATGTAACTATGACACCTAGTTTAGCCTGCCATTTTGGCCAGGTCGCCCTTGTAAAACAGATAATGTATCTTTCCTGGTTAAAAAGAGTTTAAAAAATTCCTTTTTTCAATGTGTCATCAGCATCAGAAATTTCCTGCGAATTCATGCAGGGACACCAGTCAACCACTACAGTCAGTGTGGTTACATAAAGTTAAGCAATCAGGTTGCTGTCAGCTTTCTATAGTGATCACAATTCTAAAACATGATGTAGAAACATGTTTTTCGTAATCAACGTATGACATACGAGAAACCCAGTAAAAACAGCTAGATTTCTATTGTTTTCTAGTTTTTACGGCATGTTTTTTACGGCATTTTTTTGCATGTGTATGAAAGACTTCACACAGGGAGTGCATGGCAGGGCTGACTATCGTTTTCATAATAGAAACATCATTATTAACGCTGCTTTCTTGTATCCAAAATAAATCAATCCAAAGTCTGACCAAAGCTTTCTCTCAGCACATCCACACAGTTAACTCTCTCACTACTAGCCTGTGCTTTTCAGTCCATATGTTCAGACAAAAAGCAGAAGAAGCTGCGTCTCATATTGTGTAATCGAAAGAGTTTTTGCAGTGTATGTAAACTTGTTCTGTAATTTCCTGCTGTAACCTGATTTGTCCCGGTAACCTGCGTTGTTGTGTACATATAAACATAGTCAGTGTTAAATGTTTGGTTTGACTCCCTCCCCCTCCTTGTCACCACAATGTAACCCCTCCTCTTCATCTCTAGGGAGCCCCTGCCCCCCCCCCCCCCCCCCCCCCCCCCCCCCTACCATGACCCTAATGCCCCGGGGCATTGTGGGGGTCTGGGAATGTGTCTCCTTCAGCAGGACCAGCTGGAACGAAGAGGAGCTACATGCTGTTGCCCTCACAGAAAGTGATGACAAGTCAGTCTTTTAAAGTCCCATAAAATTAAAACATATTTTTCCCATTTTTATCTGAATGACAAAATTCATCTACATACGCATGTTTTCATTTTTAAAATCACACTTTAGGGTGTTTCAGTCCAAGCAGCTTGAATTTAGTCATTTTGAAGCGGGCGTGACGTTCGCTGACTGACACACTTCTGTTAGGATTAGCCCCTCCTAACATGAGTCCCTTCCAAACTCCTGTTAAATGCAAAAATGCAGCCTCAAAACCATTTGATGGGATTCTTCCATCATGAGCAATTTTTTCCGATTTTGTATTATAAGAATAGAGGCATCAGACTGTAGCGGTAAGTTGCACTTGTTGGCTCACTTTGAGTTCAACATTTGTAAAGAGAACCTGCAGCTTGTCTGTCTTGCAAGGTCTGATGAGACAACAATGTTACTTAAGGCTTAGTATGAGGTTTTTTTTTTAATTTTAAACACATCTTTTAAGAAACCTCACTTTCTGCACCAACTAATTGCAAGAGAAACGAAGCACAACCGCATCCAAGTAGCAGTGAAGAGAAAATCCGCAAGGACCAGAAAGTTGATCTACTGTCAGATTCCAACCTCAGCTGACAAGAGATCTCTGGGAGGTTGAGTGCAGGAAGATCGTTCCAATAAGTGCTAGCAGTAATGCCGCTCTCGGGGAAGGCAGCTCCCACTTGTCGCACAGAAATGCAAAGCTTTCATAGAGAGACCTCGCTGAGGATTGGAGGCGTTTCCTAAATGTTGCGCATTGTAAGATAAACGGCATCATGCTGGACACCAGATTTGGGAAGGGGATAGATGGCAGGCACCCAAGCTTCCTTTCATACTACATATGACTGACAGAAACATATCAGGCAGGCTTGCCTCTCTTGGTGTTTGCAGTGAACATGGGGTCATGCCAGGTGTCATTCTCATAGACTCCAATGCCCCATCTGCATGCAAAACCCAGAAAGACCTGTCTGAGCTTGTCCGATGGCCCAAAAGCTCTGTGTGCAAAGTAGACACATCCAGCCTCTTAATTTCCAAGTGGGAGAAATGGGCCCGGTATTATGTATATAAACTCTGTCAAGCCTTCTTCTTGGGATTGACGTTGGCATCTTTGACGAGGGCTGAGATTAAATAGCGTGTTATCAATTCTTAATCCAATATCGAATCCACTTTTTGATTCAGTAAACTTTTAAATCCGCTTCTTGAATCTGTGTCCTTTAAACTCTCCTATCAGACCTGTTTTGGATAAGTTTTCTTTACAACCTGTAGCTACAATCTCACAAGATATGAAACTAATTATTTTTCATGTCATTTTCATATTGGATGTAATATTTTCCTTCCCTTCATCTTCCACTTTACTGAACTTGTAACAATCCGTGACCCCCCCAAACCCAACACTCCCTCCCCTCTGTCTCTGAGGTCTGTTCTGCTTCTCAAAAACCTCTGACTTTCACTGTGTGCGTGTGTTTGTGTGTGTGTGTGTGTGTGTGTGTGTGTGTGTGTGTGTGTGTGTGTGTGTGTGTGTGTGTGTGTGTGTGTGTCACAGCCACAATGGAGTAACTCACATCTGTTCGACAAAATCCTACAATGGTGGAGGAGCGAAAGACAGAGAGAGCAAGAGAGGGAGGGAGAGAGAATAGAGACTCCCCAATTATCTCACTCCTTTTCCAAAAACCACTCCCACTCCTGCTACACCCCCCCCCCAACACACACTCATATCTTTCTATCTCTCCCAAAACCGAAAGGCCCTTGGGACTTTTGCCTATTGATGAAACTAAATACTCGTACAAGAAAGAGGGAGAGCAAGGGGGAGAGGGCGAAAGACCCCAGGGAGACAGAGAGAGAGAGAGAGAGAGAGAGAGAGAAAGAGAGAGAGAGAGGAGGGGGAGCTACAGAGGGAGGACAACTAAAGTGAACTTTCTGCTCATTAGGCCTTGAAATATTCCATTCTTTCCACAGAATCAAGGTCTCTCTGTTTCTTCTCTTCATGTCAGGAGTGTGCAGCTGCTGAGCGCCTGTGTGTGTGTGTGTGTGTGTGTGTGTGTGTGTGTGTGTGTGTGTGTGTGTGTGTGTGTGTGTTTTGCTAGTGGATAAGGGCTATAGAATGCAGCTAACTCAGTGGTCATTTACAGCTGCTCCAAATCATCATGCTGTTGAATCTCAACACCACACACACACACACACACACACACACACACACACACACACACACACACACACACACACTTTCTCTCTTTCTCTTGGTCTCACTGACAGATTTTCCACATTACTCTGAACTTTGAAAAGGGGCTGAATCAATACAATATTTAAATTTTAAAAGTAGTATCAGTGGATATGGGTAAAAATCACTATAGTGCATAATATTGTGATGCTGTTTACTCGTCTTATCGTGTCAGCCTGGTCCTGCATGCTACTAGGCTTGTAATCCTAGATGCCATTTCCTATTTTTTACACAACACCATAACATATTATAAAACATGTTAGGTTGTCATCCTATTTAACCTGGATCAGTAGTAGCAAAAAGGTAAGATTTCCCTGCCCACTGAAAACTATCCAACCACTGTGTTGTGTTACTACTGAGTTTAGAAAAAAATGCATTTCTCATCTGCATATTTTACATGAGTCTATTGCGGTGACTTTACACTCAAAAAAATGGCCCCTTTACTATCAATTCCTGTAAATCAGGACCATAAACTATAACGTGATCACTCACAAACCAACATAAACTAAAACTAAGAGTGTCATTCATGTCTTCTGGTGATGTTATGGTTTTGTTTACTTTAGGTTGATTGTTTACACTGCAGAACAACAGGTCAATATGTGAAATTACAACAAATTGTACAATAAAAAACTCTTAACTGGATTTGCTGTTGAATTTTTCCTGTCCACATTTTACTTAAAACTCACCATAGCTGTCCCCAGATGTAGCTCTGAACACCATATATGAGCTTGTGAGACTAATCGAGATTCAATTTAGCTGCGCTGAGCTCTTAGCAGTCTACATTTGGCCTAATATATTAGAAATTCAAAGCACATCCCCACTCAATGCTATGTAAACACAGAGTTGGTGTCTTTTGAGATGTTTTTCCCCATGTTGCAAGAGACCCAAATAAATCATGTGTCAACATCTGGACTTTTGTTGAACAATAGCAGGATCACAGGGTAGAATGACTAAGTCTCAAATAATGTTCAGAATTTCTTATATGATGGGGCCCAGACAGAAGAGATTACAGAGCCACACAGCGTAGATACACAGTGGTGTGTTTTTCACAACAATCATTTAGGGCATGAAGGTTGTAAAAAGTCTAGACCATGATCAGTAGCCAAAGACGCAGATTGTACAGCAATACACAACACATTAAGGTGCCATAATACATTTTTTAAAGCCAGTTGAAGCATTCTCCTATACTACTGTGGGGGGTGGGGGGGTGGGGGGGGTTACGGCCATGAACCCTCATTAAAAAGCCCAAAGTCCACCTCTATCGCTCCCAGCACTCTCCCCTATCCTTGTCTTACCTGTATCCTGTCTGAACTGGTGCATGGACTGGAGATCTATGATGTACGGCGAGAGCCGGCTGTCCACCTGGCCGAGGACCACGCTCCCTCCGCGGGGGTCGCCGCTCCGAATGGCCGCCTCTATCTGATGGGAGACGGCGGGGCTGTAGGGCCGCCACCGGCCGTGTTCGTTCAGCCATTCCCAAACCACCACGGCGGAGGCCAGGAGCATGTTGTTACTGTTGGCCCTGGAGAGGAAATTAATGATGAAATACCAGGAAAACACTTATTTGTTAGCTAGAAGTACCGCAAAGCCTCTCGGAGATGAGTGGGGGATTTGTTTGCCAAAATAAAGCCTGCCTGTTTGAAACAGAGGCCAACCACACAGCAAACAAGGTGGCAATTTTACACAGCAGTCTTTTTATTTCGTTATCGGTTTCATTCTGGCTTTCTCTGAGTGTATGAGCGTCTGTCTCCCTCGTGATAAATGAATAAAGGCCGACTTGTACCCCAAAGCTAACACAATAAAGCCAGGTTTCTTACATGAAGCCGCGGCTGAGCTAACGCCGGGAGAAGGCGACACATTCTTCTGTGAACATCCGAGTTCCTCGCATGGCCAACCGGAGAAGGAAATCACGGTCCTCGCTCAATAGTCTTTGTTATAACACCGTAATACGAGCTTAAAACAGCCGCGAAGTAAACAGACAATGAAGCGGCCTAAATATTGTGGTTTCTATGTGCTCGTCATTGCTCCAGACACACCGATAGCTTATCCGACGAGTCGTTTATTTCCAGCGACGGCCTCGTACGTGTTGTGAGAGTCCAGCCACGGTTAAAGGAATCTCCTCGGTGAGGCGAAAACACGCAGAAAAACTGCGCTTCGGCTACTTATATCCTCATATACACCCAACAAACCCAGCCTCGGCAGGAGGGTGTAGACAGCAACAGCTAGTGTGTGTTTTTCTCCAGTAGTTTTGGGCGTAGCATACCGAAATGTTGAGAAAGTGGCTTCCAACAGCGCAACCTCAGTAGTAACGACTCTCCAGCCCAGGTCACATCAGAGAACTGGTCTGGCCCCCCAGCCAATGGCTTTATGTGTCGTATCATAAGATTTTGTGGCCACGGAATTGCAAGTCTGTGTCATAATTCAACTTTAAATAAGTGTCATTACAGTGTGGCTAGTCTGGGATTTACTGCGGCATCCTGATAGTTTTCAATTGATGCAACTGTTTAAATACCAACCTTCAACACTTGGTTAGTCCATATGCATCAATTTATTTATTCTCTCAATCATATTGGGCCGTTTTCACCGTTACACAGACAGAACGAGACCTGAACCAAACATTCACCTGTTGATGTGATCTTCTGGCTCCACTCTCCTAGTCCAGGACTGTCGGAACAAAATCCAGGACCGTCACAGACCTCTTCATGAAGTGGATCTAGCCTTTCGTCTACTCGACTCCACCATGGCTCCTTCTGTCTCTCCCTTCAACCCCAGGTGGTCGCACAGAGCAGAATCCTCCTAGTTTGTCTTTTAAATAAAATTCAAACCCCGATCAGAAAAAGACCCTTTAATGGGTTATAGGTAAGAAGATAATAGGATGTCCATGTTGCGATGAAATAAACTCCTCCATGTTTATCCCAGTGCTATCCTTTCGGGTCCATCTTTACCTTTTTGTGGGCAAACTTGGTATGAAGCTGGAAGGGACTGGGAGGAAGCCCCCTCACCCTCACCACGCCCAGAAACCCCCATGGTGACTTTGGCTCGACAACCAATAGAAAGAGTGTCTCCCAAAACATCTAATGCCAGGGTCCCCCTGTTGATCCAAACACCCACTTCTACCTTCAGTTGACTTATTTGATATACTTCTCGTTCAAATTTCGTCTAATATTTTGTACGTGGTAATAACTGCCATCATTGTACAACTATGAGTGAAAAATAAAGCATTGCTCGGGTTACTTATATTGTAATGTAATGAAACTTATTTTCCCCTCTTTTGCACTTTTAAAAGTACTGGCAAGCGGCTTCTTTTACTGAGGGTGAAGCCAAAGCGATGCAGAGTTTGCTCTTTCTGAAGTTGGTTGCATACTACCACCTGGTGGACAAACTGGAAATTGCACTTCGATCTTTTTTGGGGACAGATTACAGTCCGAACATGGATCCGTAAACCGGAATCTTGGAAGTTCAACGCAGCCCAGGTATTTTTTGAGGGTGCCTCTATACAATATTATTTTTGCGGTGATACTAATTGACTGTAAGTGTTTGTAAATGTATTAAGTTACAGTATCTGCTGTCATCTCAACAGAAGCTGCTGCGTCTTTCTCACTTGACAAAGATTGTATATTATTCCTGTTTCGGGCAATGGCGCCACGCTGGGGCTGTACCGTATCTCAGCGAGCACTGAGCTACACAGAATTTGTTTTTGACCTAAATTATAATGAAAAACGCATCGACAGTGTACGATGTACAGGCTGCAATTCAACTATTTAGGTCAAAGTGACGTCACTTTTACCATCACGGGCTCCATAGCTCAGGGGTTAGAGCACTGGTCTTGTAAACCAGGGGTCGCGAGTTCAAATCTCGCTGGGGCCTCATCTCCTTTTCATCCCTTTTGATGGATGTGTTTCTGCACACACTACATACATTACGGTGAAAGGCGACAACTTCTGCTTTTACACAAAAAAAAAATCTATTAACAGTTTACAGAAAAACAAACTTTAGGTAAGCAGTTAGTAAACCAGTTAGTTCAAAATCATAACCACCTCTTAACAAAACCAGATAATAACATTATATTTTAATCATGGAAATTTCTTTCTCTCTTCTTGTGCTGCTGTGTCAAATTGAATTTCTCCTATGGGGATCAATAAAGGTACATCTCATCTCTCATCTCATCTCGTTTTTAATTCCATTTTGTATTTTACATAAAGACAAGTTTTAAGTCATTTTAAAAGGCCTAAAAGCTTGGATAATCTTTATTTGTATGGGAAATGGCTGTTGTATTACAGAAATATTCAAATTCTTTCTTATACAGAAAATGTGTCCCTGAGATTGACTATTATCATTATAAAATGTACATTTTTTTACACTTCAAATCAAAATTCTCAAGAATTCATTCATGAACACCCCATCATGACACTGACCATGTCCTTCCGTAATTTGTGGTGTGAACACATTTCTTTAGACAGAAAGAGGAAACATTTTTTGTGGTTGCTGATGTAATGTACTACATATTTCTTCTATCCTCTGTCTCCTTTCCTAAGAAAGTCATATTTATTTTACTAAATTAAGTTACATGAGTTGAGTTTTTAAGTTAATAGCATTCAGAGATTATGCTGGTTGAATGAATCTTGAAGACCTTACCTTTTTGTTAACTTGCTATATGTATGGACATATTCCTTGCTAAATATTCAAAATAATTTAGTTTAAAGAGTCTTCACAATTTCTGCACTTTTTCTTTCAGTGAGGTTTTTACAAATAATTCTTCAAACTATTTGACATGTAACTGTTTGAACCTTATGGATGATCAAGAATAATAAGAGTCTTGTGACAAGAGGAATCTATTAAGATACCAATTAGTTCTTTATCCTGATATTGAAACAAGTCCTGTTCTTTTACTCATTTTTCAAATGGACAAAACGTTAATGAAGTCCCCTTTCAAAATAATTGAGTCTGTTTACTATAAGGAAACCAGCACAAACAGCAGCATAGCTCATCCTTCCAGCAGTTTCTGATAATGTTTTTCAACCTGAACATAGCAACAGAAAAAAAGTGAATGATAGGCAAAATACTTGTGGATCTTGAAAAATGGTGGTCTGTCTATCAGTGAATTTCTGTTTTCTTACCACTTCCTGACTGCCTATTGTAAACTATTTATGCTAACAAAATAAAAAAAGCGGACGTTTTAGACACAGATAATGCTAACATTAGTCTTAAAAGTGACGTTTGTGATGTGTCTCAATTGAAATGGTGCTTTTTTCTAATGAGAATAAAACAGATAACAGCTGTGGAGCATTAAGAGAGCTAAAAACGTTACCTGACTAACGTCACTTCAAAACATTTGGTTTAACTAATGTTACCCTGCTCATTTAGCTCCGTATCAGTTGTATTTATCGTTCACTGGTATGGTGGCAATTTACTAAAGTAAACTTAATGCTAGAAACGTAGTTAGACACGTTACCCCTCTGAGTGGTCTGTCAGCTCACACCGGGTCTAGAGTTGGCTCATCCGTGCAACCACAAACGGACGCGTGGAACGTCCAGAGCGGTCCAGAGATATGGGCTTAGTTAACGCTGCAGTACAATACAGCTACTTACTGTATGTCGGTGTTTATATAATACAGCTATGATAATGTAGTCAGAGCCCGGATAGCTCAGTCGGTAGAGCATCAGACTTTTAATCTGAGGGTCCAGGGTTCAAGTCCCTGTTCGGGCGGTAGTCGTTTTGTGTTACCCTCGCATGGCTAGGGCTGGTATTGTACGGATAATGTATGTGGCGAACCTAAAGGGAACACGAGGACAAACCAAATGAATTCATGTAGACAATTAATTTAAGGTAAATACGTTTAAATTCTGTAAAGGTGTGTTTTCGTTTTTTATTTATTTCCAGTTTTTTGTATTTATCTTTTTCATTTCCACATTTACTTCTGTAATTGAATTAAACTGCATTTATCTTCATAATGCTAAGCAGAATGTGTATGGAAACAAAATAGGGTCATAAGTATTGTAGCTGTGTATCACCACATGTGAATGTGTGAAAACATTTTGTATGAGTACATTCAAATGTGTGAAAACGTTTTCATCAAATGAATTCAAATGTTTGAATGTGTAAAAAAAACATCCAAACAAATAAATTACACATCTGTCTGTTTGTGGATTGAAAAAAGTTCACACATAACTCAATTGTATGTGTGAATCCCAAGTTTACAGCTATAAATGAAGTCTACGAGTAGAAATCAAACCTACAGGTAGAGGTTTGTCCCGCATTTTACGCTTCCTCCTTAATAGCCAATAGGGAAGCTCAGATTAACATATTATTTGACTATCCAGTATTCAATATCCAATCAGAGCCGAGGGGCAAGCTTTCTTTGCTGTGAGTCTGTGGCTACAACCAAACTTCACCTTACCTCTTACAGGCATGACCTAATATGAACTGAAACCTTTTTAATTTTCTTTTTGCACTTTCTTGTATTTTCTTTATTGTATTCCCCTGTATATGTTATTTTTGATAAAAGCATTTTAATGTTAAGTATCTGTTATGTAACCTGCAGCTTTCGCCTAAATATTTCAATGTATTTGATGGGGAGAGTATATTGTATATGCTAAAGGTGAGCTAATGTAAAAACTGTAGATTGAACAGTGTTGAAGAGTTTAATCTGAGTTTAAAAAATACAGAGAGAAACAGACTTACTTGCGGTCTGGGAACTCCCCTTGAACTCATGGTTGCAGCCACAGACTTGCAGCAAAGAGGGATAGTGAAATGATATGTTATTCTGAGCATCCCCACTGTCTATTCAGGAGGATGCGTCAAATGTAGGACAAAAGTACCTGTAGGTTGGATTTGTACTTGTAGACTTGATTCATAGCTGAAAACTTTGGATTCACACATACAACTTAGTTCTGTGTGAACTTTTTTCACTCAGAAACAGACAGATGTATAACTGCAAACCTTTGTGCAAATCTTCTTTATGCTCTCGCACATTGGAAATGATTTGTGCAAATCTTTTTTTATTTTCTTCACAAAATGTCATGCAAGCTACAGATCTCCTTATGAATTCAAAAGTTAAGCCCATTTGTTGTTGTTTTTTTTTTTTTTTTTTTTTACAAATTCATACATTTGAATTAATTTGATCAAAATGTTTTCACACATTTACACATTTGAATGTACTCATACAAAATGTTTTCACACATAGATATATTAATACACAGCTACAACACTTATGACCCTATTTTGTTTCCATACACATTCTGCCTTGCAGAATGAAGATCAATGTAGTTTAATTCAATTACAGAAGTACAATACTTATGACCCTATTTTGTGTCCATAAATGTGCTGTACATCAAAATTAGGCATATTGAAACTACCAAAGTTGATGTCAGAAATATGAAATACCAAAATATGTCTTAAAACTGAAATACAATTTTTTGGCATTACGATTAATGCCAAAAATTGCACTGAATTGCCCTTCTGGGATAAATAAAGTCGTCTGAATCTGAATGTTTTGTTGATGATGCGACAGCCAGTGTTTAATTCAAACTGTTCAAGTTTAATAAGAGCTTAATGACTATGTATGGCATGCTAAATTAGTAGCCTTTATGGCCTTGAAAATTAATATGAAGCAGAGACACTAATCCATGAAAACAAAAACAATCCAATATTTAACTGGTTTATTTAGGCTATTAAAACACTATTAAAACGTGTTGTCTTGCAAAGCTTATATTATTGGACTTATTAGTACCTATGTTCACTGGTACATCCAAAACACATTACAAACTCTTTAACACTGATCAGTCTACAGTTTTTACATATGCTGACCTTTAGCATATACAATATATTCTCTCCATCAGATACATTGACATATTCAGGAGAAAGCTGCAGGTTACAGGACAGGTACTTAACATTAAAAGGCATATAGCAAAAATAACATATACAGAGGAATACAATAAAGAAAATACAAGAAAGTGCAAACAAAAGAAAAAAAGACATACATACAGTAAAAAATTAGGTGTTAGTTTACTTTTGAACATGAACACAGTTGTGGACATGGACAGTTTGTGTGTTTTTTTGTTGACATTGTTTTGTGCGGAACAGGCTAATCACTGGAAGTTTAATTAGTTCAAGAGATAAACATTTAGGTTAAGTTAAAAAGTCAGTGCCGGTGCTGTGCATTGTTAGGAGTGGATTTGTATTTTCGGGTGCTATTAGCAGTGGAGGTCTAGTTGGTGGTCCTTTTTTTTGACATGGTTATCCAGTGGGTGATGCAAATAACCAGCACCATAATCAGCAGCCCAGTACCAACAACCACGCAGTTCCAGTGGTGGAAGACAAACTGAGAAGAACCTGGAGATGAAACTGAGGAAATAGAGAGAATGAATCAAAGGCTAAAACTACTTTTGATGCTCAGGCTATATTTTATTGAATCAAGTTGTTATATTTGAAGTTCTCATGCTGCTCTTCATAGTCTTACATGTCATGTTTTCATACTGTGTGGATATGAAAAGTCTTACAGTCATTACTAGGCATTAAACAATGTCAGTTAAGTTATCTTCAACACAATGTCATTTTTTTTTCACTTGCTCCATGTTGCTTTTTCACTCTTCTGCCTCCTTTTCCCCTGTTATCCTGTTTACTTAGCATTACTACTCTCTCTTTGATTCAGACCTGACATTCTGCAACTGTCTTCCAGTTCTTCCAGTTCTCCCCATCAAGTTCTTGCCTGTGCTTATCACCTGATTACTCACCTGCTGCACACCTTTTCCCCGTTATTCCATTATTCCCAGCGTATATAATGTCCTGCCAGCATAAATGTTCTGTCAGACTGTCT
This sequence comes from Thunnus albacares, assembly GCF_914725855.1. NCBI lineage: Eukaryota > Metazoa > Chordata > Actinopteri > Scombriformes > Scombridae > Thunnus > Thunnus albacares. The sequence continues at coordinate 14,763,550 of NC_058108.1, read as the reverse complement.
TTGTTGCCTAATGGTGTGTATGGTACATAATTTACTCTTGCACTGTGGCAAAAAGCAGGCTGTGGCAGAGAATAGTGTGGGCTAGGTGGTAAACATAAACTACAGGAGGTTGGATGGCTAAGACACTAACAGCACAATTCCATAAGTTGTAAATTATACAGCTCCTTATTAAACATTTGATTGTCATTAACCAACCATTTTAGAGCTGCACAGTTTAGCCAATTTGGTCTGACCACACCTTAACCTGATAAGTGACACTGTCCCACCCGTGGGACACTTTAACCTCAGTAGCATTATTTTCAGGATGATTTATACCTATTCTGACTTTTTGGTAGTAAAATTTAAAGATTTATCTTTTAAATGAGACCAGGTTTATGACTGTAATCAATAGGGTTGAAGAACAGTAACTGTCTTATTTTGGGTACATTATTTTCAGGCTTGTGCACAAAAATGGGGTGCATGGTAAGAGGTTAAGTAGCATTATTCTGTTTTCTTGTTAACTATTGCAATGCCCTTTCAAATCATGCCTGTTTAGAACGGGCTGATTTCTCAATACCTAGAGAGAACAGTGCCTGTCCTCTAAATGCCTTTCATGCATACTACTGGTAGACGCTACAATTTACCGATGCTCCTAAACACCTCACACACAGAATATCTGGAGACTACAATTTTGAGTTGAGTTGAAGTTGATTAGATGAACTGTAGTGCCTTTTCAAAACATGTCTGAGACATCCTGCCCCCCCCACCTCCCCCCAAGCATACAGACAGACAGAGATTCCTTGCTTTATATAGGGAGATACAATTTATATGATTCATTTTTTTAAGCTTCTTTCTTTCCCCAGCATTATGAAACTATTTAACCAAAAGTTCTGCTGATGTTTTCCCCTTCAGCAATAGACATTCTATATTGCAGTTTTTAAAAAGCGTTTTATTTTTTGGTCACAAGAAAAGACTTAAAATCCTGCATTTTTGTGTGAGGATTCTGAGGAAAATCTGTCCGAAGTAAGTTAACTGGTATAAAGCAAACTGTTTTGTCGGTTGAATAACTTATATAGTAACTTATATGCCTACTTACATACTTATATATAGTAAAACAGAATATAAAAACATTACGTGAAATGGCTTTAAGTCACTGAAGGGGTCAGTTCATTTGATCCTTCACCAATGTTTGAAGTGATAAAGTTTCCGCAATGCTCCATGAGATACAGTATATCACAAAAATAAGTGAGAAAACAACCCAAAATATATACACTTACCTTGAAGCATGGTTCCATTCCCAACCATTAAACGTGCACGCACATTTCCGATGCAGTAGTACAGCCCCAGGTCTCCCTCCTCAACACCACTGATCTTAAGTGCCAGAGATCGGTTTATCAACTCCACTGAGAAATTAGAGCTGAGCTGGAACCCTAAAAGCACAGTGGTAGCCAGCTGAGGCATATCATATAATACTATGTGGTCAGTAAGTAGAAGGTGTAAAGTTCATAACATATTCACCACTAAAATAGAGTTACATAGTGTGGAAATTACTTCTGAGGTTTTTTCTCTTCAATTCCTCAGTTCAGTTGAGTTTAGGAAATCATATACTACCTTGGTGCGGTCGTCCCTCTCTGAAGGAGGCACAGAGGACTACAGTTGGGGTGAGATGCGGGTTGTGCTTAAACCACGTTGTTTCATAAATGTAGGAGATGTCACAGCCCAAAGTGACTGTTGAACCAAACTGGACATGTTGGATCTTTGCAGCAGACACAAACAGCATCCAAAACCCAGATGTGGTGCTGAACACTAGAATGGACCGAATAGACACCAACTTTACCAATGCATGCCAGGTTTAATCCCAAAAAAAATGTTGATGCCGATTTAAATGCCATGGTTAAGTGACATGGAAAGAATTCCAACTAAAGGCTAAAACATTTTGACGTTACAAAGCATGGTTGGGTCTGGAGATCAGGAGTAAAATTCCATTTTTTTCCTTTTGACTAAATGCAGCTGGCAACCTTAGGAAAATTATCTTATCCACTAGAATTTAAACTGTCGATTATGTACTTAAAAGTTCACTTCCTACCAATGTTACCCATATTATGTCACGGTACTCATATTATCCTAATTTTTTCCCCATAAAAGGGAAGATTCTCTATAGGGTCCACAGACAGAGGGTTGCATATGCTTTACAAATTGTACAACCCAAAAATTTGATGTTGTCTTTGATAAAATTTATATTTTTTCCTTTGACAGGAACTTCAAGTCCTTTCAGTCAAACTCCAAGAGAACATATTACACTAGTACTTGCCTTTCAGCCTAGGTTGCCTTTCAGTTTCAGAATAGATTTTACTGTTAGCCTTCAAGGCTTCGCGGAGAGATGGTCCCAAGTTACACATTTTTCCCTTACATAATGACCACCAGTGCAGTCTGAGATCTTTACATAGGGGTTTTCCTGTTTGTTCACATCAATGCATTTGCCTAACAAGGTTTTTTTCAGTATGTGCCCCAAAGCTATGGAACTAAATGTTTAAGTATCTCAGGTAAGCCAAAAAAAAAAACATATTTTAGCCTAAACCTCCTCTCAAAACTCTTATTTTTACATTTCCTTTCTTTTCTTTACTCTTTTCTTTACGTTTTGCCTAGATATTATAGTTGTCCTAATTATTGCCTTTTACAGCCTTCTATATTGCTTGTCTTCCCCCTGTTTTTATGATATTTAAATCTGTCTTTTGTGCTATAAAACACTTTGTAAAGTGTTATCACTTATTATTACATTATCGTCAATTTGCTCCGGTCTAACATTTGTAATTATCAGAAAAAAGCTAAAGATCTGTCTGCCTGCCTGCCTGACTAAAACTTCATAAATGAAAAGTGAGATTTCATCACCTTAGAGTTAAGGTTACTTGTCTATCCAGATATATTGTAAACTGTAGGGTACATAATTATTACTCACCAACAAGAATCATTGTAATCCAGGAAGACTTCATATTCTTAAGTCTTTATTTTTTCCTTTCACTGACAGCTGTGATGTTATTGTCTAACAGACCACATTGACTTCCTCTTTAACTACCTGCCCCCTGTTTCCATTGAAGGCTCACTTCTATATTTTGACACAGTCTTGTTACCTCTTTCGGTTTGACGGTTAGAGAGCGTCACCATCCTGTAAGCTCGCCATTTGGTTTTGCAACTCAGTCTCACAATCTGCGTACAAATAACATGACTTTACACTCATATTGCGTGCAGTGCATATGCAAAAGTCCAATTTGACGTGCAGGTGTTTATGCCAATTTAACGCCACATTTTTAACCTTTTTTGCATGTCATTTAACGCCGTTGGTTAGGTTTAGGCACAAAAAACGCTTGGTTGGGGTTAGGGAAAGATCATGGTTTGGGTTAAAACAGTAAAATGAGGTAAAAATGTCCTGAAGTCATGCTAAAAATCTCTTACTAGAATGCCCGATGTGACACCAAAAATCTAGGGTTAAAATGCCCAATATCACATTGCAGATGTGTCATGTTAAACTTGCCAACAAATTAACTAAAAATCATCTAGCTATCCACCCAAACCGCCTCCTCCTAATAAGCCAAAACTCACCTAGCCACATTACGTTGACGTCACTTCCCTGCTAAGGATCGGTGAGGATCTGAGAGTGGCTGAAAGAGCCTTTAAACTACTGTCTTACTTAAAGCCTTCAATCATTTGATTTTCATATTGTTTTGTATGCATTAGTCTGCCATTGCCTTACTGTTTTATGTTTGTACTTCTACTACGTCTTAGTTTGTCAGACACCTGTAAAGCACCTGTAAAGCGTTAACATGTATGAAAGGTGCAGCACAAATAAAGCCTGATTAATCAGTTGAAGTTTTACTGTTGAATGTTTGCCAGTGCCTCCAGCATGAGCTGATGTCAACGGAAGTGAAAACCACAAAGTGGAAAGTATTCTTGAAGCTACTTTTATCCTGAAACAAAACAGCAAAACTTCTGTGCATGTTGGCCAGATTTCAAGTTCAGTAACTTGTTTAGTTCTGTATCAAAAGAATGTCTTACAGAGAAAGAGGATGCTATACTGTAATGTAACCATGCTGTGAAGAGGTGTCTGTTTCACGTTCTCTCACAACACAGCTAGACTGGGTTACGTTCAATATGACAGTAAGAACATGTACATTCTTAGGTTGGATTTGAGGTTTTTCTATAGCCTATAACTTTCCCACTCACAAGTGGAAGTTGGTTAGATGGGGACTGTGGTGCTGATTTTTTTTCTTGATTCTTTTTTTTTTTTTTACTTACCCACAGTTGTAGGCTATCTAGCCATAGTGATATGTCCAGGATTTGAGATTTCTGTCTCTGGGGTATCTTCCTCCACCCTAATGTGAGGAGAAAATGTGTCTTGTTTTTTGTAATTTGGGTGAGGTAGCCCCTTTAGCAACAAACAAAGTAACTATAATACTATATTATACTTTTTTGTGTTTTATCACAGATTCAGTTATAATTTCATAAATGAAATAGTTTTATTAGAAGGTGGTTAGATACAATACCACTAATACCAATCATCATCATCATCATCATCATCATCATTATTATTATTGTTATTATTATTATTGTATCATTTTGTTGTCAGTAGTATTAGAAGCAGTCATAGCATCATCATTATTTTTAGTATTATTATTACTAGCTGTAACAGATTTTTTTTTTTTTACATTTTTATTGCAACATAAGAATAGAACAGTTGCACGACATACAGGTTCAATACTGCATTAATCAAGTCACAAACATTATCAAGTTAAGCATACAAACAGAAATAAAACAAACAATACATTTATAAAACTTAATAATATCAGTAGGAAGATGAAAACAATGGAAGCTGTAGTTATTTTTTTCTTTTTCTCCAACTTAATTGGCCAAATATTGAAATACACAACAACAAACAAATAATACATAAACACAAAGTTTGACAAATCCGCAAAGGACAAAGAACAACATAAAGGTACAGGATAAAAAAATGAAGAAAAAATAAATCAAAAAAGCAATAGAGATAAGAGACCTGAGTAACTAAGTAAATAATTCAAAGGAAGATTGACTCCTTGAGTGATGACGTAACAGGTTAAAGGTCCAGGCAGAGATATCAACAGCAGGCAGCATAGCTCCGTCTGGTAACTTAGCTGTGTAAAGTGTAACAAGAATAATGGCAGCCACTGCTATCTATGTATAAAACACTGCCTTGCTTTTCAATCTACCGGACTGTCAACTGTGAAAAGGAGTAACCATTGGATGAAGGTGCGTGATCAGGTGAAATTCTAACCAGCGTTAGCATGTTTATTAGCGCGCTAACGTTACCTGTCAAACCGGCGGCCAACGTGATGATGGCGAACATTTAGAACTGTCAGCCAGTTGTAACCAGTGTGAAATTCTCCAAAAAAAAGTAGCACGCCATTAAGCTTACAGACCATCTGTGGACGTAAGTCAGCTCAGTGAAACCACAACAAATGCTGTCATGTTCACATGTGCGCTTGTTGTTTTGGGTGTTATTAGCATAGCGTGCTAGCGTGAGAAGTTAAGCTAGCTCTCTTTAAGCATTGTAGCACTGCCGTGTTTGGCCACGATAACTGCTTGGTGGAGGCTCGACTAACGTTAGGTTTTAGGTAGGCCAAAGTACTTTGAGTTGAGATGCTCCCACACGTTTACTAAACACTGTTTTTACCAACACTCTGTCAGCTATAGTAGCTAGGTTTGGTGTGTTGTGTTTAATCTCTCAGCATTGCCTGGGTGACTGGACGTTGACCATTTGCAGTAACGTTAGTTCACTTGATCTCAAACTGGGATCCGGAGACTTCAGCAGGGCCTTGATGAAGTTTAACAAAATCAGTTATAGACACACCAACTTTCATTTGATCCTCAAGAAAGATCAGCAGCTGTTAAAGCATGGGTTCACAATTTTTCAAGTCTGTCTTAAAACAACAGTAAGGAGTACATATAAACATTGAAACAGGCTTTTCTTGCTGTAATCATTCCTCCTGTCCATACTGACTGTTAGAAGATCCCTTCATAAAGAACTTACAATGTAAATGATGGGGGATAAAATCCACAGTCCTCCTTCTGTATAAAAATGTATTTAAATGTTTATCTGAAGCTAATATGAAGATTCAGCCAGTCAAATGAGTCAAATCAAGTAGATATCTTCTAATATTACAGTCTTCTTAGTAAGTCCCTCTTTTTGTTACTATACTTCCACCGCAGCTCAACGGGGAAACACTGTCTGAGGAAACACAAAGAGGGAATTTGATGCTAAAAAGACTGTAAATGTGGCAGATAGCCTCATATAAGCTTCATGTAAACTTTTAAATGCATTTTTGCATAAAATGACTGTGTGGACACACTGTGGATTTTGGCCTCCATTACATACATTGAAAGCACATTTGAAGGGGATCTTCTAATAGCTAGTATGAACAGGAGGAATGATCACAGTGAGGAAAACCTCTTTCACTGTTCATATGGACACCTGACTGTTGTTTTAACTTGAAAAATTGTGAATCTGTCCTTTAAGTGTATAAGGATGAATGATCCCTATGATCCCTCTTTGTCTGTACAGCGCATTCAGTTACACAAATTAACTATTACAACAAAACTCTGGCTATATGAGATAAAATTACTGATTTTACTGATACTGTTTACTTCTGTGATACTACACTGTAATTGTCATTCAGATTCTAGACTGACTATAAACTTATGCAGTGTTCCTGTAATGTCTAATTTCTGTTATTACCGTAAGTGTTGAACAATTCTGTTAGGTTACTGTTACTCAGGAGTGAGCGTGTTTCATAGTTGTAGAGCGACACTACATTCCTCACTGAAGTGAAAGTATTAATGAGCCTCTGGTCAAATGAAACACAACAAAGTGTTTGACTGTGCTGTCTCTGTTTCAGGATGGCAGGAGTGTTCGACATAGACTTGGAGACAGAGGACATCAGTGATACAGAGGTCTGATCACTTTTATATCAGAAATACACCACATTAGCCTCATTTATTTATGGTTTCTTTGGTTTGTAAGATAAGGTGTCATTTAAACAGCTTGTCTTTAGTAATTGTAATGATGATGATAATGATGCTTCTTATCATTATTTTGTTTAACCCCTGTGGCTTGTGGTTCCCCATCTGCAGGATGATGTCTGTGACTTCACTGTGACAGAGCCAGAGAAGTGAGTCCAGTTCACTGTCAAATCTTAACAATATACACTGAAATGGTGCATAATGCAAATTTATACTTATCCTGCTGCTTTTCTGTGTCACACTTATTCTCTATCCCAGTGTTCAGACAGAGGAAGTGGAGCTGACCAGTGAGAGCGTCAACAGAGATAGTGAGAGAGTTGGACCTGATTGCTTTGAGCTTCTCACTGTGCTGGGAAAAGGAGCGTATGGGAAGGTGTGCATGCTTGTGTATACGTGTGCATATTTGACAACCACAACCATGACTTGCCCCTTGAAATCTGTCTAGTTTTAGACTTTTGAATCTTCTTTTTGTTAATAATAATTAGAGAAGTAACTATTCAGACAAGCAATTACAACAAAATAAAACTACAACTTATTTTGTTGATTGTTTTTATTAATTGTTAGGTCTATAAAATATCAGAAAATAATAAAAATAAGATAAATAAAAATACTGAAATTATCTATTGTTATTAATTGTTTCAGCACCAGATATAACTATCTCTTTAAACATTGTTAGGTCCTAGCTTAGTTCAATACACACTTCTTTTTTATGTTATTCATATCAAAACAAAATGTTTTTTTCCCAGGTTTTCCAGGTGAGGAAGGTTCAAGGTGCCCAGATGGGGAAAATATTTGCCATGAAGGTCCTGAAAAAGGTACTTAAGCGTAACAGCTTCCCCTTAGACACAAATTGTAAGATATTGAGTGTATTTCATCCATTTGTCCTCCTTCCTCAATTTTGTTTTTCCCTCCTTTCCCTTTCTCTTTCTTGTTTGTCCCAAGGCTAAGATTGTGTGTAATGCCAAAGACACGGCCCATACGCGAGCAGAGCGTGAGATCCTGGAGACGGTGAGACACCCGTTCATCGTGGATCTCCTGTACGCCTTCCAGACTGGGGGAAAACTCTACCTCATACTGGAGTGTCTGAGCGGTAAGATAGAGGCACTGAGGGATGGACTGGTGGGTGGAGGAAGATGAAAACACAGGATGGAGGATACACTCACCTGATCAGACCCCTTAAAGAGGAACTTCTCCGCTGTAAATACGTTGATTTCTTAAAACTAGGTCACCTATGTAGTAGAAATAGGCAATTATTTTTTAAATTGATGCCCTATGACTAGACAAAACTGAGAAAAAGGCTGTAGTTCCCCTATCGCTCATAAGGGGGAAATCATTTCTTCAGTCCAGTTTTGTACACTAGGATCATAAAACAAACACACTGGAGGTGGTTATGTGGACCATTGCAAACTTACCAAGAGCTGCACACAAGCCAGAATGCTGCATCGGTGGATACATCGGTGCCAGTGGACATTCAAAAAACCTCTGAGTCTGCAGTCTCCATTTCAGCTTGGTTTGGGAAACAATCGTGGACGAAGGGGTGAAAGACTGTAACCAAACGCTGTTTCTTTTATTGTTACGAGCCTGATTATGCTCATGCTGAATGCAGCTGCATAAGCTACAGGTAACACACACTCGCTGTTGTGCTGTTCTGTATTCAGAGTCGGCAAAGTCAGTATAATATTCGGTTTATAAAACAAAGTCAGGATTACCAAAGCACCGTGAAGTTACTTGCAGCACAGAGTTTTCAGTTCTGTCTCCAGTCTTTTTGACAACACTCACCTGGCACCGGCATAGTTCTGCTTCCTCCTCTATACTCTGTTTTGTCTGAAAACAACAGAAAACAACATGGCGGACGGAGTGTTTTGGGAGACCCCCACCCCTCTGACAGTCCTTGAAGGCACCAATACAAAAAAATGAGGAGTCTAAGGTAGATCAGGATACGGATACAGGGAAGACAGAAAAAAGTTAAATGTCATTCATATATAATTCTACCCACATTAGATCCACAGGAATCAACTTGAAAATCTGTGAAGTCGTCCTTTAGCATCTAGTAGTCTTAGCATCTATGGCAATATGGTTGTTTGAGGGGATAGAAGGGATCGAAGTAGGAAAAGAAAACGGAGAGATGAAGGAATGGGTGGGAGGAAGAATCCCTACTACCACTAACCTCACTGTACTGTTTGTCTGCAGGAGGGGAGCTGTTCATGCAGCTGGAGAAGGAAGGCATCTTCATGGAGGACACTGCTTGGTAAAGATTTCCTCTCCTCAGCTAAATGTTTACGCATATGCAGCAACTTCCGGTTTGCAGAGCTTTATCATGGTAATGATGGTTTCATTTGAAATATTTAATTTAGGTAATGGTCTTTGTGTGTAGTTTTTATTTAGGAGAGATCACACTGGCTCTAGGTCACCTCCATTCTAACGGGATCATTTACCGAGACCTCAAACCTGAAAACATCATGCTCAATCACCAAGGTACCGCACCATGTGTTTGTCTGGAAACATATGCAAATAAATATTAGCAAAGTAGGATATTTGCATTAAAATATTGATATATAAGCTTAAAGTAAGTATATTTAATGTCAAAAAGCACAAAATGACTGTTAATGTGTGTCTTGCGTTAAAGATTATTGAAGATGTACTTTCTCTATCTAAAGGTGTCAGGGTTCCCATGGTTTTTTAAAAATATTTTATTATAATATAGCTCTTAAATTAATAAATATGCCTTACCTCTCTTAATCACCAGCACTTTACATTCTAAAGATATGTGAGGTCATCTAAGCTTTAGGATGTAAATATTCTATAGGATTTATTAAATTGACATGGTTAGAAGTTAAACATTAGACTTCTGTGATACCAACATCATACATATACCACTTGAATAGTTCATCTCAGTTGTAATATGCAGTAAATGCAGCCTTACCGATGAATCAGGAATAATGATCATTCAAAAGCTTCTTTCTATTTAAAGGACACATCAAGCTAACTGACTTCGGCCTCTGTAAGGAATCCATTCATGATGGAACCGTCACACACACCTTCTGTGGCACCATAGAATACATGTGGGTAACACTGCACTCGCTCTCACATACACACAAATCTATAGTTCACTTCCACACTTTCTTGATTTTTAACTCCTTTAACATCCACATGTAAAACTGGATGCTAGCTGCTAGTTGTAACATCATGTACAAACTTAGAACTTTGTGTACTTCGTAAATGTGCAAATACAATTACCAAACAAATGCACTTGATATTCTGAGATACAGTATATATATATTTTTTTTAACCATCATAAATATTAACAGCCATTTGTCCACACTTTTCACTTCACTTTTCAATTTCTTTTTTTTTAGTCTCTCTCTCTCTTTCTCTCTTACAGGGCTCCAGAGATCTTGACCAGGTTGGGTCACAACAGAGCAGTAGACTGGTGGAGCCTGGGGGCCCTGATGTACGACATGATGACCGGATCGGTAAGCTAGAGTTATGTGAGAGAATAGTTAATAATTGCATCATGAGGAAAACTGTGTCAGGACATGCTGATGGCCTGATGTTTGGGGGATAACCACGTGCTCCAGCTGGGAGGTTTGTCTGCTCTGTCTCCTCTCAGTCAGCCATGGTTAGAGCACCTCTAAAGTAAGGCAGTCTTACCAGGTGCCCACTTCACTCCAACTCACTCCTCTTATAGTGAAAGAGCAGCTGCCTGAGCTCTCACTCTGAGTGACAGAGTGAGAGCATCGCCCCTGGTTAGAATCTCATCTCTGCAGCTTGTATCAGTGTTCTCATTTGTCAGATCTGTATCCAAAATGTGTTACAGTAGATGAGGGTTGGAAAGAAGACTGACCTGCAAGTCAAAGAAAAGCTTTTAAAGACCAACCAGCTCTGTTACTGAGAACAACCTGGGCAATGTTGTGCCTCCCTTCTTGAATTTTTGATTTGTTTTTCACAACTCCTTTGGAGCCCTTGAGTCATTTCTTATTGCCTTACTTTACCAATACGCAGGCTGAATAGTGTAGCCTAGGTATTTTATTGAGGGAGAAAAAAGTGATGCAGAGAGTGCCTGGCCTGTGAGGATTTGCCTGTAAGTTACCCCAAAAATGACAGAAACCTTACATTTCAACTTCAGCTGTTTACTGAACAACTGCACATTATTATATCAACAGAATGCATGGCAATGCATTGTTAACATCTCTCTCATCCTAGCAAAGTCGTCTCATGTCAGCTACTGTCTGGATTGTGCAACACCTTTTTTAAAGATATGAATTACTGTATCAGTGAACTGAAAATACAACACATGCTTCAGAATGCCCTTTTTGCAAGTCTTTTATTGAGCGAATGGGTCAAACTGTAAGAAAGCAGAAAGAAGGAAGTTCAGAGAGATTTCTTTGACTACTTAAATAAAAGTTAACTGATTAAACTGATAACTGTCTAACTCACATAACAACAACAGTATCAGTGTTATACTGTCATGGGTAAATTTTACCATTTAATTTACCATAAGTGAGTGATATTACTACATGCATTACCACCCAAAATAGCTTATTGGTGATACTGTTCATCCCTACTGTGGTGGATTTTAATCTGGATTCACAGAATAGAGTGAAAGCAGAAATTTTGAGCTCCTGTAAAAACCACTGACTCCCTCCTGTGATCCCCCACCAGCCTCCATTCACAGCTGAAAACAGAAAGAAGACCATTGATAAGATCTTGAAATGTAAACTCAACCTGCCCCCATACCTGACCATCGATGCCAGGGACCTCATCAAGAAGGTCTGTAACACACACACACACACACACACACACACACACACACACAGAAGATGCCCAAATGTAGATTTGGACCATTTTTTGCTCTCCTGGGGCCTTTTCATTCTTCTGACATAAAAAGGCCTGAGTCAATGATGCACACATTTTTCAGTGTAATATGTTTAAGCCAACTAGGGTTGCTCTTGACCAAAGGTTTTCCTAGTTGACTAGTAGTTGTTAGTTCAAACCATTAGCTGACTAGTCATATTAATTTAATTATTTAGATATATATTTTTTAGGGGATCAGAAAATAGTTTGAGTTCCAGGGCTGAGAAAGAATGTTATAAGTAACATTGTTAACACTACTACATTACAGAGAAATACAAAACTGTAATATTAAGCCTTAAGAATATAAATTTTACAAGTGCACACATGAAGTAAGCCACTTCTTAATGACGGTGCTAATGGCAAAAGTGGTCATGATTCTGAATATGTCGGAACAACCATCAAGGAGACCTTTGGATGATTTCCTGCCCAACAGTCTAGTCACTTTTTGGCTGGACTGCAGGGACCAGCCTTATAAACGCAAATGTCTGTTGTTGACTGACTGAGTGACTGATTTAGTAACTGACTGAGTCATGAAGATGGTGTAAATTCATCACTTGCCTCGGCCATGTCGCCACGTATTGCCACTTCCTGTATCTGTCGTTAAAATCAAAAATCAAAAGCCCTCTAGCGTTTCATACACATTCCAGACATACTAGGTTTTAACCTAGTCTTGTCAAAAACAAGGCACATCTCCCGAATGGGGTTTAAGGTTGTTTTTTTTTTTTTCTTTTCCTGCGACTAACTGACCAATGGAAACTTGGTCGACTAAGACTCTTCTCATCAACTGTAGGCTTGGTCGACCATTAGGGGGCAGCCCTAGAAATTAACAAATTGGCAGCATTCTTGAAAGAATAAATGCATTTGATCAATTTGCATTGATGTATCATTTCTAATTGTCTGTGAGGCTTCTGACTTTGATTAAACCACTCAGGCAGTGTTTAATATGTTGGTTTAAATTGCTTGTGAACTCCAAGGAACATGATCCTCTTTGATATTGCAAAGTGGGTGCATGTTGTTATCTAAAATAAATTGATTCTAGATTGACTAATGAAATTTGATAACACATGCAGTAAGCACATTAAAGCCAAGTGTAATATATGATGTTATTGAATAGAGCACATTACATTATGCTGATTGTTTAAGCCATGAAAGTAAAATGAGGCCTTGCCAGCTTTTTGTTTTAGTATGTGTTCCCCTGTCTTTCTTCTGGAAAGGTTCCCTGTCATGCAAACAAAGTTACCCCTCTAACTGCACAGAGTAGTCCTCTTAAAAGCAATGCATACTGTAAAATTTGGGTAAATCTTCTAAAGATGTAGGCACTGGGCTTCAGCCAGTATTGTGCTCAGTCAGTCCAAATCACTTTGGTCCAGTCAGGAACACCTGTGCAATTCAGTACAACAGCTCTGCTATAAATTCTACTTTTATGAAGCTTATACACTTTCAGTTTTTGTTGACAATGTCAGAAAGTGATAATTCAACTTTATGTTTATTATTGAGGTCATAGTAGGTGGTGTTGGCGCACCACTTTCCCTTTCAAGTGAATGGGAAAGTCTCAGACTATTATATAAAATTTGAGCACAAACTTATTTGTAAACACAATTATCAAAAATAAATGCACCGCTCTCTCTTTTTTTACTTGTTTTCCAGCTGTTGAAGAAGAATCCATCCCAAAGACTTGGCTCTAGCAAAGCAGACTGTGCTGATATTCAGGTAACTAACTATAATAATGGGTTGGTCTGGTAGCCTCCTGGTCAAGACACATACCACATAACTGCAATGTCTGTGGTTCCATTCTTTCTCTACCTCTGTTTCCTGTCCTTCTGCTACTTTCAGCTGTCAAATAACAAAAAAAAACCCCAAACTAAGCAAAGCAAATCTGCTCTGTCAGACATGTATGAGACAGAACTGAAAAACACAGCTGAAACGCCTCCTGTATAGACAAACCTAGTATTTACTTCACCTTGCTTGCAGTTGTCACCTGCTGGTGGTTAGTGCACACAACAACAACAACTACTGTCCCCTAGAATTAAAATGCAAGCAATGTGACGTACCTTCTGCTAGCAGTTGATACAGACACATCACTAGACCACAGTTTATACTGGGCCAAATAAAGCCATTTTACTTAAAACATACTGCACACACTAAATATCCTCTTTCCACCTTGTGTTTACATGGCATCCTGGCTATCTGCATTATAACTGGGTGAACCAAAATACATAAAAATACAAGCGTAAAGGCAGAGATATACAGAAGATGTGTTCTAGAGCAGTGGTTTTCAACCCGGGGTCCCAACCCCCATTAGGGTTCAGCAAAGCTACGCAGGGGTCAGGACGCCCTCTTGATTTTAAGGGGTGTAAGAATTTTTTTCTTTTTTGATATATGACTCAACATTTAACTCATTTCTGTGAGGAAAACAACTCAATTTAATTATTTTTAAAGTTTATATTATTTATTTAAAAAATACAGAAATAACAAAATAGCCAAGTGCCAGGGAGAAGAGGACACTCAATTTGTCAAAAAGAAGCCTTTTAAATATGTATTATGGTAAAAATGTATAAAAGGAGAGCAGGGGTAGTCAGTCTAATCAATGGTAAAATAGGGAAAGGGACAGCTGGAAAGGGACCAGAGACAATATTCTGTATGAATTAGCATCTCTTTTGTTCCTCTGCAGAAACATCCATTCTTCAAACACATCAGCTGGGATGACCTGCTGAACAAGAGTGTGGAGCCACCATACAAACCACAGCTGGTAAGTCATCAGTTGTCATTTTCTTCCTGTTGTGTCAGCGAGTAGCTCGTTAAGTAAATTATATGCTTGGTATTCTGGTGTAGTTAATTCAGCAAACGACATCATGCACTATGAAAAGGCTGATGATTTTTTGCTCTCTTTCTTTCATTACTAAACGCTCACTGTCTATGTCCTCTTACTGTCTTACTTGTGCTGATGGACATAATTTATAGTAGGGACTATGGGGATATATCCCTACCACTTTTCTAATGACTTAAATTGTCCCAGCCACTAACTTGATATTAATTGTGTTTATATCAAATATAATTTCCATCAGCTCTACATAGGGGTAACTCCCTCATGTTCCCATTGGATGAGAAATAGAGTTTCTATTGGTGTTTGTTTGCTTTGTTCCTGCCTCCTTTACATGCAGCGATATTATTGCTGGAGTGTATTTTGGATGAATCAGAAACAGCACAGTGCCCTTTGCCTCCTGTGATCATAACATCATGGTCTCAGTATCAAATTAAACACACTGATTGTTCGTCATCATCATCATCATCATATGCTGTACTGTACCAGAGCCTCGCTGACCACTTTCTTCCTCTGCAATCTTTTGGCAGTCAAACCTCTTGCACCTCTGGCAGTGAGGCTGGTCCACTTCTCGATGTCGTCTTCTGTCTCATGAGCTGCTTCCTTCTACTGTGCCTTAAAGCACAATACGTTCCAGTGTGTCATCAGTTCTTGAGATGTGTCCAAAATAGTGAAGTTTCCTTTGGATAATAGTTTCAATAAGTAATGGTTTCGTGCCAATCTTTTCTAGGATGAAATAATTGGATTTCCTTTCGATGTACAATATCCTGAGGATCTGTCTATACGTCCACATCTCAAATGCTGTCAACTTCTTTTCATCAGCTACTTTAAGGGTCCATGTCTGCACTGCCACAGAAGGCTACTGGCCAGACAAGACTCTTGAGGAGGTGTTTCTTGGTGCCAGTGCTCACAGATCTATCTTTCCATATGTTCCAGAGCTTGGTAGTGCTTGTGTGTGCCATTGCTGTCCTTCACCTTATTTCCTAGCTGCGTTCGTTTGTCATTTAGTTCTGCACAACGGTACGTAAGGGAGGACACTTATTTCCATCGTGTTGTTTCCGATGTAGATGTCAGCTTGAACTGCATTTTTGCTTATCACCATAACTTTGGTCTCTTTGACATTTTCAGCAATCCAAACTCAGCAGAGACTTTTGTGACATTGTTGAGTAGTGATTGTCTTCTGTTGTGGCTAGAATACACCCCCGTTGTTTTCACAACTTTGAACTCACCCAACCTAATGGAGACTGCTGGGTCTAACTGTACCCAACGTTCACTGAGCGTTTACTGAATCAGTGTTTCTCCTATAATTACAACAACAAGAACTCCCGCTAGGCCAAAAACATTTTTTTTTAATGTAAAAAAAAAAACGCCAAATATCCATTGGGAGTGTCTGTGCAGCACTGTTCCGGTACGTGAGTCTACCTCCATGTCGTTGCCTGGGAAACTATTGATAGCGTAACTCTGTTAAGGAATATGGCATGTCGGCGTATCGAGCGGGAAAGAATGAGCGACAGGAAAGTGACGGTGGATGCGAGCGGAGCAGCATCCACGCTCACATCCACCGTCACTGTATAGTACAGACTTCAGTGTAACAGTTTATAAATGCTAAAAAGTCAAGTCAGTTGTTTCCCCAAGTGCTGGAAAAGTGAAGGGAGATAGCTCCAAAGTTAGCAACAATGGGTTAGCATAACTGACGCGGAGAAATGTGTGACTGCAGAGTTCACTGTGCACTCTGTCCCGTTCCCTTCATTTTCATAACTTGTATAGTAGATTAGAAGTTCAATTCATTTTCATTTAGCTTTGTTGTTAATACAGACATCAGAGAGAGACAGAACAAGAAGGAGAGAAAGGCCAGGCCAGGCAGGGAAAGAAAAGAGGAGTGAACACATAAGAATTTGCACTATGAGCTGTAATGTTTCCTCCTTCTAATTTGAGCATTGTCTTAAACAAATTTCTCCCATCACTTATTCTAATTTTGAGCTGTAATATTATCTCATTGAGCACATCCTTCTGATGTAATCGTTAAAAAGCAGTTTATCCCATGTGCAAGGCCAAAACTAGACAAACATGGTTGTCAGTGACAGTGTATTACGTAGTGGTTGTCCATATAGGCATCAGAGAGAGATACAGGCAGACAAAGAGAGAGAGAGAGAGAAAGCGACGGAGCTCAGGCCAGGCAGAGAGCACCAGTTAAATTATGTATTCAAAAGTAACAACGCTGTGATTGCACTGATAATTTCTCACGTTTAATTGTGTTCAACAAAGTATTAATTTTGCAATGAAAACCTCCTAAATTTTCTGGGGGAGGACCCCCGAACCCCATGCCAAATATATGTCCCCACCACTCTCCAAATCAAACCTACACCCTTGCTTGCACCTTCATACCTTTTTGTATACCTTTTTTATAAATTTTTCTTTTTCTCTTCTTCACTCTTTTCTCTCTAACTGAATGGTTGTGTCTGTGTTCCCCTCTCTGTCTCTCCGTAGCACTCGGACGAGGACGTGAGCCAGTTTGACACCAGGTTTACCAGACAAACACCAGTGGACAGTCCAGATGACACCTCACTCAGTCACAGTGCAGAGCTTGCCTTCGCTGTGAGATACTGTTCCTTATCAGTCTTTTTTTTAGTCTAGTTTATAGTCAGGCTATAGAAACCACAGTTTATGTTATTGGTATCCATCCATATTGATTATTCCCATCAGGGCTTCACCTACGTGGCTCCTTCGGTCCTAGAGAGTCTGAAAGAAGGCTTCTCATTCGAACCCAGAACACGGCCTGTACGTCGACACAACAGCAGCCCACGCACACCCATCAGGTAACACACACACACACACTCGGGTAGCTCGACATTCTGTGAGTTTATTTATGTTTCAGTTCTGGTGGTGTGTTCCGGTGGGGTGGGGGGTTGGGGTTGGGCAATTGCAGCTTAGATTGACACTAAAATGAAAATAACTGGTCCACCTTAAAGGTCAGTTCACCTTAAGTGAGCCTGGTCAGGTTAGGCTAACCCATTGTTGCTAACTTTGGGGCTAACCCCCTTCACTTTTCCAGAAGTTGGGAAAACAACAACTTTTCTTGGTCTTGAGAATCTGCAGCATTTATTAACTGACACACTGTAGTCTGTACTCTACAATTAATGCCATATTGACAACTTACTGCAAACCTTTTCCTCTGCTCCGCTCACATTCACTGTCACTTTTCTGCCACTCGCTCTCTCCACTTGCTCAACGATACACTCACTTCACACACACACATTACACACTGCTCTGTTCCTTAAAGCAGCTACATTACTCTTATAACGGTACCTTTCAAGTAGATGTTCTCTTTATACATTCATGGTAGATGTCCTTTGAAGAATGAGGAGAAGGAGGATTCTGGGATTTGATGCACTAGTCGATGACTCAAAACAATTCCATGATAACGTAGGGTGATAACGTGCTCACACAGTGTACGAGTGAAAATCATTAGTATTAATGATCGTGTGAAATTCTGCATTTGCTGCAGGATGAATGTAGGGTGCTGTAATGTTTTGTCCTCTTTTCTCCTGTCTTTTTTCTCCTTTTTTTCATCTTTTAGTCCTCTGAAATTTTCCCCAGCCGGACCCTTCAAGTCCAGCATCGACGGAGAGTCAGACCTGTTCTCTCCCAACTCTCCACCAACAGCTCCAGTTTCCGTGCCGCTGGAGAACGGAGCTGCTAGTCAGCCTATCAGGACCCCTGCCAGGAACAAGAAGCAGAAGGGACACCGGAGATGAAGACCTTGGTCAGATTAACATTTTCTCTAGTATAGGTAACAAGGGTCAAGGCAGGGAGCTGTGTTTTGAGTTTGCTGGTATCATATTTTATTTGAAGTGGTTTAACTTGGAGTCACTGAAAAGCCAACGTTTTTTTTGAAATTGAAATCTTTGAAAATGAATACAGTACTACTTGGAGCATACTGTTTGTCATAGTGACTATCTACAGGTAGATTAATCACTGGAGCAGCGTGGAATTTCCATGCTTTTATTTTCCTCAAGCTAGTTCAAAGAACTTTAGTCTTATTGTCTATCACAGATGATAAAACAGACTTGACTGCATAAAGCTTTAATTTACAACTTCATTATGTCACTACAGATCTGTCCCACTGTGGCACTAATACATGGGAAACAGTGAAAATATTTTATTCAAATAGAACTAGAAAGAGAACAACAGAAGAGTTGATAAACCATTGATTTTTCCTCACCAAATTACCTAACTCTATCGTGAGCAGTCGAGGTCAGCTAAGTGACTGATTGATTGGTAACAGTGTTTCATTTTGTATGTACATGGTAGTATAATTACAGAAAATTGAAGCTATGATATAGAGTTTTCTGGGGTTTAATTAGTTCATCAGCTTTTAATTAGTTCATCAGAGTTTGTGCAAAGAGGTCGCCTATCATAGGCTGACGTTTTAATTAAGATAACTGATGAAGGTCCACTTGATTGAAGTCTTTTCCATCACGGGTGAAGTGTGAAACTGACCTTCAGATGTGAGGTTATCAAGTAACTTGTGGCTACACAACCCGAAAGTAGTGAGATTAGTTGTATGTTGGGGTGTAACTGTATCATATAGGAATCTACTGAATGAAATGCTACATCAGACAAAAATAATGTATGTAAATAATGTATCCATGAATGCCAAACTTGATCTGTAGTGAACATTTCTTAGAAAACATGGCAACTATCATCGGTTTCTCAATTCTCTGAGCTATCTTATCAGAGAATCTTCATGCCTACTGCCAATGTTTTTCACAAATGCTATCCTCTTGTTGTACAAACGGACCAATCACATTAGAGTGGAGTGCACTTAACAAGAGGGATATACTCTGTGTTAATGTGGATAACCGGGAGGTTTTCATCCTCTTATCATCCTTCCTCAAATTAGCGCCT
The DNA here is from genome assembly GCF_914725855.1 of Thunnus albacares. Lineage (NCBI taxonomy): Eukaryota > Metazoa > Chordata > Actinopteri > Scombriformes > Scombridae > Thunnus > Thunnus albacares. The sequence goes on along the minus strand of NC_058108.1, from coordinate 14,743,941 downwards.
GTATAGAAATAAAAAAAGTCCCGTGTTCACATAAGGATAGACATCCGTACAGTCAGTACAATAAACAGTCAGAACAGGCTGTAAAAAGAGGTGCTCTAAGAAAACAGAGGTATAATCTTGTATAAAGAGTATTTTGGGTTACCGAACAAACCTATTTTTACATATGAAACCTAGGTCAAATAGTATTTAAAAATAAAATCTTCAAATTCTAGATATTTTGATGTGTTTGTTATGGCCTGACATACCTGTAAGGGGTGATGCTGGGTTAAATCACCACAAGCAACCTCAATCAAACACTTAATTCAGCACTTGGATGGATTACAAAGAGGTTATAAGGTACTTTTGATGCCAAAATGTTTTAAGCTCTTTGATTTTTTTTTTTTTTTGCATCAAAAAGCTGAGAGGCAAATGGACTATAAGGGCACATGTCACTATATCTTCTATTACTGCAGTTAGAAAAACAGTGAAGCTTGTATGTGTCTTAAGGCACTATAACACGGGCAGCTCTTCAAGGCAGCAGAGACAAAATAATCTTGAGCAGTGATTGTAAGTGCAAATGTCACAAATTAATTTAGGATAACAAAATATTAATTTATTGGCCAAATCTATAATTAATACATACATTAAATTATTGTTTCCAATCCAGTGATGTATGTACAATTTTTTTAAAAAAAAGACATTTTCATGAATAGGATTGCTTAAGATCCTCAACATTTCCTTACATCTGTTGGATAAATCACCAATTTTCTTCAATGCCTTGTGATGTCGACCAGGATCTTTACTGGAGAATAAAGAATGTATTTACCAGGTGAAAACTATCCTTTGCAACTTACGGAGACTCAAAGTGTTCATCTGTGTTAATTTGACTCGGACTTTTTGGCCATTTGGAGACATCAGCGCGACATCATATGAATATATACAGACACCATATTTAATATAAAAATTAAATACTGAAATAATCCAATGCATTTTTAATGGTAGTCAGTTCATTCTAGGGCTTTCACTTTTTGAACTAATTTCCACCCTCCCCATTTAAAAATTAACTAAAATTACCAACAGAATGTGAAGAAATAATAGTTTGACATTATGTCAAAGACATCTATCTACTGTGCAGAGATATCTACTGAAGTTAGCATGTTAACCAGCTAGCCCTGGCCCACCCTAATACCACTTTGTACCTCAAGAGGCGATAGTGAGTCACTGTAGCGTCCAGTCTGCCCTCAGTCTAACATGAGAGTAAGAAATAGTAGCACTTCCTCTTCGAGGTTAGATTTATTCAAGCTAACATTAGCTCAATATTAGCACTGAATTGATATTGCTATCCTACATAGTTAAAGTCCTAGTTACCTAGCTAGCTAACAGAGCACTTATAATGCACTATTGATTTGGCACTAACATAGCGTAGCATAAAAGACACCCCATATTTCTGGTCATATGCTGCCCCCTGGAGTGTGGAGTATGAATTTGACAATTCTTACACATTGCACCTTTAACAATGAATGACAACAGCTATATTTTCATTTGTCTTTTTTTGTTTTTTTTGTTTGTTTTTTTTTAACTTAACACCAGCCTAACATCATTCTTCCAGCAATCGAATGTCCAATAGCTTTGAACTAAAAATGTAGCAAGCAAGGTAAAACGTAGAACTCACAGGCAAGCCGAACAGCCCGACTTCATTGCTATTGCATATTAGCCAGAAACAGACGTCTATCAACTTGATCTGGATCAAGTGCGGCTCTCTTTTTATTTACAATATTACCTGCCGATGAGAACACCTGTTCAGAGTGTACAAAGGTTCCTGGTACACAGGTATGAACGAGTCAGCTTTGAGAGTTGTGGGTATCTATCGCACCCTGTATCTCTCCACCAAAGCAACCTCCTGAATGGTGTCCCCCGTTTTTAAAGCCCCTTCTGCTGGATCACAAGGCAAACTACTTCAGACAATCTGTTGCGCTTATGGACTGTAAATTTTGAATTCGAACAGGTTATTACAGTTCGAATATTACATTTTTTCCCACATTTGAAAAAATGTTTGAATTTTGCATAATTAGCAACAGCCCTAGCTCAGTAGCCAAACACGTGACTGGCCTTGCCCAGTTTGTCTTGAGTGACAGACAAATACTTTGTGATGAAAAGTGGCACAATGAAATGAAACAGTCACTGGGGTTGTTTGAAAATGTTTGATGTGAAAGCACACTTTGGAAAAAGGTCATTTTTAAATAAAAACTGAACACTTTGGGTCTCCATAATATTGAGATTGAGTTGCCTTTTTTTCCCCTTTTCTCAAAAGGAAGACTTCCATTTTTCTGCTCCTGTTTGCAGGTCTCTCCTGCTCATAGCGGTAGGAAACTGGTCTGACTCAGAATGTCTTCCTATCTTCCTTCATTAGTACTGGATATAGCGTATGTACATGTTTGATGCTGGGCTGTGAACAAACAGTTTGTACTCTTAACACTGCAGTTCATATCTGTAATGACACTGTAACTATACAGTGACAAAGTATGTTGTACTGTTTTAAATCATGGTATAATGCCAAGATAAGTGCACCCAGGGCTGTTTTTTTTGAATGAAATCTAACAACTTGCTACAGTCTCATAAAATATGCAGTTGGACAGCAGGAACAGCTGTTAATTGTGTTGAGTTTTGTATATTTATTTACATAAATAATTAAAAAGTGGTATACACAGTGCTGTGGAAGGATTCTACACCTCTTGAGTTACTAGGAATTTTACAAATGTATATTCTAAAAATGTGATTCAAAGATGATTGAGTGGACTTTAGCTAATGTTTATGATCATTGCTGCATTTTTCTTTTGTGTCATATGTTCCTTCTGCTAACTGATGAAGTGTTGAGAATAAAAATATTGATTGCTGAATTGTGTGATTTTGGTGTTGAAAACATAATTTTATTCTCTGATTTCAATTCAATTTTAAGGTGGAACTGGTTGTAAAGTCCAAAAGCTTAACTCATTACGGTGATTCATAAGAAATCATGATATTTATATTTTTCCCTTGACGAACATAAAAATGATGTAGTTCACTTTCTTATGTGTTTAATAAGCAAGGAAAAACGACCAGCAGAGCATATTTAATTTTTTATTAGAAGCTCATTAAAGGCCAAGTTCTGTAGTGTTATGTATTCCCCAGATAAAAGAACTTTTCAGTGTGTTCCACAATGTTCTAATTGAGAAGATTTAAATCAGAGATATCCAATATTTCTTAGTTTCCAAAGCTTTCAAGAAGCATTCTTCGAAACCGCATGTGAAACCTTTACAGTATTACCATCTGCCTTGATCAGTTCTTTTCCTCCACTTTTGATTATGATCAAAAATGGATCACATTTTGATCACATTTTTGTGGTCTTCTCAACAGGATGGTAGGAATCACAGATGTTCCCTTCTGATCTGCTTTCTTTCAATTCCTCTCTATTTTTACAGCTCTTTGGTGTCATTCTTGCAGTCTTCCTGCCTCAGCCTCAGGACACTGATATATATAAGACCTTGTGAGTGTCATATGTTGAAGAATAGTTTGGAGCACCTGCACCTGCAGTGTATGCATCTTGTAACATTTTCAGTATATCCTGTGGTTACAGTGAGGAAAAGATGGTGTGTGTGACAGTTGGCAGACATGGCAGTAATCAGGAATCAACATTAACCTAGTAAGGTGATAATTGAAAAGATAGTTAGCACTAATTAAAGCAGCATGTAATCAGGAAACATTAACAAAAAAAGAATGAAGCACTGTAAGGATGAGCATCAGTAGAGACAATATAGATAAAAGCAGAGGAAATTAGTCATTCTGTTTGGGTGCCTTTTTAATTTGCCAATATTATATTTATATTATATTTTTTCAAAGTTTTTATTCAGATGAGAACTTGTTTAACTTGCATAAAAGCGTATTGGTCCAACTCTTTAGGATTATATAATAATAAAAAATAAGACATTTAAAGGAGACCTAATATGCTTTTCCTTATTTTCAGTTATAAATATAATGTCACAATGTCAGATGTTCATATTATTCCAGTGTTTTTTCCTACTTTCAGCCTGAGCCTGATGTCGGCTTGTGATGGATTCCTTTGTAAGGACATCGCTCCACACATAGCGCACCAATTCACTGCTCCACTCTAACGCACCACGCTAACATTTAAGGGTAATGTTTTTCCATTACACAGCAGGACAAAGTAAAATAAGTAGTTTAAATGTTGTAGGTGTGCTGGTCATCTGCAGCTCTTCATCAGAGATCATCATCACTGTGGCTATTTCTGCTTGTACTATCCCTCCCAGTGCTATTTCTAACTGATTCACTCAACAAATAGCTCCAGATATCTTCATATGTTGTTGTGTTGACCGGTTTTTAGCGCTGCTAACAAAGCTCTTCTAATTCGGTAAGAAACACATTTCACTTCCTCTAAATTTTTCACAGTAAAAGTCTCCTGTTATTTAAACGTTTAAAAGCTGTTAATTTGAAGCAGTAAAGCAGAAAATGTTGGGTTTTCATCAGCAGTAACTTAATACAACTCTGAAACAACTGCCCCACAGCAGGCTTCCAGAAAGCTGGCCAATCAGAACAGAGTGGGCTCATCAGGGCTTTAAAGAGAAAGGAGCTAAGACTGTCTGTTAAGAGACAGAGGCTGAACTGAGGAGCTCCACAAACGACCAGTATAAGATAAATAAGGAGTTTTTTGAACTGTGAATCATGCAAAGCTACTCTAGTGGATTCACAGAATAAAAATATAGAGTTGGAAATGAGCATAATTGGTCCCCTTTAATTTGTACTGCACTTTACATTCGTAGTGAAACTCAAAGTGCTTGATATATATAACTGTATTGTCACTGGCCATGGAAAATGTCAGCCCTATGCCATTATCTGCGTTTTGATTAAATGTAATTTCAGAAACTTTAAGACTTTCCTATGAAGCAATTTAACTTTATTCCAACATAATAAATTTAAAATGGTAGCCATTTAATTTATTTGCACTTTTATACCATTAATCAAACTAAGAAATTACAGTTGTGGTGCTAAACTTAAAGCAACTATAATCAATGTTAGAAGTGGCCAAAAAATCAGTTTAAATGCATACAAGAGTGATGAGGGTGAGCCTAACAGTAAAGTTGCGGGCTGTAAAACTAAAACAATGAGCTTAAAGAAGCTAAAATGCTCCATAGTTGAGGGGAGCTACTGTCAGATAATTATGAGTCTGTGACTAAATGTGACACCTTTCATATAACACAAAGTCATATGATCCAGTTTAATATAAAAATAGTGATTAGTGCAGCTCTAAAACTGCTGCTTTCTTTATAGACTTTTGCTATTATTTCAATAATTTCAGTTGTTTTTATGTCTCCCATTTTTTTATTTTTTTTAAATCAAGAATTTAATTTAATGACATAATAGATCATTTTATGGATTGTACGTCATCCAAATCAAGTTGGACTAAATTTGAAGCTCCTTGTATTTTTAATTATTATATAATTATGTAGAGTTTTAATTATGACAAACTGAAAGATGTGTTATAATAATGTTCATACACAGGTGCCTCTAAAAACGCTAATCACCAATACATCCACATGAAATTTTGCCACAGAGCTTATTTAACTCCCAAAATTAGACAGGAATGTGTTTTGTGACATGATTATCATTAAAACCTTTGGCTTTAAATGGGCATGTATGTTTATGTTAAGGAATATTTGGCGACATTTTTTCCAAGACACAAATTACTAATGTATGTGCAGCAAATACAGTAAATACCGCCCTGTGAACCTTCAAGGACAAGCAACCTGACCTACTTTTTGACCTTCATTAACTGATTAGCAGCTCATTTAGTTCATTTCCCAGCAGATAATGTCAGCACGTGCGGCCTGTTAAGGTCATTGACTAAATAATAAAGAGTCGTATACACAGTGCTGTGGAAGGATTCTACACCTCTTGAGTTACTAGGAATTTTACAAATGTATATTCTAAAAATGTGATTCAAAGATGATTGAGTGGACTTTAGCTAATGTTTATGATCATTGCTGCATTTTTCTTTTGTGTCATATGTTCCTTCTGCTAACTGATGAAGTGTTGAGAATAAAAATATTGATTGCTGAATTGTGTGATTTTGGTGTTGAAAACATAATTTTATTCTCTGATTTCAATTCAATTTTAAGGTGGAACTGGTTGTAAAGTCCAAAAGCTTAACTCATTACGGTGATTCATAAGAAATCATGATATTTATATTTTTCCCTTGACGAACATAAAAATAATGTAGTTCACTTTCTTATGTGTTTAATAAGCAAGGAAAAACGACCAGCAGAGCATATTTAATTTTTTATTAGAAGCTCATTAAAGGCCAAGTTCTGTAGTGTTATGTATTCCCCAGATAAAAGAACTTCTCAGTGTGTTCCACAATGTTCTAATTGAGAAGATTTAAATCAGAGATATCCAATATTTCTTAGTTTCCAAAGCTTTCAAGAAGCATTCTTCGAAACCGCATGTGAAACCTTTACAGTATTACCATCTGCCTTGATCAGTTCTTTTCCTCCACTTTTGATTATGATCAAAAATGGATCACATTTTGATCACATTTTTGTGGTCTTCTCAGCAGGATGGTAGGAATCACAGATGTTCCCTTCTGATCTGCTTTCTTTCAATTCCTCTCTATTTTTACGGCTCTTTGGTGTCATTCTTGCAGTCTTCCTGCCTCAGCCTCAGGACACTGATATATATAAGACCTTGTGAGTGTCATATGTTGAAGAATAGTTTGGAGCACCTGCAGCTTCAGTGTATGCATCTTGTAACATGGTTGGTGGGGGCCTTACATTTTGCTGTACTTCAAAGAAAAACGTTGTGTTTACTAATGTTTAGTGAGAAAATAATGTTCATATATAATGTTATCCTCGGGAATGTGTTTTGTGACATGATTATCATTAAAACCTTTGGCTTTAAATGGGCATGTATGTTTATGTTAAGAAATATTTGGTGACATTTTTTCCAAGACACAAATTACTAATGTATGTGCAGCAAATACAGTAAATACCGCCCTGTGAACTTCAAGGACAAGCAACTTGACCTAATTTTCGACCTTCATTAACTGATTAGCAGCTCGTATAGTTAATTTACCAGCAGATAATGTCAGCACGTGACGCCTGTTAAGGTCATTGACTCAGGTCATTATGTCAAAACAACAAAAAAAAACAAAACATCCTAAAACAGAATGTGCAAACCTCTAATTTTCAGTGTCATTGCTGCTTGCCTATCAATTCCACTCATATTCACAAACATGCTGTACACTGAATAATGGGACATAGTATGTGAGTGTTGTTTTGGATTTTCTCTCTAAGGGACTGGCTTACTTCTTGGGAAAAATACAGTATTCACCCAAATGCATTTTGGTGCCAACAGATTCTGGAAACTGCTTGAACAAACACTGATAAATTGAGATCCGAGTTTGAACATGCTGATTAGTTTATCACTTGCATGTTAAATACACATGCAAGTGATAAAAAATGGGTCAGCATGGGTCGGATTGAAATGGGTCGGCACGTGATGTGGGACTATAAATCCCACAGTTGTTTGGGATTTTCATGTAGAAGACCATCTCTGATTCACCAGAACTAGGTAAGCCTTTTTCCTGCCTTCTTCACCTCAGCAGAACCATGAAGTTTAAAAGGTTAAAATGACTTTTAAGTGCTAATTATTGAACTCTATTCAATGTCAGGAACGTGTCATTCATCATCATGAAGTCGTCTGTTGTCTTCTGTGTTCTCCTGGGTGCTGTCCTGTCTGTCAGGACTGCATCAGGTATGTAAACCAGAAATCACTCACATTAGCCTACTACATGGACTCACTTTCTCTGCTCTGTTTGATACAACTTTGTCTATAAACCAAATTCAATATAAGTGTAAATTAGATTCATGGATCTTCAAGCGAACATCAGATTTTTTCTTTGCAGAGATATGCTGCTCCTCATGCAGCCAATTACAGTTAAGTTCAATTTTATAGCTGCAATCAATATTCATTATATAAAGCACAGGTTCACAATTCACAATTTTTGAAGTGTGTCTTAAAACAACAGTAAGGAGCCCAAATGAACATTGAAAATGTTTTTTCTTGCTGTAATCATTCCTCCTGTTCATACTGACCATTAGAAGATCCCTTCATAATGCACTTATAATGTAAGTGATGGGGGACAAAATCCACAGACCTCCTTCTGTGCAAAAATGTATTTAACAGTTTATCTGAAGCTAATATGAAGATTCTGACGTCCAAATGAGTCAAATCAAGTAGATATCTTTCAACGTCACAGTCTTTTTAGTGCCAAAGCCCCTCTTTTTGTTACTATACTTCCACCACAGCTCAACAGGGAAACACTGTCCGAGGAAACACAAAAGGGAATTTGATGCTAAAAAGACTGTAAGTGTGGCAGATATCCACTTGATATGACTAACTCAGACTGCTGGAGCCTCATATAAGCTTCACATCAACTTTGAAATGCATTTTGCACAAAATGACTGTGTGGACACACTGTGGATTTTGGCCCCCATCACTTACACTGAAAGCATATTTCGAGAGGATCTTTTAATAGCCAGTATGAATAGGAGGAATGATTACAGTGAGGAAAACCTCTTTCAGTTTTCATATTTGGACACCTGACTGTTGATTTAAGACAGATTTGAGGAATTGTGAACCTATCCTTTAACAATGCAGAAAATAATTATGTGTATTGTGAAAGGTGTTTCTTTTAGAGATTAACCCAAACAGAATTATCACCCAGTAGTGCAGTATCCCTCATCTCTATGGACATGTCTCTAGTTAATTGTTTTGGCCCACAGACTCTGCTCATTAACCTCGCTTCCAGTAGCAGGCAGCTGCTAGCAAAAATGCTTAGATAAACCCACTGTACCGAACAATAGAAAAGGTTAGCAACTAGCAAGTCAAACAGCTAGCAGCTAAAGAAGAGAAAGATACATTTTTCAGGAGTTTGTGGTGACAGAGACAGAACCAAAGGAAAGTGAATATAGGACTTAAATTCATCAGAAACATGATTCCAGCCTAGTGTTAGCCTGATAATGATATTAAGTACGTTTATATTTTAAAACTGGCAAAAGAGATATGATTGTTACACCTCTACAACTAAGGGTTTTACATTTTTGAACTAATACAGGTGTTAATTGTTTTCTTCATAGTTCCTCCTTCTGAAGACGCTGCCCCAGTGAATAATACATTAACTGAGCTTTATGACTACACTACTCAAACCATGACCACACCCTACACTACACCCTACACTACACTGGACACTACAGCCTACCCTGAACCAGACACTACATCCTACAGTACACTGGACACTACACCCTACCCTACAGTCACATCAACACCATTCCCTACTACACAAACTTCTCCCTCGCCGAGCCAGATAATGTGTCCTGATGGATGGGAGGTGTTCCAAGGCCGTTGCTACTACTTTGTGGAAGAGGGCATGACCTGGCCGCAGGCTCAGGTAAACACTGAACAATGTTGCAGCACCAAACACACACTCTCTGTAAAAAAATCCAAGCTTCATTTGTAGTGAGTCTAGTTGGGAGCATGGATGTTGAACACCTTGAACTGCAAACAAGATCAATTATGAATCTTTCTATTATGAATTTTTGATCCATAGAGGTTTTATATTAAAAAAGTAAAACTTTCCTTAAGCCGAGAAAAATGATTTAAAAATCGGTGACGTCATCACAATGTAAAGTCTATGGGCACAGGGAGAAATCGCGGGAGGGGCCAGTGGGAGAAACACTACTGCACCATTTTCACCTCTTGTAATACATCCATGGTCAGGAACCACAACTTTCTTTTTTAAAATTTTATTTAGTTATTTATTTTTATTGAAAGCCATTAACTTCCAGGAAAAAAAAAACATTAAAAGTTTGGAAAAATGTTCCAAATTTTTACTTTCTATGTCAAAATTAGGGAATAATAATTCATACACTTGACAAAGTAAATCAAAATTATGAGATAAGTCAAAATTCTGACTTATCTTAATTTTATCTTTAAAAAAATAGTAGTTTTAACTTTATATCACATAATGTTGACTTTAAAAGTCATAGTTCTGACTTAATATCTCATGATTTTGACTTTAAAAGGTTATCATCCTGCCTTACTTTCTTATAATTTTGACTCAGGAAGTCACAATTTTGACTTGAGTGTTTTTGTAATTTTTTGTTATTCCTAATAGTTCATCTTTTTTTTCATCTTCCATAGTTATTATGTTTGCACTAAAAAGTTGAAAATATTATGGCATCTGAATCCTTTAAACAGGTCAAGAATAATGAAGAAGCTTTGTTGATATTTTATGGTCCACAGTTTATTACACTACCTGTTTCAATTCATCATTTGTACTGGTCACCATCCAGTATCTGTGTTGAGTAATGGTATCTCAATATATAAAGGACAACAAGACTTCAGAAAGACAGACTTTAATGTGTCCCGTCCCCCCTCTGTCCTCTTCCACCAGTCGAACTGTGCCATGCTTGAGTCCATGCTGGCGTCAGTCGACAGTGTTCAGGAGTACGGTTTCCTCCAGCAGCTCACCAGCAATACTGGAAACCAGGATGCATGGCTGGGCGGTTTCTACCTACAGGTACAGTACACACCATAATATGATGTAATACTATTAGCCATGATAGTATTATCTGCAATACTAATCTACAGTATGTTGTTGAAATATTTAAAATATGGTGCTGTAGGACATCAGTGCATCTTTTGTCATGCAATTGTAATCATATGCCAAGAGCTTTGGCTTTTTGTCAGTTGTTCTTTGAAGACAGTGGAAAGTCTTGTTGAATCCATTCAGAACTCCCTCTGCATTTCCATCCAAAATAGTATCAGACACAAATGAACAGTTCAGTGTTTGCTAATACAGGAAACACAGAGTTTCCTGCAATGACTACTTTTTAGGGCCTTTGGCAGCTTAGTGTTATGACTGCTAATGGAGTATTAGCCCCACAAATATATGCAGAATTATATACAAAAAATGTGTTTTTCCTTTGTGTTTTTGCACAAAATGCGGTTGCGGTAATGTAATTTATTAACTGCTCATTTTTACATCTTATATTTGAATGTTTCTTTATTCTGTATATAATTTAAATTAGTCTCTATTGTAACATCAAAGTGCTGACAATGATCTTGCTTTTCCTCCAGGACCAGTGGTTATGGCTGGATGGTTCCTGGTTCTACAACAACAGCTTGAGCATTGAGTCCCCAGACAGCAGCAACCCCTGTCTCATGCTCAACATTTACGGTAAGAAAACAAACACACACACACACACACACACACACACACACACACACACACACACAGAGGGACCCTAATAATACACTCCATGAATGGTTTTTTTTTTGAAGGGTTCAACAGCAAGTTGCTCAAGAAACCAGAGAACAATAGTCACTCTGTGAGAATGATTTAGCTTGTCACACACATGGACTTCATCCTCAGAATGACAATACAAAGCTTTCAGATACTTGTGTGAGTTTGGGCATTTATTATCTTACATAACACTTTGCTCCATCATTCTCATGGCCCTTCTCTAATCTTCTCTTTTCATAGAGGGAGGGTTCAATTCCCCGTGCGACGCTGGTGGCTATGTTTCCATCTGTGAGAAGAGCTCCAATGTCCGTAAGTCAATTAATTTTCTCTGCATGACATGCAAACATATAAGGAATGTTCAGAGTGAAGTTACAATGTCAAAAAGATAAGTTCAGAATGAGACAGAGACTATTATGTATACATTATTCTTCATGATATCATTAATATATTATTATAATTAATATATGTATAATTTAATGTTATGATTAATTAATAATAATAATGTATTAATTACTCATTGTCTGACAATGAATGCTTGAGAGCCCTAAAGTCCTGTTAGTTATCTGATCAAATATTCAATAAAATACTGCCTATAAACCACTTTCAGAAGCACTTTCAAAGTAAAAGCGTACCATGGAAAAAGTCTACTTTGAGCAAAAATTAAGAACAGTTTGAGACAGACTCTGCTTCACATCTGCTCTGCTAAGAGTTTAGAGAGACCCGTTTGACTCTCTGGTTTCTGTGCTGTGCTGGAAGGATTTTACATTATTATTGTGTCACAAATCCACCTACAAGTAGTGAGAAGCAGTGGAAAAGGCAAAGAACGACAGGCTATCACAGAACACACAGGATTTTTGCAAATGGTATGAATCTCAGTTCACTGCAGGAAAATCTGTGTTGTATAACATACTAATGAATATATACAGCATGCTATACTGTGGGACATGTATGATTTTCTTATCTTATCTTATATTTTCTTATTTTTTTGACATTCACAGCACTACCAATGGTGTGTCCTGAAGGCTGGACGGGCTTCCAGGGCCGCTGTTACTTCTACAATGGTGATTCTCTGACCTGGTCTGAAGCTGAGGTAAAAACACAATATATATCTGGTATTAGAATCAATTTTATATACAGATTGTTTAAAAATACAGTAGCTGGATAAACCTGCAGTCACAGATTGGAGAAATATAAATTTGCATCCAATACTTCAATTTACAGGAAAACAAAAATGACATGGGTTTATGTACTGTGCATCATTTGCTCTTGTAATATTCACATCTATTTTTACAGTGTTTTGGCTCTGTACTTTTGATTTAAAATGAAACGATAACTATGTTAAAGTACTGATTTTTAGCTTCAATATTAGGTGCTTGGGAACTGTAGTCATTTTTTATATGCAGTTACCCATTCTTTTATCATCAAGTTATCGTCACATTTGAAAAAGGAGGTATTTATATAACACATTTTTGTTTATCCACCTCGGACATTCAAACTAGGTTTGCTGTCTCTGTGTCTCTCATTTTTTATCTGTTGGTCACTTCTTTCCTTCTCCTCCACTGCTACCTTTCTCTCCTTCTCCATTCCTCCTTGTCTACATATGTCTGCCTGCCTCCATCCCGAGGCCTTATTGAGGCCTTACTGCCACCCTCTACATCATGCTTTCCTTCATTTAACCTCTCTCTCTTTGTCTCCTGCTTGTTTCCACGCTTCTTTCATCTCTCTCTTCTTTCTCTCCCCCCAGACTAACTGTGTTGGTCTTCAGGCCAGCCTGGTCTCGGTCCACAGCCCTCAGCAGTACTTCTTCCTCTATCAGCAAACCGCTGTTAATGGATTTTCTTATGCCTGGCTGGGTGGATTCTACCTTGAGGTGAGATGACCAAACAACACATTGAATAAGCTTTGATATTTTCTGTGCGGCACTGTTAGTTTGCAAAATTTCATATAAGGGCCCTCCTCAGCTGTAAATCCATTCCTTTATTGAATAATCAAAAATAAAAACAAAATACTACACTACATCCGTGTTTTAGAGTTAGTAAATTTTATGTACAGTCACATTATCATGCTATTAATTAAATCTGGTTCCAGTTTATATGTTCATTGCAATGGAGCTGTAGTTCTTTGTCTTTTCTAGAAAATATATCAATTAAAGGCCCCATGAAATGAAATATACATTTTCCCAATTTCTATGTCCTGTCCCTGTGTTAATTGTTCATTTATCTCTTGTTATATGCCAAATACATGTCAAAAAATCATTTATTTTGATCAAAATCCCTGTCTTTTCTCTTCTTGTAAAACTGTTTTAAATGTTTGATGACTCATCTTGCACTCAGGGGTATGTACAAAAGTTCATCCAATCAAATGTGACTTTGCACCAGTATCTAGCCATGCCCATCATATAAAACCGCACTTCATAGTTTGTGAGTCTAATAGCTAACAGAGCAATATGGAGAGAGATAGGAAGAGATGTGTGTTTGGATGTCAGTGGGCAAAAAAAATGTTTTCATTTCCAGAACAATGTGGCTGAGGTCTAATTCATTCATCTCTCCCTCATCTTCCTCCTGATCTAACAGCAGGTGAGGGAAGTGTGTGGAGCCAACAGTCCTCTTTAGCTCCACATTATGCTAAACTCTTAGGCCCGCCCACTTTTTAGCAGTCCAATCAAATGCAAAGGATTGGATTGACATCCCTCTTGTAACTGTACACTGCTCAAATATTCTGTTTCACTAGGAAATATGTCACAGTACAGAAGCTAAAGACACTCTAGCTTCTCTTTCATGGGGCCTCTAAATCTGTCTTTTAAACCAAAAAGAAAATCTCAAAAATAAAATAAAAAAAATCAGTGACATTATCTTTTCCCCAAAGTGCAAGATAATGTCCTCTCATGGTACAAGGAAAACTAGCTAAGCAGCCTGTACTTGCAGCCTGTGAGAGAACAGAAAACACTTACTGTTGTTCTCCAGCTGTAGCACCGCTCCCTCTCGTGCACCTGATGCCAAATATCGCATGAGCTTTGTGGCTCTTTACCTGATGGGCTTGTCATGCCTTACAGCCTTTTCCAGAATGTGTACATAACAGACAACAAGGTCTGAATGACAAAAAAAACCCATTTTATAATGGAAAAGTAATGCATACCAAGGGTTGTAGTGAGGTGCTGATCACTGGAAGTAGATTTAAGAGTAGGAAAAAGCATCACACACTCTGGCTCCATGTGCATTTCATTACTGCATATGAAGCCAGAGTGTGTGACACTTTTTTCCTACTCTCAAAAAAAAACATTTTAACAGATAAGTTTGGTGTGTCCGACAAGAGCATGAGGCAATTCTACAGAGTTGTGTGAGAGTGTGCTTGCAGTGCCTTTTCTATGCCAATTGGTATCAGCTGCAGGCAGAGGAATGCTGGAGCAATGATCTGAGCTGTTATATGATGCAATATTTCACTGTCTTACTTCAGGACCAGTGGATGTGGCTGGATGGTTCCTGGTTTTATCAGGGATTTTCTGATCAGATGTCTCAAGGCAGCACCAGCCCCTGCCTTTCAACATATGACACTAGTAAGAAAACACAGTTATACACATGGTAGTTTCTTAAGGCAATATAGGTTTCTAAGATAAAGACATGCCAGTGTTGGAATGTAACTAAATACATTAACTCAAGTACTGTGCTGAAGTACAAATTTGAGGTACTTGTACTTTACTTGAGTACTTTCATTTTATGCTACTTTGTACTTCTACACTATTATATTTTAGAGGGAAATATTGTACTTTCTACTCCACTACATTTGACACTTATAGCTACTTGTTACTTTTCAGAGTGTTCTGAAATGTATTTGCTAGTGATAAAAACAAACAATATGATATACTATACTAATATAACACTCTAAAAGAAGCCAGTCTGCATAATAAGTACTTTTGATACTTTAACTACAAATTGCTGATTATATGTCTGTACTTTCACTTAAGTAACATTTTGAATTTAGGACTTTCACTTGTAATGGAGTAATTTTAGACCACAGTATTCTTACTTTACTTAAGTAAAGAATCTGGATACGTATTCCATGACTGAGAAGTGCTCCTGGTCATCAAATCAAACTAATCCTAACCCTAACCTTAACCCTTGCGTGAAGCAAATGCAGTTAGTTTGGGGTGAAAAAAAATTAGACTTGTTTTATGATCCACTATCGACCTGTAAGAATTATTGCTATTGTTTTTAAACAGATACAGTATGACTTTAGCCATTTCTGCAGAACATCTGCAAAAACACTTCTACGTTTATACTATAGGACATAAGGAGATGTTCAGTTTTTTTCAGCAAATATATAACTCTCTCTCTCTTTCTGTATTTTCAGATGGTTGGAGCAATTATGACTGTGAACAAAGCTTCCCTTCATTTTGTGTGAAGAATGAAGTTGTATAAAGGATGCACTTTAAATCTGCTTTTCATACATGACAGACAGAGTAGTTGAAAATTTCAATCAAATGTACAAATTTAACATAAATGTATTCTTCACAAAATTGACAACGTATCAATCAAGCAATTTTTAACCTTTTTTTTTCACATTTATATTCCAAGTTTCAACTTTACTTTACTTTTTCATCATGTTATGTTGTGCGTGTTGATTTGTATTGATTTTTGTACACTATAAATAAAGGTCCTTAACTGTAACAACCCACCAAAGAAACAGAAGATGACAGTGTATTAATGTCACTCTTAAGCACACAAGTCATACAATACAAAATGATTAAAAGACACAAAAAATGTGATGATGACCAATCATAAGGAGTTGTAAGACACACACGAAATAATAACAAATAAACAGAAATACACACACTGTAGAAACATCAAACATATATAAATCATAATTAACAGTTAGCTTTATACAAAACCTACAAATTATGTACAATTTGCTCACAATGACAATGCTAACATGCTGATGTTAAGCAGGTATAATGTTAACCATGTTAGCTATCTTGGTTTTGCGTGTTGCTAATACTTACTAATTAGCATTGAACACAAAATACAGCTGTGGCTGATTGAAATGTTATTAGTTTTGCAGGTATTTTGTCATAAAACAAAGTATGGACAAATTCAAATCTTAACCTGATGATGGCACAAGAGGAAGTTAGCATCATAACACCTGGAGCTCATATTACTGAGTCCTCTTTTACATCTGGAAACCCCTTTCCTGAAGAATGTGCAGACACAAAAAAATCATATAATTAAAGATCCCCTCCAGACATATTTTAAGATGTGTATAAAATACTACTACTTTGAAAAATCATTTGTGTCTGATATGGATTTTCCACAAAAAAGTTCCATTATCTTGTTAAAATCCTTAAATTTCGTCCTTCTCCCTCATTAAGAATTCCAGAATCTATGAATATGCAAAAATATTTCATTTCAGAAGTTTAACTGCTGAACACAAGATGTCTCCTCCTTCATTGTAAAGTTCATTCTCAGTGTTTGTGCACTGGAGGCTTCAAGTTTCCACATCACTCTTGTGTAAGTTGAATATTAGACCGGGATTGGCTTCCAAACTGTTTGTGATGTCACAAATCAAGCTTATAGGCCCACTGCTTAAAATTGTATTTTCAGTGAGCGTAGAGAAACTCTCCACTTTCAGCAGATGAAGGAACTCATCTCCAGGAACTCCAACTTAAGAACAGTTTATGATAGTGGTATGTTCACTGGGATGCTACCATGGGTGAAATGTTGCTCTCAGATAGTAGTTTATTAGCTGAATTTTTTAAGTATCCTCAGCCAGAGCACTAAAGTGTCCCTGCCATGGCCTTCATCCTTGGCAGTGTGTAACTGACACAGGCTAGTTGAAGCTGAATTTAACTCCCAACTCTGAGCCTGGGCACCAGCCACCAGCCAATGTGCACCAGCCAATCAGAGCAGAGATTCAGCAAAAATTTCTTGTGAAGACATAGTATAGTATATCACCATGTTAAGTCATAATCTGGCATTAGTTGACTTTCAAACTTTTAGATGTTTGGCTTTTTAGGATTTGTGGCTAAAAGGTTTTGGTTGCTCATTCACATCTCACTGAGTGGTGGGGATATATAAAACCTAGACTGGCACAGAGATTTTGCTTTCTATTTGCTGAGTCACTGGTCTTGATTTATGGATAACCTTATTTACTGATCTGGGATCGGCTACAGGGCTTGTATACAGATAAGAGCTGCTCTTGCATCTGATCCAAACAGAAGACACACAAACAAACCGTTTGCTGAGGCAGGAAGGCACGATCGATATTTAGCAACAGCATGTAAGAGTTTAACTTGGTTACATTATTTCTCTGATCGGTGGCCTCATTGTTTCACATTAACACAATAAACCTCTAGGTGAGCAACCCACATGTCCATGAACTTCCTGCTAAAAAATACGCAGTGAAATAAAATAGTGAAACACACGGAGAGGAATGTGTTGAATGAGACAGCTAGAACCGCTTTGTACTGTCCAACTTTGTTCTCTTTTCTTAAAGGTACACTATGCAGGATTTTGAGCAGAGGAGAGAGATGGAGACAGCGATGTAATCCGGTCACTACACAACAAATCCCAACCTCAAACCCTGCACACTGTTATTGGCTTGGGGCTACACACCCACTGCCCAAAGGCTGACGCCCAGAAGCTTTCCGAACACAGCAAAATAATAATAAGTGACGATTGAGAGGGATTATTTTTGTATGAGTCTATACATGTTTTTTAGTAAAATCCTGCATGGTATACCTTTAATAACATATGAAATTGAGCTGATATTTCAAAGAAAACATGCTAATTTGTAACAGCACTCAGTGGAGAAAGTTAAAGTGCATTTTGTTGTAATGAATAACTAAATAGTTTGGTTTTTGTACACGGGGCAATGCACGTTTGTTTCTTAATTATTGAAAATATTTTAAAGATATATGTGTTTTATGAAGTAAAATGGACCTTTTCTGCATGTCCATTTGCGGATTTATGTTATATGGTTATAATAATATGGTTTAGGTATTTTTCGTAATCGTACATTTTGCTGTTTTTATGGGATTCACTTTGCATTACCCATAAAGACTATTCAAGCTGAGTTAAAGTGCTGTGTAGTACTGTCTTCTGACCTGCTGGGGGCACTACACAGCTACTACAGTTATAGCTGGGAGGCTACAGCACAGAATCAGAAATACTTTATTGATCCCCGAGGGGAAATTAGGTCATGTTACAGTTGCTCACATTCTAGAAGAGAAATATATATAAGCATAGAGAAATTATAAGAAAAATGGAAAATAAGAAAAATAAAAAATATGTAAAATGTGTGCATTATACTACAATATATATAAAAACTGTGTAAAGACTGATAAGTGGGATCTATAGATGTGTTAAAAAGCAGAATAGTATAAATAATATTAGTTTAAATAAACACCAGAGTATTGCACAGATGAATTATTGCACAAAATAATTGTACTGTTAAGTCAACATTGCACGGTTGAAAATATAAATAATTTATTAAGGGGTTATGAAGCTGCTGACAGGGATGAAATAAGTTCAAAGGGCCAGTCGATTGACTCAGAGTGTCTGATACTCTGAGGGAGGAGTTGAAAAGTTCGATGGCCACAGGCAGGAATGACTTCCTGATGCGCTCTGTGATACATCTCGGTGGAATGAGTCTTGCACTGAATGCACTCCTGCGATTGACCAGCATGTCATGGAGTGGGTGGGAGACATTGTCCAAGATGACATGTAACTTGCACAACATCCTCCTCTCTGACAACGGCTCCAGAGAGTTCAGCTCCACCCCCACAATGTCATTGGCCTTTTGGCTCAGTTTTTGAGTCTGTTGGTGTCCGCTACCCTCAACCTGCTCCCCCAGATAAACCACTCATAAATCCTCAGCATTGTCCAGGAAATGTTGAAGGACCTCAGCCTCCTCAGAAAGTAGAGAATGCTCTGGTCCTTCTTTTAGAGGGCTTCAGTGTTCTTAGCCTAGTCCAGTTTATTGCCGATGTACACTCCCAGGTACTTGTAATCCTCCACAATGTTCACACTGACTCCTGGATGGAAACACTGGTGACTTTGCCCTCCTCAGAGGAAGGAGGCAAGATAAGTGAACATTTGTACTCAAGTAACAGTATGCTAATTTCAAAATATTGTATTTAAAGTAGTTTTGAAATAATTCTACCTTTTTCCTGTCTGCCTTCTTATCTCTCCTTTTCACTTTTCTCTTGCAATCATATCTCCTTTCTTTCTCAGCTCTCATCCTCTTCAGTAATTTTCTCTCAAGCCCCCCCCCCCCCCAACTCCCCCTACTTTCCCCTCTTTCGCCTACTTCTTTCAAACTTTTCTTTTCTTTTACTTGTGCCTTCCTTTGTCTCTGTTCCTCTCTTTCCTCAGGCTCCCTCAGGTAGAGAAGTGCATCTGCCTTCCTTGTCTTCCTTTCAGGAGTGTCTCCTTGCAGCAATAAGGACAGGTGCTGTTATAGACATCCAGCCACCTGTTGCTTCAAACAAGGCACCTCACAGTGCTGACTCCTGCCAGGTCCTATGGTAAATAAAAGCATCAGTTAGTCTGATGACATGACATCAAAATACCTTTCATTTACAGATTAATAATGATATAATAAAGGTATTTTTAATGAGAGTTTAAAAATTAATTGATTGTAATATATTATGTATTTGTAGTATGTTTTCAGCACGGTTTAACAGGTTTTTTAAAGGGGGAAAAAATCCCTTACAATTTGAAGGTCATCTCTTAATTTCTACTTGAAAAGGGCCTTCACTTGAGTATTTTTTAAGGCCTTTTTTCCCCTTAAAAACACTTAAATCATGCCAAAAACTCATTAACTCAGCAAAAGAGATTATTAGTTATTGTACGCCACATGCAATCATGTATACTACATTTGAGATGCGTCCAGATGACATCACTCAACGTCTGAGTAAGTTTCACGTTATGTGCCAACTGACATGTTTGACTTGAATCTCTATAAAAAGCCTACCAAGTAACAAAGAATTTGCACTTTAATTGAAAAAATAATATTTGGGAAATACTTATATCTTAGCCTAGCATAATGACTGGAAACGGGGAAACAGGCTCTGTCTTAGGGTAACAAAATCTGCCTACCAGCTCCTCTAAAGCTGAATGATTACAGTAACACGTTATATCTTGTTTGTTCCATTTGTACAAAAACCTAAGCATAAAAACAGCGTTGTGGTTTCTCAGATGTAATATGCTTGAGACTTTCTTGGCTAAGCACAGTGACCAACTGGAGTGACGACATTATGCTAAGCTAAATGGCTGCTGGCTGTAGCTTCATATTTAACAGACAGACTTAAGAGTAGCATCAATTTTCTCATCTAACTCTATGCAAGAAAGCAAATAAGCATATTTTCCAGGTTTTTTTTCTCAGAATTATGTGTCAACTTGTATGAATAAAGTATTGCAAGCATGCTAATATAGCCCACTGTGGCTATAATGTAATCTAGCTAATTTAAGCAAATGGCTGTTAATTCCATTTGATCGACAGTTTTTTGTGGTAAAGGAGCATTACATCTAATCTCCAAAAGCAAAGTTTGTCACATCCTGCCTGGACTTTGTTTGGTTTTTGGACTTTTTGTGTTCTTTTGGGTTCCGGTAGCTTAGAGTATTGTGTTTTTTGGTTTCCTGGTTTCCTTTTGTTTCCTCCTCCTGTGTTTGTGTGCTCCTCCCCTCACCTGCCCTGCATCACCCTCATTAGTCCTGCCCTGCTCTGTTTTCCCCACACCTGCCCTGTGTTAGCCTCATCAGCCGTGCTCCAGTGTTTCCCCAGCCAATCAGCTCCGTCTGTTCACTCCCTTCTCCTGAGTTCTCCAACTATTTCCCCACCTGCACCTCATCTTCTCATTAGTTCAGTTACTATTTAAGCCCTGGTTTTTTGTTCAGTCGTTGTTGGATCATTTGTTTTGTCTGCTAGTTCTGTTTGGCTCTGTTTGCCTTGTTCTGTTCTTGACCATTGCAAGATTAAAGGAGATTTTTGTCAAATTTGCATTCCGGCCTCTGCATTTGGGTCCGCTCCTGCTTCCCCATTCCTGACAAAGTTTGCCTACCTACCTAATTATCTAACTGCAAAACCTTTAACCAGATTGCGTAGGTCTTAAAGCGGACTAACATCAGATCAGGTGACATGGTGCAATTAGCTCATCTCAGTCCTCCTTAATATCCAAATGACTGCAGCACCTGAACCTCACAGTCTACTCTAAATCACAGCAGCTTCTATTTTCAGCCCTTGCCTTAATCTCAGGGTTTATGTTGGGTGGTGTTGACAAAGAAAAGTGCCTCAAATAGCACATTAGCATGCAGGCTTAGTGTGCACCATTTTATAGTTAGCTGTGTGTCCCTGAGGTCAGCTCTCGGTGGAGATGTAACTGAGGTAACAGTCTTGAGGAGCGGCTCTGTTGTTCCATACCTAAAGATCGCTGTTGATGCAAATTCCTGCCATTTATTTTTATTAAAACCTAGCTGTGTCCAGATAAAAATCCCATTTTAATGAGTATAAATTGCCACATTGAACATATTACCATTATTGCATTAATGACTGGAGAGCATTTTTACATTACATTTTACCATTCCTAGTGAAGTTGAGAATTATGAAAGATATGAACAGGAATAATGTATCAATGTCACAAACCTTCAGGTGTGCTCATTTCACAGTCAGACAGTCAAATGTGAGCCAGCTGGTGTCTAGCTAATGGAAAAGTACGGTTACACTTAATTTGGACAGTGCAATGTTGAAACGCAGCTTCCCATCCAGTGACTGTAATTTTTCACTAACAATTCTAATGAGATTACTGATTTACATTTTTTCCTAGGAAAAAAGTGAGACATGGTTAAAATTGTGATGAGGCTAGAGACAAGTTGTGAACGATATTTATGTGAGAGTTCATTCCACGTGTATGTTGTCTGGTCAAGCTATGACAACTGCTGTTCCTAGACACAGTCTTAATTGCTGTTAGATTAAAATGGTCATATGGTGGTCAGGAGATCACTTCTCAAAACTTTCTAGTTTTTCTGACTTTTAGCAAGATGCATTTTTTTTCATTATTTAGAAAAGATGTTTTCTTGTATGCATGTATAATGACAATAAAGCCGAATTGAATCAAACTGTACACACAGTCAAATTTTAGCTGTTTACATATAAATTACTGAATAAATGAAATATACATTTTACATAACAGTGTTTATATGAAATTATTTGTAATTTCTCAACTCAATTTTAGAATTTCAGGTTGGGTTTGGGGTTTGGCTTTGGTTTCAGACATCAAGTCATATAAACTGATGAATATCTATTCCAGTGAAATTCATTCACAGTATAAAAACTCAGCTGGCACTAGTATGGAGACTGACTTCACTGAGTGCAACAGCAGACAGTTTTCAGTTCTTACACAGTAGATTGCTGCAGGAAAGTGACTCACTTTTCCAGGCGTCTGATCCAACTTTGACTAGATTCTGTTTATTGTGATTGTGTGAGCCACCATTTTAGTTCCTGGGAACACTATGAGACTATGTTGGCAGGCTGTGCAAAGTTTCATCATCCAGGAGGTCACTTCTCTCGCAAAATATTATATAATAGAACTTTGGTTGAAATACAGATGACTGACAAATGACATCAAAAACCAGCATAAAGTGTCTAAGTAGGGTAAGGTCCAACATAAGCCAGCTTCAGTTCTCCTTATCATAAAGTGAGTTACCATCCACCTGTTTTCATGTGCAATTTCAATTAAAAACAAACAAAAACTGAGTGAAGAATCGCAAATTTGCAAAAAAGTTTCTATGCTTGGTTGAGGTGGGAAAGTTGGTGTATCAATAAAGTTAAAATATGCAAATGTGTGGTGGAAACATAATCAGATCTGTGTGGAGCGATGAGGAGACTGTAAAGTTCCTCAAAATACTACATGAAAACAGAAATGTCAGTTTGACCAGTGCTGTTTTAGCTACGTCATGTCATGTCCTCTTCCTCTTCAGTGGTTTAATAGCACCAGACCAGAGAATTAGCACCTTCAACTAACTCATGTTCACATAACATAGAAAAACACATTTTCTTTTGCAGATTTTCTGGTAATTTGGTTAAAATGTGCGCTCCATTTGGATAGAAACCTGACATAAGATTCTCTAAATCACTAAACTCTACTGGAAAGATAAACCACTCAGATATTCCCTTATTTGGTAATTTGAGGATGGTAGTGGAAGCACTGTCTAACATGTTGCTCCAAAGTTTCCGGTATGTTCAGATGGATTGAGGCATTTAATTCACATTGTTTTCATCAAAGCACTGAATGAGCCTTTGTGCCCTATATAGAGGCAACTGCATTTGTTATGTTTCTCCACTCATTTATTCAGATTTTCCTTTAATTTTATCACCTGTGTGTAAGAAATTAAGTGAGTATACACCCACCAGTAATAATATCATACATGCCAATAAACTGTGGCCTACTGTTCCAGTTTGTCTGACTCTGTTGTGTCTCGCTTTATGTAATCATGTCATTCTTGGGTGTTGTGGTTTAAAGAAATCAGTCACATATTTGATTAAATAATAAAATGGATATTCTCTGTGTCAGCCTAAACACCTGCTTTATTCATATCTATGTGGTATAGCCTGACCGGAGTGGCTGGTCACTTGGTAGGAGGCAGACACAGGAAACCTTATCCAGGTATCACAAGGTGGTTTATTACACCTTCATTATTACAAGAAAAAGTGGCACCATGCTACACATGTAACAAAACAACAAAAAACAAAAAAATTATGTACAAAACAAAAAAACAACTAAATAGTTAACTTGGCCTAACTGATCAAAACTCAACTCATATCAACTGAACATATATTAACTTATCATGTGCACACAGCTACACACTGATGTACTAACCCCCCGACAGCCAAAAAGCAACTGCTTAAATAGACCCTTCCATCAGCAGTCCATCAGAGAATGGTTAAAGCATGGTTAAATTTCTGAGCTATGTGGCATTGATGGTGAAAGTAGGGACAAATGGTGTATTCTCACCCACTTTGTCACAATCTATGCTTGTATATTTTGCAATAAAAACTAAAGGTTATTTAGTCACTTTTTAAGACATAGAGAGAAAAGTATAAGTGGGACGCCACATTGTTAGTTACATTTCCAACCAAACCAGACAAAAACACTTCTTGGCTGCAGCCGTGATCACTTAGGAGTATGACGCAGTTTCAGTGTAAATCTCCACTTCATGTGAATGATGTTTATTCAGGGAAGTTTCACTGAGAGGAGGATCTTCTGCCGAACACTATGATCACATTCATACCCAGAAATTCATGAGTACAACCAAAGTCTGATCTGCTGGCCACTGAGCAGCTCCACTGCAGCTGTTTGTACAAGGGCATCCTAGTGGTGGTAATGAAGGAGGGGCACTGCTTTTTCACTTTCCCCATCCAGCTTTATCCTGCTGACCTGGGGATTGAACCAATGACCTTCAGCTTCTCCAACCTTTAGGCTACCACTGCCCATTTTCCACGTACTCCACCATGCTATTTTATGGCTGTTTAACTATTTATTTATTGCCTAATTGCATTGATCAGTTATTACTTTTTAGTCATATTCCTTTCATTACATTTAAAATGGGGTTGAATTTGAATGTTTTGCCTTTCTAAGCATATCATGGCGGCTGGCCCTAACCCTAACCAATTGGTAATGATGCCTAAACCTAATCTATCTAGATCAACTGTCCCTAACCCTAGCTCACTAGTGAAAAGGCTTTAACACAACCTGACCAGGCTATCTAACCCTAAACCTAAACCTAACCTCCTCCTTTGGGCCTAAACTTGAAGCCTGTATGGGTATCAGTCAAGTTGTGATCTGTATTTAATTGTTACTCTCTATTTGGGGTCAGTGGAGGGAGTGAGACATAATTTTCTCACTTTAGTTTTCCTTTTTAATTCTTGAATTTTAATTTATTTCCTTTAAAAACACTTATGATTTCAGGTTACCTACTTCTCTATGATGCCAAGAGGTTTGCTTAGTATATCCCAACTACCAGAAAGGTCCCCAAGAGGTCACAAAAATACATAAAACACACACACACACACACATACATCCTCTAATCTGATCAACAGCAATATTACCTAATTGATATGTAGAGTGAACATCAAAACAAACAGTTTAATTCAGCATCTTATTTAACCCCAGTCAGTTAAAAATATGCCACTCTTCCTTGAATATTATACAAATTACAAAAATAGTTTTGCATAGGATAGAATTCATGACATAAATGTTTGATTTGGAATTGTGACTGTGATTTCTTAACGTTAAAACACACGAAACATGCTGTGGTGTAGTTCTTGCTGTTAAGGGGCAGAATACTTTACTGTCCTGTACGCTCATTTCAGCAGAGAAAATTCAAAGATTGATGTATTTAACCACAACCTCAAGCAATCAATAAAAGTAGAATTACAGTTGTAAATTGAACCACTAGTATTCTGGATGTGAAATAATGTCAATAACCCACTCACTGATTGTCTCCGTTCCCCTCTTCTTGTACAGTACATCCCAACCCACATTCACCATTCCTGCTCGACTTTCTCTTTGTGCTCTGAGGGCTATAATTGGCTCTGTTAGCCCAGTCTGGCTAATGCATTATAAAAGCTCCCCTGGCCTGGCTAATCCTCCGACAGCGCTACAGATTCACACCTCCATGTCGCCACAACATGTTATGTACACGCTGAGAGCCTTAGCAAAAGCACAGTTGACACCCACAGACTGCTGGCATCCTGGGTGAAAATAGAGAGGAGAACAAGGCGGCGCTGGCAGACAGAACGGCAAAGAAGCACACAGGAAGAGAATTGCTGTTATAAGACAAACCAACATCAGGAGTAATCACTGAGACATTACAGGTGAGTCAGTGTTGGGATGCAAATCCATCTAGTAAGGGCTCTCATTTTAACTGAGGACACTGAAGACACTGAGGTCATGTCCTATCAAATGTTTTTAGCAACCTGGGGGGAGTTAACATTATACAGTTAAAACTTACACTTTTTTAGGCTGATTCTAGTTATTTCATGTAATTACACGTAATTTACTTTGCTTATTTCTTCCCTGGAAATATCCATCTGGTACAAATGATACAGAAAATAGAGATTTTTAAGTTCTGGGACAGTGATTTTAATAAGGTTGATTTGGTTGCGTTTATAAGCAGCTGCTGATACTCAGAGAGATTTCTTTCTCTGTTAAAATGAACTTGCAGAAAGTATAATTAAAAGCATAATATGACTGAAAAACAGAGACTCTCTGTTGTTGTGGTAGTTGAGCAGGGAATGATTCATGACTGCATTATTGCTTAAGTCCTGGAGATGGTATTACACTGCCAGGGTTAGATTCTCTGTTTACAGCAGCCTACAGTTTAAGATACGTATGGTGTTAGTATACCTTAGTTTTGTGTTGGCTTTTGAAAGTTCCAGTTCAATGGTCATATCTTATGTTATGCTCCAATGTCTGTGCAAACTCATGTCGTGTGACCAAATGTTAAATTTCAAGTATTTGTTATTTTATATGTTGTGTTTGTACAAGGGAGTAGTGCAAGATTAAATACGCATTAAAAAAATCTTTGGAGACCCAAAGTTTACAATATTTTTATTTATTTGTCCACTTTTACACATCAAAGTGTGTTTCCAGGTGTGATGTCACTTGAATCAGTGTCAGTAGGGGCTGAAGACTACAAGTTTGAAAATGAAAAAAATCTGAGGGTGGATTTAAAAAGAAGTGAGATTACCAGACCTCCGTAGCCCGCTCCTCATCTCTGCTTGAGGCTAGTGGCTTGAAGCTACTGCACGTTAGCCGTTACACCTGATTCTGTTTAGCCGAGTGAATTGAGTTGAAATGCATTCTGGGTGCATTCTGCGGTGCAAGAACATGCTGTCTTTGTTTTTGAGAATGTAATACATTGGAAGCATTCCACTGTAACAAGCAGATATAGATATAACATACAATCTAGACTTATTTTCCCACTCAAAATTCAGAAATCAAAGTTTCATAATTTAAGGGGAAATTTAGAGAGAAAATCAAGAGTTCAAGAGGACATAGATTGCTATGAGTATAATAATAGAACTGAATCAGCTGAATATTCAAACTACACGTCACTGTTTGGGTGGAACTTTACGTCACACATTTGTCCTAAATTTTAATTTTGACTTTGACCTTTCAGACTCTAAACCCAACTGACTGCTACTGTAATATTCTCAATAACCAAATGGCTCACATGAGCACAAGATATGCTTTTGATGACCAAAGGAAACCATGGTTAATGTTTGGATGACAATAACTCAACAGCAGCATTAAACAACAGCATTCCTTCCTTAGCAGAATGAAGCCCAGATGCCTCCTCTCCGCAGTGGACAGACTTCCTACCATCAGTGAAATGCAGGAGAGCGACACAGAGGATGGAGACCTGGACTGTTCATCCCACACAATGAAGGAGTACGTGGACTCCATCAAAGAGCTCTCCCAGCCGGCCCCTTACCCTCGCCACGGCCCACTCAGAGGTCACCGCCGCTGGATGGTGCGCAGGTGCCCCGGAGTTACACCTGTTGCCTCGACTATATTTCTGAATTCCTCAAGTACCTATGCACCCTGGATTCCTGTTGACCTATCAGACGTGTCATTCACCTTACTTGACCAATCAAACTCTGAGACATTGCTGCGTTTTAACCACAACCTGTTGGATCGGTCGGCTTCACAGTCTCTTTTTGCAGGCCTGGTATGAGCGAAAGCTGGGATTAGCAGGTGAACAGATTACCCTCACGACTGGATTTGCTGGGTTATCCCTGCAGCGTGCTTTGACATCAGCTCCATGTTGCATGATTCAGTTATGTGTAAGAAGTAATTGAGTACAGACACTTTCCAAAAGTGATATGCATTCCCTTTGAAGTGCTAAATGAGTGCAACACATGAAACAAAAGATGAAAAGGGAAAAATATCAAGGGCAAAACAAACAAATGAGCACAGCCCGCCCAAGGCGGCACAGAAATAAGTGGCTGCGTAGGGCCTCTTAGCCACCAGGGGGCCCCAAAGCAAACTGAAAATATGAACGCTCTTCTGAATCCTCATTTAAATATTTAAAGACACACTCCCTTATTTTTGCTATCAGACTCTGCTCATGGCCCCAAACAAGCTTGGCCAGGCCCTGTAGATGAGATGAATAAAGCAAAAAAAGCACCTTAACTTAACCCTGCACTGTATAAATGTATATGTACTGTATATATAAGCTTAAAATGGCTGTTGTATTCTGTATCTTTAAAGATCTTTTGGTAAGTATTAAATAAAACAATTGTGAAGAAAACATGAAATGACTCAAGAATCAGCAAGTACCTTGATGTGTAAACATCCTTTCTGTTGGTAAACACTTATAAATTATTTATTATTCTTTTGAAGCTGTTGTTTATGGTCAACCATCTACTTTTAGTTTCTTTTTCCCTGAAGTTCTGTGAGCATGTGGAAATGGTCTCTGGTTGAGTCTTGGCAGGAACTGCCTGAGTTATGTCCAACAAACATGTGGTGAGGGAGGGAGTGAGCAAGCAGAACGGCCCCCCCGGAGACGTTTCTGCAGAACAAGCCTGTAAGTCTTAATCTTACCGACCCTTGATTCCTGTTACACATTGCGCAACACCGCATGCATAAAGCACACAGAATATGAGCATGAATGCTTTCCTGAAAAAGATGATGCAAATTCCTGAATATACATAATGATGTTAAAAAGAAACTTCACTCATACATCATTAGTAAGTTAATGGTGTGCAGATAAGATAAGAGGAATGACTCATAACATTATCTACTTTCACTATAGCACAACATTTACAGTAAAATGGTACTTCAGGAATGTCTGTTGACGACATTGGATTTTGGATGGTGATGTTGAAGATCAGATATCATATGTTCTCCAAAACCCATTGAATTAGAAAAGGACTGAGTTACTGTGAGCTGCTCTCTGCAATAAGATAAACTGCAACGTGTCAGAGGAGAGATATAAAACACATTTGCTGTAGTCGATTCAAAGTTTAGTTGTAATATCCCAAAGACCCATGTGATGTGTAAACACTGGTGTGGCTTCAAATATGAAATACAGCTGAAGAAAGCAGTGTGATAATAAGAGCTTGGTGACAGAAGATACTGTGAGATATCAGCATTGAGGTATAATATCAAGAGAATCAATCTTGCAAACTACAAATCCCCAGCCTGAAAAACAATAATTGAACAATAAAGACTAATTGAACATATACTGGGATTATAGCTGCAAGCTGCAGGCTCCAGTATGGACATGTAGAGAGGAAAAAAACAGGAAATGTTCAGGTTGTTGCATGGATGAATTCCCATGTTTCTGGAAGGTTCATGAGAGCAGTAAGACTGAACCAAAAGTTACTGAAAGATGCTAAAACAAATGAACTACAGAGTTGGTGATAATTGTCTATGACTCCTTTCACATTTCACCCAAACACTCATTTGAGCCATCGTTAATATAAAAGTAGTGATTAGTGCAGCTTTAAGTGAATGGAAAATATTTTAACTTTAAACAGATGGTATAACTCTTCAGAATTGTTCCCATATTTGAGGACCACTAGTCTTGCAGTGCAAAGGTTTATGTTTGTTTGTGTGCTAGGGGGGATGGTTTTGATGAGAATGAATAAAGAAATGCATAAATAACTAAAACAATTATATACAAAAGTAAAAAAAGAAAAAGAAAATTGGTATTAAGAGCTGGCTACCAGCAGTAAACTAGTTTCACAGCAGACATTTTGACTTGGCATGGTGGGAAAAGGACAGTTTGAACTAATAACATCAATAATGTTTTATATAAGACAGCATGTGTAATACCAGGCGCCTGGAACTGATAACACCTAAACTTACTTTACACCTGTCCTTTTTCTCCTACAGCAAGTCTAAAAGTCCCACTGGGCTCTGTTGAAACAAGACTCATTTTATTTTAAAAGTCATTCAATCATGATGTATGTTTTATGTAATTTGACAAAATAAATAAAATGTATTGGCTTCTGATGTAGTTCTTTCCTTCACAGTGCAGCTGCTGCAAACTGAAAATAAAATCTGGTGCACATCATTGTGTGCTGGTGAATGTACAATTGTGTCCATGTTGTTTATTCCCGGCGTACCTTTATTTGATTAAGAGACCTGCTGGATAGAGCTGTGTTGCAGATTACTTTATGGATCATTGCCTTCACTTGGCATCGTTTAGGCCTAGTGGTGACTGTTTTGTTGTCTTTAATCATTTGGATCATAAAATGTTTGTTCCAAGTCAAACAGGACACATGCAACCATTCTTGCCTTCAGGCTTGCCTCTATGTTCACTGAATAAACATATTAAGTCACTGTTAGGCAATCTGTATGAAATGACACTACTCTTTGGATGTAAATAACACTGGAAATACTATCAATCATCAAGCATTAAAATGATAAAGTCCTTGATGAAATTAGTTGTTTGAGAAGTCAATAATGTCCTATAGTAACTTGTATTCCTTCTATGTTTGCAGGTTTACAAGCTCAGAGTCAGAGAACAGCTCTTCACATCCAATTCTTCCCACAGGGAGACTGTGATGCTTTCAATAGACACATAAAATTTAAATGTGTTGAACTGAGGAACTACTGGCCTGTAATGCGCAGTACAATCATATTGGCTTTGAAATAAAGTTGTTGATAAAAAATAGGCAATTACAGTATGCCTCTCATTGTATTCTATCATCAACTAAGAAATTGCAACAACAACAGAGTTGAGTGAGAGCCAAATAATTTAAGATCCAGCAGAAGGCAAGGCATGGCAAGTTTATTTGTATAGCACATTTCAACAACAAGGCAATTCAAACTGCTTTACATAGAGCATAAAAGGCATTAAAACAGAATATAAAAGCAACACAAGTAAAAAGACATATAAAAACAATTAAAAAGTGTTAAATTTGGAAAAATAAAAGAAGCTAAAAAGGGAATAAGACAGATAAAACAAGAGAATAAAAGTAACAGTGCAGTGTAAAATATTAACCTTCAATGTGGTTTAATGAAAGGCAGCGGCAAACAGAAAAGTCTTCAGCTGCGATTTAAAAGAACTGAGAGTCAGAGCAGATCTACAGTTTTCTGGGAGTTTGTTCCAGATATGTGGAGCATAAAAAAAAGTTTCTGTCTGAGGACAGGAAGCAGACCTGTCCCAGACGACCTGTGAGGTCTGGACGGTTCATAATGTAGCAGCAGATCAGAGATGTATTTTGGCCCTAAACCATTTAGTGCTTTATAAACCAACAGCAATATCTTAAAGTTAATTTTTTGACAGACAGGAAGCCAGTGTAAAGATCTGAGAACTGGAGTTATATGATCCACTTTCTTGGTCTTAGTGAGGACTCGAGCAGCAGCGCTCTGAATCAGCTGCAACTGTCTGATCGATTTTTTTAGGGAGACCTGTGAGACAGCGTTACAGTAGTCAAGTCTACTGAAAATAAATTCATGGACATTTCCAAATCCTGCTGAGACATAAGTCCTTTAATTCTTAATATATTCTTCAGGTGATAGTAGGCTGACTTTGTAATTGTCTTAATGTGGCTGTTGAAATTCAGGTCTGAGTCCATGACTACACGAAAATTTCTGGCTTGGTTTGTAGTTTTTAACATTACTGATTGAAGCTGACTTTTAAACATTCTTCCTTGGCTCCAAAAACAATTACTTCAGTTTTGTCTCTGTTTAACTAAAGAAAATTCTGGCACATCCAATCACTGATTTGTTCAATGCCCTTACTCAGTGCTTGTATTAGACCATATTCCCCTGGTGGCATGGTTATGTAAATTTGTGTGTCATCTGCATAACTGTGGTAGCATATTTTATTGTTTCCCATAATCTGAGCTAGTGGGAGCATGTAGATGGCACATCTATTGAGAAAGTAATATGTTACTGAGAAAAATAACAGTACCATCATTTGCTTTTTTGCTGCAGTCAGTCACTCGGTTGGACAGCGGGACACAGCTGGGAAGACAGAATCAGCCGCCTGACCTCTTCTGCATCGATATGACTGCAGCTCAGTTGGTAAACCAAAGGATTTGCTGTACTGAGTCCTTTTGTTTTGGTTTGAGAGTTTCAGTGGTCAGAGTGCAGCTTGCAAAAGTCTCCTCACCCTTATGTGATTAAAGATGTTGTTATGAAATGCTGACATTTGCTGTTCTCAGATGACTCTCTTGGCCAATAATGTGTTGACCCATCCTCCTTTTGTTTACAGGTGAGCACCCAACCACAGAAATAAGCCAGTGCAAAAATCCAACAAAACTGTCTCTAAAATCAACCTAGATTGGGCAAAAACTCTCTGTCAACATTTTCTTTTTCCTGCTACAAAAAGAATGTGAGCTACGTCTGAAAAATGCCCTTGTAATAAAATCTGTTAATCAGATGCCTTAAAGGTACCCTGTGGAGTTTAAGACCATCAGTGGTTCTATGGAGCAATGTTTTGAATGGGGCCCTGTTTTGTTAGTATTTTGCAAACACACAAAGACACACATGGATGTGTACACACAGTTAACGCAATATACACTGGTTTCACACTAATCCACTCATCGACAGTTGGTGGTGGTAAGAAGTGTAGCAATGGGCCCAACAAAGGCAGGAGAGAAGAAGACTGCTAGCAAGTAAACATGGATGTTAACAATGTGAGATTTTAAATGTTTAAAAAACTGGCATTTCAAATGTGCTATTATCAAGGAAGTGCATTAAACATGTGGGCACCTTTAAGCACTGCATTTTTGTGTACAGCATTGTGTTTTTGGGGTAGGTCTATTGACTATTCCCCTAAGAGGACAATATCATCAGCTGCCTCTAGTGTAGCCTCTGTTCCACTTGCCTCTGTGACTCAATATAAGCTCTCATAGTGGCTTTAATTCATCGGCCTGGTTGGCTATCACTATGACTCTGTCCAAAATTACTTCTTATTTACAATATAGTGCACTATATTTACCCTCCAACAGTTTATTAGAGTGTGTGAATTTATCCAAAAGTTCCCCAACTGAATGAAAAAGTAGTGTCCATGGCATCTACTAACAGTCCCACAACGCAACGCAGTGCATTTTAGACATGCTAAACTTGTGTGTCTAAAATCTCAATTTACTGCTTAGTGTCTATTATATAGGGAGTAATGAGTGAGTGAGGGAGTGATTTCGCATGCAGCCTAGTACTTGCTATTTCTCATGAATGTAGATAGGCAGCTAGCTATGTAGAAAGTTGATGTCCTATTTCTTAATCCTGCTTACTAAACTCTCACTGGTCGTCTGTTTCTCCATTCAAGAAAACATCCAACAGTGAGTGAGCACAACACCACATGTTATTTGAATCTCTGAACAAACTGGATATGCGCATAATGATATATAACTCTGGAACCAGGCTTCTTACTGTGCAGATAAGTGAATGTGTACTACAGCACTATGCTAACTCAAACCTTTGTGGTTTTAACAAAGTTAAAACAGTTGTTAGCATACAGTCTGTTAGCATACAAAAACTACAGCTATCATTACAGCTGTGCATAATGGTAGCTGTTAATTTCTTTCTTATCCATGATGTCCATCCACTCAACTTTATAGCTCTAAACTCTGCTGTCTAAAAACGCCATTCAGTGCTCCACCTCCTAATATTCTAAGTCCTATAGTTGCAGCCATTTGACTGGCCTCTACTGTTGAGCAGTGATGTAAGGTTGCAAATGATGTTTGTCAAAAACAGCTAAAATATTTAAATAAATATATTTAATGTATAAGGTGAATTTAATATTTAATAAATATATCATTGCTTTTTTAAAATTCTGCACTCATGTATATACATGTAGAGTAAACAGCACATCACACTTTTGAGCAAGGTCATGTTCCGGTTTGGATTTGTATGAATTAAATGTTTTTTTACTTCTGTAACAAAACCCAGATGTTCATTTTGTTTTTCTCTTGATGAAAAAACTTTGCCAAAGGAAACTTTTCTGGATTCATACATTCATAATTTATGCTATAATATAACCTGCTTGTCCTGATAGGACATGCAGCTGTCTCAGTGACCTCCTTGGTTTACTATGGATAATCCTGTTAATAATGATGATTTGGCAACCAATGTTTTTGTATATTCACATGTGTAATAGTCTTAAGTGTGTCATCCTACAAGGTGTGTTATCTTATCTTGCCTCAGGTTGCTAACTGATAATTGATGACTGCTTGTGGTTTGTTTGGTATGGCTAAAGCTCTAACGAAGGTCTATTTGTCTGAAAGAAAGAAAGCTTTGTGTTTGCAATTGAGATGTATATACATGCTTTGATTTTTTTGATTTCTTCTTTGATTGAGGTATTTTTTTGCAGGTAGCATGTGTCTTGACATGTGTTATCTATTGTGAAATGAATTTCCCATGTGGGCTATGGGAGAGTGAATTCTTCACCCATGCTGTGGGTTGTTCAGTCATGAAGAGGATACTTGCTGCAGCATGAACTCGCTTTGCAAGCAAACTTGTTTCAGTATGTACTGTAAAACAGGTGCTGGTCTGGCCTGTCTACTGTCCTACTCCCACCCAGTGCATATACAGAGTCCAGCACCCCTTCCCCCCTCACCCACCGTTACAGCTGAGTGTGTCATGTTTTTGTGGGTTCCAGTAAATGTTATCACATGTGAGGAATGTTAAAGTATGAATTACAGAGAACAGAAAGAGAAAGATGTCCTCTGTTTTCAGTCAGCTTACAGTTCATAGATTCACAGATTATTCAGAACAACAAGAAGCTAATAAGGGCAACCATAATATCAGATATGATTTTTCATCTGTGCACAGTAAATAAACACTACAGCCTTATTTCATACAGTAACTGCTCTTAGTAATTACAGACTTAGTAAAGTGACGGCGTCACAATATTTCAAGTGTGTCTTAAAACAACAGTCAGGAGCCCAAATGAACACTGAATATTTTTCTTGCTGTAATCATTCCTCCTGTTCACACTGGCCATTAGAAGATCCCTTCATAATGCACTTACAATGTAAGTGATGGAGGACAAAATCCACAGTCCTCCTGTGCAAAAATGTATTTAAAAGTTTATCTGAAGCTAATATGAAGCTTCAACCATCCAAATGAGTCAAATCAAGTAGATATATTTCAACATTACAGTCTTTTTAGTGTCAAAGTCCCTCTTTTTGTTACTATACTTCCACCGCAGCTCAACAGGGAAACACTGTCCGAGGGAACAAAGAGGGAATTTGATGCTAAAAAGACTGTGAATGTGGCAGATATCCACTTGATATGACTAACTCAGACTGCTGGAGCCTCATGTAAGCTTAACATCAACTTTTAAATGACTGTGTGGACACACTGTGGATTTTGGCCTCCATCACTTACATTGAAATCACATTTGAAGGGGATCTTTTAATAGCCAGTATAAACAGGAGGAATGATTACAGTGACGAAAACCTCTTTCACTGTTCATATGGACACCTGATTGTTGTTTTAAGACACACTCGAAAAACTGCACAGTACATTGCACTGTTACAAAAGCAATCTGAAGTTCCCATCTCTTCTTGTTTGATAACAGCTAACCTTGACATCATAAAGCTTCACTTCCTAGCAGGAGAACATCTATCAAAGTCAGCATGGTGCAGCTGTACTGACATTGTACCGTACTGTTGTCTGACTGACAAGACAATTTATTTAAGGTTTGATTTGCCCAGACATGCCTAGACGAGGTGTGTCACAATGAATCATCTCAGCATGTCGTTGAATCATTTTTTAAATCTGTGACTTACTACCGCAAACTAATTAAGTCAGGAATCCATTTAAACAATGCATAGTTTTCCCTTTCCCTTTTCTTCTCTTTCCGGCTGTGAAATGAGTGCTGAACACATTCCAATCTGTGAGTGTCCGAAGTGAGTGTGGAAATTCCAGAGCTGCAGGTTTGGCCTGACGGGAAAAAGCATGGACTGGGAAAACCCACTCTGCTCAGTATAAAAAGGGAAGAGGCTCGCAGCAGTTCTTCACTCCTCTCTCCTCACTTCAAGTGGATCTCAGAATCAGCTCTCACTCTCACTCTCTACTCCGGGGAATCTCTGGACTTTGTATCTCTTCAGAAGAATGGCTTTGTCACATAAAAGCTGCACTCTCCTTCTGGCTGTTGTGGCTGCAGTTTGCATAGAGCTCTATCAAGGTGAGTTTAAGTGCAGATTGTTGTGGTTAGAATGGCATGTTTACAGGATGTGTGATACAATAACGATAAAAAATTTAGCGAAGGATTAAAAGTTTAAGATGCATTATTCAGTTGTACCGTAATGCATTGTCATGGTGCTGCTGCGGTTACATGTTGTCTCTGTGTTTGACTAAATGACTTGCTCCTGTTGTTGAGGATGCAACTCTAATGGCTTTCTAAAAACTTTCCCCTGCAGCTCACGACTTCCCTGGACGATGCTCATGTGAAACCACAATCAAGTACACCAAAGATATATCAGATTTCCAAGTCCTTGAAAAGCGGCCTGGATGTGATAGAACTGAATTCATGTACGTGAATACATGAAGCTTTAAAAGATTTTTAATCTCATGATTCTTGTCGACTTTGGTTCTGATTTTTATTTCTTGTTTGTGACTCCTCAGTGTAACCAGGACCAACGGAAACAACTCCACTGAACAAATCTGCATAAACACTGTGGGAAAGATGGCCAAGGCTTTTTTGAGGTGCTGGGAAAGGTAAGACAACACAGCTGTCACACGACAATAACATCCTCAACTTGACTAACTGTGGAAGTAGTAAAATGTAGTATCATTTTTTAAAAGCTACATATAAACTCCCACTAAATCTGCACATAAATTCAAGCCTTTTCAAAACAGTAATGAATTGCATCTAAGCTACTTTTATCAACCGAATCTTCAAGCAACATTTGGATTTCTCACAACTTTCACTGCAAGTCAGGGCAGAAAAATTACACCACTTAAACATGTTTGATTTGGCCTCAAGATCTAGCACCAGAACACATTTTGCAGAGCCAAAACCCTGCCTGGAAAAATTGATACAATTCCCAGTTCACTCTGCAGAAAATACTAAGTAAATGAGACAGAAACCTTTCTGCGAATATATTGGGCTTTATTACAAAAGCCTTGGCTAAACAAATTGCATCCAACATTATCATGTGACTCATTGC
Source organism: Thunnus albacares (assembly GCF_914725855.1). Lineage (NCBI taxonomy): Eukaryota > Metazoa > Chordata > Actinopteri > Scombriformes > Scombridae > Thunnus > Thunnus albacares. Next base: position 14,706,473 of record NC_058108.1, on the reverse strand, counting down.
ACAAACCTCCAGATGTTTTGTATTAGTCCTCTGGCCTAATCCCAGTTTTTCTTCCTCTTTCAAGGATAAACAAAGACGAGAGCCGTAAGATGGAGTGTATTGACAAAAAAAGAAAATCAGAGTGAAAGAACAAGCGGGGGAGAGCTGGCTGGGAGGCCTGAGTGGGGAGGAAAGTTATCCGGACCCCAGTCCCGGAGGTCACATGAAGACTGAAGCAGACAAGCTGAGGAATGCTGAGAGCAAAGCTTGCACTGAACTCCTGCACCGGAGAGTATTGGGAAATGACGGCGAGGAAGAGAAGAGTGGTGGGAGGAGAAATGATTAACAACTATCAGGCAGGAAGGGGAGAGAATGGATTACAGAGGAGAAGTTATTCAAGTTCTATAGCAGCAAGTCTGAATAAGGGGACCACTGTTGAAATGCACATATCTCTATTTTTTTTCTTGACATCACTATTATTTATACAGATTTATTTATTGTTAAAAATGTCTTTGTGTTCTCACAAATATCAGAATCTAAGCAAATAAAATTGTTTTTTGATAAAACTCCTTGCTCTCTGTTTTAGTTTTTAATCCCAGCTCCCAAGGAAAAAGAAATCAAATTTAAATTCCTTATTAAGGAAATAAGTTGGAATCCTGTGAACCATCTGTTTCCAACTGGCATTTCTTAACTCTCCTAATGAAACCTGCGGCTCACCACCAACATTTCTGCAGCTGAGCAGTCACACAATATCACAATAAAAACAGTTATTATTCTGCAGCGAAGACACAGCTGGCACTTGAGGACACTGAAGTGACTTTGTTGCAGGGAGCGACAAATTAATTGTTATCATAGAAAACCACTCCCTCCTCAGGGAGAAGGGGCTTTGCATGATAACAATTAAATGATGCCCATGAGAAAATTTGACCACAGCTGTTTGCAGCAGCTGCAGGCTGGATGACAGAGTAGAGACAGTTTCTTGAAGCACCTCGTGACTCTGTTGACTGAGGTGAAAATTGATGAGTGACAACTGCGAAAGTTTTTAATACTTGAGTCATGAGGCAATTAGTAAATAATCCTAAAGTCAAAGTAAAATTTGAATGATCACTTTTTGTGTAAGGAAACATAAACTAAAATGATTCAAAAATGAAACTGTAAAAGCAGATAAATGGATAAAACTGTTTTTGAACATATTTGTGTAAACAGTGTCTAAGCTTCAAACCTCTGGGTGGGTGTTCCAGTGTGTGACATTTAAGGCAATTTTTCAAATCTGTCCTAAAACAACAGTCAGGTGTCCATATGAACAGTGAAAGAGGTTTTCCTCACTGTAATCATTCCTCCTGTTCATACTGACTATTAAAAGATCCTCTTCAAATACACTTACAATGTAATTCATGGAGGCCAAAGTCACAGTGTGTCCACACAGTCATTTTGTGCAAAAATGCATTTAAAAGTTGATCTGTAATTTATTTGAGGCTTCAGCAGTCTGAGTCATATCAAGTAGGGGAGGGCCAGGGTGAAAGCATCGTGGGAACAATTGCAACACTGACCTTTTCTCTTATAAGACAGAGGTCAGGGACAGTCGGGCACCATTGAGTCTGCAACCGAAAATCAGCCTGATCCGTTCAGTTTTGCCTGTTCTACTGTTTTTTTCTCAGTAAGTAAAAAACACAAAGCAGAAATGTTTTCTGTTTTTAAAGTAATTTTCGTTTGTTGGTGATTGTAAATGTATATCATCTGTTAGACCTATCTGTAGGCTAAGTATCAGTGAAGGTTTAATTTATCATGCAAACCTATCTTTGGTGCTAGCCAGGGTAAAATTGACAGAGATGAGAGGGACAAAAGTAACATGGTGTTACTTATTATTATTAAAGATGTATTTCTCTGCTCTTTGTGTTTGCAGTAATAACAAAAACACACACAAAAAATAATGAATACTTTTTTGAGTACCATCCATTGCTCAAGGCTACTTTGTAATATGTGTAATATGTTCTAAACAAGTGACTGAATAAAAAGTGTATGTTGTTCACAATAAAATATGGTTACTCTAAATGCATTACTATGCAAAGAGGGCAACAAAAAGAGGGAATTTAGCACTAAAAAAGATATCTACTTGATTTGACTCATTTGGATGTCTAAAGCTTCATATTAGCTTCAGATAAACTTTTAAATACATTTTTGCACAGAAGGAGGACTGTGGATTTTGTCCTCCATCACTTCCATTGTAAGTGCATTATGAAGGGATCTTCTAATGGTCAGTGTGAACAGGAGGAATGATTACAGCAAGAAAAACATGTTTCAGTGTTCATTTGGGCTCCTGACTGTCCTGTCCTTTAAGGGCTGGCTTTGCTAGAAAACGCACTGTCAACTTCTGAGGTATATAACAAGAGAATATCATACTGTATAACCTATGTATGTTGATACAAGTTCACATAGCAACGTCTATCAATCATTAGCAATTTTAAGCTGCATTTACAACATTCAATATTTAGGAGGACCCATCATGCTTTTAAGTTTGTATTTCATTTGTGAAGTGTAAGATGGGAAGCTAGGCTAACTAGCTTCTGCTACATTCATGCAATAGGGTAGAACAGTGAGAACAGGAAAAACTAGTGACAGCCAATAAAGTCTAAATTAGCTACTTTTGTTGTAGTTCTTACTTGTAGCAGGTTGTTAACAAGTGAAAGCAGATACGAAAAGATTAGCTGAATTGATTCTGTATCAGAATTTAGATGTAACCACCAGTGGAGGACACTTTTCAGTACTGCTGCCAATTATTGACGCTAGTTTTTTTTCACCAAGTGGGAGATATTGTTGCTGTCTGAAATTCCCGCTATGTCTTATTTAAAATTATAACATGGAAGTTGAGGTTTACAGTTTTTCCCACTTGGCTGATAATAATTATGGTGACATGAACTCAGTATGTGGAGGCTCCAATTTGAAGAAAGTGGAAGCTAGCTGGAATAGCTTACTAATGTTAACACTGATTTCCTATACACATGCCTTTCTGTTCATGTTATTTCAACTAGAACTTGAATGATTAGTCGATTAATCAATTAGTCGACTGACAGAAAATTAATCACCAACAATTTTGATAATCAAATGTTTTCTTTAGTCGTCTATGACAGTTAACTGAATATCTTTGGGTTGAGGACTGTTGGTTGGGACAAAACAAGACATTTTAGGTTGCATCTTGGGCTTTGGGAAACAGTAATAGTTATTTTTCACTATTTTCTGACATTTTATAGACTAAACAATTAATCGATTAATCGAAAGAAAATAATCAACTGATTGAAAATAATCGTTAGTTGTAGCCCTAATTTCAACACTTGCTGAGTTTTGGTGATGGTGACTGACCAGATCATGAAAACTCAGAGCAAGAGGTAGTCTGGTAAAATTCCTAGCAATAAGAATTCTGACCAAACAAACACCAAAGACACCTAAAAAATGTTTTAATTTCAGTTGAATTTTAAATAGGTTGCCTTTTAGTTTATTGTTCAACCTATATTGCAGATGACAAGAATCACTTCTCAGCTGATAAAAGGCGAAACATTGAATGATAAGATGATGTACAGAATGGCTTCAACATTTTGTGCTTATCCCAAATAAAGGCAGTACATTTATCCCCCGCCTGTGTGTCGATGAATGCTAACGTGGTAATGCTAAGTGGGTTATCGATTGGCCGAAGCCCGCTCTGCCTCTCAGCTGAGCCAGCTTCCTCTGAGTGATCGGCTGAGCCAACACATCTTGATTTTTGACCATTAACTTTGCTTAAGAGATAAACTTTGCTGGAGAATATCAGAGCTGCTGCCTCACTCCGGGGAAATCAAAACAGGCCTGGTCTGGGTTGGAGCACGGGAGTGTGGGAAAGAATAGATCCTCGATAAGCACACTCCTTCTCTGGGTCCTGAGGCTGTGCTCGCCCTGTCTGGCCTTACACACACACACACACACACACACTCTCTCTCTCATACAGACATAAACACAACAAACATATGCTAAAATATAAGCTACATGGTACCAGAGTCTCTTGGGTCCAAACAGAAGGGTCTTCTGCACACTGAGCCACTGGCAGCCTGTTCACAGACCTTTAGCAGTGCTTGTTCACTACTCTGCCTCAAGACAATAAACAGAAAACCCTTAAAGAGCAGAGCAAGGCTGGAAAAACATAAACCTGAGCCAGCTGCTGACACTTTTCCAACCTAATGAGAAAACCCTCTTCCAGGCTGTGATAAAGTCAAGTTTTAATTATATAGCTCTGCATCACACAGGTCTCTATAGTGTACAATACCATATTACAATGTATGCAATATTACTTTATGTACATGTGAATCTAAGGTCAAAGGTTCACTAATTGGCTTTCTAAATTGGACAAATAAAACTTTCTCCTCCATCTTTTCATCTTCCTCAGTGAATAGAGTTTGCATGGCAATGGCTTGGTTGTTATGTAAACTTCAGTCATGTGATAACAGGTTGGTGGCCACTTATGAAGACTGCGAGATGTGGTTGAAAGCTCTGGAAAAAGGTAGTACACGGAATTTAAGTTTTTGTTTTGTTTGTTTGTTTTGTGTTTAAACTACTGTTTTTAAGGCTTACTGAGCTTTCAGCCACATCTCATGGTCTTCATTCAACATATGGAGCTGGCTCTGGTGCCATCGCGAGAACTAAATGTGGACCTTTGATTACGTAAAAAAAAAGTGATCGTAAACACATACATCATACATTTATATATCATCTTATTTATTAATATTATTATAAGTAATTCCATCCTCGCTAACTGAGATGCAGCAGATGTGTCCTGTGCTATTAATGGCATTCTTTTAAAGACATGTAGAAGTGAGGTATTGTGGGTGTTCAGTGATCACAGTGCATGCTTTGGGGTTTTGAAGTCTGCAAACATCAAGCAGTTACCTCCTGCTGCCATGTGGAGGTGCCAGAGTGTTGAGTTGTCATGTGCAACTTAACAGCTGAAAATGATACACTTACATTCAAGCTCTCTTCGGTTGAGAATACACACACACACACACACACAAACACCCACACACACACATTGCACTATGAGAGGCAGCCATGGTATGACACTGTTGCACTCTGCCTGGAACCCTCTTTACACTTGGCATTTACATAATTTTATATGTTTGCATTTTATTTACTTAATATGATCATTGTGTTTCTCCGTACTGTAAATCAACATGTCTGTCCATCCTAGAAGAAGGATCCCTCCTCTCTTGCTCCTCCTGAGGTTTTTCTCCCTGTTAAAGGTTATTTTGTGAGGTTTTTCCTCAGCTGGATTGAGGGTCTAAGGACAGAGGGTGTTGTATGGTGGGCAGACTCTAAACAAATGTGTAATCTGTCTTGACTTGAGGCTCAAAAAAAATCTGTCAGGCAAATGCATGAATGAATTTGATCATGATTATGATGCTGTCATATACCAGCATTAACACTTTCCCACAACCTCACAACTCAGCCTTGTTGAGACACACCTCAGCATGTATAACTGTAATTGTCATGCAAGCTTGGGCATGTGCTCTGTCTCTGCACAGTAAAACCCACGAGCCACAAACCGGCAGATGAAAGGAGAGTTACTGCGTGCTAAAAGAAACATCATCTTTGCTTCAGGCAAAGGCGCAGCTCATGCGTCTCTGAATCAAATTGCTCCCATAGACACTGATCCTCAACATGTTGCTGGTCTGAGCGAAGTGCTGATCACGTTTGGATCTGACCTCAAATAATAGCTAGCGCTTTTAATCCTATTGTTGAACCTCCGAGCCGTTCACTCTAACCCCCAACATTTCTCAGACTCCTTTCAAAGTCTCAGGACAAGTGGTGCTCTTAAGAAGGTGTCGGCTTTCTTCCTTTATCGATCAGTGAACATGATGTATAAAAGCACTGTCATCCAGTTGCTAGGTGTTTCAGCTGTTAAGGCCCTTATTACACGGCTCTCCCCGGCTGTCAGACCAATGGAAGCTCTGTGAAGTGATCTCTCACCAACAAAGCAAACACTTCACAGATGTACCATCTCCACGCTATTATAAGCATTCGATCTGGGGAGGCATTTCATGTTCTCACACTTGCTGCTAATAATTTGTTAGGCACTTTGTAAAAGCTGCGACAAGCATCTTTAAATTTTAAACATTCTGCGGCAAATGTGAGTCCTGAAAGGAGACTCTGCATTTTATTTCCATGATATTATGTGTCGTTCTCTATTGCTTTGAAGTTTATATATAGCTTTGTGAGTGAAAAAAACACCAGTGCTACAGTCTCCAATGGAATAAAATGCACTATTGTATGCTCGAACAGATAAAATCAAAGTTATGTGAGAGCTGTCACTCGCTTCTCTGTAGTCCAACACATCCATGCCGTGAATCAGATAAAGAGAAACTTTAAAAAAAAAACATACACATTGTTTCTCCTGATATTTTATTTATGTGAATGGAAACCACCCAGCTGCTTGTTGATGGAGCTGTCAGACAAAGGAAAAAGTGTAAATTGGCCAAACATGTTTTGTGTGGTGCAATATTTATGGAGCACTGTTGGAGCAAAAGCTTTCATGTGCTCTTTCACCGCTTCAGCGGGGGCGAGCGTGGACACCGGTTTGATAGAAAAAATTTTAAAAAGTCATGCGATGTGGAACGTAGCAGGACAAGAAGCGAAATCAGAACAGCAATGTAAAAAAAAGACTTCTAACAGGATGAGAGTGTGTCAGGAAGTTTGTTCTTGTGTCTGTCACTTTCATAGCCATTACTCTTTTTTTTTAGGGTGTGTACATGTCTGTGAACATGTTGATACTTTCCCACACTCAGGTCACAGTTGTCATATCAAAACCTTGTATCTCCAGATATGTTGATTTTAAGGCTCAGTGGTTTTAAAGTTTAGTTGATCATCTACAGGTTGGGAAACTTCAACTGTTCTCCAGATAAACTCAGAAAGGTCGTCAAGCGCAGAACAATCCTGCCAAGGTGACATTTAGATAGGAGGTTTTCACTCGACAGTGTGGATGTGTGTGTAGGTGTGTGTTTGTGACAGTGTCCTGGGTGTGAGACAGCCTGAGGCTTGGGGGGGGTGGGGGTGGTGGGGGGGTGGGGGGAGATGGACATCTCTGCTATTCCAGAGTGTCAGTCATGGTTGCTTCCGGCTCCATAAATAAAGCACGGTGCATCCACCCCAACTGCTCCCTCACTCCCTCTCCCCTCAGTGTTGACTGGATCTGGACGCCTTTCCACTCACAGCCGCGGGGCTGCATACGCGCCACTTGTCATTTTAAGTGCAGAAGGGGGTAACTGCACAGGGAGTAGAAAAACTCAGAGCTGGCCCCTGCGTTGATTCCATGGACTTCTTAACTACTGAGTAAACACAAAGCCGCTGGCCCGTGACTCCGAAGGCTGAACCATATGCCACATCGCAAAATGCGGCCTCATGGGATGCAGAGCAAAGATATGTCTCCAAAGGATATTTTTGTGTGCGTGTGTGTGTGTGTGTATGTGTATGTGTCACGCATGGCTAGTTATCTGCAGCCAATCACAGCTGTAATGTGGTTTCTGCTCTGCTGGCTTTCCGTAAGAGTGGATTTGGAATGATTGTTTTAATCATAGTCGTAATAACCACAGTATATACTATGCAAATAATATCTCAATCAAATAGATTGGATTTTCTTCCACCTGATGTACTACTGGCTGACTCTAGAGCTGCGCACTGTGCTGCATGTGGCTTTGATTTATAAGGGAGGGAGGGGGGTGGGATGGATGGATGAAGGGGAAAGCACAAATACACAGCCTGCCTGGGGATTGTTTCTGGTCACTGGTTCAGGTCCCTGGCTACTGACGCCCTCTGTCAAGTTGTTGAGATGCAGCTCAGATACTGAGACAGAGGAATACACAGACACACAAATCCTCCCGGCCTCTCTCTCTTGCTCTCTCTCTCTCTCTCACACACACACGCACACACACACACACACATTTGTGCATAGAGAAACACAATGGCAAATTTAAACAGTTTCTTCCTCTCTCTCTCTAAGCCTCTCCTTTCCTCTAATCTTCCACTGCTTGTTGGTGAATTTGCATGTGCTGCTGCTTACTGACAAGATTACTAGGCAGAGGGTTGAGTGTGATCTTGAAATGCAATAGTGTTCATTCTAATTCTAATCCATGTTCCAAATAATGCTGCAATTAATGACTGTTTTCAATGCCAAAATAATGATGATGAGACTTGAGCTAAAAGTCAAGTCTTCAAATTGCTTATTTTGTTTGACCAACAAACTAAAGAGCGATAGGTATTCCATTTAATCTGATCTGAAATGGAGAAGCAAATCCTTGAAAACACACTTGAAAAGCTGGAATCAGCAACTTTGGGTATTTTTACTTGCAGAAATAATTACAGCACATACTACTTTACTATGAAAATTGTCATAAAACAACACATACCTTAAGCTACATCCATGCTGGTTCTGATTCACATATAATTCCCCAAATCATTAAAAGTTTAAAAATATGATGGCTCTCAAAAAAAGCAAAGGAAAATTCTACATTCTAATTTATCAAGTCAAACATTTTAATTTCTAATCCCAAAAAATTGTTAAACAATAAAATCAATCAGGTAATTCTATGGAAATGATCCAATTAAAGATATTTTGTTGAATGTAGTTTACCTCTGACTGGCCTTGCACCTGCTGATCTCCACCTTCAGGGGGCAGCGACACTCTCCCCTACTGCTGCGCCTTCATCAGCATGCTGTTGAAGCCCCGTGCACCCGCCACCTCTCGCTGTGCCCACTGTAAGGGGAGTTGTGGCTTACAGTGTTGAATTCATTAACCTTTTCGCCACTCCCACTGAAAGCGCATGGCAGCGTTTGGAAATAACCCCTTAGCACTTTAAACAGTTTAGTGAGAGGGCCGTGGACACAAGAAAAGGGGGCAGGACCCCATTTGTTCTTATCTAAAAACATGTCATCTCACATCAGATGGTTAGTTATTCAGCGACGCAAGGCGTGTTTATGGGTGTGAATCGTGATGCACAATCATAGGCTGTCCGAGGGTTGACATGGTATACTATCGGACAGGCGGCAAATTTTGGATAGAACTTATAATTGTCTCACTTGAGACCGTCTGATGGGCTTTCTGCACTTGTGAGGGGGCTTTCAGTAGCTGTTTGTGTCAGTGTGACCAGTGTAGTATGGCATCAGAAGGAAAATTCAACCGCAAGGAGAGTGACACAGCAGCTCACATTCATAGGACTGTGCTTCCTGTGAAGATAAAAACAGACTTTGTTATAATTAAACTTTTACCTCATTTCTTTATTTCTCACTAAATGATATTCTTGTGTTCATCCTGCACTGTAACATGCATCTATAAAAACATAAAAATTGCAGTTTCAACTTTGTTACTGAATACATAAAATTTCCCCCAGTATACAATGAATCTTTCACTTTCCACTGTGGGTTGAAATGGTTGGAAATCTACTATTAACCACCGCGCAAATCCATCTATCCCCCTATCCATTCTCTATCCACACTTTAAAAACTTTTGCTTTAAACTTGGTGTCATAAACCTTTAATTTCCTGCTCTGCGACGAGGCAAAATTCATTCCTGACTTCAACATGTAAATCAGCATAAGACTGAATAGATTGAAATCTGCTTGACTTCTGAATCAAAAGGTATAAAAATTGTAAATTTAGTGAGTAGTGTAATATTATGGAAATCCAGTTTCTGTCTTTGAATGTTAATTTATTGAACAAACACATTCAATTAACATTTTGTGACACTGCATTGTCAAAATTCCATTTTTATTTTGTTACATACTAAATCATTAGGTGCCTAGAGGCCTATGTAGAGAACAGACATTTCCATGAAAAAGGAAGATGCACAGCAGCACAAATATTACATTACAAGATCCAAAAAGCTGACAGAACTCGACTTCAGTTTGAAGCGACGTCCGTGTGAATCTGTCCTGCAGGCACTGAAGTCTGCCAGAGAATTAGAAAAAGACAGCCCCGAGATCAAGAAGAATTAAAACTGGTACAGGAGGATGTGAGTCTCCTGTGAAGGAGGGTAATACAGGAGACAGTTAGGGAGAAATGAGGATAAAAAAAAATAAAGTGACAGGGGGGAAAGGAAGAACTTAAGAGTTTAAGTTGAGAAAGTTCCAGAGGCCAGCGTGAGAACTAATGGGGAGGAACCAGTGTGATGGGGAAGGTTTTAATGAGCAAGAATGAGAAGAGGGAGAGATGAAGGTGAAGTCGAGGGTGTAAAGGGCAACAGGTCATAACCATTCTTGGATGATATTTAAAGTTTAGGCAAAGTGTTTAAAGAAACAACTCCTTTTGACCACTTTGGATGATCATTCACATTCAAACCAACAGCTGTCGGCAGAAATGCTCTCTGTTAAATGATAGGTGAGTGATCAACTAACTAGATAATTGTAGAAGGTCAAAAATGTACTATTCAGTTGCAGCTGCCTAAAAAAGCAACAAAACACAACACGATAGTCTTGATTCATTACTAGAGCTCCTTCTTTAAGGAAATATTTTAAGAAATATGTTTTTCTGTTTTCTTGAAGAGAGTTGGATAAGTAAATTGTTATCACGCTCATGTCTGTCTGTTAAATATGAAGCTACAGCCCGGAATGGTTAGCTTAACTTTGCTTAAAGACTGGAAACAGTTTGAGTCTCCACCAGTTGCTTGGCAACCTCAAGGTAATGACAATGTAAAATCACAATGTGTTGTTAAATAAATGTATATATAGTGTGTTAACTAGTGAGCTTTATAGTTGCTGGCAGGCAGTGCTTGAAGTTGAAAAAAATAAGTATCAGTACTCACCTTATTCACATGTGTGTATCCGGTATCAGCAAATCATTAATTGGTACATTCTGAATTTCTACAATGAATAAAAGATAGGCAGGGGTGGAGCTAGACTCTTAGCACAGAGGGGGCAGAGCATTCTTAAAGGGCCCTTCTGATAAAGTCATTTTAAAATTCACAACTGTAAAATAGCTGATATATCCTATCCATAACACAAATTGTCACTCACTGAGCCAAGCAAGCCTTAAGCAAGCCACATTGTCAGAAGAGCTTGTTCTGAAGAACAAAAAAAGAAAACAGGTTGCCAGTCGTGTTCAAATGTTTCAGCACTGAGGACAGCATGTAGCACTCTACGTGCATCAACTGATGAACGGTTCAGCACCACTGCCGATAGACAGCGACAGGCCAAGTGCACTGTCTCAGTACCATTCTTTTTAAGAGAGAGAGATGGAGAGGTGACTTACAACAAAGGTCCACTGCCAGAATTGAACTGCAGATGTTGCAGTTATGTGAAATGCATCTTAACAAGTAAATTACTGGGGCATGCCAATACCATGTCTTTCTTACACGGGAATAACATAAACATAAAATCGGTGTAAAACACTACAAGATCCATCCAAACAGAAAATAGACCACTGTCTACATCACTCCAAGGCCTATTCAAATACAAAGTAGACAGTCTACAACACCACAGGCACTGATACAGACAGGTGTTGTTTAACTCCATGCTTACTGAGATGTGGTAAACATGGAGTTAAACAACAGTTAATCTAACATTTTGACTGATTTATTCATATCCAAAATTTACTCATTATGGATGTTTCACTCACCAGTTGTTGCCCCTGCTCAGCCTGCTGTAGTTTAGTGTAGTCCATTTGTGTATTCCACCATCCTCCATACTCCATATAACAAAATATGTGCTTTTCATGGCAAGGGGTTTGGAAGCTACACTTTGATCGATTCTAGCCTCATCGTTAGACACTGTCAGGCTAGTAGTGCTAGCAGTAACGTTAGCTTGATTATCCATTCCATCAACATCATCATGGTTGTGTTGACAGGACAAGCAAGATGAGAAGTAAGATGTAAGAGGAGCACAGGATGCAATAAAACTTTTCTTACTCTCTTGCTTGTGTTTTAATGCACCCGAATTGTACTTCATTTTCCTACCTAGCTAGATTCAAAATAACACATCAGTCATTCGGCAGCATGCGGTGAACCAATGGTGTAACTTCATCATTCAGTCAGTCAGTCAGGGACAGACATTTGTGGCTGGCACCACTGTTCCTGGTGGCGGGGGCCTGATTAAGGGGGTATAAAGGGGGTGGTACTAAGAGAGCCTCCACCACACCCTTGGCAGTGGTTGTCTCTGCTCTGCAGAAGACACAGACGTGGTCTGAGTCTGACTTTTTATTTTTTGCCACAATCAAGTACCAGCCACTTGTGAGAAGTGCCGGTGCACAAGAAAAAGTCACAGAACACCAAGTAAGTAAAGTAAAAAGTAAAGTTTATTTAATATAGCACCTTTCACAGAGCAAGGTCACAAAGTGCTTCACAAGAGTAAAACTGTTAAAGAAATAAGACCATAAAACAGTATAATAGAGGACACAATAAAAGAAACGAACAGGCAACAACATATCTTAAAAACACACAAAATACAAACACTAGACAGTATGAGATGAGACAAAGGCCAGTTTGAATTAAAGCTGCAAGCAGCATTGGTCGGGACCTCGCACTCTGGCCCGTCAGGATCAGATCATTTTGCTTTTTAAATTTTATTTTGAAAATTTGACAGTGATAAGAGATACCTTTACATTTGCTAATAATATGACTTAAGGGAAGCGTATACAGATGAAATAGTATAGGACCCAAGACAGAACTCTGGGGCACACCAAAGGAAAGAGCAGCAGTTTCAGACATGTAGGGACCAAGCAACACAGAAAAACTCCTATCTGAGAGGTAGGAGATGAACCAGTCCTAACTAAACCCATCTCAAAAATTCCACAAAACAGAAACGAACAACAAAACTAAAAGAAACACACACACACACACACACAAAACCTACCCAAAGCAAAAATCCAGGAATCCAGCTTTCTTTTTCTTGTTTGAAGCTAGCATCTTCCATTTAACTGATATGAAAAGGGTTGAAAAGATATAATTTTACTACTTGGTAAAGAATAAATGTGGAAATTCAAAGCAAGAGAGAAAAGATTTATTTTCATTTGATTTGGCTGGTGATTTTTTATATTTTTCTTATTGTCAACAAATCTCATGTGCAGAGCCAAACCAACAATGAACTCATCATACTTAAAGTACTATGTGTGTATCCAAAGCCTGATATATCTTATTCCTCTGTGCTGTAGACCTCCACATCATTGACCCAAGCTATAGCGGTTACCACAGCTTGTTTAGAAATGGCTCCAAAGAGTAAAAACAACAATACGATAGTAAACCGCCACTGTACATGCTCGGAAATGTGGTTCAGTTTACAGAGCTTCAGTAGCTTGTTGTACTACATAACACAACCTCTTGACTTTGTACTAAAGTTCTTTGATACATTAATAATGTAGTACAAAGACAAGAGGTTGTCATATGTAGCACAACAAGCTAGTGAAGCTGTAAACAGAACTGTGTTTCCACGCATGCGCAGAGGCATCTGCCATACAAGGAACCTGACCCCTGAGGGTTACTATCTTATCACTGTTTTTACTCCTTGGAACCATTTCTAAACAAGCTACAGTAACCACTATCTTCAGGGACGAAGGAACATGTCACCCAGTGCAGTGGTGTGGCTCACTGATGAGTTTTTAATGTTTTTGGACAACACTGGAGGTTTACGGCACAGAGGAATAAGATATATCAGACTCTGGATACACACACAATACTTGTAAGTAGGATGAGTTCATTGTCGTTTTGGCTCTGCACATGAGATTTGTTGACAATATGAAAAATATGGAAAATCACCAGCCAAATCCCTTAAACTAAAACCCCCAAAATCGTTGCTGTCTTCAGTTTGACCATGACATCATTGTGAGTCAATCAATCCATGGATTGGATATCTGCCTTACAGACCTTTTAAAAAAATCTGTTTTATGGACAACAGCAGCTATTTAAAGCATGCTTCTTGACTGATAGGTCAACCACACCCTTAATTGGTGAGAACCCCCTGGAGCCCAATTTGAGCAGCTGCTGCTCTCTGTGCTGTCCACCACCACTGTGTAACTCAGGTGGGAGTCTTGTCAGGGAGATACTGATCCCTCTTCAGCACTCTGCTCTGAGTCAGTCACACATACACATTCACATATTACCATTGTAACACACTGCGACTATTGTACTTCAATTAACTGTTTTACTCCAAACCCTTTTGCCATTTTGTTAGTCCAGAACAGCGCTCTGTCCTAAATGGTGTGCCGCAGCAGAAATTTGAATCTGGAAAGGTGTTCTGGACTCTGGGTGAAATTCAACAATTTAAAGCAACTACATATCAGCTAACACAAACTGTTTCATTAATAGGAAGGTTGGCGAACTGAACCGCACCGCCACAACAAGCAATACCATGGTCCTGTGCAATTACGATATAAGAGACTTTAACAAGAAGGCTATCAGCAATGAGCATTTGATTAATGCCATGCCCTCAGGACTCACATGCTGCAGTAGATGTGGACTGTAGTAAAACTCATTGGGAGGCAGCTAACGTAGTCACTAATCACCCCCAGAGCTGCAGCATGTGTGCGTGTGTGTGAGTGTGTTTGTGTGTGTGTATGCAATCAGGAGCACACACACACACATCCTGGGCAACAAGTAGACGTTCCGTATTAATTGTGTTTCTCAGAAGAAGTGTTAGCTAAGCCGCAGGCCGGTAGACTTAAAGCACAATTAATGTGATCCGCTGTAGCAGGTCCTGGCCCTCGTTCCGTTTTCTCTCAATCAGCCGACCGACACTATCTGTCCCGTGTCCACTAATCTAATCAGCTGGGTGATTGCTCTTTCTCCCTGTTCAGCTCCAGTGAGTGATATTTAAAAAAAGACTCAGCTGCAGTGGTCAACCCTTGAGAAGAATCGTGCTCTGGGTCTTCAAAGAAGTCCTACCATTGTCTTGATATGCAGGATGAATGCTGAAGGCGTGCTACACACTGGCCTGGCATGTGACACGCTAAGTATACGTATTGTTAGAGGATACTTTGAACGTGGAGTGTAAGGGCATGTGCTTAACAATACAAAAATGTATTGGTTTTTAATGCCTCATTGGTTTTAACGCCACACAATGACCTCATTGCTTTGAAATTGCAGCTGATGAAAAGGGAGAAATATCATTTGGCTTGAAATAAGCATGCTGTATTTCACACACAATTAGCTGTGTAGCCACCAAACTGGACTTTCTCCAGTCTCACACTGTGAGTCAAAGAGTCGCACAGACCATGTTTGGCCCGAACAAATTAAATCCTCTTGTAGCTATGCAACTGTGAAATTAATACTAAAAAGAACCCCTTGAAAAGTCTATTAAAGTGTCCACAGCGATACTTCACAGAGTTCAGTCACTGAAAGAAGTGGGATGATGAGACTTTTGTTTTGGGACCACATGGACTGTTTGGTGTCACAGTCAGCTAATACTTAAAGGAACAGTTCACCTAAAAATGAAAATTTTGTCATAAGCTACTGTCACTCACTCACTGCTCACTGTCATTTTAGTCAGAACATCAGTGAAGTGTCAACAAAACACCTGCTGTATGCAAACACAAGTATGCACGACATCCCGCAGTTTAAGAAAAATTACAGGAGAGGGATTTTCCATCACTTGTTGAAGGAACTTATATCATCAGAGGTGTCTCGCAGGATAAAACTTAAATCAGGGCACCGGGGTTACACACAGACTGAACTCTCAATTTTTGGACTAACATTATCGGCAGATATTTTCATTGAAGATGTCAGAGGTAAGCTACTTAAGATACATTATTGTGCATATTTTGGATGAAAACTTAGTGGGGTCTTGTGCTGCTGTTTCTGCGTCACTGGTTTGATAGCTACGGCTTGTCTTTTGGTCCCTGCTCATCTCTATGTATGGTTTAATACTGCTGTTCGGTCTGCCTGCTCTGTGTGGTTATCAGGTGATGCTGGACTATTTGTTGCTTGTGTAGATAGATTTTCAGTTTGTAAACTCTGGTGATTGAAACACTGAAAGCTTACTGCTGGATGAGGCCAACAGTCTAAATAATACATATAAAAAAATGATATAGCCTACTTGAGGCTTCATTTTAGGGCTGCTACTATTATTTTCTTTATCAATTAATCTGCTGATCTTGATCAGTACGTTAACTGTGGAGATGTGCTGCTCAATATTATGGCAGTAAGTAAAAAATATTCATTTAAATCATATTTCCTGAATTACCTTTGTTTTAAAATATATAATCTTAATTTCATATATGAAATAGCCCAAAATAATCACTTTAAACGTACTGCTGCCTAATTGAATTAAGACAGCACTTGAAATGATTCCATCCCACGCTTTCTGAGCCAAATACCTGGTTGATCACTGTAACGTAATCACTATGAGATGTTTCCACTGCACATGGTTATTATAGGATATGCAGTTTTGGGTTGGGCTGTGGATCTTGTGTTGACAGGTGGGGTCAAGTTGCGGAACTAATTGGCCATATGTGCGGGTGGTGTGGTGGGTACAGTACTGCATGTTGCGGGGACGGGGCGGGGGCAGGTCTTAAAAATCAGACCTGTGCAGGACTCTGGACCATGCTGCCTGCTGCTGCATGCCTCTCAAAACACCAGGGACTCATTCATGAAATATTGATCTTTTTCTCATGGAGCATTTACCAGGGCTCTGAGTTCAAGCCCTCTGCATTGTACAAACACTATGTCCGGACCCAGTGAGGGAGAAGAATGGAGAGGGCACAGGCAGGAGGGTAAGCGAGACATATGCATGCTAAGGTGTTCTGAGGTGAGGTATTAAATCAGTCTTGCTTGCTCTGAGAACATTATGCTTTCATTTATTAATTTTTCCGAAGGAGCCAAACAGAATAAAGCTAAAAGGGTTTTTTGCATTCGGGGACAGTCAAGTGGATGAATGGGAGATAAGTTGGCTCCTCCAACCGCTGTAGCAAAATGTAGAGAGAAGATTCCATTGTTGAGAGGCGAATGAGAAATGGAACAACAATAGTGCTGCACAACAATCGCTGGGGCGCCTGCTTGATAGACCCTGTTTAGCCACGGGCCTACACACATGCTTCGGAGACAATTACCTGCACTGCTATCCTCCCTCCTCCATGCTACCCCTCACACACACACACACACACACAAACACACACAATGGCACCCAACATTCTCGCTTGAAGCGGGAACGTTTTGTACCATTGTTAGGTGAGCAAAGAAAGAAAAATCAGCTGAGATATCAAGATATCAACATGAAGTGTTGCATAATGAATCATTTTGCAGCGTGCCTCAGCTAATGATGTCAGGGGATTTCATTACTAATCCATTTTATACCTCTGAGAGGATATTGTTTCTCTCCAATGAAAATCTTATATGTCTAGAAAGTCAGCATTTTGGAAAGTGATAAAAAAAAACCTCTTTGATGCCTGTGTAATGTTTTTTTAAACAGGTTTTATGGATCTGAGTTTCACACAAACCATACTGTAAAAATGTGACTGAAACTTAAATGCTGCGGAAATTACAATTGGCATTATTGCGTTTCTGTGCCATGTGAGTAAGATTATATTTTCTGTGTCACAAACCTCCTTTCGAGTTTCCATAAAGAGTTATCATTAAGCCTTGATACATAATGCCAACACATCATCAAAGATCATACATTTACAGTTCCCAAATTCTTGAACATTCTAGATTTTAAGTTTCTTTGTCTTCGAGAGAGACTGATTAGAGACATTTCAGTATGTCAGTGGCAAACCTGAGCCAAAGCTATTAACATTGAGAGATTTGTTGGCAGCTTTTCCAGAGGCATCTGTCACTTACTGTTTAGATTTCACCATCTAAAATATAAAGTTCAACAGAGGACTGGATGAACAGAATCTCAACTATCTGAACTCTCAAACATGGTGTAGACAGAATGCCTCATCAGAAAGTTAAGACAATCACAAGAAAGCATCTGGAAGCTTTCTGTGATTGACAGTTTACAGTCCACTTACCACAGTACAGGTTGTAGACAAACCTTTTTTCAAACACCACCAGTCGTGCTACCCAAGACTGATGCCAGTCTGCCTGAGGCTGCCTGTGGGAGAGAAATAATGTAATATTTGTTAACTTCAATATTTTACTTGAATATTGATTACAGAAATGATGCAGGGTGAAAATCAAACAACCTGTCTGCCCTAGTTCTCTTTGATGGAGACTCTGAATATGCTTCTTTCCTGCTCTGGCTGTCTTTCTTTCTTGTTTATTTGTGTTGTATTGACACTCACTACTGAAAAATAAACCTTTTTCTTCTTTGTAATTATATTTCAAATTTCCTTTGTTGAAGAATTCTCTGCCAGGTTATGGGTGTTCTTTATATGGTGTGCAGTTTACGAGGAAATAAACATCACACTGAGGTATTTCAGTAGCTTTTTTGTCTCCTTAAACAAGGTGTCCGGAAAGCTTTCTGATGTGCGCTAATTGTTGTAATTAGACTAGACATCCATCAAATGACGGGTTACTTTCTGATCAATAGCAAAGCAACCAGATTGTGTGGCCTGACTGTGGAATACAAAGAGTATTCTATCTATCTTGAATTCTTATCCTGATTTTCTCTCACCTTTGTAGGTGCACTAATCAATATTTTTATTTTAACAATGTTCCAAAGCAACCATATCATCATCCACCATGATGTTTCACTGTGGACACTGCCAATACTGTAGACATCACCCAACCCTATTCACTTGAATCTTTTTCTGTGAGAAAATAATTCGAACCAATGGGAAAACGCACCAAGTTTACCAACTCATCCACTCATTCAGACCTGAGCAAACAAACTATAGGTTTGAAAACGCCCTCACATTCATTTGGTAGCCAGGAAAACAACTTAAAATGAATTCTAATGTTCTGTGTTTAGCATCTGTTTGCTAACATACTTGTTGCAGAATGGGCTTGTACTGCTGCACCCTGGTGACCAAATAGTAAAAAAAGCTTTAAACATATTTTTTGACACAGTCTTTCTTTTTGCTTTCCAACTTGCTGTGATATAATTAAAAACAGCACCAAATGTGTGAATTTACTTATCCATGATGCTCGGGTTGTGCTCATATAGATGCAGATGTTATGTGAGGGAAGCAGGTGTGCGGTCTTGTCTAATAAAAGGAAGCTAAACAAACACAAACACAAACTGGTGTTTCTTCTGCAGCACTCACTGTTTCAAGACCCAAGGCCATACAATACACAGCAAGTCAGTGAGCTGAATCACTACATCTCACTGCTAAGCCTGTGCATTTGCTGGTGACTGTGAATATGTGTGTGCATGAATGAGTCTATACAAATAGATGTGCGCTTGTGTCAGTGTGTACAGTATATGTCTGCACCTCTGTCTGATGTGTGCATGGATGTGTATGAACAAATGTACATATGCCTTTGTGGGTGCTAGCCTATATTGTGTGTCATAAAGGCTTCAATAAAAGCTCTGGGGCTAAGGGACTCATAATTAAGCAGTGAAGCTCTCTGCTTTCACCGCTGCGGTTAGCTCTTTTCCCCACAGAGACCAGCATTCACCACTGGTGCTGCATCACAAAACCCACAGAAGGCAAGTCTGCATCGCCATTTCTTTGTTTCTTATGGAAAAACAACCCCAATGAAATATGACAGCCTCGAATAAAGTTGTCATGTATATCCGAGAGTGTAGTCTAGCTCAGTAGGCCTGAAGAGGGAGGGGAGTGTTTTCTCTACTCAATAAGAAATCAATTCACAATTCTCTGCCTCATTTGTTGCCGCTGGCAAACTCCTGCGGAGCCCTGAAATCCTATTTAATAATCAAGCATGAAAAAGTGTGGATAATAGACTATTATGAGATGCAATTGCAAAAGGCAAGATAAGCTTATGCCATAATTGAAATATCGTTCACATGTACCTAAGGACCACCGTGGTAAGATCTGTTAGTCACACAGAGACCATATCTTAATCTCTTCTGTTTTCATGGCCAGACAGACAATGGCAGAGTGAAATCCATCCACTTGTTAGGGTACAATACTATTAATGTGGAATTATTTTTTTTTTAACAGTTTCATTTATCTGTTATACAGACTAGACCTTCCTTGCACAATTTAAAGTCAAACTGAAATTTGATTTCTCCTCACTTCTTGTGTGAGGAAATACTGTGCTCTAAAATAATAATAAACCACAGAGAATCATTAGCTGACTCTGCAGTCGCTTAGCTACACTGGGTTTCTTAGCCTCTTTTGGGTCATTGTTTTGGTTTTCTGTTGGTGGACTGGTGATCAGACAAGCAATTTGTGGGGGTCAATCTTGTGATGGATGTTTTTTAATATTTCCATATATAATAAAAGCTGGCCTTTAAGTTTCTACTCTTAGTTTTATTCCTTTTTAAAAAAGGTTTTATTTATTTAATCTATTTCATTCTTTTTCTTGTTATGTTAATTTGTAATTGTATTGTGTATTTTCTGTTTGGTGGTCTGTAAAGCACTAAAGGATAAAGGATATCATTATTATTATCAATTCATTAGTTGCTAATACCTGCTTATCAGGAATTAGGAATTAGGAACCAGGCATCAATGCTGCTCTCTCAAGACATACAGGATTCCCACACACACACACACGCACACACACACACATTGTTGGTGCTGACTGTGAACGCTTTGCCCAAATATAGATATTCTAGTTTTATTAAATGACATAAGCAGTGAAGCCAACCCATCATATCCCTTCAGACACACATTGATGACATCAGAGGCACTATAGTCAGGTTTTTCTACAGTCTATGGTTGTTACTTACTGGTGAGCATTGTGCTTTTACCCAAAATGAGTCATCTGGCACTCAAGATGAAAATAGTTAATCACCCTAAAACCATTCGCTCACAAACAGATACATTTGGAGAAATAATCTTTAATGGATTTCCACTAGGGAACCTATTTAGCTTCTTATCTAGTGAGGGTCATTGTGACAGAGAGCAGTAAGCAGCGCAAAATGCTCTCAGGCCAGTTAAATTAATAATAAAGCATGAGTCATCCTTAAACTGTGGTTCACAAAAACAAGATTTCTCCTGAATTCATAATATTTGATTTAAAACTGCTGTCTGTTTTTATCTGGTCCAGGGTCATGGTGACAATCAAGAGCAGTAATAAAAACAGCAAACAGAACGCACAAAATGTTCTCAGGTCAGTTAAAATTAACTAGAAAGCTTTCAAATCCATATTGTGTGGTATATTTGTATGTTTCATGAAACAATTTAACAGTTTATGCAACTGTGAATGTTGTCAGCTTCATTCACTCCAAACATCTACAAAAAAATGTGTCACATTGGCATCGGACCCAGCTGATCAGAAGTCAGGACCTCTACACACTTCCCCCTCAGTGCCTGACCATCTGCTATTAATTCTAAAATTGTGTGGTTGGTTGAGTTGGTTGGTTGAAAAAGCAGCTTCATTTCCCTTCCGTGTTCATTTTTATTTAACTCTCAGTGCTCACATCTCCTCATCACTCTGATCAGCGAATCATTTAGAGCCTTGTTAAGCTTGTTAGACGATAGTTACACCTTTCAAGATTGATCAACCACAGTCTAAATCTTCATATTTCGTCAGCTGCCACTGTTACTCTTTCAATTTATGTCACTGCTGTCTCTAGTTTCCTGAGGTTTTGTACCGTAAGCTGCAGCAAGAACAGGCAAGGCAGCTTCATTTGTACAGCACATTTCATACACGGGGTAATTCAAGGTGTTTTACAGAAGACACAGAGACACGAGACATTTAGGAAAAATGACAAATAATTGGCAGAGTAGAAGAAAAGTAAGAACCAAGTTGTGAAAAAAAAATGAGAGGGGAGTAAATAGAATTTTAAGTGCAGAACTAACAGCACAAAGTGCAAGCAGTGGTAAACTTTGAATAGGTTCCATCACAGATTCGTAGTTGATATAATAATGTGTCTAATTTGGAAATGTGAGCTTTGCAGTCTTAACAACAAGTTTTTTTTTCTGTTTTTATTGCCTGTAATTTCAGTGGGCTTTAGGATGGTCCAGGAGGAAGTAATGTCACAAAAGTAATTTTTGTCCCCAGGATCAGGGGCCCCAGTATACCCAGGTTTACTGTGTTTATAGTTTTTGGTAATTTGATTCAAATTTATTTGAAAATTTGCACCATTTAAGTATAGCATTGACTAAAGCATCTCCTGCACTTTGTTGTGGCCCCGTCTTATACAGGGGCCTTGTGTCAAAATCTGGGTTTTAAACCTTTATTGTTTTAGTTTGCTTTGTGCCTTGTATAGTCTGCTGTGTGCACTGTACTTAATGGGAACTGGAGGAGACAGAGTATGACAAAAGGCTCAGAGGGTGGGAATGTAATGTATACAGTAACATTATAAAAAAGGTGTGGGCCTCAACAGGGGCCCGACTGAAAATTTCACCCATGTGAACCACCCATGATGACGTATCACTGCAGGCGTGGAAACACAACCAAATAGGAGCTGCATAAATGAATAAATACATCTTCAAACGCTGGAGCCCTCAGGAAAGGGCAGGACTTTCGGGCTCAGCCAGTTCACCTTTGCCGCAGGGCCGGCCCAGAATATAACACATAATATAGATACAGATATAGGTGAAAATAATGCAGCAATAAAAAAGTATATAAAATACAAAACATCCATGGGCCAAATCTGGGATTTTTTTATTCGGCTGAAAGTGTGAATTCACCATAAGACTCCACGACTCTCCCACCCCGTTTGTGGCTCTGTGAGGCTGTACACTGCAGCACTTTCAGCTAAATACCAACAAACTCATAATGAGTATGGGGCAACTGGATGTTAAGCAGGTAATGATTACAATGTTAAGTCTTAGTTTAGTGTGTTAGCATGCTAACATTTGCTAATGAGCACGAAATACAAAGTATAGCTGAGGCTGATGAGAATACATCAGTTTAGCAGGAATCTGGTGATAAACCAAATAATTGGATAAATTTAGATTTTTAATGGTGCTAGATGGAATGTTAAGGGATCACCAGAGTTGTAACAATTCATCCTGTGTGGAACATCAATGTTTGTAAAAGAAATTTCATAGCAATCCATTAAATAGTTGTTGAGACATTTCACTAAAAACTAAAAATGTCAAGATCATGGTGGCACTACAGGGAAAGGCAGTGGATCACTAAAGTCAGTAGGATTGATCCTCTGGAAACTATGACAGTACAAAATTTCAAGGCAGTCCATCCAATGGTTGTCGAGATGTTTCAGTCTGGTCCAAAGTGGTGGACTGACCAACCAATCATGCTTAGAGCCATGCTGCTACTGCGGATAAAATTTTAAAAATGAAATGTCAAATGAACACAGTCTACTTTACGGGATAATCTACTTAACAACTAAAAGCTGGTTGCTTTTAGAGGTATTACTATGTGATGTCCTAGCTGTGAAGTTGCTGACTTGTTGACATTTGTGGTGTTGTACAGCAGAATAACTGGGAAGAGGGAAGACAGAGTATTAAGATTATCTGGGTGTCAGAAGGTAAGATATGGTTTAAGTTAAAGGGTGATGCTTCAGATTTTCCCTCTTGTCTCTCCTCATGTCTCCTTTTAAAATCAATCTTCCCCACAGCATCTTGTTATGGCTCTGTCTGTCAAAGCGTCTCAATAATATCACTCTGTCCAGACAGGTTCGTAATGGCAAGGCTTTTAATGAGAGTTTTCCAGGGTACATGTCTTAAACACATCTGCACAGCCCTCTTTTTACTCCTTGTCATGTCTTTAGGCTCTGAATTTTGCAACTTCCTCCAGCACCTACACTTCTCAATTTTATAATTTTCCATGGCAGATATTTTCCCCCCTCTGACTATCTTTTGATTGCTATGAGTTTATCTGTATATAAGGTTCACTCAACCCTTGTTGTCTGGAAATGCTCTCCAGAAAAAAAATTACATGTGTCAAAAGACTCAAACTGGAGTTAATGTTCTTGGGTGGTTCGGCGCAGTTTGCACTGTATTTGTAACACCCTGAAAATACAAGATAGGACAGGCTATAAAAATCTGTCTAAAAATATTTTGTTTCATTACAGATGAAGTTTAAACAATGCCGTCCCGTAGAGCTGGCAAATTGGTTCCCAAGACATTTCCTCTTTGAAGAGACTGGAATCCAACAAGTCCTAGCGGCTCATTTTTAGGTCAGACATGCTCAAACAGCAAAATACAGCAAGATACAAATCTTGAAAACAATGTCAAATGCAGCAGAGAGGCTTGTTTACGCTGTTGTTTGAATTGTTAATAGGTGCATTGTGGGCTATTGTCACTGTATTAGCTTTGATAGTGAAGCAAGGAGTATTGTATGTCTCTGTCTGCGCCATGCTTTGAGAACAAGGAGCTTTAGGGATGGGTAAGAGAAGAGAAACAGCTGGTTCGTTATTCACTCTGAGAGAGACAGAAATAGAGAATCAAAGACAGAGAGAGAGAGAGAAAGGAGGACGATAGAGAATGTTTTGAGGCATTAGCCTTGGAAGTATTTCCATGTAATGTCACAAGCTTTTGTGTTCATATCGCTCAAATCCCATTACCACAAGTGATGAGGTAGGTATCAGCGAGGGCTACACTCTGGCCAGTGAGTATGAGAGCAATGTTGGGGAGGGTTAGATCAAGATCGAATCCAAGTCCACTCAGCAGGGGAATTTAAGGCCAAGTATTACTGTGCTATTCTTTAACATACAGCTGTTGAATAGACTCTGCTCAACATCGCCAACATAAAGGACAGCCAGGCATCTGGAACCACTGGAACAATTATTCTGCAATTATTCTACTGCTTTTTCTGTGTTTGGTTAGCTGAATAAAAATAAAGGAACAGTCTTTTATTGTGTTAGTGCCTGGTCTAGGGATGGTTTGGGTTCTGACTTTGGATATGGTTGCAGGGTGGCTGGATTTGCTTAGCCTCCAAAGCTAACAAATTAAATATTTTACCTTTCTTAGCTCTTAGCAAAGAGCAAACTATAAAAGGGCTTCACACTTTTAGTTTGCACTGACTACTGATTTAGCAAGTTGAAATGATGAACCTCACTGGCAGCAGGTTAGTTGTCGCTGGCTAACATGAAATCCATAAGCAACTTAATTACGAGCTGAAATTAAACATTTAATTGTCATCTAATGTGCTTGTTGCAAGCCTGTGTCCTCTTGGCGAAAAATGTTTGTTAGAGAAAGTATGTCATTCTCTAACACTACTTTACAATAGGTAACTAAAGTGAGACCATAACGTTTGGGTTCTGTTCCACATGTCAGTGTGTTTTTGAATAAGGTTTTCTTACATTTGTAATAACTCAGATGGCTAAAAATCCATTCTTGGGTAATAACTTTATTCTACAATAGTCTATTAAGTGTTAGTGCAGGCATTTTGTGAGGTGGTGAACCTCGCACAAACTGCAACAGAAAATCTGACAAATGTTTATTACTCATAAAAGTCTCCTCTATTACATATAAAAGTCCTAAGAGATCCAAGTATTTTTCAAATTTGTTTCATAGCCATGTCCTAGTAACACTTTTTTGCTTCCTAAAATAATATTTTAAAGCAACATCACCATATTAGTATACTTGTATACAAGGCAAAATAAATAATAATGTTAATACATGTGTTCTTTGTTGTTTTCTTTTAAGTGTAAAATTATTTAAGTATAAGTAAAATGTGAAGTAGACCGTAAGTGGGCTGTGACAGTCTCACTTGTTATTGCCAAATTTGGTCACAAGGCAGCAGCGTTGAGCAATATTATTGTCGCTCTGCCAAGTGCATCTTTGTCTTTCTTCCTGTTACGTGCGAACAACCTGGAGATTTGCAGAGTGGTTGGTGCTGTGACTCCATTGTGTAAAGTAGTAGGTAAATATACACATATCTTATAAAATGTCCCTGTATAAATACCTAATGGACGTTATCTGTTGATATTTTAACGAGATGGTTTGATTTAGACACTCTTGGAGTTGATGTCCTGGGATTTTGGCGCCAGATGTCGACCACTGTGTGTTAATGTTAGCGTGCATAAAGCCACACCGTGCTATTGTATTTTGTTACTAGAGAAAATGTACAGGTGTTAGATTCATTTGAACTCTGTTTGAAGGGAGTTGTGCAGTTCCACGTGGGGTTGGTGAAACTTGTTAAAAATGTAAGTGTACTTTGCGAGTATACCTTGTACATTGCCAGGCTACTTTTTGTGGGTTTATGGCTGTTAAATATGTACTTATCTGGGTCTATTTTATGTTTTCTGTTGATAGCCATAGCTCACTGCTGTATTTTGTTTTTGTTATTTTTCTTTTAAATCATTTTTTGTGTTAACTCTGCCACAAGCTGTGAAAGCACATGAGCTGCTCTGTAAAAGGACTCAGTAGCTTACACACTCTGTTAAAATGACCTGTTGCAAATGGGGTCAACAATAAAATTAAAGCTACAAGAACCCAGAAATAATCGTGTCCTGTGTGGTATCTAATTCCACGGGCTACAATAAATTGGCGCTAATCCATATAAATGTTGGCATTGATTAACATAAATTTAAAACAAAATTATTTAAATATCTTCTACTTAAATCTTCTTAAATGGTGACATTACTGATATTTGATGTGTAGTCCACGGTAAATTTATACCTGACAGTTACAGTTGGTGAGAATCAAAGGCACCTATGAGATTAAACGCATGCGGGTCATTTGTTACCCACTTGACATTTGAGATAGTAACACAAAAACTACATTTTCTTAAAAAATATAAAATGTAAATTAAGAAAAGTAAATGGTCTGATATCAAAACACATTTTTTGAGGAATACCTGGAATATGAAACTTGTGCCCACTTGTGAATCTAAAGGTTAAGAATTTCCTTTTGCACATGTCCTGCACTTCCTCCATGTCTCATGTAAAACACAGTTTCTGGTTGATTGTGGACAGTACTGAACCCATTGTGTGGACGTCAGACAGAAACATACATAAATCAATTTTTTAACATGGGTGCAATAGGAAATTGTGGCATCACCAATTTCAGTATTTTTCAACACTTTCCACCACTTGGATTTGTTAGGACTTTTGATATGTTATAAATTACATATTTATGAGTCTAGACCAGTTGAAAGAGTTTCTGTTGCAATTTGTGTGGGGTCTGGTCATTTAATGCCTGCACCAT
This sequence comes from Thunnus albacares, assembly GCF_914725855.1. NCBI lineage: Eukaryota > Metazoa > Chordata > Actinopteri > Scombriformes > Scombridae > Thunnus > Thunnus albacares. The sequence continues at coordinate 14,679,428 of NC_058108.1, read as the reverse complement.
GTAGTTCATCCATATGTTTCGATAAGAGGTACATGTAAGTACCTCTGGTAAATTTTTATGGGAGCTGTAGTGTTTTGCATGTTAACAAATTATCTGTTGTTTAAAGGGGCCTTATTAGTAGCAAGTGTCTCCCTATTTGTGAATGGATTGTGTGTTTTCCTAGTTCAACAAGATCAACGGGGTGGGGAGTCTTCTCTAATGACACAATTGTAGTTGATATCTAGCTAATGGGTTCAAAATTGGGTTGAAATTAAATGGCATTCTATCCAATCCTGAGCCTGCTTTCACCAGAAAGTGGCAACATTTGCATGTCTTCATGCTATAGGTATTCAGAGCTTGGTCACATTGTGGCTAGTTTAATTTGTGGAAAAATAGAGGAGGAAGGCTCTATTATTGTTGCTTCTCATTTAGCAAAGGGGATTACATATAAATGGGTGATACCACAGAGATTCCCTCTTTCATTTTAGACTATCCAGCTTTCCATTGCCTTAGAGATTAGCATTTTCAAACAATTTGCAGCGCAAGTTTGTGAGTCCAAGTTTAACAAAATTAAACTTATGTGAAAGCTCTGCCCAAATTTTGACTCTGCGTGTCATGATCAGATATGATCCCACTGAGTTGAAATTATTTCACACCAACATTTCACAGTTTCATTGTAAATACTGGTGTGTCCTGGCTCTTATGCATTTTGTCTTTACTCACAGGTTTACTTTGCAGCAAACCTGCAAGGGTTCTGTGACATTTGTGTTGCCAGGGAGCTCTTTTTATGCATGCAGACCAGGACTAACTTCAGTGTGGATATTTGGGGAATAGTTGACTTATGTGGCCCTTTGTCTCCAAAACCTATTTGACTTTGACTCATATTTTGTCAACTCTGTTAAGTTTTATGACTTCATTTACATATTTATGCCTCTTGAATTAATACTCAATGTGTGCATGTGTATAAAGCATGCATCACAATCATGTTTTTTTTTCTCTCTCTGTCGCACTTGGCATCCAAGACAATTTTCCCTGCATATATTTTATCTCATCCTCTCTCCCTTGGTATATTTAGCTGAGAAAGTTTTATCACCCTCCACCAGCAAATGACTGTGGTCATTTATACAATATTTCACTATTCAAATCAGTGAGGCACACTGCCTCAAATGACAGCCATGGTTTGTGCACTCCTCAATCACTGCAGAATGAGCACACAAAAATAATCACATTAGCATAGTAATCTGAAGGAGAAGTAGTGATAATGACTTATTTGCCTTGAATTACCAACAACTGAATAGTTTCTGTCTTGTGTGCACATTATAACAGATGTGCAATCAAACATTAATGAGCACTGAAAACAGTCACTACCAATTCATTAGTCAGCTCTGCATGAGAATATCTACATCCATAACCTCCTAATAATACAGGAATTTGTCAGTAGTATATATAAAATAAGTGGCTGTGGGCAGGTTTTAAGTTTGCTGTGTTTCAGTCTGGAACTGGAGCTTAATGGGTATTTGTGTACACAATGCTGAGACTGGTGTATTTATGGTTTGGGGCTGTATTGCTAGCTATGTTAAAGTATAGTGTCAATATGAAATGTAATCCAGTGCCAGTCACGTTAAGAGATTTTATGTCTTTAAATTCTCTCTTCAGATAAGGAAGAGGGGGAGGGACTGTCTAGTTTCTTGCTCTGTATTGAACCAGTCGATCTAGTGATGATCACATCCCTGGTCACCACACAGCATGACACCCCACTAGAGGGAGTATTTACCTTTCTGCTTTCAGTTATTCCCACCACACTCCTCCACAGCTTCTGCAGGTCAACAGAGAGAGTTTGTTTTCCTCTGGATGTGGAAACACAGATTAAAAAAACCAGCAAAAACACATTGTTGTCTACCATCATACCTACCTTAAAAGGGGTTAATGACATCCTCCCAACAGCATTTAATGTCCTGGATCCTTGGTAGAAGCATCTTCCTGTAACTCTGCTGCGACTCCTGTTCTTTAGTTGTGTCAGTCGCTTCTGGTATCTGCAGTGATCAGACTGATAAGATTGATTCAGCTGATTAGCTGCCCTGTCTCTGTTGCTGGGCTGCTGCATGTTCTCAGTGGGTAGCACAGCCCCAGAGAGCTTTTGTTTTTTAACAAAGCTATTGAAAGGACGGATGATTAAAAGTATGAGTAAAGTAAAAGTTGTAAAAGTTCCACTTATAGTACATTAACTTTTTCCCAGATTCACAAGTTTACATGCATATCTATATTCAAAGTCACTTTAAGTGGCCATTTCTGAATCTACACACCAACAAGACACCAGTAACCCATTAAATCAAACGACCAAACTATCTAATGTGTAAGCACTGCAAGGGATGCAAACTCTTGAAGATGCTCTATTCAATATATATATATTTTTTATTAACAATGGATCAAATGGCTATGTGTAGTGTGAAAGGAGTCACCCATAGTGATGAACCCACAGAGAATTATAACACAACTCTGCAGTTTCCCTCAGCTACGAAGCGTCTTTTAGCTCATTCTTTTGGTTTTACAGCCTTTATTGTTTTGGTTCACTCTCACCGCTCTCACCCCTTTTTCGTGAAAAAGCTATAAACATCCACTGTATGATGCTTACCCAGCACCAAACAGGAAACAGACAAATTAAGCATTGGGTGAACACAGAGTAGCATCTAGCAGCTAAAGAGCCATATATTTCCCTCAGAAGACCAGAGCTAAAAGGAGAGTGAATATTGGACTTCTTTTCACCAGGTGGACAGAAGCACAAGTCCAAATTAATGCTAATGTTTCTATGTGCTACTGTTGGATGTGTAAATAGGCAACGGTTTGCTAGCATCAAAGTCATCTCACCTTTAGATGATGTGCCAATGTTGTTTCACCTGCTCAAAAGAGGCCAAAATATCAGTAATGCATGTTTAATGAATCAAATCTGTCTTAAACGCACAATATGTAATTTCAGCCGCTAGGGGTCTCAATCAAAACAATAACAAAAGATGGAGTGTGATGACGGTGTGAAGTAACAAGGGATCATGGGAGTTGTTGTCTTGTTGTTAAATAACCAGCTTCACCGGGATAGGATTACTCCAGTGTTAATCATTTGGAATGTTTTTACTGGGAGCCGAATTACCCGCAGAAGTCTTCTCTCCAGAACAAACGGACCCGGAGATTACAGGTAAAAACACTGAATAAAGCTGTTTAACCTAAAAAATCAGTGTTTCTCCGATGATGTACAGTGACCACTGGATGTCCACTACGGGCTGTTAGCCGCTGCTAACACTTGTTCAGTTTATTTCTCTTATAACTTTAGATCCAGATGTTCGGCCGGTTTCTCCCGGGGGCCGAATTATCCGCAGAGGTCTCCTCCTCTCCAAAAACAAACGTACATGCAGATTAAAATCGTTAAAATACTAATTAATGCTGTATTACATAAAAATTCAGTGTTTCTCCGACGATGTACGGCGACCACTGGACATCCGGTACGGGCTGTTAGCCAAACTGCTGCTAACACTTCGGTTTATTTCTCTTATAACTTTAGATCCAGACGTTTGGCCGGTTTCTCCCGGGAGCCGAATTATCCGCAGAGGTCTCCTCCTCTCCAAAAACAAACGTACACGCAGATTAAAATTGTTAAAAATACCAATTAAAGCTGTTTCACCTAAAAAAATAATATTTCTCCGATGATGTTCGGCAACCACTGGACTTTCTGGAAGGGCTTTTAGCCAAGCTGCTGCTAACGTTTGCCCAGTTTATTTCTCTGATAACTTAAGATCCAGACGTCCAATGACTAAAATCCTTGTTTCGGCTAAAAGATAGTTAAAAGCGACCTACATTTATCATGAATATGTGGCTTAAAACTGACTAAAAGTCAATTTATAACAGTTTCTGTGGAACAACCACAACGCCGATGTATTATCTTGTATGTGTGTAAGTTACTCTTTGGTAGACGCCACTGTAGCGGACAAAAACAGCGCCGCCGTATGCATCTTGTGCGTGTTTACTCTTTGGTAGAGGAGGTATGACACCATTGACATGCGACCAAATGAAATGGTCCATTACGTTGATTAAATTACAGATTTCTCTGGGTTTGAAAATTGTTGTGAACATTTGGGATAATGTAAGTACACAACTCAACAAAATATATAAGATAGGTCTAGTTGTTTTTAGACATTTTAATGTGGAATAATTACTTATTATACCTTTTAAGGAAAACTTTTATTTCATTTTAGTAAATACTTTTACATCCAAAGTATTTTTCAGGTAGTTTTACATCTCCTAAGCACATTGGACCAGACTTAAATGACCTGACAAACCTTAGGTGGCTAAGATATTTAAGTGACAGACAACTGGCAGGATCAGTGACATCCTTTCTAATATTATTTAACAGTTATGTTATATTAACAGTTATATTTTAACAGTACCTTAAAGTGAATCAAACTGTTTCAACAGACAGAACTAGATTGAAAATTCAGAATGATACAGTGTCTGTGATTGGACTGCAGACAGCACATCTATTATCTATCTACTGTGTACAATGATAATGAAATTCAAGACTGAGCCAAGAAAAAAGAAGAAAGAAACCAACAGTGTCTGTGATCCCCATTGTAAGTCTAAGTCTGCTTCTGTGCACTTTCACAAAACATTTAAGCTTTCATAGAAGTCTTTGAGTGCGTCTCCAGCCATACGTCTCACATCTCGACACAGAAAATGTCTTTGAATAGGTTATACTATAGTATTACATTGCAATGTGTCTCTTGCTGCATACCTGAACTTGATTCTGACTCTGTTTGGTGGAGAAAATAATCACACAGCACCTTATGAGATGAGAGGTTTTCAGAAGAGGCTTAGAAATATGAACACTGTGAGGAGGTCATTTGACAGTGACTTTAATGATACATCAATGTCAAGCAGCTCGAACGACGCAGCACAGTTATGTCTGAAACAGTCATGTGTAGAAACTCCCTTCAAAAGCGACAAACTTGACTCACTGTTGGCACTCTGTCACATTTTTTCCCCATCCATTTGCTAAAAATATAAGATTAAAAAAAATACATCTAGATCAAGATTCACTTTGAGGTACACACTGAGCTATGGAAGAAGAAAAACATAAATAGATTAAGGTTAATAGCATTTATGAAAGCTATAGTGGCAACGTGTCTCTCTGAGGTCAACGGGTTTGTCAAATGGTGAGAAACACAAGCAAAACAACATGTTCATATTTATATAGTATTATATTTAATTTGTATTTTTGGGCATTTTTCTAAATCCTGTTATTTAAAGTCCTTCTCTACTCAAAAATGCATTTTGTATATTTTTACTTGACTTGTGGACTTGACACTTGAATGTTTCACTTTCAGTGGGCTGAATGATGTATGCTAACACTTTGACACTAGAAAGTTGTTTTCACATTCATATATTGAAGGGGGAAAGTTTCTTCCCATTTAACTTAAGTTAAATGGGATTGTTTTGGTTTTGAAAAAAATGAGAAACCAAAAGGGAGAAATTTATATTTAAATTCTTTGATTTGGTTGTATCAAAGCCTAGATTTGCATTGATTTATTGAAATACCATTCTGTAATCTGCATATGTAGCTGGAGTCTTTATTTTGATACAGCAAATCAAATTTTACATAAAGCAAGAATGTGGCGTTCCATAATAAACAGAAGAAGCGGTCACACTGAGCCTGATAGCATCCTGCTACATAACACAAGAGCCACAGACTCTGAACAATAACCCACATTAGCTTGCCTGCTATAAAGTCTCATGCTTATCTAACTTACAAACATGAACACACATCTTGTCTTGCACCTTAGCTTGTTGATATCATGCTGCACATGGTGCAAGTAGTTTTCCACACAACAGAAGCGCACAGTAAGCTTTGTTACCTTGCTGAGGAGTCGGAGGTGTACAGCCTGTTGCTTGCAGCTTTTCATCTAAATGCTCACTGTGGCCACCTCTTCTTGTTCCTGGAATATTTAAAACAGATCTACTGTCAAAGAAATGCAGAAAAGGACAATGTATTGTTTTCCAGATGCCTGGCAGGCCTGTGACTTCCACCCTGTGTTTTGCCAGTTGAACTGTAAGAAATATTGGGTTAGTATTAGCTGTAGTACACCTTGGACATGGTGTAAAGAGAGTGAACAGATAAAATAGATGAGATAAAATTACAAACAGTAACGCTAGATTACTCCCATGAATCCCTTGTGCCTCAGTAAGAAATTTGAATCCAGTGGAATGGTGGACTCCACTACTAATAACTGTAGTGCTTTCTGAGAAAACCAGTTGTAATGATATTTAGGGGCAGATTGCCCTGGGGCTACACAATGAAAACTACTATATAGACAGGTAATCACAGGATGTCAATACAATTAACGGCAAGAAAAGGGCTGACCATAAATTGTGTCACAATTATCTCATGAAAATCCTAATGATTATAGCTTTAATAACTTAAAGTATGATTTTGTTACATCACAACACAACTTTGAAAGCCAGTTGTGTTCCATTAGGCAACTTACACAAGTGTGATAACTTCAAATTTCCAATGCATAAACACTGACAGTAGGCTTTTCAGTGAAGTGGGAGTTGCATCCAGCAATTAAACTTTTGAAATGAACAATATTTACATATTCATAGATTCTGGAGAAAGATATATGTAGTCATACACAAATTATTATTCCAAGCATAGTATTTTTATATGTCTTAAAATATGTAACGATACGGGTATCTTTAACAGTGTTCTCCATGATAAGTGTTACAGATAATTGCTGTGTGTGATATATGTCAGTGATCATTGTACTGCAGATCAAACCAGATGAGACACATTTTTGTTTCCCAAATTATCAAGGCAAATTAAATACAACCTGTTTCAGAGAAAAAAAATAGCTCCTCAGATGGTAATTCAAGGATAATTCCAAGTATTCATCATCCAAGGCCTCATTTTCTGAGAAACAACATTTCATCAGTTGTGAGTGCTGCACACACACCAAGGTCACACACACTCCAACAATTGAACCCAAAACAGTGATTAAAACATGCCCTTATAAAACAAAAGCATTCACATAGCAACTACAAATGTCTTAAGCAATGGCCAAACAATTACTGTGGCATTTCAGTTACAGTGCAATAATCAACTGAGTACCTCTGATTGCATTGATTATACTATTTCACTTTGCAGCAGCAGCACTTACAATCAGCTGATGCTATACTAAACCTTCAGTGCTAATGAAAAATTTCAAGAACAGCTGTCGAAAATTAGGAAAATAAAATTGCAGATTGTCCGTAACCGCCATGTTGCATTCGTATCCTAATGTTCATACATGTGATTCAGAATAAAACTCTTCCGAACTTAATACTTTTTTTGCCTGGAGACTCTCTTCAAAGGTCACTTTTAACAATAGAACAATGGCTGACTCCACCTTGGCGAGGATCTTGCCAATTAACATCCGAATATGTTGGCAGCTCTACAGAACTGCAGAGTTGCTTGTCATGTTCCTCACATATGAACCGAGATCTTTAACAAAATGCATGATAAATCAGCCATTAAACACCATGCAGTGCTTTTAATAGTGTAGGCAATTCATTTAAAACACCTCCATGTTGGACAAAATGGTTAATTAAATGTCACTCTTACTCTATAGCCAGCAATTCAGGGCCAGATAAATGTTAGAGAAAATTCCACCCTTGGATACTCTTAAACTGTTATATATCATCAATCTGTGATATCCAATACATTCTAGGAGTTATTATATGGTAAAATGTAGTAATTTACCTTTTTTTGGTGTACTCACTATACCTCACCCCACCTCACCTTTTTCCAATTCAGTTAATGGTTTTTAGTGTTTCCTGGAATAACTTTCGACAACTGTCAGGGATGAGGGTGTCTCCTTGGTGCAGTAAGCTGTGGGTGGTATATGATCCCTGTAAAGTGAGCTAGATGTATTGGATATCAGATATTCATTCTCTCACATATTCAAACCAGTAGTTGAAAAACATGCTTTCTTACCAGCTAATCACCGTATTAATATATTGATAATAACTCCAACTTTCTTGTTTGCTTCTGATCAGCCCTGTAGCAAATGATGAGTGAGGAGTTCAGCACTTTTTTTTTTACCCAAGGGACAAAAGCTGTCAAAAAACTGGCCCCTGAATGCAGTAGACAACATAGATGGGTGGAGTGGAGTTCCTTTAAAGGGGTACTGCAGAAAAATTAGTATTGCATTCCCACTTTGTCAGGGGACTTTTGAGAGACATATAAAATAATTGTCAAAATTGTAGCTGCAGACGCTGAGATTTCCTGACTTTTAATCCCTAACATAGCTGGATCCTACAATTCCCATAATGCAAGGTGGTAGTGTCTTTGTGTTAGACCCTCTCTGAGTGATTCACAGGCCCCATTTTGCAATGTAGACTGTCTCCAAACCTCAGCTGAGACAACCCTAACAACATCATCATCACCCCTACTGATGTCATCAGAGTTCTTTTCACAGATATTAGAAAGCTCCCTCTGGAGCCAAATACAACTAGTGTCACAGGATGAGTAGTGCGAGTAAGCAAGTAAACTGATCAGCTGTGGTGAAGTGCACCTCTATCGCTTATATTAAACATAAAATATTCATTCATACATTTATAAAACTCCTATCTCTGGCACAACTATGAAATTTAGATTTCTTTCAAAAATATGTCTTTCTCAAAAACCCTCAGGCAACTCAATCTGATCAACAACTCAACATGATCTTGTCACTGATGTTGACACAGTAATAGTGGAGGAACAGGTGGAGGTTTTAATGTTGTGCTGAAAATTTAAACTGTGCATGGTTGCTCTTGCATAAAGTCATCTCAAGTCAGATTACAGCCTTCATGTGAATAAGTTACTGTAAATATATTTAATTGACTTATAATTTCTAAGTAACATGTTATGCAAAAGAGAGAGGGAAGCAAATCGCCACAAGGTCATCAATATTGCATCTTTTTCCCGACAGCTTTACTTACAGGTATTTGCTGAGAGAACATCATGTCTCTGTGTTCTGTTTTGATATGCTGATCATAGTCTAAGTATAAAGGGACTGGTAATCTCATAAAGACAGAGGGACAACTGAAGGACACTGTGGATGATCAGGGAGGTCTCATTGGTATGCATTTACAGCCAGAGAATGGGAAAATGCACGTCAGCTGGAGAGCAGAAATATGAGAAAAGCTTTCAATTCATCAAGTGTTTTTCTCTAAGTGTTGATTTTCATTCATGAATTTATCATGAACCAAGCTGACCTGAATGCACTTAAGCTATCCGAACCGCTTACAAAGAAAGTACCAGAGGAATCGGTACTTTCTTTGCCACACTATCACTTTAAAGCTTTTTTTGTAAACAGTCTTTCTCTCTACCCAGAAAATAAGTTTGACTGTTTTGAGTCTGACACTTCAGAATGGACTGGAGTCTGTGGAGAGCTGCAGTCTTGTGAAAATGTAGTCATTATATGCTTATGGTGCATGCTTTCTCCCTGTTAAAGAATACTGTTGTCATTTAGATCTACAGCCCATGTACTTATGTCAACATACACTTTATGTTTCCTTTAAAATAAAAGATGTAAAGCCAGCTTGTCTGGTGAAGTACTGGTGCTTACATTAAACTACGCTGAAATTGAATCTGAATGAGAAACCTACTTTTATATTATTTATTGTACTTAATGTCTGCATCCCTCAAAACTAGGTATTACATTTTTTAACATTCAATCTTTTTGGTTGTTTTTAAAGTCCACAATTGCTAATCTTTATGCAGTCAAAATCAGAGTGATTTTTTTCATTTATTGCTAGTATTTTAATACTGAAAGGAAGAAAAAAGTCTTTGGAGATACATCAGAAATACTCAATTAGCCTCTGAGTGGGTGATCAAGTGTATGTTTTTTGTGTCTCTGCCCCTGCAGTTAAGCTGCCAGGGGCACAGAGACACATCAAACATGCCCTAGTAACTCTAGCTCTAAGGACTTTTGTGTTTTGTGAGCAGTGGTAATGAAGAATAATAATTTCAAATTAACTATCTAGCCTGCATTACATTTTACTTGTTTGGTCCATGCTTGGTCCATCAATGCTTATAGGAGGAAAAACAAAATCTTAGCTTAAAAGCTAATGGGGGTTGTGTTTCATGGTTATTTTCTCCATCTATGTAGAAAAATATGAAATATAATTTTCTCCTTTATGGGAGAGAACACAACATGTCATTTACAGAAAAAAAACATGCAATTCAATTTCAGTAGCTGTTGATAGGAGCTAATAAAGATGTTCTAGAAGACACATGAAAGTGACAACAAGGTTTTTAAGGCGATTATTTTACATCCATGTATCCCAGTGGGTGCCTGGTGATTCACAATAAGCAGTGGTCAAAAGTAAGTATTTACTCAAGTACTGTACTTAAGTACTTGTACATTTATTTGAGTATTTCCATTTGATGCTACTTCATTTCAATAAATGTTCAAATGATCCAATATTTCACCAAAAATCAAAGATTAGGGAAAAAGTCCAAAAACTGAAAACAGATTTGTGTATCAGAACTTTGTTTTTTCTTCTTTCCTCTCCCATTAATCATCTCACAACCCCTCAGATTTATCTGCTGGCCCTTGGGAGGGGCCCAGCCCCTAGGTTGGGAACCACTGGACTAAATTAGCCAACTGTATATAAAGTAGTTGAAACTAGCTCCACCTCCAGCAGCTACAACAGTAACATGCTGCTCTAACACTGATGCTTCAGTATTAATAATCTAATGATGTCATATATAATAATATATCAGTCAGAGGGACCAAACCACTACTTTTACTGCAATACTTTAACTACATCAAGCTCATCATACTGATGTACTTTTACTGCAATACTTTAACTACATCAAGCTCATCATACTTATGTACTTTTACTTAAGTGGGATGTTTCATGCAGGACTTTTACTTGTAATGGAGTATTTTTACATTGCTGTATTTACTCAAGTAAAGGATCTGAATACTTTGATGGAATTAAAGGTACCCTGCAAGTACATTCAACATTTTTCATCAAATTGAATTGCATGTATCCCAAGATATCTATTAAACACGCTGAATGTTTTGCCTACATTTGAAAACGTTTTTGTTTTTTTTGTTTTTTTTTAAAATGCTTTGAAACAGACATTGTTCACATTTTGTGATTACGTAAGTGTGCACTCTTCTTCTGTGGTTGAACATTCGCTCTGCCACTCAGCCACCATCAGCTTTGGTGCAGAGTGAGGTCAGCCAAACAACGACACCATACCAAACAATGGAGAAAAATATGCACTGCTTGTGCATCTCTGCAGACAGGAAGGGTGATCTGCAGTGCATTAGCATTTTATCCCTGAACTAGGATAACAACATATGCTTTTTATTTTGTTTGACAGTGTTTTCAATTCATTGCCCATGAAAACACTCTGTCCTGAGAGGTACACTATGCCCCTTTGTATTCTGCAGAAATGCACCTATAGAAATGAGACATACTCATCAAATCAGCTCTACAGCATACCTTTAACTATAGGCTTTGTGTTTACCTTGAAAATAAAGAGATGCTAACAGCTTCTTCTGAAAGGAGGCCTTCATACTTACAATGATGCTGACTGAGTGCAGACATCATCAACACTGCAATGCATCACATAACACTTTTTTGTCATTATGTCAAAACACATATGAAGTTGTGAGGTTTTTAAGCAACATAAACATACATATTTAAAAAAAACAAACAAACAAAAAAACCTGGATCTCTGCTGGCTGTTGGGCAGAGCACAGTTGATAAAAACTGTTCATTTATCCTCCGGTGTGAATCCCAATTCGATGACGCAGCAAGTTAAACTCCAAAAGGGCACTGCTCCAGAGGTTTGCAAGGGAGATGGCCCCTGAGCTGATTTTAGTCCTATGTTCTCCCTTGGCAAGGTGGCCCATTGCCCTATGATTGAATGCCACTTGACACATTTTCAATAGGTTTGTCACCTTTTTCCTGTACTCCTGAATATACATCAGAGCAGCTGGTGTCTCAAGAGAGGTGTTGATCCTTCCTTTTCCTTTTAGCTCTCTGATACTGCCTTTAAGCCGTAGGGTACCTCCCTTTCCTTGACAGATGGAAATGTGCAGGGAGAGCTGATCTATAAACCCTCTTTAGTTATCACTGAAGTAACTTTGTGTATAACACACAAGAAAAAATATATAAAATCCGGAAACCTCCAAGCGTAGGACTGTTGAAGATTGACAATCAGAGTTGCTGGATTTTGTCAGTGGAGCCATTTTAATTTTACTGAAATGCAGACAACATTTAACAGACCAAAAGGGAGAATTTGAAAGTTTCTAACTGGGCCATTTTCCTGGTGGTGTTCTCTCCCTTGTTGAATCCTCTCTGCTACAGACAGAAATAGTTTTATTTGCAGTCATAAATCTTTCTTTTATTTTTTGCAAAAGTAAAGTAATATATGACACAGGAGGATCTGGAGTGAGGATTATATGAAAGATACAATTCTTCTGCATTGACAGGACAACTACCTTTACATGTGTAGCAAGGTGAAAGATACCAAAAGAAGCTGACTGTGGCTATGAGTGAGCCGATGGCCTTTGACAAAACACGTTTAGGGATGATAGATCTGGCTAATGAGGTCTAGCTAAGGAAATTACTCACCTTAAAGCCACTAACAGCCTTCACAAGCGCTTAAGGCGGCAGATAACTCAGAAAGAAGATAGGGGTTTCAGTTGTCGCTGATATTACACAGTAAATTAATTAAATGGCCCTCCAAAGGCTTAAAGAATTGCAAATTAAGCATATTAAATATCACAGTTGAATACTGAAAATGTCAGCTTTCCAGCCATCCTATGTGTCATCCTGAAAAAATCAGAGAGCATACAAGTGATTGTTCAGTGACTTGTGACACATTTTTCACATCCAACTGTTAACATTGAGTTAAACAACAAAAAGAAACTAAATCTAAAAATCCTTTGTAAAAACAACAATCCATTTCCCCACAGTCCTATAGGGGAACCACAGTGATTGCAGCTACTAAAGCATGGTGCTACATACAGCTGCAAGGTGCCACCTCAGGTAACAATATGATGCATGCTCTTCATCCACCTGTCAAAATGTTGGTAAGTATCCCCAGTCTGAGTGAAAGCATCTGCAGCACACATACACACAGATGGGGACATTATGTAGTTAACAAAAGCAGTCCTAGTACCCTTAGAGGATAACTAGTAATTACTGCTGCTGAAACAAACTCATATGTGGGACTCTGGGCCTCCTGTTGGAGGACTTGCTGTGTGTAAGCGGCACCATAACCTCCATTTACTTTTGAGTAGCCTGAGCAGCTGTGTTTGAGGTCTTGAGTGGGGAGAAGAGGATTCCCCTGCTGACATTGCAGTATACGCATTGTTCAATTAATAAGGTGCCTTCAGAGGACCACCAGGGAGGGAGGGTTAGAAAGCTTTGCCTGAGGAGGGAGGCGAGTGTTCGGCATCATGGCCCACATGCACCCTCAAACAGTTATTTCTAATTTGTCAGCTGCTTTGCCTGAAAACTGTAATAGTATGTGTGAATAAAAACAACCACATTTCTCAAGTCACTTATTATTTAATCCTGAAGGGGCAATAATACATTTATGACCTTTATAATCCTCTGTATCACTGACCAACAGAAACTGCAACGAGAATAATAGAACTTAAATTCTCCAGGCAAAAGTGTTGGACTGCAAAACAACCCATATGACCCACAAAAATGATGGTTAAGTTTTGGTTAAAGGTACACTGTGGAGTTTTTGACCATTAGAAGAGCTATGGAGCAATGTTTTGAGGAGTGAGCCCCCCTTTTGTATATGGTGCACATGCATAAAGTCACACATACAAGCATAAAAGCATGTGAATCATTGTCGTACACATTCACCAATAATGCACTCACAAAATTCAGGGAAGAAGGACACTACTAGCTAGTAAACAACTACTTTTCAGCATGTTACAGGTAAATATTTTGGAGGTTTTATCACAAAATGGGAAAACAACCACAAATAAACACACCATTCTTACCAGGAGACATATTTAGTGTCTCATGTGGTTCCATTCTGCTCTCTCTTAGTTAGGTCACCTGGTGAAGATGTCTTTAAAGCAATTGATTTAAAGAGTAATTGCCATTTGTTGCCACAGTTGTCATTGTTCCAAAATCTCCCTTTATGATTTGGGAAAGGTCATGATCACAGATAAAAGAAACCAGTGTTGACTGTTTGTAGAAGATGAGAGTCAGACACATTGAGCACTGGTCCACCCTGACCTCCTCCCAAAGAGTTTTTGCGGTGTTATAACAACATCATACTACTTCAGCCTTTGCTTCGGAGAGATGTCTGATCTTTATTTGCATGTCCATAAGAGGTTGTTTGTCAATGGAAATGGAAAGTGTGGTTTTGAGCATTTGAACAAACATTAGGTGATGTAAATTCAGTAAAAACAGATGTAAAAACATAAATTCACAGGTCATGATCAGCAAGTAGAATAGTTTGTCATAGCTGGTAACAACAGAGACACCTACACAAAAAGTCTGCTCCTGGGTCCAGATCCTCCTTGCTGTCAGACAACAGTGCTTTTGTCCTTCACTGTTATGGCTTGATGTTTTAGCCTTGGTAGCCAGAATGTCCATTAATGTCATTCATTGAGCCATCTTCCTTCTTTTAGTACAATAAAAAAGGAGGTGAAGGGAATACAAGTGTTCTCAATGTGCAATGGGTAATTTTTACTTGAATACGCTGGCCAGAAAATACAAGCTTTTAAAAAAACAGAAATGTCAGCACCTGGAGAAGTAATCATTGAGTCTCTAGTATTGATCAACAATTCTGTCAAACCCCTGCAGGGATTTTTGTTGTAATTTTACAGTATGGAGCAGCACAAATCATTTTAATTGCTCAGTTAACTGTTGAGGTTTCATTTTATTAAAGTGCTGAAATTTATTATGGGGTTTTGAAAGAAACTGCAATAGGCTACATATTTTTCAGTGTGTTATCCTTTTTTCCAAGAACACAAAAACATCTATTTCAAAGCCTGACATTATGAGTTCTGCTAATGATGATGAAAAGACAGTAACTCCAATAAAGCCAACTACAAAGAGCTTTTCAGTGATAGGGGGCAGACAAAATCATGTAAACGCCCCAAGGAAAATTGTATTTGCTGAAATACATTGATCACAGTAAAACACTACTACAAAGGTGGGTCATATGAGGTTGAACAACAAATAGTAGCATTTGTCAGCTATAAAAGAGGACTGGCACTCAGTAATTTGATATGTGAGCTTTTTTAAACAGTAGCAACATGATACAACTAAGAACTCAGCAAATATTTAGTCTGAATTTGGTTGAAAGGGTTGCATTTTAGATGTCTAGGTTAACTGTTCTTTCAGCAGCATTAAAATGACTATTTTTTTTAAAGCAATGTAACTACATGTTGAAATCCAATCACTCTAATGTTGTTGAAAGAGCAGTTATAAATTAGACATTTAAAAAACTCTTTCAACCACATTTAGCCCTTTAACATACATGTCTAGGTGTACTTTGACCCACAAATCACCAGTGCTTCCTGGAAAAATGAACAGGCATATGTTAGACATCAGCTTGCCAAATACTTGCATGCAGCCTAAATGCTGATATTTTATTCTACCCTCTGTATCCGTCAGTGTTGGGCAAGTTACATGAAAAATGATGAAAACTACATCAAAAGTATTCTATTACTCATTTCTTATAACTAATAATAAAAAAACAATATTATCACTTAATTACTCAACTACTCAGCCATGCAGCTCTGTCAAAGGTGCACATAAAAATAGCTTTTCTAGGCTCTGGGAAAGTTTTTCAAAACTTGAGTTGAGTTGATTATTATTTAAATGTAGAATATATACAGCTCCTCAGTAGGAAACATTGATCTCACACAGCATGGAGTGAAGAGTGACACTTCAGCTGAGATAGACTCAGTGCAGGTGGATGGAGGTGGAGGTGGGGCTTTTGAAACACTATAGGAATGGCAGTGGCAGCAACAGCTATAGCAGCAAGCAAGCATAGCTTGTGTAAGCAGTATGGCAGCAGGCATGCAGCAAAAGTGTGAGGAGCACTGACGACTTAAGTATGCTGCCATGAATATAAGGGTGAGAGTTGGATATATGTTACAGTGAGGGGAGTATGAGGCATGTGAGTGGAGCAGCAACCCTAATTGGGTAACTGAACTAGCTCGCAGGCCTCGCTTCATATTTCTTTTATAATTACTGTAATTATAATTACAGTTTGTGGGGAAAATGCACACTCTCCAAGCCTGAACAAAGCCAGGTGATTCCTTAGTGTAGGCTTACCAGTGGTTAACTAGTCAGCTGACAAGATGACTTTGGGGTTTTGGAAGTTGTTTCTATTTATTTGGTGAAGGTTAGTTGCTTCCAGCCCCTGAACCAAGCTAAAATGTTCTGGACAGTTGTGCCAGCTTAGCAACTTTCTCATTGGATCTGTCAACTTTTAAAACCTTTTTTTTTTTTTTTTAAGTGCTTAGTGACAAATCTAGTCACTTTTGGGGCAGACCTGAACTCCTCTCCCTTTAATATTTCTCAGTGAATGTGATCTTATGTGGACTGTGTGGCTCTCTAGACATTTGTGGGACTGAGCAGTAGCACATTAATTCGAGAAAGGAATTAAAACAGCACGTTAATTCAAACAATTATCAGTCAGATAGAAATGTGAATGAGCTGTGAATGTATATACCTAGCAATCAATCACTGATCACCACTGTTTGTCAGGGGAAATCTTTCTCCTTTTTTATTTTAGAATATTTAACTTGTCTATTTAAATGAGATTTTTTAAGTCCCATGGTCTATACAACAGCCTGTATAAAAAAAAACATTACAGAGATTGTGAGATGCCTATGTTTTTTGTTTTTTTTCTTTTTCTTTCGGCCTATTCTTTTTTATTATTTTCTATAGGTCACATCATGTGACAAGTTTCTGTCTGAAAACAACAAAAATTGGCTGACATTCCTTTTCTTCTTGATGGAAAATCTATAATTTTTAGATGCATTTTGATAACATTTCTAGCAAGAAATGTGCATTTTATTTTCATAGTCTTCGTTCAGTGAATGTATATGATGTTTAGTTTGTCAGTTATTACAAAGATTATTTCAGGTCTCGTCAGAAAATTGTGAGAATGCAACATTTTCTATCATCACATTGATGAAACCACATAGCTTTCATGTTTGAATCATCGTCTTTGTGTTGTGTAGTTATCTGAACTGTTATGTTATCTGTGTTTGATGATATTCTTTCAATAAAAAAATGACAATTTTAGTGTGCCCCGGGGATGAATTGAATTTGAAATCCAAAATTTGAAGCTTTGAGATTGGCTGACTTCTTGAGGCAATGCAGTTTGAGACTTGTAGTTGACTTAGGCTATCTCCAAGTGTTTCCATGTAGATAGTCCCGTAGACTTTTTCAATGAATCTGAATTATTTCAACGCAGTTACATTTTTTAAAACCATAATTACAACCCTACTCTGGAAAATGGAAGAACTGGAAGTATGCAGGATGATTTGTGTGCTTCATAACAAGTTCTATGGCGCATCTCTAATGGGAATTGCAGTTTTTAAATACATTGGTATATTCCATAATTAAAAGTTGGCAGTATTAAACTGCAAGTACTCTGAGGGGGTTTAGGGGATGGGAAACATATTGGTGTTATCAGATTTTAAAAATCTAATCATTAAATGGGTAAAAATGGCTTTTTTCCATATATGATAGCTGAGATCAAGAGCTTTCTATAACACGTGGTCCTTTGTCTGTAGCCCCTCCTGTTGCTGAATGATAAGCCTTCAAACATGCACCAGGTTCAAGGTTCAGAGGTCAATATTTCAAAGCAGAAGCCATGTATCATCTTCAGACTGACATGATGACCTTTCCAATGATGTATTTGGTTCAGTCCTACAACAAAGTTTTAATTTTCACATTTCATGGACATGACTTTGCCCAGACATAGCTCAAAAGAACCCTTTGAAAGTTCAACAGGCTACATATTTTATTTTATTATTTATTCGCTTATTTTTTCTGCTTTTTGTGGAAATAGTGACAACAGTCCCTCAAGGTAAAATTATATGATTGCCCCACTTTTATCCTTATTTTCATGATGTAATGCAAGATCTATATTTTCAGTCCTAATGAGAGAATCCCTGTGGAAGCAGGTGAAATGCGTGTTTGCCACCAGATGGTGTTGTGGGTAACTTGAAATAATATCAAGCTGAATGTAAACATATCTTGGCTGAAATATGAAAAATAAATGCTTTAATTTCTAACTATGCTGTCTACAAAAAGTACAATTACAAATTATGTTTATGTTTATTTGTGATGAAATATATGAAAGTGATAAGTGCAGGGATTAAATGAGGGATGTAAAATGTAAAGTCCAGTTTGATAACATGTCTTTAACCCAATTCAATCCATGGTACAAGATTTGATGCAATTTAGTGCAAAGGAAGGTTAGGGTCAGGGAAGAGCATTGTGTTGTGGGCAGACTTGGCGTGTTTGACTCCTGTTCTAAGTTGTCTGCTGTGAGAAGGCTTCATTCCATTTCAAACTGCCGCCACTTGGCCACAATCTGTGTGGAGGGGGGGGGGGGGACACTCCATGAACACACACAAAATCTCATTTACATGAAATAACACAAATAACATAACAGTTCAGATAACTACACAACGCAAAAACAATGATTGAAAGCAAGCTACATGGTTTCAGTGATAACAGCATAGTAACCACCATAGCAACGACAGAAAATGTTGCATTCCAACAATTTTCTGGTGTGACCTGAAAGAATCTTCATAATAATTAACAAACTAAATATCATATACATTCACTGAACAAAGATTATGAAAATAAAATGCACACTTCTCATTAGAAATGTTATCAAAATGCTTCTAATGCTGAAATTATCTTAAAATATTGCATTTTCCACCAAGAACAAAAGTGATGTGGATGGAGGCCAATAGAAAAAAGAATAGGCCAAACCCCCCCCCCCCCCCAAAAAACAAAACAAAAAAATGTTGGCATCTCACAATTTTAGAGCTGTTATTGTGAAACTAATACATTTTGCGCTGTGGACCATCGTAGACATTACACATTTTGATGACACTGGGTTGTACATATACAGTATACTGTACAAATATGATGATAGTTTAATTAGGATGTTACAGATAAGCAAATTAGCGAGTGACATCTAGTGGCATCTAGCAAACTGACAGAACAAACAAAATAACAAGTAAATAAAATCCAAAACATAAAAGTCAAATAAAATAATTAAAACAATTTCACAAATTAGCAGTTACTGGAAACAAAGTATCACAGTACAGTAAAGTTATGTGTTACACTGATCGTGATTGTCCTGACACTGAACCACCCTAAAAACAAGCTAAATTGTTGCTCAGCAAAGCTGCAGGTCATATTATCTCTGTTGCGTTACAGAGGTTGTCATTGTGACACTTACCACCAAATTACTTTTCCAGCACTTACTGAAACTCAGATTGAGGTCCTCTCCCTCAGAAAGTCATATGTTAGCCTACAAAGGCTAACCTTAACAAGCTGTCCACAAAAAGTCAGAGGCTATTCTGGGCCGTCCTGCTTCTTGCTTATTATGAAACAAGCAGACAGTGCAAAGAATACTCCGGGAGTTGTTGGTGAAGTCAATGTGACCACTAACTTCCTTGATCACAGCTCCTTTCCTCCTCTCCCCTCCTCGTCCAATTCGTGGAGAGCATCTTGTGCCCTTTTGTCCCCTGCGGCCCTCTGCATAGCTCATTTATGAAGTCTGGAAATATCTGCCAACTCTGCTTTCCCACCAACCTCTCCCTAAAATAGCCATGGAGGCAAGCGTGGAGGGCCCTCACTTCGTTGTGGAGAAACATAACCAGGTCATGTCTGTCCTCTTTAGAAGAAGAACAGGCAATTTAGAACCCAGGGGTGGTTATCAACAACAAGCCCCGTCAAGTACACAGACGATGTTTGTCGATTGAAAGATGCCCTTTAATGATGTTCCTGTCATTCAAATGAAGAAAACGGGAGATGGAGACAGTAGGACTATGGCAGGGTAGACAAACAAGACTGTAAAAAAAACTGAAATTAAGGGTGCTAGGATGGAAGAGAAATAAAAAAAAAAAAGTAATTTATAGAGGCGCAGCAGAACAAAGTGAATTAAAATATTCTTCTTTGCTACAGGCTGTGGATACCGTGAACACTGTGATAATCCCAACTGTACAAGAATTTTTCTTTTTTATTTTATTTATACTTTATTTAACCATAAAGATCACATTGAAACACAATATCTCTTTTGCCAGGGAGTCCTGGTCAAGATGGCAGCAGAAAAAAATAAAAAGGTTTCATATAAAAGTACATACAAAGACAAATAACATCACAAAAACCATGCCAAAACAAAACAAGCAGACACTAAACATACAGGAACCAGGAGCTAAAAAGATTCATGGCAAATAATGGCACTTGTTAAAAGCAATAACTTGTTCTGTAAAAACTGATTTTAACATATTTTTAAACATATTGAGAGAGGGTAAAGATTCCAAGTTAAGTATGCCTTGCAGCTCATTCCAAGCTTGCCGGGTGTGAAAGGAAAAGGCATATATACCCAGCTCTGATGTGTATGTACACTTGCACCAGTTACAAACCGCAACGCAGCATGATAGACTATGTCCAGTTTTTTCAAAAAAGATGAAGATGCATGCATATAAATTAATCACCATAGTCTAATACTGACAAAAAGGTACACCATAGTCTAATACTGACAAAAAGGTACTTTGGACTAATCTTTTTCTAGTAGTAAAAGGAAAACATTTTTTTAAACGGATAAAAAAACCTAAGTTTGGTCTGAGTCTTTTCAGAAGGCTATCAATATGGACACCAAAGGTCAACTTGTCATCAAGCCAGATTTGTTATTATTTAACAATGTGTTATTTTTGACAACGTATTATTATGATTTATGATTAAGATTGATGATGATTGTATTATTATTATTGTTGACGATATATATTTTATTAAATGTGTTCTTTTTACTTTTATGTATATAAATATTCTGTGCAAAAAATAAAGTATATTTAAAATGTAAGAGGTAACCCTCTTAGATGAGAGCCGCCTTGTGTTAACTGGTTGCAATTCGCTACGCATGTACATTTACAACTACTAGCCTCCGCTTCAAAACAATGCAAGCATAATGATAGAGAAACGTGCCTATTTGTCTGTATAAGTTCCGACCCCCATATGCTCTATATGAATGTGTGTGCACGCACTCAGCTTAGAGGTTGTGTCCTGCCAAGTAGAGAGCAGAGTCAGTGCTTGACAAAATAATTGATTACACACAGACAGGGGACATTCTCATTAGACGGGCTACTTTGGAAAATATCGGTAGCAGCAACTTGACGATTGCACAGTAACTGTTAAAAAGTCCACTCAAAGCGTTGCATTTTCCATACGCAGTATGTCACACAGACATTTATGGGCTTAATGAATGAACAAATTAATGAATTATCTTTATTTACATTGCGCTTTTTATAGTAGAATCATCACTAAGACTCATTGCAAACACACAGTGAAACAGGCAATGTTGTCAAAGAGGCCTGTGTCATATGAGGAAAATGTAGGCTATGCCTCAGCTTCACACTCAGGATGATAGTGAAGGTGAAAATGAAGACGAAAATGACTAGAAGTTGAGTTGATTCAATAAATTCACATGATTTGAGTCAAGTGATTCACATGTTTTGTTATTTTAGAGTTATTTTGGCATAGGTTTATTTTATAAATAATTTAATTTAAAACCAATACATAGGCTAGATAAGACATGGGATTAAAAATATGTTTCCCCTTAAAATAACCCTACAGAGAATGTGTCAGCAAATATATAAAAAATATATAAAAAATAATAAATAAGGTCTAATGACCCCTAATTAATTAACCTGTTTTTAAATATTAATAGCTCTTTACAGACTGTGTGGACTAAAATGTACAAGAAGCCTAATTCTCCTTTATAATAATTCACTACATGTTTACAATTGGGTAGGCAAACTCATTAAAATATGCAATAATTAAGATCAGTGTATATGATGGAATAGTGGCATAAGAATGTGCCAGAGGCCACCAAATTTGAGCTTTTACAATCAAAATCTTTCTCCAGGGAGGCATGGCCCCAGACCCCCCTAGCTGGCTACTATTTCCCACTGGCTGGCTACTCCATATCCTTATGGAAAGCCTTGAATCAGTGAGTGATGAACGGGAACACATAAAGATAATAAATGTACTCTTTTTAGAGTTTAAAACCAATTTTAATTTAACAAGTGACACCTGCAATAAGTTAAAAGCAGTCTATAGGGAATCCATTGCCACCAGTATAAATAATAGTGTCATCTGCATAGAGGTGTACCTTTGCTGGATTTAATCCTATACCAAGATCATTTATATAAATGGAAAGTAAAATTGGTTCCATGATAGATCCTTGACGAACACTGGTCTTTACGGTTAGAGATGCAGAGTTATAATTGTCTGTGGACACACACTGAGTTCTCCCAGTCAGATAGTTCAAAAACCATTTCAGCACAGGGTTAGAAAAACCTATATGTTTGAGTCTTTGCAGGAGAAGACCATGATTCATTGAATCAAATGCTTTGGATAGGTCAATAAAAAGTGCAGCACATGATGTTTTATCATTCAGAGCAGTAATAACTGCATAATAACTGATGCAGTTATAGTGCTATGCCCTTGTCTAAAACCTGACTGAGACTTAAAAGATTATTATCAGACAAAAAGTGTTTTAGCTGTTTACAAGGGATTCAAATACTTTAGCTATAATGGACAGTCTGTAAATAGGGCGATAATTATCCAGGACAGAGGAATCTCCATCTTTAAATAAAGGAAGGACAAACGCTGACTTCTAGGAGCTGGGGCTCAAACCACTGCTTAGACAAAGATTAAAAAAAAATATGTTGGCAATGGGTCTCACAGATCTGCAGCTGTTTTTAAAAAATAAGACTCAATTTGGTCAGGACCAGCAGACTTCTTACAATCAAGACTTGATAGAGCTTTGTTAACTTGAGTGGGAGAAATGGGGAAAACTTTAAAACTATTTCCAGGGCAACTTAAGGAGGTGGCAACACTGTCTTTAACATCTACATTGAGATTTCATTTAGGATTTCATTTATTAAGTCAAGGTATTACTCACCTTTTTTAATCAATTTAGGGTATTTGCATCTTTATACCCAGTCTCTAGCATCCTAACTTCTTTTAGCCTTGGCCCATGTCTTATCTCTTTCTCTGACAGAGGATGAGATAGATTCATTAAACCATGGGTTGTCTTTACTGACTCTAAATCTTCTCAGAGGTGCATGGTTATTAATTAGGGCCAAGAGGGTTGTTTTAAAATAATTCCATGCCAAGTCAATGTCGCACAAGTGTGAGGTTCTTTTAAAAATACCAGCTTGAATTTCCACTGTTAAAAAATACAACGCACGCACAGTGACAATGCAGGAATTTTATTCACAAGTTGTTAAAACAAGGCGGAGAATGAGTTATTTTAAAAGAAGCTTGTGGTAACCAAGAATCTTTAAAATGGAATAAAAAAAATCCTTAAAATGTCTGTTCCAATGGTGGGCCAATAAATAGATAGGGGAAGGGGGATACTAAAGTTCTCTGTGACACGAGGGGGAAAGGAAGTCCTGCAGCTGTCGGCTCCTCTGCTCCAGTCACGCCACTTCTTCCGGGACCTTGTATACGGAGCCACTGTAAGAGGAGGAAAATAAATATCCTCAATCAAGTGACCTATGACTACCACTAGCACACACACACACCCTCAGAGTAGCCTGTTACACATTCCTTTACTTATCGTAATAGTGCGCGTTGAACCAAGTCTTCGTCATCGACGCCTGGCTCGTCCCGCTGTGGTCTGTCTGCTTCCTTGTCCCAGCTTCACCTTTCCTCCAGTGTATTCATGCTGCTTCAACGAGTAGTCTCCGTCCTCAGGTTCCCACGACCAACTGCAACCGATTTCCTGTGGAGCGAACCCGTCGCTTCCCGTGTCTCCAAGTCTCTCTCCCTTTCCTTCCTTCTCCACCTCCTTCACCTCTGACACTCAGCCAAAAAAATGAAGGAACTCAGTCCAGTCCGCCAATCCTGAGTGAAGGGGGGTGTGTCATCCAATCACTCACCGGTGTTCTCACTTAGTCCATCACTTGATCAATTAGAGTTCAATGCACACAGTCCAACACAATATTAGAAAATATAAAACCATATAAAAAAAAGCATGCAGGGCAACTCACTAAAACCAGATGCATATAATAAAAATAAGACATGCAAAATATAAGATCAAGTAGGACTACAATTATGTCTCACTTTTACGTCAACATCCACCTTTTCACAGACAAGGTCCAAGTCACTGTTATACAAATCAGGCAAAAAGCTTGTTCATTAAAATGTTTGTAATTTCTTCTAAAAATGTAACAGGGGTTAGTCTGAGGTAGTTTGCAGTTTCTAACACAGGCAGCTGTACAGTGATCACTGACATCATTACTGAATATTCCAACTGCAGAATATTTACATGGAGAATCTGTAAGGATAACATCAAGCAATGTAGCCTTCTCCAGGTTTTTTGAGTTTAACCAAGTTGGAATGTTAATTAATTGTGACAGATTTAGAGCATTGCAGATGTTCTTAAGTGAGTTTGAGGACGTTGAAAGCCAGTCCCAATCTAAATCTCCCAATAAAACATAGTCCTTGTCTGATAACTTATGTAAGAGGTCTGAAAGCACTCGTACAACTTCATGTGATGCCGATGGTGGGCAATAGCATCCTACTACTCTAAGATCAGCGCCATTGGGAAGATGTGACTTAATTACAGACAGTTGGGAGCACTTTGTGACAACATGAGGCTACCCAGTAGATAGAGCAGTCCAGCTGGCCACATTGTTGATGTCAGTCAATTTTAGTTAATATTGTATTAGTTATCAGGCTATCAACTAATAGCACTGATCAAATCATGGTAGAAAAGCAATTTGCAAAATATAAGGTAAACAAAATCATAAAACACAGAGACAAGGACAATAATGACAATGTTAAAATACCTGCACCATCGCCTTTTTTAAGTTATTGTGGAATATTATGAAGAAAATCACAGGATTTTCACTGGCTTTTAGAAATTCTTCCTCTCAATACTAACATCCTTGTTTTCTCAGCTCATCTACGGAAGTCATAGACGGCTTAATATTCCAGTGCAATTTGAACATCATAATTCAAATTTGCTGCATAGTAATCTGGCTTGAGAGGAAAATAAATCACACGCAGCCTCAGTACACAGTAATTCACAAGCTTGTATGGGTCCTTTATTCATGCCAATCTGTCACTACACATGGCTAAACAGCATGAAACTGGGAGTCCAGGAAACGAAAGTATGTTAAGTTCCACATCAGTGATTGCCATCTCCAGTCAGTGTCATCTGGAAGTGTTCATACTGGATGCCTCTGCATGTATGGAGTCGCCTGGCTACTGGCCTCACTTCAGTTAAGGTATTTTTGTGGTTAGGCTGTTAACATGCAACACTGATATAGTGATTGAGCTCCTGTGGTGGTTCTTTTATAGTTTTAATTAACAAGACTAACGGCCAGTGTGCACAGAATCCTGCTGCGTCACTTTCTGGCTCTGCCATTCAGTGTGTATGTGTGTTTTACTGCCGGCTCCTTGACCAGAGCATCTCTC
Source organism: Thunnus albacares (assembly GCF_914725855.1). Taxonomy (NCBI): domain Eukaryota; kingdom Metazoa; phylum Chordata; class Actinopteri; order Scombriformes; family Scombridae; genus Thunnus; species Thunnus albacares. The sequence continues at coordinate 14,653,688 of NC_058108.1, read as the reverse complement.
ACTCTTTTCGCTGTTGTACTATCTTTATGCATCAGGTTGTGTTTCTGAAGTGTAGAATTCACTTTTGAATGTGTATAAATGCCTTTATATATATATATATATATATATATATATATATATATATATTCTTCTTGGCAATAAATCTTATATCGTTGGAAAGTCTGTTTATTTCCCTTTTAAATGGTGCCACATTTGTAAGGAACATGGATTTGCATTTTTGGGATGAGCAGCAGAGCTGAGTATGTGGGTTGTGCTCATGAAAAATTTGCCAAATCTTCTCTGCCAATGCCAAACAGCTTATTCTACCATTGACTCTTGTTTGGTGTTTGGTGGATTGGATGATTGAAGTTTGAAGAAACAGGACATATTGGCAATTTAACAATTTATTCATTTAACAAACAGGAGCCTCGATAGCATGTGGAAGAACCATACACAGCCACAACAGCCTGGCACCTCCTCCTCATGCTGGTCACCAGCCCGGGCACACACTGCTGTAGGATGGCATCCCAATCTTCAACCAGCATTTGTCGCAAGTCAGCCAACGTGGTTGTGTTGGCCACTCTGGCACGAACAACATGCCCAAGCTGATCCCACAAGTGTTCAATGGGGTTGAGGTCAGGACTGCTGGCAGGCCATTCCATCCTCTCCACTCCAAAATTCTGGAGGTAGTCTCTGATAAACCCCGCTCTTTGGGGGCAAGCATTGTCATCTTGGAGGATAGAGTTCGGTCTCAGACTGTGGAGATATGGGATTGTCACTGGTTGCAGAATCTCATCTCAATATCTCTCTGCATTGAGATCGCCTCCAATGATCACAAGCCCCGTTTTTCCAGTGAGGGAGATGCTGCCCCACACCATCACACTGCCTCCACCAAAAGATGTTACTCTATCAGTACAGCAATCAGCATAGCGTTCTCTGCGTCTTCTCCACACTTTGACCCTACGATCCAACTGCTGTAGGCAGAATCTGGACTCATCCCTGAACATAACATTCCTCCACATGTTCAGCTTCCAGTGCACGTGTTGCCAACACCAGCACAAACGGGCCTGACGATGAAGGGCAGTCATGGCAGGCCTCCTGGCAGCCCTATGAGACCGGAGATTGGCTGCATGCAGTCTGTTCCGGATTGTCTGGGCAGAGAGCCGTCAGCCATATCGTCCTGCAAACCTTGACTGCAAATCTATAGAAGACAGCCTACGGTACTTAAGTGCTGACAGGGTGAAGAAACGGTCTTCTTGGGGTGTCATCTTGGGATGCCCACTTCGCGGCCTCTCTCTGACATCCCCCGTTATATGTAACTTGGCCTTCACTTTGGAGATGGTACTAGGGCTCACTCCAAATAATGCTGCAACTTGGTTTTGCGGAACACCAGCTTGAAGTTTCCCTATCACACGGGCCCTATCCATATCAGTCAAATGTGGCATGCGGATTCTTGGAGCAGACACCTACTCACCACTGTAGCAGGGCCCATGCTCACAGGTGCTGCCAATCTGGTGCCAATCAGGCACCTGATCGGCAGCCAATCAGGCACCTGATCAGCAGCACCTTGGGGTACCAGAGGCTCAAAACAAGAGTCAATAGCAAAAGTAAAATAAGCTGTTTGGCATTGGCAGAGAAGATTTGGCAAATTTTTCATGGGCACAACCCACATACTCAGCTCTACTGCTCATCCCACAAATGCATGTGCCTTACAAATGTGGCACCATTTAAAAGTGAAATAAACAGGCTTTCCAACAGTATAAGATTTATTGCCAAGAAGCATTCTTACAACAAAGGAATAATCTACCAAACACAAATTTCCTTACTTTTTGTGCTAAGTTTATATATATATATATAGCGGGAAGTTTTCTTTTGGTTCCCAGAACGTTCTAGGATAACGTTCTCTAAAAACATCCTAAAAATGTTTGATGATAACATTTTTAAAACTTTATGCCCAAACGTTCCTTAAAACATTTTCAGTGGGAAGTTGTTTTTGGTTCTCAGGATGTTCTAGGATAACGTTCTCTTAAAACATCCTAAAAATGTTTGGTGACAACCTTCTTAAAATATTTATAGATAACATTGGTAGAACATTATGCCCAAATGTTCTCAAAACATTTTCCAAATGATGCTTTGGGAATGTTCTTCCTTTGTTATCATGTAACATTATGGGAATGTTTTAAAAAAGACCATTCCATAATATTTTACCTCAACAACATCCTCAAAACATCCTCAGAAGAGCAGTTAAAACGTTATGCCATTTAACTTTATAGGAACATGGTTTGAAATGATAAACATCCTCAAAACGTTCTTTGAACATTACATTAAAACGTTTTCTTTTAAAACATCATTAGAACTTGTAGGTAATGTTAGCCAATGTTGTGGGAATGTTCCCTTTGAACTGGGTTAGGAGAACAGCAGCAACAGTTTCAATCCTCATTCAGGCATGTGGGCCCGCTCAGTCCAGGACACAATCACTGTAGTTATGCATGTAAAAAAGAGGAAAATAGACTTGAAACCAGAACATACACTGCTGTTACACAGCCTGTTTAGACAGCTGTATTGATTAAAATAGAAGGGTATCTACTCAGTCAGACACAGACTGAAATGCCTCCTGTGTGGACAGGCCTTAATACTAAAATTATTTCCATCATTGGTAAAAGAACTGATGATTCTACTAATGATACTATTAGCAAGCTTTAGTTGAAATGTATTTGTTAATGTGTATTGAGCAAGTGTGCACATCATTTATGTAAACCATTTAATATCATAGAAAAATCTGGCATCTTTCCTTATAATCAACAATATGAGTTTATCTAGTCTACAATGTTTACACATGTTGATCTAAAACCAGGTTGCTGCAGTGATTGGATTAAGACTGTTATTCTTAATGCAAAAAAATAAAAAAAGATCCAACTTGAATCCTACAGATGTGTGTTGCTCTGCAGGTTAGACCTTATGCATCCTCTGTTGAAAAATACTTGCTCTCAGAGGATTTTCCCTATGTCAATAAAGATAATAAGAAATTAGAAAGATTTATTCAACAAAATGTTGACACAAGTACTTAACTATGAACTCTGGACACCAAAGCAAAGGACAGTCTTTCCACACAGCAATCCAAGCTCATCAAATATTTGTCTACATAGTATGGAAATGACACTTAAACATAAGAGAGTACGGCAGCAGCACTGCTCACAATTCTTGTAATTCAGTTATATTGTAAAACTGTAAATCCAACCATGAAGTCATCCGTCTCCATTTTGCTTTCTAATGCCTCCAACTGAAGTGTAGGAAATCTATGTTTCCCTCCTCCAACATTTTAAACAGATCAGATGTATTACATGTGATAGGGAATTATATTTTTAGCAGTTGTAATGGTGTGGCTCAAGGGATGGCAATGCTCATCCTTCTGTCGGTTTCAAGGATGGATTACCAACTGGGCAAAGCAGGCAAAAGCCCCAGGTTCACTGGGGCTTCTGACAGCCTGTCAGTTTGATCCAGGGAGAAATAGATATTTCTATATTTATGGCCATGAAATACTCCAACTTTCATATAGCATGATCAACAGGTCAGAATTTCCATCTGTCAGAACTTTGGTTCATGTCAGGTCAGCTACATTTTATGGTGTTCATTACTAAGTGGTGTTATTGGCTCAGTTGTCAACAAAAAAAAACTTCTAATCATAGATGGAAAATTAATGTTTAAACATGCTAACTCTATCCACATTAGAAAGGTAACAAGACAACATTCTAAAGCTTATATCAAATTCTAGCAGGTTGCCATGTTAACATTACCACAGAACATGCTTAAATGCTAAAACTACTTCAATATCATCCAGTAGAATTGAATTCAAGAAAATCCTTTGTTCAAACAAAATGAGAGGCAAGATATCATAGAAGTAAGTTGTTAACCTTGCCATTGACTCACTTGAAGGGACCCCACTTTATTTTGGTCCTTTCCTTCAGTGTCATCACAGGTTGAGACAGAGCTTTCCTTACTTCAGACCACAGTTTTACAGATTACTGTACTAATCAAAATGCACTGGTCTACAGTAAACACACATGCTGAATCTGTAAGTACACATTTCCACAGAGTACCAGTAAGATTTCTTACAGTTGACTGCAGCGAGAAGATTAAAGAAAAAGTTCTCAAGGGACAGATGCCATCTTATGCAGTGCCCCCCTGCAAACCTCCATATTCATGCTGAGCACTTCAGTGAACCTACTACAGTGTAAAACCATCCTTCAACAGTGTGTGAGGGCTCAGTCAGTGACTTACGGATTCAAATAAAAAGTATCCCCTCAGACACTAAGATAGACCACCATGATGCAACAGTCTTAAGCAAATGTGCCCAGTTACAACACATGCTAGTGGAGCATTTATGGATAAAAACACTTTGGGCAGTCAAAAACATTTTAATGTACTAAAAAAGAATCAGCTTTTGTAATGCAACGTGATCATGTGACACTATAGGTGAACATGCTGTTCTAGGTGATTGTTAGTCATCGTCCCAAAATATTGTTAATTACTTGAATTCTGTTGTCTTAAGTCTGCATTAAGTAAATGTCTTCCCAAGAATACAACAACAAAGTTGCGGATGGAAAAAGACCACAAGTCTGCTTGCACAATTGTCTCATCAGAGGACATCCCAGAAGAAATGCTGTGGTGGGCTCAGTGTCTGTCTTCAGAGGATACAGGATATCAAAAAGGGATTTTAGAATAAATTTGATCAGAAGTCTATCCAGACAATGAGTAAATACAGCAAAGCTGCACTCAATAGAATATATAATGCTGAGAAATGAAAAAGTACCCTAGAAGGCCAAGCCAACACCGATGGCGCAATCGTAAAACAACTGTCCAAGGACACATGAAATTTTTGTGTGAATGGCTTATTGATCTCGAGAGCAGAGGAAGAAGGAATCCGATATATTCTGCATTTGAAAGATGGTGACCCACTCCCTGCTTTCATCCTGGCTCACTGGGTCCTCAGGCCCAAACTGAACCCCAGAGAACCCCCTCGAACCATCATTATACAACACATAGTTCCAACCAAGCAATCTGATTGGTCAACTAGACATTTGGAATGTGCTCAAGTCAGCATGACAGCACACCTCATCATCAAAAGCCTCATCACTAAAAATATCACTCTGCCATTCATTCATCAGCCTCTAGAAAGAAGCAGACATTGCTCTGAAACTGCTTGAAAAGACAGTTATCTGTGTGGGAGAGATGTCAATACCCTAGCTGTGCATCGACCAGGCAGCCTACTGTGTGCGGTAAGTAAAAGGTTAGGTAAAAGGAATGTTATTGCTAAGAAGCTTTCATTAACAACATTAACTAGAGCATCAATGTTGATACAGCATGCGCAATTTCACTTATTTGAAGCATGATGGACTCGAGCAAGGCTAGCCGGCTTGAGGCTATGATAGCCAACTAGCTAACATTTAAACACTAGTTGACAGCAAAGAGAGAGGTCAGGCTGAGAGTTGGTTCTCTCCAATGAACTTCTGTTATTAATATTTTTTGCATTGATAAAAGGATTTGGGTTGAGAAGAGTATGTCCTTTCACATTTACAAATACACAGATTTAAAAACAAATCTTACAACTATAGAAAATTAAAAGCATGGAAAAAAAAACAAAAAAAAAACTAAAAACCCTCTAGGTACTCAGATTATTTAAAATGTTGTGTGCCTATAGCCTATAAAGCAGACACTGGATGTATTTTTTCTTGTATTATTCTTGCTATATTTTCATAATAATGACCTACATTCATTCAAAACCTGCATTCAAAATTATCGTAAAGCAACATAATGTGATGTAATCAATAAGGTCTAATCAACCTCCTTGATCCCTCCTCCCACAGAAAACAATGAGACAGACCAGTAAGAGAAGAAGAATGTCAAAAAGATTACGCTAGATTTATTTGTTAAAAAAAAAAAAATCTAAATCAGAAGAAAAAAATGTGACCATGAGGACAGACAGAAGAACACAGAGGAGGAGCGCAGATAGGACAACACAGAGGAGGAGCACAGAGAAACAGGAGTCACTTTACATCCTTTCAATCCTGTGAAATTAAAGAATGAAGTCACATAGAGTCAGGTATTTACAGATACAGGGAAAACTTGTTTCCTCCAAAATAAGTGGGTGGCAACAGAGAAGCATAGGTATCACCATCAGGCATTTGCTCGTCCAGAAATGCAGTAAATAAGCTCCATTAAAAGAAAAAATTCTGGACTTCACTAATTTCTAAACCCTGGCTATGGTCCTGGTGTCATAGCCATGTCAGAGGAGACACACTTGAATATGGAAGAAATACTCAAATTAAAGCAATGATGAGTGGGCCAAGTGTTGTCCTCCCCAGGTTCTAGAGGCATCAGCGGTTCTAGTATTTTGATATCCATGAAATCTATATGGTACATTGCAGAATGAATGTACCATAGTGTAGAATAGAATGTACCCAAGTATCTTTTTTGTGTCCTCTTGGTACCCTCTACAGTATACTGACAGCCCTATTCTGATGGGAGGTGATTTTAATCTAGTTAAAGATGCCTCATTAGACTACTCAGGCCACCATCTCCCAATAGACAGATCACTATCAAGTGCCTTTAAAGAGTGTTATAATCACTGGCATTGGCTGATGTATGGCAGTTACTGAATCCTCACTCCTGTGAATAAATACATTCTATTCCAAGGTGCACAACCTTTACTCTAGAATTGACTACCTCTTAACATCTAACTCTCTTATTGAAAATGCAATTAATGCTGAAATACATAGTATACATATGTCGGATCATGCCCCCCAGTCAATTGCTTTTTGCCTAATTGCTAACGAAAACAAATCTAAACCATGGAGATTCAATAATTCACTGTTAAAGGATGACACTTTTATCTGCCTTGTTGAAAAGAAAATAGAAGAATTTATAACTATAAAGTAGCCTCTGTTTCCTCTTTTCAAACTGTATGGGGGGCCTTTAAAGCCACCTGCCAAGATTGGATAATCAGTCATGCATCAGCTAAGCACGGCAATACTATTGAAAAGACAAATAATCTACTAATGGAAATAAAAAACAATGGAGATGCAGCATATGTAGGATCCTAAAAATCAGCTACTTCAGAAAGCTGCACTCACAGTAAGGGTAAGCAATACTACATGAAGACACTACCTGTTCTCTTCATTGTCACCATATGAAACACTTTGAGTGTACTAACAAAGCAGGAAAGATATTTACTCTTCAGCTTGAACAGGTAGAGAACAGACAGTCAATTCAAACTGTAAGAGACAAAGTTAATTAATCATGCATATTTATACATTTATACATTATATCAAACTGAATGCACAGTACAATATCATAGCTTATAATTTCCTGAACAATGTCCCTCTTCCTGTTTTAAATGTAACTCAGAAAGATGAGTTTCAGTCTCCCATTATACCTAACGAAATAAATATAAAATATAAAATCTCTTTCATCTGGTAGGACCCCTGGAGGTGATGGTTTCACATCTAATTTTATAAATGCTTCCTGGATATGTTGTCTCCACTGTTGGTTAAAGTGTGTGTGTGGTTGTGGGTTCCTATGGACACATTATCTGTGAGATAGAAATAAATGCATAAAATAATTTAATACTGTAATCCTCCCCCTCCCTTCTTCCATTGGTTGGTCTCGTCTGTGTAATAGCCATGTCCCTCTTGTGTTGTCATACAGTCTTTCTTGTGTGTTTGTCTGTCATGGAAAATCTATAATAAAATCTAAATGGGAAAAAAAGATTTGGTAATGCTGTACCCACACTGAGGCAAGTAAGTGGCCCCAAGTTATACACTAAAGTCTACTTTGACAAATAACCTACAATATTTAGATTTTTAGGTTGTAACAAAGTCCCTAAATTCTAGTCTATTGCATTGTGGCGTGTTAATGCTAGCTGTTGTATTTGTCAGATAAAGCATACTTATAGTTTTGGGCTGGTAATATGTTATTTGCAAAGGCTCACTGCTCACTTCTACCAACTTGTTATATTTTATGTCAGTAGATGAAAACAGCTTCATTCCTGAGGTGTGCAAAACTGGTATTTTTGCTGTCAGACATTGTGGTGTACACAGTGATTAATAATGGATGTCAAGGGTACAGTTAGAAGGTTCTGACCCATCTTTTTCTCTTACTATGCTTGTGCATGTGAGTGTTTATGAAGTGTGTGCTGAGGGAAAAGAAGAGAGGAAAAATTTTGCCACAATATTCCTGAAAAATGCAACATATCCCATTCTTCTTTTTACACAGGGAAATAAATGAAAAAACTAAACATTATTTTTCTATGACTCACCCCCTAAAGAGTAGCATAAAACGCACACTTTTTTTTGCTTCACATTTCTTTTAATGAATAATTAAAGCAACTCTGACTTGATGTGCTCACTCAAAGAGAGGATGAATTCTAAATAGACCTTAAGTACTTTTTATATTGTTTAAATCTGGTGATAAATTGAACAAACATCTCCAGCTCTGTGAGCAGATTATATAATTTTCATGTTCCCGGTATTTTATTATTTTTATATTTACTGTTCTTGTTCTATCAGTTCATTATAATCTTATTTTAACAATGACAGCTTGAAAGTTAGAAATTGAGAGAGTTTTACACATAAAATAAACTGAAGTGTCAATGCACAAGCTGTGTTTGATGCTACTTTTATAAAATATAAAAGCATCAAACCTGGCAGCACTATGATCCATCAGAAAAATAAATTAATTTGATTATTTACCACAGCTGTCAGCTTCAATGAAGTGCATGTTTGTTTTGAATGTCAAGCTCATCTACAGAATGTGTACATCAGTGGTATCGTACCTACCAGCAGCTCTAATCCGTGTCTTCACCAAATGCTACATGCAGATGACAAGAGTGTGGGCAGAAGGTTAATGTCTGGCACATTACTTCCTTTCATTCAACATGGTTGAAGTGGAATGGCGTGCAAAGATCAGTACAACAAAGGAACATTTCCATGTTTATTAACAAATCATGGATGAGATTTGTGCAAAATGTATTTTTTATTCCTGAATGCAGAACAACACTAACTATATTGATTATAGCAGCATAATTATTTTATCAAACTACTATTCACAAGGTCAGGAATGAATTTTCATGTTCAAATGTGCTACTTGTGTGCACAAAGCTAACAAGATGCTAAACCTCGTAGGAAGTCCAAGTTCTGATGTTACATCCAGGCTAGCCTCTTTTGCCAGAAACGTAATGCTGGCTGAATTACATTTTTCTCAACATAACGAGAAAATGTTGTTAATGTATTTGTCAAGTTGCAAAAATGTTGATACTGAACATATAAGTGAAATGTTCAAGGGACAATGTACATAGTTGATTTTTTTTCCACCAACATACTGTATCCAATCTTGCAGTACAATATCCTCTAGTGGAAACCACAGCAATATCAAACTTTTTATGGTTATAAAAACCTAACCACACGCAGGACTCAGGACATGTAGTGCTTAATTTATTAGAAAAAACATGACATGACATGACACCAAAGTAGCGGGTTGGATTGTTAAATGATTACTTTATTATCATACAAAAAAACTACAGCTCCCATGAAAATTTACCAGTAAGGCAGCATGGGTACTTACACCATCTTAACTTGTCCATATCCATAATATTCAGTGTTCTTCTTTTTCATTTTACCTGTAATCTCTGCTGTATAAAAACTGTGTGAACAGAAAAATGAAAAAAAGAACAATATCATATAATTTTTTTTTAACAAATTGCCATCGTTATTAGATGTATGGAACATACTGGTGAGTAGGGTTATGTTCCATGGCTGACTTCTGAGTAATTTATGTTGATAATTGCGTGATAAATGGGGTTTTTCTTACTCTGGAACAGAACCTGGAAGTCACATGCTAAAGCCAGTTTAATATCAGCCAGCAGAAAGACAGCAACAGTTTGATGTAAGGAAAATCATTCATCGTTCAAACAAAATGAGAAGGGGACGTATCCTAATAACAAAGTGGCTGACTAACTACTAACCCTTCTGTTTATTCAACTGGAGTGACCCTACTTAATATTGTACCTACCAGAGTTTATTTTCAGTTCTCAGTGTGCTCTGTGTGAAAGATGTGACTTTTTTTCATTGAATAGATCCGATTTGTTACATGGCTCCTTTATACATTGTGACCTACAGAATATGAGGGTGTTGGTAAGCCTTCTTGTCAGTGGGCGTTTGTGCCAAATGTATTTTCTATAATCCCATACAGATATGGATATTTCCTGGATGCATTTCTGCAGAAGCCTCATTGTTGGCAGATCTGAAGGCCTCTGGATGATGCTTGAGGAAAGGTGGTGGCGTCAGTGGTGTTGGAGTGGAGGGGGACTGTTTCTTTTTTTTTCTCTCTGTCTCTTCTTTTAATTGGTGCAATATAACAACAAAAATAGGCCAACTGGAAGGTGTTAAAACAAACAGACATTAGGACATAAAGATAAGACAGTACAACAGTTTACATTGAACTGGGAGAATGAGTTTGGCTAGTGTTTGTGATGTAACATGGAGAATTAGGTGAGGTATGTTTGTAATGGGGACGACTAATGAATAATGGCAAAGAAAAGAGGGAAAGAGACAAGGTAGGGAGAATAATGAATAATAAAAATTCTAAGTAATAATGATGAAAATGGAGGATGTGAGTGCTTTTAGTCATGTGCAAAGCTCCTGGCCAGCATTCCTGGGAGGGGGTGAGGGGGACCAGTCGACAGGCTCCAGGGACAGCAGTAGAGGGCAGGAGAGCAGGGTCCATCCTGGAGGTATAATCCAGGGTAGGCCAGGGTGTTATTGTTTAAAAAATGGATGTGGGCGTTTTGTGGGAGTTGCTGCAGTGGGACACCCCCAGACCTGAAGGAGGGGACTGGTCCACTGCTGAACTTCCAACCCATGATTGCCCCCAGACCCGTAGGAGGGAGCTGGTCCAATGTTGGTTAGTGGTGGGTTTGTTATTTTTTGTTGTTGTTTTTTTTCAATTAGATTTCTCTGTCCGACCAGCCCAATCTTTGTCCTTATTATTTTATTTTATTTATTCCATTTCCACCTCTGGGTTAGGCAGTCATGCCTTCCTGCCTCAATGCCCGAAGGGGGGACTGTTTCTTGTTTTGTACATTGCTTATCAAAGCAGTGCACAGTGAACAGATGCTGATCTGAGATTAGTTGAGGAGGTTAGTTTTGCTGAATGCAATTACATGTCGACATTCCCTTATTATGTTTCCAGGGAGACGATACATCCTGATGTGGAGGAGACGTGTGTGGGAAATCAACACTCGTTCATATCCCCATCCTCTCTTCTTTGATGGTCAGTCATTGTTTGTTCCAATAATTGCTCATAAAGTGCTCATCTCAAAAAAACTAGAACTAGAAAAGTAAATATTATCCTCAGAGAAATCTCTAATGTTGCAAAGATCATTAGGATTACGTACTTGATGGATAATGGTTTTGCTAATGGAGTGGATTCAAATGAAGGCAAACTTTCTAATTGATAATTGATTGAGTGGTCATTAGGTGGGATGTAACAAAGGATGAGTTTCCAGCATCCAACTCCAGACACTATTATTGAACACATGCTGTGGTTCCCTCAAGAGGCTAATAGCACTGCAGTCCACCACACTGACAGCTCATTTAAATAGCCCAACCACTTGATGAACCCTTTGTGTCTACCTGGACGCTGCTTTGTCTTCCTTTTAGTGTGCCATTAAGTGCAGCAGTCAAGCTACTCGTATCAAAGAAGTGAGCCACGATCGCACCGACATCGGCAACAGCAATGTCGTCTGCTAAGGCTCAACTTCTTCCTCAAAGGCGGCAGACTGCTGCCATTGATAATTGGACTTAAGGTTCCCTCCTATTATGTGCTTGTCGAACAGCAATCTAATACTTTGCCATCTGTTTGTGTTAGTGTTAATCATATCTATTCTCCAATGTTATTGTTCCAGATGGCTTCCATAATTGCATTGTTTCTTCTGCAGATGTTTTATGGTGTGGTTCAGGAGTGCAGCCAGCTCTGGGTTGATAAAACACTGGAACAGTTAATGGGAAAATAACCGTTTTCACAGGCAGGTTCCAAGTTTTTGTCACTATTCACACAAACAGTGTAATTGCCACTAATGGGCCAGGGTAACCATTGGACAACTGGGGGCCATAATAGCATAGTTCCACAAAACGAAGGAGGAATCCAAATTTAGATTGTGGCAGTGTCTGGATCCACCATGGTGTGAAAAAAATGAAACTCTTGGCAGTCGGAATGTAGAAAGAGCTCCAAATGTACATTATGCAGGGTTTTCTCATTATTTCGGATGGAGGGAGAAAGCATATACTACAGCTGCAGTGATAGCAGCTGGAACAATAGCAGCAGGAGTTTCAGTTCCAGGGATTAAGTTCTTGTAGAGGTTCTCTGGCTGCTCTTTTTGTTTTACAATATATCAAGTTGCTGGAAATATCCAGAGCATACTAAATGAAACCAATTCACTCCTGTGACGGCAGTAGCACTCTGATAGTTGCCATACTTGGTAACAGATTTGCCATTAACTTGAAGAGTCACATAACCTTTAAGGCTTATGAGTAAAATACGAGACAGTGGCTGTATAGATGCCTCCACAGTGAGATGCTGAACCGCAGCCTATTTTCCCTAATCGCCTGTGTGAGCACAACACTGCTGATTCAATCTGAATTTGACAAATGTTGCTGACTAGAGGACAGCTCTGGCATCCTACATGGCAATTTTGAAAACGGCCTCATTTTCCTGCGCCATTGTCTGCATGGCAATAGTGTCTGCGATGAACTGGAATCACATTATCATGCAGATACCTGGGCATCAGCTGTGCTATTTGAGATGCCGCCAGGGGAAATGAGGGTCACTGAGACTCCCCCAGTCTCTGATTCATCTGCTCAGATGAGGCAAAGGTCAGATCATGATTCCAGCTTATCAGCAGAGCTCCGGCAACAGCCAATCAGCAGGAAAATTATTTTAGGAAAAGGTGTGAAACAGGTGTAGGAAAGCATGCAGAATATCAATTTCCACTTTAAAATCTAAAGTGTATATCATGCAATTATTATTCATCATTCATAATCAGGAATAATTAATTCTGTTTGTTGTGTAAATACTGTCACTGATGTCAAGTGGGCTTCTTTTGGGGGGCAGAGTAAACTATCAGCTCAAAATACTTGATGAGGATCACTGTGAATCAATAACAGTGGGTAATTTTTTGTTTTTTTTTATATATAGCAGCTGATTACTGCAACCAAAAAAAATGTTTGGAAGTTTCCACATTTTCCACATCCTCCTTTAGGGGCTAACTACTATCTTCAATAAAAGTTTGAATTCAGCACATTTCTCTGCTTACGACTCATTATTTAATGACAATGAAATTGTAGCTATTATTGTCCCATTCAAATAGCAGGCAGTGACAAAAGAAAGTGGCAATACAATGCTAATCTCACGGTGAAAAAGAGCAGTCATCTCGTGTTAGGAATCTCATTTCCTTTGTGCTCTCTGAATGAAACCCCGAATCTATTTAATTAAATCATGTATAATTCAGAACCTTACAGCCCCATGTGTTTGTGAGAGGCACAACTGCTGGAGTCGGCATTACACTACATACAAAGGCGGGTGTAAATGCCCATGTAGCAGATACAGTTTTCATTACATTACTAATGAAGCTGCAAATGTCTGTAGGATGAATGAAGCTGACAGTGAGGAGGCTGCATCAGCGTGGTCAACTGAACACTCACATGGCCCTGACCTGCGTGTTATACACTGTCCACACATAAGCACAGACATTACAAAAGGCCATCGATACTATGCAGGGAACAAAACACACAAATGTTGCCTCTGCCCACATGTTAACAGACTGTCATATTATTCATCTGCAGGGGAAGCAGTCTACTTACAGCCCCCCACGTCAAGGTTTCAGACCTTATCACAGAACGTGGCAGAATCATCTGCAGGCAAAAAAGCCAGTGAATAATAGCCAGGAGTAGCTTACATGAGATACAATGAAACATGAGGTGATCAGAGTGGGCTGAGGAAGGACAGTAAAATGAAGTGGTGCAATGAGGAGCTGAGTATCTGCGATGGTTCAGGGCACATGAAATGGAAAATAACTAATCATTGGCATCATAATAGCCCCTCAGAAAGCGTGTTTTGTCTCCATTTGGAGCAAAGCAGGTTGTTTAGGGGAGATTTAAACTCATGCAATGTGCTGTATTATCCATGAGTTACTGCTTGCAAATATAGGACAGACGAGCAGGGAGAAAATCCAAGGACTGAGCATAACATGATGCCTTACTCTTACAGAAATTTTAGGGGCCAGAGTGCTCTAATCTATTATACATGCCATTATGATTAGAGACAGTATTTTGGGAAATCACCAGCTGAACTCAGAGTATATTTCAGCCTCTGTGTGTGCCGAATGGCCATGTTTTTTTTCAGCCTTTCCTTTTAAAAATCAAAGATTTTTTTTTAATACCTTCACTGGATTTGTCCTGACTCAGCGTTTTGGTTTCAACAGCTCAATGACCTGCTGTATTTGCCTTTTCTTCCACCAATCAGATGAAAGAGCGAAACATGCTTACGGCACCGCTTTTAAATCACTTTATCGTACACTACTTTGAGAAATGTCAATACAATTGTTGTCAAAGTAATGTAGTTACATGCTTTTTGGCCTGGAAACAAGTGAGAACAAAGTAACACTAGGGACTAACATGAAACATATATTGTGTTTTTTTTGTTCCTATTGCTGTTGCTGCTGCTCAGCTTTCTGCTGAGGGAACATTCATTTTGAGTGATAGTGGTATGGGGGGTGAACTCAGGGTCAAACCTTTTTATTCATCACATTAGGTTAAAAGCAATAATGACAATTTTATAATTATTGCTCACAATGTTTGCCATAAATTTCTTGGAGGTAAAGACATTGGCACTTATTTGATGAATTATTAATAGAAATTAGAAATCCATCAATATAATTTTAGAATTAGTGCTGTCCTTTTCAGTTCACCAGTTGAGCCATTATGTGTTGAAAATGCCATCCATGTCTTGGAGACATCCTACAATCAAATTAAACTGTCTAATAGCGAAGATGAACCAAGATAAACACCGTCTATAACATAGTCTACAGATAGATTTGCTTGATTGGTCAAATAAATCATTCTAAATGTGATGTATGACTGGTTCCTCCCTGTAATATATTAGCTTTTGGAAGAATTTCTTTTTTTAAAACTATTTCACATTCATATTTACTGTTTATTGATCCACACTTTATTGATTGTTGCTAAACAGCTGAATTAGTTTAGGTTCTGTCAAAAAAAAAAAAAAAAGTTGTTGACTCACCATTCATTTGTAGGAGCACTCGCAATCGGATTAGTACTGACAAGGGAGAGGCCAAGTGTTTTAATGACAAAATATGGATTTTTTCAAATTGAGTTTACATAAATCAGTAGATTCTGTCAATGGCTTTAATATCATAGCTATGAGAATATTCCCTGTACCAGCTCAAAGTGCAGAGGAAGAAACAGCTTTGTAGTATGGAGGCTTTTATTCATACACTGAGAGCCTTAAGTCCCTGCATGACACTGAAAAGCTTCTGCTTTTCATAGCACACTTGCAGGACCTAGCAGTAAACACTAAAATTGATTGTTCCCACTTGATCATATTCAGATATTTTCCCACATTCAAGGCTGTAAGTCCTGTGTCGTCTCATGCACACATTGTCTTCATAACAGCATCTTCAGCTTTCCTTGTTAGTAGCTGCACTGTAACTGTGTAACTCAGATTTTTGCTAATACTCAGCCAGCTAACACTGACATTTGTTTAACTCCCGCTCCTGTAATGTTTCACAGGTCCTGTGCCATATTTAAAATGCATATTCACATAGAAAGAGATGGTGATACATGGAGAATCCACTATCTGAGAGGGTGAAATGTTGGCAGGTTCTAAATGAGATTATTAGCAGCGGGATCATTAGCATACACAAACATGGAGCCTTATTATAAGGCAGCTGGACCACTCGAAAAGTGTGAGACTTGGTCTGACCTCATTAGTGGGAGCATATGGGAGGCAGGCCTGCGTATCAGTGCAGTTATCCAAGTTTCAGTGTGAATGCCCAGCGTGATCTCCACACTACACTATATGGGCTCAGTCTAATGAATATGCATTACCAAAAAAAGGCTGGAAATGGGTCTTATTTGGCTCATCTACTCTGTTTAGCACTTCTCTAATCTGCAATAATAGCCCAGGGACAGGGGGCTATTTGTCACATAATGTCTGGATGCCCTATGTTAGATGCTTGTTTGTCTTGATGTCGGTTGTTTGTTATTTTGGCAATGTGGGAATTTAAAACTGCATTAATTGATTTCTTTGGCCACTTGCGGGCAGTGTAACAAACTAAAAACACAACATCTGACAAATGATCCCCTTATGAAATTGTTGTGGCTAATTTGTACACAACCAGCACACATGGAGCAAAATCAGCATTCATTTGGAGTTGTGTTTCTTGCCAAATATAAGTCTATAAATATTCACTCTTCTGTTACTGAAGCTCTGTTTTGGTCCTTGACAACTTTTGAGAAAGGTGTCTGGCTGTGTAACTGCTAAAGATTTACAAGCTCATTGCTAACTTTGTGTCTTTACATTTAAGTGCTGGACAGGTAGCGTAAAGTGGGTTTATTTGAGCTTTTACACTGAACTTTCATGCTGAGCTGGAAACAATAATAATGAGAGTGGAGTTGTTTTGTAGGCCAAAACAATGACCTAAGAGGCCAAAAGACTCTGTAGAGCTGAGGGGAACTGTAGAGTTGGTTGATCATTGTCTGTGGTATTGTCATGACGAGCAACACCTTATATACTAAATTTAATCCTATAATTTAATCCTTTTCTAATATAAAGAAAATATGGATTGGGGACTCTAAGAAAATTATTTGGAGGGTGGATGGTTCTGAAAATGGAAAGAGTTATGTACTTTTGTCTCTTCTCTTTTTTCTTTTTTTTTGGTTTACTTTTTTGAGAGAGCACTCATGTGGCTTTTATTCCCACCTTCCATTGTAGATTGTTATAACACAAGATCAAATAGTTTCAAATGATGGCTTTAATGGGTCATGAATTGGTGCTTTCCCATATACAGAGTACAACAGTTCTGTCTCTATCCAATCACAATGAACTAGCTACAGTACAGGACCAATAGGCCAGTTGGAGAAACACGGAATGTACTGGATTTTTATGGGTATTTGTGATGATAAATTATCTCTACCAACAGTCCCATCTCACGTAAAAGGGAGAAAAAAATGTCACATGAAGTTAGCCCATAATATAATTCAAGCTCAGCATCACACATTGCAAACTTTCTCTACTAATGGGTGAAATTAAACATGAACTGTTTACAGTCATGAATGAAACTAAGAGTTTACAGTGATCTGAACACTCACACTTCTTCTGTTTCTGCCACAGTTAGCTTATCTGTAACCAGTGCTGTTAGAGCTTTTTTTAAAAATATATAACCTTGTGCTTAAAAATACTTATCAGCCGCATATAAAAGAGCCCACCAGTATCATCGAGTGAGAGCATATGCTGCACAAAGCACTCTTGCTGTCTTCCGAACACTGCACTTTAATTTACCAACATTAATTAAGGGTTCAAGCCTGAAGGGCTGAAACTCTATTGTTTTTGTGCTGTTTTATTATTATTTTACTTCTGAAATGTTTGCACAAATTCCTGTGATCCAGTAAATATGAGAGACATGAGATTTTGTCCATTGATTGGGAGTTGTGTACAAGTGCTGTCCAAGAAATATGACCCCAATCGGCCAGATGGTGGCACTATAACAACAAATTTTACGTTTTGGCTTATAACTTTTGAACCATAAGTCTCACAAACAAAATTGTTCTTCACCTCGATTCTGTTGGTCCAGATGAATCTATCCATATAAGCCATGCCCACTTGCACCTAATATATTTTTTGCCATTTTGAATTTTTAAAAAAAACCATTTTTGACATCTCCTCCTATGCTGTAGGTCTGATTGCTGTCAAATTTTCTGTGGATCATTATTGGACCAAGTTTATCAAACTTTGCATAAAGATTGTTGATATCTTATTTAGTTTTTAAAATATTGACCAATGAACTTCAAAAGGGTGTGGTTCAGTACATAAATAGACCAAAGTCATTAACTATTTGGTCAGTCATTACAGAACTTGCAGGATATGACCTCACAAGAAACCTGAAACATACCCTGAAAATTTCATTCAAATCAACCACTAGGGGGTGCTACAAATGTAAAAAATGGCTGTGACATGACACAAATCAGACTATATATCAGAAATTGTTTGTCCAATCATTACAAAACCTGCAGGATAAATTTCATAACAATGTTGAACCACGTGTGTAAAACTATTTTGAAATCACTCAATAGGGGGCGACACCAGTTCCAAACACGTGCACGGGCCTGGTGCAAATTTGGCCATAAATCAATGACAGTTTGTCCAAACATCACCAAACTTGGTGGATATTTTTAATTAAGCTGTTGAAGCTTTCAACTTCTAATGGTCTGTGTTGGCTTGAACCCCAGAATCGCAGCTTGCCTCTATATTTAACATGTGTTTTGATGCTTAGAGGTGTGCTCTTTGAAAAACATCTGGATACTCGGGCATGTAATTTGTTTGATTATGAACAATTATGGACAATCAGACAACGGAGCTCATATACATCAGAAAATATTGATACTTTCTTCCAATGTGAAAGATAAGATTTAGCTTCCCTTCCTAGCCCAATAATATACATACAGTCCCTTAGCACAGCTGTAAATTCAGTTTATTGTTGCTGATTAAATCTACATGCACATATCTATGTAGCAGCTACTTATAGCTCCTCTGGTTAAATATTTACTTAAATATTTGCACCAGTATAATCTAAACTCCTACTGTGCACCTTCAATGTATCACAATTTAAGTGATCCTGGTCCATCTTTGTGCAGCAGAGATATAAAAAGCAGAGCACATGATGGTAAAGATGATAAACAAGGTCATCAGGGCCACACAGAGAAGTAAAAGAAATCCTAGTCCTATTGAAAACATGATATACGAGGCCCTTTCTGCTCTGCTCATCACATCACTAAAGTAGTCAAAAAAGAGTTACTGCTTGCCAGTCCAGTGTGTGTGTGTCCAGTCCTATATGTAATTCCAGTCTCATGATCCTCATGGGGTGCTGTTAGTTAGCCATATTACTGTCAGCTTACCTCTGACAGAAACCAAGAGAATGACATACAGGAAATAAGCCTTAGAGTAAAGGCAGGTCATTTGGGAAGCAAAATGGAACTCCTATTACTACCTGCAATGTTAAACTGGCAGACATTTCCAGAGCGATCATTGCCGGGGTGCATAGCCTGCAGAATATGGCACGAGGTGCTTCGATGTTAGAGATTTCACAGAAGGGCTTTGATGATGCCCAGGGCTGCAGTGCTGTCAAGAACCCCAGGGGAGCCAGACAGAGGTGGGAAGCTTTTCGAAAGGTCGAAAATTGCAGGGGAACTACTTTCAAGGTCCCTAAAAATCATCTGGTAGAGAGTGAGGCAGGGTGGAGCACAGAGCATTCATTATGTGGTGCAACAAGTGTGACATGAATACATTTTCGAGGCAACACTGGCTCTAGTGCATTTTTATAGCAAAAACTGCTTCTGCTGGCTTTGAAGCTTGACTCTGTCACAGATAAAAATATACAAAACTCAAATCCAGATGAATGTATAGTGAGATATTGATAAGAACAGTCTTAGATTAAATTAATTAAATACACATAGTAACAGGTGTGCTTCTCTATATCCCTTACTCTCTCCCTCACTTCCGTTCACCACTTTGCTGACACACACCATAGCTCATAGCTAATCATTTCCAAGGCCATGATTTATAAGCCCCTTTTGCTAATAAAGACTGAGTAACAAGCTGTCAATGAGAGCTCAAGGTTATTTATGTCTCCAGTTAAGGCAATGTTTCCTCCTCACCAGGACAATAAGACCCCCTTGCCAGTGATATTTGAATCCATGAAGCATGGATTGCTTACAGTTGGTGCAGCATGACAAGCATTTGTTTGCCCAGATAAGGATGATTCATTTCCAAATTCACCAGAAATGCCCAACTCAAAAAAGGCTGCATGTGTAGAAAATGGTCTCAAAGGCGCAATTATTATCATTTATTTCTGTGTTGAGAATGGTACACATTGAATTGGAGTCAGTGTTAATTACCTTACATTAAAATATGGTTTGTATGAGGAGACGGAAAATTTAATCTGCTGCTCATGTGGATATCATGTGTTGCTCTCTGTGGTCAGCCCCTGTTTCCTGTCACAGCAGTACTTTCACCTTTAATGTAGTAACAAAGCATGCGCTACAGGAATCAATGCACTTGTCATTCACAACTGTGGTCAGATCAGTAGAAAGGTCATGAAGCCCCAAAACGTCGATTCCCCATATAAAGTATGCAAACCATCCCCCCCCCCCCCCCCTCCCCCCCACCAGAGCAAGCCTGAGAATATAACCTCTCCGAAGCTTCCCATTATGAATTCAGAATATGTCATGTCACCTGTGTCGTTTCTGGCTTGGATACAGCTCTGATATTCATTACTTGTCATCTTTATGATTCCAGCAGTTAATAATAAAAAGGGTTGCTGTGGAAACGCGACCAAACAGTTTTGTGCCATTTAACAGCATACGAGATTTATTAGTATAATGAACCCTAAATGGCATGAATTCAATATTAGCATTCATCTTTCATTAAGTTATGGCTATGCTAAATGAACTAGCTAGGGGCAGTTGAGAATTCTCAACTAGACCTGCATTGTATTATTGTAATTAAATGCATTTCCATAAGGTACAAGGCTCGTTTTTTCATGATTGCAAGAAATTAATCATGAGTTATATTAATGGCTGTACAACAGGCGTCAAAGCGTCTAAGCAAGGTTTAAGGAAAATGATTCTCAGTTGAAAAAAGAACACGAAAAAGATACCATATGGCTGGAAGGACACTTGCAGTTCTCTATATTTGTGTGCTGTTTTATATCTCGTCACATATCCACACCACAGGAGAAGTCATACAAATAAAGGGAGGCCAGGCTAATGCATCATGTATTACTCTAATTCCTCAGTGATCATGCCATCAAGAATGTGTTGCACTGAAATCCACATCTATTCCCCCCTATAGATTATAATTGTTGAAGACTTCCCTGGTGGCCATTATTCATCCATAAGATAAACATTAGACTGGTGCAATCAAAGATAACAGTAAAAAGATTTAGATCTGACTCAGTCAGTGGGCAGATAAAGGAGTACACTTGCAGCTCACAGACTTCCTGCTCTGAATTCAGTTATATTCATTTGTGCGTGTGTTTGTGTGTGTGTGTGTGTGTGTGTGTGTGTGTGTGTGTGTGTGTGTGTGTGTGTGTGTGTGTGTGTGTGTGTGCACGCATGTTTTAAGTTTCAATGGAGATCTTGGAACAAACAAAAAACACAGCAGAGAGGGGAAGAGTGGAGGAAACATGACTGGAGGCCTCAGGACAGGAAAGAACAGCAGCATGTTAAGCTGCTACATCATCTTATTCCTAAAGGTCATGTTAGAGTCAGTGAGAGTCAGTGTGCACCATCTCCTCCATCACAGAGAGTTATCCTATGCAGAATCATGCTTCACAACAAAGCTAAGCTGTAGAACCATATTCTATCACATCCATCCAGATCATTAAATGCGACTAACAGGGTCTTTTATTTGACCACATTTGATTATCTGTAAAGATAGTTTGCTGATGTGCTAAAAAATCCCACAGTTTCTCTTTGCAAGAAATGTAAATTTAGAGCTTAACATATAATATAATTATGTTTTTTTAAAAGAGCAATTGTTATGTAGGAGCTTTGTTAAAGGTGCACTATGTGAGATTTGGACACCTGCACCAAACAAATAGTACTGGGTGCTACAACATTGTACTTGGATGCTACAATGACTCACTATTGCCCCTGAGGTAGAAAATGGTATTACAAGACAGGCCAGGGCTAGCTGGTTAGCATAACTTCATTAGATTTCTCTGCAACACAATACATAGACGTCTTTGACATAACATCAAAACAGTTATTTCTTCACATTATGTTAATTATGTATAATTTTAGTTATTTTTTTTAATGTTTTAACTAAAATTCTGGCCCAATCCTACATAGTGCACCATTAAAGTGCATTTAAAAAAACATGCAAACAAACAAACAAACAAAACAAAACAAAAAAACAATTATTATCTACCTCCTACAAATGGAAAGATGTACTTATAAGAAAAAACACACTCTTGCTCAATTCAATAGGCTGTAGTTTTGCTGCTACAACCTTACTTGGTCTGGAAGTTTATAGTGACCTTTTAAAAATCTATGTTTTAGCATAGATACAAATTTTAATTGTTTTATCAACAAGATAAAGTCAGTCAGTTGTTTAAAGACATGATCACAAATTGACCTGACAGAGTGACTGAAATGAGACCACAAGCAGGAAACAACAAACATGTCTACTTATTTTATTTTACCATTGAAATATTTATCTGGGTTACACTGAATACACTTAGTGTAACAATAGCACAAGTAGATAACAATCATAAAATCAGCAAACTGACTCTACAATAACAATTATACAGCAATATCTTTGTAAGAGATAATGTACAGCACTCATTTCGCAATAATGACCTGCTCACTGTACATTATCCTGCTTATTACACAGCTATTTACCAAAGACATCAATAATTTGACACAAAACATTGATTCAAAAATGATTTTATTGCTTCTGAAAAAAAAGTGTGTTAGATTCTACGGTTGGAACTGCCAACGTTAAACTGAACATTTCCATTGATGGTGTAGTGAGACAATGTGAATGGGACTACTTTGGGAATCTTGATATTGACGTTTCTGTCCTCATTCATCTCTACGTTTCCTTCTTGCCAGGGCTTTGCAGTTGACACACCTGGAAATACAATTGCTACTAATGTTACAACTGGTAACAATAATAATATTATCACTACCACTTATCACACTCCAGATCTGCTGCTCTCGCCTGGATTGGAGGACAGGATCATCCTCCACTTTTCCCTTTCTGTAGTGATTGGAGGCCAGTAATTGTTTTGCCACAGGGTGTTGCAAATGAGCTGTTGGCAGTTTGTAATTTTACCGGACTTGTTTATGTGGATTGATATGATTGGATGTAGTCCTCCATAGTCTATGATCAGAACTGTGTCCATAGCAGTTCAAAAATAACAGACTGTAGAAGGCCATGTAATAACTAAAGTTTGCTAACACTAGCTAACATTAGCCACCACAAGCTACTGGTCATACCAGACCAAGGCAAACTGTAACAGCCAAACCCCTGAGTGTATTGAACTGATTTCTAATGAATTCAAATTTTTATTTGTAGGAAGAAAAAACATGTTTTTCCTTCTTTCCATAGTTTCATAGTTTCACTTTAAGTCTGAGAGAATAACCCTAATAATATGATAGTGATGTCATCAGGGTTACCTTGAGTTGGGCTTGGATTCTTCAAATTTATGACAGAGTTGGCTTTTACAAATTTGGACACGGAGTTTGAAAGCAGATAAGGTCTAACAAAAACATGCTATTGGTTGCATTATGAGAAATGTAGGATCCAGCATTTATTGGGACCAGTGTTACTAGGGACAAAAACTTTATCAGCAGTATCTGCTGCTTCAATTTTGAACATTCTTTTCTTATTCTTTTTTTTTCTCATTGCATAAAATTGCAAGTTCTGAAAGTTGTTTTCAGAGCTGCATATGCCTTTTGTTTCATTCAGAGACATGTCTAGAGTTTCTTGAGTGGAGTCATTTAACATAAATAGCCAATTAGGTTTAACCATAGGCCAGTTCTTTTAGAGTTTTTCATTTGGGGGGCATTAACTGGTGCAGTGGAAACACAGGCCTATATGTTTTGTTTATTTCTTTTAATTCATTTAGAATTAATTTACATTGTTAAGAACTGTATCCAAGGGGAAAAAACGGCATCAACACACAATTTCTGTTCAACTGCCAACCATTTGTGTCTATGAAGAACAAATCTGTTATGGTTGCATGGGCTTAAATTGTGGAATTAAAACATTAAACTTTATTTCTGGTAGGTTTATTAAACCTAATTTCAGCACCATGCACTCTTCATATAGTATGGCACAACCATGGTGTGCCTGTCCTCATGTGGGGCCAGTATTAGATGTAACAAGAATATATTACATCAATAGGGATTTACAGGAGCCTTGTGTTTATCTTGTTATCTACAGCAGATTTGTAAAAAAAAAAAAAAAAAAAGATATCTATCTATCTATCTATCTATCTATCTATCTATCTATATATATATATATATATATATATATATATATATATATATATATATATATATATATATATATATATATATATATATATATGGTCGGATGGTATCGAAGAGAGGGAAGGTGATCAGGACCGAGGGGGTTGAGCTACCAGAAGGCAGCATTGCAGATGTTCAGGACAGCTACAAATACCTTGGGATCCCGCAGGCAAACGGGAACCTTGAGGAGGCCGCAAGGAAGTCAGCCACAGCCAAATACCTACACAGAGTAAGGCAAGTCCTGAAAAGTCGGCGCTGAATGGGAAGAACAAGATACGGGCCATCAACACATGCGCTCCTCCAGTCATCAGATACCCTGCTGGTATAATAAGCTGGCCAAAGGAGGAGATAGAGGCCACTGATATCAAGACAAGAAAGCTCCTCACAATGCATGGAGGGTTTCATCCCAAGTCCAGCACCCTGAGACTGTACACTAAGCGGAACGAGGGAGGCCGAGGACTGGTGAGTATCAGAGCCACTGTCCAGGACGGATCAACCAACATCCAGGAATACATCAGTGGTGCCAGTGGTAATTGGAGCACTGGGGGCTGTGACCCACAAACTGGGAGAGTGGCTCCAACAGATTCCGGATACAACATATGAGGTCTCTGTCCAGAAGAGCGCAGTCCTAGGAACAGCTAAGATACTGCGCAGAACCCTCAAACTCCCAGGCCTCTGGTAGAGGACCCGAGCTTGAGGAAGACATACCACCACCCCCCATGGGAGGAGGGTGAGACCACTATATGCCTACTACTGGTCTACATCTTCATAGTTGACTCATCGGTGAAACAACAGATAATAAGCTCTGCTATGACAGCAAAAACAACAGGTATGTGTAAGGATATTATCCAATTATCAAATATGACAGTGTCGTTAGAAAAAGCACTCTATATGCCCTGTGGAAATGAGCATGTTTTATGCTGCTCTTGCTTTATTAATATGATATCATCTATGTATTCTGATTAGACTAATGTAATCAGGATTTGATTAGGAACACTAACCACAGCTGGAGTGCCTATTAACAAGGCGTTAAATAAACATGAACATTAATGTCACACAGTTAATGTCATCATATTGGTGTGATTTAGTAAGATGTCAAGGAAAAAATTTTCAGCAGCTCTTTATTTAAATAACAGCATATATGCTAAGTGTTGTTCTAAGAGGAAGAATTGCATAATATCTTTCCACTCGGATGTTACACATTGTGCCATTGTCCAGGATACCAGCGGACCATGAAATTAATACACAGTGATAAATTATTCATCATTCCAGCCCCTTTTTATCTATTACATCTCAAAGGAATCCTTAAGTGCATTCATGTTGACAATGCAAAACTGGACACTGTGTGGTGGCGCTCGTTTGTTTTACTTTGAACACCAGCGTTAACAAGCTGAACGTGACATGTTAGATTAATTATGCTGTAGTGAAAATGACCCCCAGGGCTGTGTGTGTCATATCATACTTTCCGCTATGTCCTGAGGCCTTGAGATACAGGCTCCCTCTTTACCTGAGAGAGACATAACCGGATTACTACCCTCAGGCTGTCTTTTGTTCATCTCTCCACTTTGCAGAAACAAAGCCCTTAAGAGTGTGGGAGGTCACATAACTGATGTCTGTTTTATGGAGGCCAGTGGCACAGTGAGTTGTACCTCTAATGCAGAACTTACAATGGTAGTAGAAGTTTGGTTCTGGGGTAACGGTACTACTTTTCCTGTTTATCCAGAGTGAGACAAACTCTTGAATGCCTTTTTTTTTTATCCATGCTGGTAGCACATGTGACTCTATAGGGATAGGATTGTTGGTTGGATAGCAGTCCAACTTTTTGAAGAGTGAAATATCTTAACTGCACGGACTACTGTATCATAAAACTTTGTGCAGATTTTAATGGTCCCAAAGGATTAATAAAAGATAAAATAAAAATTAATAATGACTTTTGGCGTTCTTCTAACTTTATAATTTAGGGCCACCGACAGGTAAAAATTCCACTTGTCTAACACTTACGTTCATGACATGATGCCTCTCAGCTAGTGATAGTGAAATTAGACTTTCTGAAGCCCTGAGGCTTTCCAGCCATTTGTATTACCAATAGATTCATTACTCAAAGTCCATTCAACATAGTGCTCACTACTTACACCTACTGCTAATCATGATTCAAAACAGATGCTGCTGCTGTAGTGTTGTCCAAACATTACTGACACATAGTAGCAAATTGCAGTACTGCTGTAAAACAGGGCTGCCAACTTTTGACGTCAGCTTGGAGTGAGATTTGCTCCCAGGATTATGAGCTTTATTCTTGGTAAATTGACCGACTCAACCTCTCTGTGGTCCTATGAACCAACACCTTTTTCATAAGAGTTTTTCTTTGTGTTTAGTAGGTTGCATTTTTGACATACACTTCAGATATTACACATATTTTTCTTCAAAACATCGGATAAGAAAGATCTATGTTCCACACCAAGTCGCTCCCATCATCCGACAGTCCCCACTTTGGTCTCTCAGGTCTATCCAAATAGAAGTAATATCTGAATAAATTATCAGCTTCACCGGAATGCGCATTGCAATGATTTGTTGTTGCACCACACCAAAAGTGTGACCTGAACCTTGTCACACTCTGCGCCTCAGGCTGTCTGAACTTAATAATAAAAATAATAAAAAAAACTTCTGTTCCTTCACTTAAAAATAACAAATTTTCAGAGTAAGAGGAATGTCTTTGCTTTTAAAGGAAGTAAAGATGAAAAGTTAGTGTGAGAGAAGCCATGTGTGGGGTGAGATCATGAGATCTGTGTCAACTGTGTGAATCTCATGCCTCATAGATATCATGCACCACTCTTACATACTTCTCTGCCACTCCCAACTTCCTCATACAATACCACACCTCCTCTCTCAACATCCTATCATACGCTTCCTTTAGATCCACAAAACACAATACAATTCCTTCTGACTTACTCTATACTTCTCCATCAATATTCTCAAAGCAAATATCTCACCTGTAGTGTTCTTTCCTGGCATGAAACCATACTGCTGCTCACTTATCATCACCTCTCCTCTTAACGTAGCTTCCACCACTCTTTCCCATACCTTCATGCTATGGCTGATCAACTTTAATCCTCTGTAGTTACTACAGCTCTGAACATCACCCTTATTCTTAAAACTTGGTACCAGTACACTTCTTCTACACTCCTGACGAATGCTCTTGCTTTCCAAGATTGTGTTAAACAATCTAGTTAAGAACTCCACTGCCATCTCTCCTAAACATCTCCATGCCTCCACAGGTATGTCATCTGGACCAACTGCCTTTCCACTCTTCATCCTCTTCTTAGCTGCCCTCACTTCCTCCTTGCTAATTCACCACACTTCCCGATTCATTATCCCCCCATCATCCAACATTCTCTCTCTCATTTTCTTCATTCATCAGCCCCCTCAAGTACTCCTTCCACCTTCTCAACACACTCTCCTCGCTAGTCAGCACATTTCCATTTCTATCCTTCATCACCCTAACCTGCTGCACATCCATCCCAGCTCAGTCCCTCTGTCTTGCCAATCAGTACAAGTCCTTTTCTCTTTCCTTAGCGTCCAACCTCTCATACAACTCACCATACGCCTTTCCCTTAGCCTTCACCACCTATCTCTTCGCCTTTCCATCTGCATCTCCTTGTACTCTACTACTCTACTTTCTTTATCTCTCTGGCTGTCCCACTTCTTCGCCAACCTCTTCCTCCATATTCTCTCCCCACCAAGTCTCCTTGTCTTTCTTCCTCTGTCCAGATGACACACCAAGTACCTTTCTAGCGGTCTCCCTTACCACTTCTGTAGTAGTTACCCAGCCATCCGGCAACTCTTCACTGCCACCTAGCTCCTGTCTTAACTCCTCCCTGAACTCCACATAACATCTGTTCCTACCATAGACCATATAATAAAGTTGGACGTAGTGCGGTCTGACATCACCCGTTGGTTTCACTGGAACCCATTTGACACCTAAAGTTTCAGTTCATGGTTGGCACTATCTTTTCCATTTGAAGCCAGGACCTTCTACATAAGGAGTATGGGGTGTTGCCCTTCACGCTCTGGAAACGTCCCACTAACTCGGACCAAAGCTAATGCTAGCTTACTTGGAACACTGAGCACTGCACACTTGGGCTAATGTTAACTACTTTAGCTAAATTGTGCTAACAGGGCAGCTATCATAACAACTAACATTAAACTTAGTGAAATATTGCGATAATAGTCTGACTCAGTGCGAGTCCCGGAGCCAGGGAGAGCAGAAGGTGAGCCAACTTTCAATCACAGCTATCAATCAACGCCCACAAGATAGACATCAAAGCTATCATAAGTTTTTAAATCTTATTAACAAAGAAATAAGTTCCAAAATGACCACCAGGACACTTATTAGAGGGCCTGGATTTAGCAATTAAGACCAAAATGATTCATTGATAAAAATGATTGACTTTGAGTATTTCTAGAGAGAAGTCAAGGCTTTTGTATTGGGGTCAGTTGGAGTATCTAGTGGCCATCAGTGACACTTTAAGGTACTTCAACATTGGCTTCAGCCTCAAACTATGGCCGTTTGGTTCCTATTGATCTCATAGACATCCAAATCATCATTATTAACAACATTATCTCACTCTGGATAAAAAGAAAAACAGTAAATTTCCCCCCAAACTGAACTACCCCATTTCAGATAAAACTGACTAGAACTCAAACTCACATCTAAAACATCTTAAAATCCTGCTCATGAAAGACATGTGGCATGCAAAGAGGATCTTCAAGTTGTTTAGTCTTGAGCTTTATTTTAAGATTAGAGGCTGCATAGAGAGCATGAGAGAGAAAATACTTAGATTAGCTACTTTGTTGAGCATCCATCCACTGCACATCATCAGGATTTTATATGGTGTTGAGTCATATGTGTTATGAATTGCATGAAGACGTCTGCTGGAGCAGTGATCAAACAGAATAGACTTTCTGCATTACATATAGCCATAAAAAGAAATCATAAGTAAGAAAACTTTTCTTCCTCTTCTCAGTTCTGTATCAAACTCACATAGCCCCTCAAATCATTTCAAAA
Organism: Thunnus albacares; assembly: GCF_914725855.1. Lineage (NCBI taxonomy): Eukaryota > Metazoa > Chordata > Actinopteri > Scombriformes > Scombridae > Thunnus > Thunnus albacares. Next base: position 14,624,258 of record NC_058108.1, on the reverse strand, counting down.
GGAATCTATCTAATGTATAAGTGTGGAAGTTTGATAAATTTTAGGTATTTGAATAATAGGACATATTTGTGAACATTGGCACCATAATGAAGACCTTCAGACCTGATATGGATAGAAATAATCACAGCTTTTTCCAGTAAATGGGTATGTGATGAGAGTAACTCTGTAATTTTAAGTCAAAATTGAAATTAATTTGTGAACTGAGAAATGCCAATACCCACATTTTACCATGTGCCATACAAATAAATTAATTTCAGTGGTACATGGTGCAGTCTCCAACAACAGTGAGTGGTGTGATGTCAGGTTTCAATTAAGAAAAGCCAGCTGTATCTCTCATTCTTCCTCCCTCCTCCATGTAAAACTCAAATTTGGGTTTACACTCTCTTTTTCTCCGCTCCAATTATTGCTCTGCCAAGTGAGCCACCAAAACATAGTCTTCTTTGTCATTACAACCAGAGTAGATAATTACAGGTTTGTTCTCCAAATTAAATTCTCGAAGGACAACGTATTTCTTTCACTCAAGAATCAGAGAAGGCTGACATATCAGATCCCTGTGTGATCCCTGTAGCTTATCTGATAAGATTCACACTGCAGTGTGTAGAGGACAAGCCTTGTGTCTGCTTGATTGTAAACAGCCCCACAAGCAATGGCTTGAACTTTTCACCTGGACAACACAATGCCCAGGACACTCTTTTCTAAGTGTGGCATTAGCTTTTACAGCTCACTTCAGTATTAGAAAGCAATTAATCTAGCCAAACATACCTGTGGGTGTGATTCATAGCCTGCCTGGCCTTGGATGGAAAATTGACCCTATAAAAAACCAACATGAAAGTCCTTAACTGTGATTAGATTCAACATGGCTGTCCACTCACTACACTCTGGAGGATTATTCACCTGTTGGCTGGAAAACATTTTTGGTAAATAACTATACTGTAATCGAAAGGTGCCTGGTTATTTTTCTGTTTTTGCAGTGATATGCCCATCTCTCGCCACTTGAAAAGTGTCAGAGGCTTAGGGGAGCTGTTTATTCAAAAATCTTTTTCCTCTTGGTTATGAACTTTAAAAGGGCCACAACTGGGAATTTGATTGAACTAACAGCTGCTTTTATGCTGCAAATAAAGATGTCTGTACACAATGGCAATGATGGACAAACCACTGGCCCAGACACTCGATTATCATTCAAGGATATCTTGCAGAACAGCATATTCAGTCTAGACAAAGTCATCATAAACTCCAAACCAAGGTTGTCCTAAAGTCAGTGGCAAGTCACTTTTGCTCGACAATCACTGCCAGCCTTAGCAAACAAAGTGTCTTATCCTGGCCTCATCTGAATGACATGGAGATAATTATCGAGGTGGGCCTCATCGGAATTCATTAGAAGCCCCTTTCTCTATGAGACAATGTGACTATTATGTCAAAATCCCTGTCAGCTATTTTTATCATATCTGCTGCAGATCTAGTTGTCAGTGAATTCATACGGAGGTAATTACCTCACACACTTTGGAAAAATAGGGTGGAGACTGACAGATGGAGGGATAGGAGGTTTGGCACAAACCAACACCCCAGGGTTGTCTGACAACAGGAGCGGTACGCAGGAAAAGAGTTAAAATGTATGAGATGAAATCAGGGAGACAAGGAAATTTATGATTACTGTGTCACCCTGAAGAGAGCTGTGGAAAGCTAAATGTCAGCAGCAGCAATGAGTTTGATTAACCATGTTCCCCGGAACAAAGCTCAAGGCAAACTGTGTGCCACTGCAATCCATGGTGCTACACCAGTCAAATAATTTATTACCAGCTTTGGAAGAAAAAAGTCAAACCTAATACAAGCTCCATGCAAGTTGCCCACAGGTGTGAATGTACTATAGTTGTCTGTCTGGTAACCTGTTGATAGACTGATGACCTGTCAACCATGGACGTATTATAACTGAACTCCAAGATGGCATCATCCATTCCAATGAAGGTTTCTCACCAAATACATATGGCAATAGAGTTTCTGTTTTGCTCCTGTATTGTGTGACCAACAATACATGTGAATTAGTGTTGCTTTCCTTAGCCTCATCCACTTGTCCATTGGACATTGGGATGACACCATATGCATAGACACAGCTTTTCTAACCTCTGAGAGCATTTTAATGTTAATATTAAACCTTAATTGTTTCTAAAATAAAGAGTAATAAATGACCTTGTTTTATGATGGAAAATGCTTTTTGGGGTGGCATGCATTTTTTTTTAAAAAACAGGATAAGTGATTAAGAAAGTGGATTGATGGATAGAAAAACAAACACAATAAGAGTTCTCAAGTATCATTTTGCCAATTATGGCTGAATATCTGACAAAATAATCTTCACATGTTAACATGCAAGCCTTTACTGGGGCTTTTGTGGCCTTCTTCGGCCCTCTGATATTTTATCTATATAGCACATATACAAAAAAGTAGCATACTATCTACTATGTACAAAAATGATGCAAACATTAAAAAAATAGCAGAAATAATTTGTTTTTAAAATAGAAATAAACAAATAAAAATAACCAAATAAATGACAATAACTGTATTGGCCGGTGGCCGATCACCAGTGTAAAAACGAGTGCTACACAGTGTTGCATTATGGGTTACTTATAGCATTATTGTTGCTCAGCTAGCGAGCTTCTTCAAGTCTATTTATAGTGTGTCTTTTAAGGTTACTCATCCCTAAAAGTGTTTTGTGAGCTCAGTTTAGCCTGCAGGAGTTTCTGAAGGTTTGTGTAAGCTGTTACTCTGCCATGAAGGAAATAAATTCATGACGAGAGGAAACGAGTCCAAAGCATCTTCCAACATCTTTACTGCAAAAAAAGGATCCTTAAGCCAAAAAATACTGCTGTCAGAGGTGATGAGGGGCTCAAAAAGACAAAGAAAACTAACTGCTGGAGAAAATAATTCAACCGCTCCCAAGAACCTGACAGGGGAGAGTGTGAGTGTGTGACTGATAGACATAAATGTGTGATTTATGTTCTGCTTTAATGGTATTATTTCACTTGCACAAGAGACAGACTTCAAGGATGAGGACCCTGTTCTCCTTGGATTAATATTATCTCAGGGAAATTTTCCCAACCAGATGAGTGTGAAAGTGTATTGTATCTTCAAGAAGTCTTTTTCCAAAAACAGGTGTTGGAAAAGAGGGCGTCGTCTTATAATCAGGGTCACCTCGTCCGTTAAGGTTATTTTGTCAAACCACAGTTGCCACAGTTAAAAATGAATGGTCAACTATGGATGAAAAATTTCATTTCTGGCTTGACCTATGTCATATAATGAATCCTCACTGAGCTTTCAAAATGTTAAAGTGAAACTGAATTTAATAAAGCAATACCAGATTGCTTCTGTTTGACCTCTGCTGACACTATGATTAGATTTTAGAATGTTATCAGTTGCACATTTGAACAATTTAGCATAGAACATCAGCACATTGATATTATTTCCCCTTAAAGCCACTATGTGCAGAATTTAGAAATGACTGACTTTGACACCCAGTAGTAGTAACAAAAAAGACCCAGGGACACTGAGATGAACGGGCTGAAAGCAACCATTTGCCTCATTTCTCTTCAACCAAAAAACATATGCCATCAGAATAGTTTGAAATATGTTATAATCACGTATAAAATTCTACATTAATGGCTTCAATGTTTTTTTTAGGATCTTGTGACACTACGCAGTGAAGGACAGAACAAAAATAATGGCCTTTTACATCAGTAACAGAGCAGCCAGAACTCAAATCTGCTGATTTTCATAACACGCGAGGGGAAGAATTGGTTATTCAGGTCTATTCCATCACATCCTTTCCATCACCAGTCAGGTGCGACAGACTTTTAATTAACCTGAGTGACATCGAATGATCACATTTATCATGTAGACATTCACCGTTCGCCCAAGTATTGTTTGAAATGGAGCGGTAGGACGAGGGGAGACGGCCGCTCATCTACTGTTGTATGTCTCAAAGCAGTGAGACGATAAGCTAATGCTAATGTTTATTACTTAACATATTACTTATCAGACATGCTTTAGAAATGCACTCTCTAGGATTCATGCATGAATTAGTTTGAATACCCTGTTACATCAATATCAGAAAGATGCATATAATCATGATCACATGGTCCCAGAGGGATCATGTAATATTTACAGAGATGTAAGAGTCATTCACAAAATGCCTGTGATTGTGATATATTTCACCAGAGCATAAGAAAATGGTTAATCGATAGGATTATAGTATGAAAAATTTCTTAATGCGCTTTCACATCAATATTATGCATAGAATTTGCTGTACGTACCAATCCACCCGGTGTAATCCCTCCACTCCCAAGACAGATACGAGTGCGTCCATTTAATCAACCGGTTGCAGAGTAGTCTCATCATAAACAGCCTCAGCTGCTCATCCCCCGGAGTGAACGATGCGTTCCGATCTCTCATGCCCAATCAAAGCATCTCGCTCTGGCTCAACGCCAGGTAAGATAGTAGCCCAGCCTGCCAGACAGCCAGCCACCCCAGCCTGCAGAAGCCCACCCGGTGTTAATTCAGTGCAGAGACCAGCCTGGCAGGAGCTCTGTTTGAGAGATTGATGATGCTGCTGTGTTTAATTACTTTTATTTGTGTTTTTGGCAAAGGGATGTCTTTGAACTTTTTTTTTTCATCGCCTTGTCAGAGAAAACCAATCACGGCAACAAGGATTTACAGACCTGAGTTTCATCTTGTCTCCCTCTCTTAACTACTCATCATTTGTGTATTAAGAAACTCTACACTGAAAGGAAAATTTCCTTAGAGAGCACTAGCAGATAGACAACCGGATAGACAGCCTAAGTGACCTTGCAGTGCATATTAGGGAAACTGTTTTTCAATTTCATTTTGTTTTTGAAGTGTTGTGTAGGGAAACCCACTAGCAAAACACACTAAAGACACCTTTAGGCTTCTTGGGGAAATGCCTGGAATTGTAAAGAGGCACTTTCTTTAAGCATCCCCTTGGCTTAATGGTATTTAACCTATGTAGCATTTATAAGCAGTACATAAACACCTAATAATTTATAACACAATATCAAACACTACAACACTACAATGATATAAAACACATTTTTCAGTGAAGCGGTATAAGTAGTTAATAAATGTGTGATAACAGTTTAACATAGCTGCAATCATATTATATGTAATGATTTATGATTACACATAGGAACAAATCCTCACAGTATAGGTTATAAAGCATGTATTAACTGTTTAAACATATGTTTAAATCTTTACTGTGCAATGTCCCGACATTCATTACTACTGGTGTTAAGTGAGCGATATACTATCAGGTGTTACTGGGTTTCACATACTGTACCATGTATACCAAGCAGCGCGCTGTTCAATGATTCATCACTCTTTAATCAATCAAGTTATCAAAAGACGGATCTTTATGTGGCTTGACTGCAGCTGAGAAAATTCTTATTGTGAGATGAAAACCTCAGCGAAGTTTATATATTAAACACTCTACACACGAGGCAACAGCTGCTATTAAGACTGCTACTGATTTAGTTAAATCTCATGTGTAAATCAATTAAGCCATATGCATACAATGTATCTAAGAGATGAATGTGACTGTTAATGTATAACTGTCAGGTTTTACAATTACATTGTGTTATCTAGCATCCATTAAAGAAATGAAAAAATGTATCTGCTTATAATTACATTATGATATCTTATAATGTGTTACAAACCATGTATTAATTGTTTATGTGCTGTTTATAAATTATAAATATTGGGCATTAAAATAAAATGTTATGAGTTTAACTTGTTTGTAGAAAAGAAATGCAACAACATGATGAAACAGATTGAAGACAGCTGTTTCCCAGTGGGATGGGTAGAGTTAAACTGAGAAGAGATATGGAACATGTAACTCATTTAACAGGAGATCTTTGACTTGATGTGAGTCTTTCTTTCCTGATGATAGACACATAGTAGTATTAGCAGTGATCAGTCAACAGTCTTACAAAGGCGCTGCCCAAAAAGTTGGACAGATGCCTCAAACTATCATCTTCAATCATTGTAATCTGAATTCCTTTCCATCCTGCCAATTTGAGTGAAGTTGTATGAGAGCCCTTCAAATATTCAGACCCTTCTTTGGATCTGATGCAGTTAGACATGTGGGCTCACTCGGGGTGAACGCTGCAATATTTCACCGAATCGATGTTCTGTTCCTCAGGTTATGATGCTCTCATCAGTTCTGAAGACAACAAGCAGAAACAAAAGGATTATAGTCTCACACACAGAGAGATAAATAAGATATTGCCCCTTTCTTTGGTGTTTATTTTTAGAGCAGAGGAGTCGACAGATTGCTTACTTCACATGAGAGTACTGGCGCCCCCGGGGTAGCTCGCTTCTTCTCTCACAGAGTTGCCATTTTAAACCAAGAGCAATCACTGTGAGATTCCACTGCAGTGTGCCACTGCTCATCCAGCTAGACTGGCACCGGAAAAATAAAAATCCAGAAATACCAGACTTGGACATGAATTATACCTTCTGATCCTCTCTTAAGATCAGATGAAGACCAGACTGAGTATCACTGTCCTTTAATGAAAGAGTGACATCGTACAGCAGGACTTTGAAAAAGTTGCTGGTAGCTGGTGGATAAGTAGTAGTGGATGTTCACTGATCTAAGTGGAAAAATTCATTTGAGCATAAAATATAATCTTAGCCTGAAAAGGTACAACTTAACATATTTTTTTCATACTTTATTAGTGCTGAATTTTCGGATAAATATTACATACTAATGGTCTTTTCACTATTGAACTTTTTTCACCCAATAGGATATATTTAGAATGCAACACTTCTTAATTTCTTAAGTAAAGGCGATTCACCTGTTCTCTTTGCTTCTTTGTTTTTGCTTTATTAAATCTGAGCGGAGCTTCTGATGCGATTCATCTCAGGCTTCTGAAGCTCCGTGTGTTTTCCCATGACAGGAGGCATCACCATCGCATCATCTCAGGAAACAACTCTTCAACCTGACGAATCCATGTGGTATTAAAGGTTGCTGTGTGCTTCATTCCTCAGTGAAGTGGATGGATGTCTACATCTTACACACACAGAGAGTGACAGACAGAGAGACAGTCGTTCAAACTCTGGCAACAAACAACCACCCACATAAACCTTCATGCCCGCAAGCAGTCTTCTTGCACACGCCCAAAACACATGCATTCCCAAACCCTCAAATTAACTAAGCATAAAAGAGAAAAGTGACTGATAATCCTCCTATGGAATGTATTTGAGCAAAATGGTGACTGATATATTCATCTAACTGCACTCATTATTGTTTACTAATTGTCTGGCAGGACAAATCATACCTCCCCCACAGTAACTGTTTGGAGTGTGTCTCAAGTGATCACAATGTCGTACGGTGACCTATTTCTCCGTCTTCTTGTGAGCATCATCCTGCAGTCTCTCACCAGTAATGAAATGCAGCAGAAGAGACAATTTGCAACAGATTTATACCTTGAGGGCACAGCCACCCAATTTCAACTCTATTGTTTTGTGCCCAGAATCAAGCCACTCTTTCCTTAGCTACCTAGCTTGACGTTGTTGAAGAGCTGAAGAGCTTGGAGCTTGATTGTAAAGAAGTGCAGGTCTGTTCTGGGAGTATACTTTCTCCCCTCTGTTGGTGATTGCCTGGCACAACCTAAAAGAAGTGAGAAATACAAGTTGAAATGTAATTCCAGTTGATGACTTCTGGTGCTTCACACTGTGTTCTTTTTCAAAAGACCAGCGCCGTCCCCACATCTACCCTTTATCTCTCCCCAATGGGAGAAGTCATCATTATCTCAACTTGTTTGTCTGTGAAAATACAAGAGCTGCTTGTTCTACAAATGGTGCTGTGGTCCAGCTAACATATGCAGTGACAATTCCTTGTATCTCCGTGACAGGAAAATGAGCGTATCTCCCGGTGCTGAATGCAAAATGTAAGCCTGCCTCCCTGCAACCCTGGCAAATCAACAGAGAGGGCATTTGATTTACAGCATCACGGCAGATGCACACATAATAGACACCATCAGCATGTACGGCATCACTGTGCGCCTGCAGCTACAAAACAGACAAATAAACAACACCATGAGCAGTGGCACTGTGTCCAGGCTCACAAATATGAGCAAATAAACAATCAGCACGAACGGCAGCATTATTTTGGCCCTACACGAGCTCCACCATGCTGACCACTGACACAAAAATACGGACAAGGAAAATTGAGGCACAGCGACATGAAGTCCAGTACTGAGCTCCAGGCAAGAGGGACATGGAAATATTCCACATACACGCAGCAGTGCCAGCACCTGCAGCACTGCTTCAGTGATGAGCTGACTTATTCATTTTTAACCAGCTTCTGATGTCAGCTTTGAATAAAGAAGTTACATCACAGGATTGCTTAAAGGAAACCTATTCTGCTCATTTCCAGCTCTATGTTTTTATTCTGGGAGTCCAATAGAGTAGCTTTGCGTGTTTCACAGCTCAAAGGCCTCCTTATTTGTCTCATACTGTCCCTTTATTTAGCCCCTCAGTTCAGCCTGTCTCTCTTAACAGGCAGTTTTAGCTCCTGTCTCTTTAAGGCCCCCTTCCTGATGAGCCCACTTTTTTGTGATTGGCCAGCTTTCTGGAAGCTGCCATGGGGCAGCATGTATCAGAGTGGTGTTAAGTTACCGCTGATGAAAACCCAACATTTCCTGCTTTTGCCGCTTCATATTAAAACCTTTTAAATGACTGAATTACAAGAGACTTTAATTGTGAAGAATTAAAAGGAATTCACTGAATTAGTAGAGCTTTGTTAGCGGTGCTAAAAACTGGTTGAAACAACAACATATGGAGATATTTGGAACTCTTTGTTAAGCAGATCAATTAGAAATAATGCAGGGCGGAAGGGTACAAGCAGAAATAGCCACAGTGATGATGATGTTTGATGAAGAGCTGCAGACGACCAGCACCCCACCAACAGGTAAGCTACTTATTTTACTTTGCTCTGCTGTATAATGGAAAAACACTCACAGCATGCCAGATCAACTCGAGACATGACTCGGCATGACTACCCCCAAAACAATGGAAAAACACCATAATGTTAGTGGAGCAGAGCAGTGAACTTCCATGCTGTGTGTGGAGCAGATGGCCATATAAAGAAACCCGTCACAATCAGACATCAGCTGGGGCTGAAAGTTGAGAAAAACACTGGAAACTGAGTGTTCAGAGCAGTCTGAAGCCAGTGCTTTTTGCTCAAAGGGATTACTTCTACATACTTAACCTCATTATTTGACACTTTGGCAACTTTTAACATGAACATCCAACATTGTTACATTATATTTATGACTAAAAATAAGGAAAAGCATAATAGGTCCCCTCTGAATACAAGATAGAGGGTTACACTCACAACCTGTTGAATGTGGCTAGGAAGTGCCAGCACCACTATAATGTGAAAGCACCAGACCTGGTCTTGCAGAGGGACTTTGTGTCAAAATCTCGTTTTCAGACATTAATTGTCTTAATTTAAATTGAGCTCATTTGTTGTAAAGCTGTGTTTTATCAAACTGCACAAACTGAGGGCAGGGTAGTATTATTCCATCATAGGAGTACTGTAAGGCTGTAACCAGCAATTATTTTCATTATCAATGGGTCTGACAGTTATTTTCTCAATTGATTATTCACTGTGCAATATGTAGAAAATAGTGAAGAATGCAGATCATTATTCCCTGAAGCCCATGTTAACATTCAGATGACTTTTTTGTCTGACCAACTGTCAAAAACCCAAAGATGTTGAGTTTACTACCATGGAAAACTGGGAAAACTAACAAATATTCACATGTGAGAAGCTGGTACCAATGAATGTTTGGCAAAAACTACTTAAACAATTAATCAGTTATCAAAATTGTTGCAAATTACTTTTCTGTCAATTGACTAATCAACTAATAATTTCAGCTCTCGAGTACTACCATATATAGTGGGGGTAAATAGGGGCCCAATAACAAACTTTTGTCCCATGACCCCAAATAGCGTTAACCTGCTCATGGTCTTTAAAGGTAGAGTCAGTGATTCTGGAGAAAGATTGTTCAATACATTTTTTTGTCAAATTCAGTGAATATCTCCTCACGGTCCACTAGCTGTCCCTTCTTTGTGTGTGCTGAAGAAAAATCCTGTGTTCATACACAGCACTGGCTCTGTAAATGGCAAACACAGTGGCTCGGAGTGAGCCACACAACACTAATCCAGCCAATCAGCAGCAGAGGGTGTGTATGCTCCTGCACAGAACAGGGGTAAGTCATCAGAGCAGCTGTCTGTGTGAGGACATGACAGTCTCCCATCTCCAGCACCTGCTGAATGGTGACAGCCAATTCACATAGAAAGTGTTTTCTCATGGAACAGATATGCTTCTGTTTTATTAAATGTATCAACCATTGACTGTATATAAAAATGGACATTATGACAGCTCCCAAAAGTGAAGCCAAAACATCTTTTTAGGTAGTTCTTGTCACGCTGATGTTCAGGTGCTCATTTCTCTGATAAGTTTCTTTTTAATTTAACAATTTAACATTTAACAATATAAAAAGGGTGTGTGACATCATGAGTGACAGCCGTGACACCTGCTCTCAAGCCTCCATCAGACAGTGGGAAGGCTGAGGGGGCGTGTCCTGCGAGCCATCATGCTGCCGCCCCACTCAACTGCACAGACTCTGGCTCCAAATGATGTCACACAAGCAAGATGGCAGCTCCTGGAAAGGAAATATTTTGGCTCCACTTTTGCATAGTGGTAGGTGGTGGAGACGTGTTGTCCATCTTTATATATAGTCAATGGTCTCAATCCACACTGAATCTGAGAGTGTCTCACAGAGACCCCCCACATTTTTTTTTACACTTTGAGTCTGTTTCTGTCATGTTTAGTGAAGCATAATCTGAGCGGGCAGCTGTTTAAATCACACAGATATCTTGCTGTAAATGTGTTTTCAACTTATTAACTATATCAATGAATCAATAAATACAAACACTGTAGATTTCTGCTCGTGGAGTCGACATGTAAACTATTTTGGTTCAATAAATTTCTGCTGTCAGTCAGCTTGGTGAAGGCAGTTTGGCTGGCCAGTGTCCTCTCAGCTCCCCAGGAGCTGCAGCTGACAGGCGACTGCCTCTGTGGACAGAGAAACAGAGAAGCTGAACACAGATCAAGTGAGAAGTGGGGAGGCTGTAAAGAGGTGAAGAATGTGGATGGACTGTTGTGCTCACGAGACATTTTTTTTTCTGCTTGTGATAAAGTGAGAGGAAGATAAAGTGAGTCTACAGCTGACACATCGCTCTGGATTCCACCATATTTCTCTTTTGGTCGTTGCCTTGACAATGCGCATCCATGAACTAGTAGGGCGGAGCTTCTGAAGGAGCATGAGGGGAGGGGTGTTCCCTTTAAAGAGGACCTATTATGCTTTTCCTTTTTTTCAGTCATATATCTCTCTATATAAAGCAAGGAATCTTTGTCTGTCTGTCTGTATGTAAGTTTGTCTTTCACATATCTTGAGAAGTGTTCATCAGATCTACTTCATACCTGGTGGGTGGATTGCTGGGAAAACGAGGAAGTGCAATGTCGATGTGTGAAGTTGTTCAGATGAGCGATTCTCAAGAAATATATAAAAATACCTCACAAACAACGTTCCTCACACATGGGAACTTTGTTTGTATGCTCAAGACATAGTGCAGGATGTCTCAGGCATGTTTTGAATGGGCACTACAGTTCATCCAATCAACTCCAGCTCAGTTCAAAATTGTGGTCCCCAGATATTCTGCATGTGAGGCATTTAGGAAGCATTGGTAAATTGTAGCGTCTACTGATTGGATGCATGTGAGGCATTTACTGAGCATGGGTAAATTTGACCATCTACTGATAGCCTGCATGTGAGGCATTTAGGGAACATCAGTAAATTGTAGTATCTACCGATAGTCTGCATGAAAGGTGTTTAGGGGCCGGACACAACTCTGTATATTGAGAAATTGGCCTGGTCTTGACAGGCACGTTTTGAATGGGCACTGCACTAGCATATTGTTACAATGTCGGACGTTCATGTTAAAAGTGGCCAAAGTGTCAAATAATGAGGAAAAGTATGTAGAAGTAATGTGAGCAAAAAGCACCAGCTTCAGACTGCTCTGAACGCTTGGTTTCCAACGTCTTTTTCTACTTTCAAACCGAGCCGATGTTAGCTTGTGACGGATTTCTTTACATGGTCATCTGCTCATTGCACAGCACACAAGGTCACTGCTCTGCTCCACTAACATTATGGCATTTTTCCATTGTTTTGGGGACAGTCACACTGAGCCATGACTCAAGTCGAGCTGTTACACTGTGAGTCTTTTTCCATTACACATCAGGGCAAAGCAAAATAATAAGTAATAAGTAGTTTACCTGTTGGAGGTGTACTGGTCGTCTGCAGCTCTTCATCAAACATCATCATCACTGTGGCTGTTTCTACTTATACTATTCCTCTCTGCATTATTTCTAACTGATCTGCTCAACAAACAACTCTAGATATTTTAAAATCTTGTTATCTTAACCTGTTTTATTGAAGAATAGTGGCTGCTAACAAAGCTCTGCTAATGTGGTGATGACTACATTTCATTTCCTCTAAATTTTTCACAATAAAAGTTATATTAGTTATCTAGTCATTTAAAAGCTTTTACAGTGGAAACTGCTGATAGTGATCATGTCCGTCCAGGTCAAAGTGATCACTATAAGCGGATAATAATTATAACCGATTTTTTATTCTTTTTCTTAATTTCTCATGCAGATTACCATCTAATTGATATTTGTATATTTATTACATGAATATTAAGTAATGTAAATGGGCAGCACTATTTACTGAATTTAACTGACTGTTTCAAAATACAGAACAACTGTTTAAACGCTTGTTTCGCTGCTGCATCTCATTGGCTTATTTCTGTCAGTCTGTCATAAGTTTCAAGGAGATTACGTTCAAGAATTCAATGTGTATGCGTCACCAGCCCCAGGTCACCAGCTGGCAGCAGATGGTTGTGCGTTGTGCGTGTAGACTGTGTGCAGGAGTGCCACAACAAGAAAGTTGAACCAGAATCAACTTTTGGAGAAATACAACCTGTAACGCTGTACAACCCTGCCATGAGGGAAGACAAAAACATTACTAAGAAGAGGGAAAGACATTTATAAAGGGCCAGTATAAGATAAATAAGGAGTATTTTGAATTGTGAGTCATGGAATAAAAATATAGAGCTCGAAATGAGCATAATAGGTCCCCTTCAAGTGTAAGCTGATATGATGCCAGACACTGGAGTAGGCGGTGGAGTAAAGTCAGCAGGAAGAAGATGGAAAATCTCAGATGATATCAGAATTTGTCAATGAAAGACACTTTGACAGTGTGGGATAGAGGAAGTGACAAGAAGGATCAGAGCAGGAAGATATAGCAGCAATATCCCCACAGAGGAATGAAGACAGAGTATCAGAAAAAAGCTACACTAATCAGTGTTTTTATATTTACAATAGGTAAAAACACTACAATAAGTATAATGTGAAAGATGTCGCTTGTAATTATCCACAGAGAATAATCACTTTAATCTACAGTTCCCTTCAGTTTAAACGAGTGTTTTAGATTATTTCAGCTCATTGTTTGGTGTAATTACCCACTTGCCTTTTTTCAGCATCAACAATCAACAATTTATTTCATACTGAAATCAAATATAATTCACATAACAGTTATCTCTTCCTGTTAGACAGACAAAAGAAAGAATTAATGCAGGTTTAAAGTCACTGTAAATGTTATGTGATCAAATTATTCTGTTGGAATATATTTTTGTTAATAGAGAATTAATACTTGTGAAATTGATGCAGATATGTGGCATTGCTATAAGCCACAGTGTCACAATGTACATATTCATGAACATTTTGACGCATTCTTAAAAAAAGTCTCAACCCAATGTAAATGTAACTCAAAATGTACATAATGTATTAAAAGTAAAGTAAATGTTGTAAAAATGATAAAGCCATGCACTGTTCTAATTCATGTATGATATGATCGTATACAATGGCTCAAGTCAGTTTTAGAGCGAAAATAAGGGCTGGTTTCAATCAGTCCAAAAGATAAACAGCAGGACACAGTGAAAGCAAGGTGAATCAATACGTCTAAAAGTGCCTTTGAGCAAGGCATCCAACCTCAACAGCACAACACAAAGACTTAGGGTGAAGGAGGCAGCTTGTGGGTGTAATTGAGTGAATGTGTGAAAGTGAGGCTGCACATATCCAGAAAACAGCAGAGGACTTTCTTACAATAAGAAAAGGTTAAAGGGAAAATATTAGTAAGACTTTTTCTGCCTCACAACACAAACAACCATGTTATATCTGTGGGAGATTGATAGCATTTGCTGATCAATAACAGTGACTCAACAATCACTTTGCCAGGTGCTGAGATTTCTGCCTTTCAACACTTTACCTTCATACTCCTGAGCTGCTTTAAACACACACTCATTCTGGCATTTTCAGTTTCTAATCAATGCAGGGTGGGGCTGTCAGTGTCAGGCCGGACATTACATCTACACCAGATAATAAGCCTTATTCTCAACCTGCAAAAAGCAGATTACATTGTAATATTGTTTATACTTTCCTTAGAGATATTACCTTTTTACTGCACATTTCTGTTGGAGCTGAGCTCTAATTAGCCTGTAGTTTCTCTGTTCTCACAGTGTACGTTTGTATCATTTACAAGCCACTGTGAGCCATGGAGGTTGGCCATGTATTCTTGCAAATAGTTCTGGTTGCATAGCAGGTTATCTTATGTCATGGATAGTTTAACAACAGTTGAAAATTTTGAAGGAAATAATAAAGTCCTACTTGAGTCAAATATGACTCCAATATTTATAAAATTTTTATTTTTTATTTATTTATATTTATAAAATATGAAAATAAATGATAATGCATTTTTTGGCATCAACCAAAGGATTTAAGGGGTTTTCATGGGCCTAATAGATAACAAAATTGTTATCTAAAATCTGCTGATGGAGAAGCCTGCAGTCTTTCAATTGTGGTGAAAGCATTAGAGTGATCAAAGATATTTAACTTTCATCTAACAGCAAGGATTTATTTTGATTGTATCTACTGTTGCTTTATGTAATGATACACTGTACCATTACATAACTATGGATTTTGATTGTGATCAGTTGCATTTGTGGAGTTTCGTTCGTATTTAGCTCTTGAGAACTACAGTAGGACATGGAGGACATTTTAACATGTGACAGTAGGAAAAGCACAGGTGTAAATGATAAGATGAATGACGGCTGATCTGTCATTTTTCACTGAGACACTTGAATAGAAGACATTGTTAATGTTATTAGTAACATCTGTGCTTTTCCTGCTATTACAACAAAATGTCTGCTGTGAAAAAGGCCTATAGTGAATTGCATTTCCTATGTGTACTTGCATTGCATAGCACAGATGTGCTTTATTTAATGCCTTTAATTCCCTTTTGTCAGATTTTTTGCACTGTTGAAGGTCTAGAGAATAAAATTTTGGGTTTATCATTAAGTACACCAACCAGTACCACTTTATTTTGGATTTGTCATTTCTGAATAAGTTTCCTGGAAAGAATTTGGTACTACTTATAAAGGAATAGAGACAGTATATAATTGGTTCATGTAACATGTAATACTCCTATTTTTCCACAGGACTGAGACATGGCAGGAGCAGGCATTGCAACATATATGCAGAATAAACAAATAATGAATGAATGTTTACATGGGTTTAAATTGATTTTTTCATTCAATGATATTCCTATCTTCCCTAGAATTTGTACCAAATGACATATTTTGAAGAAATGTCAGTGTTTTTTGTTTTTTTTTTTGCTTTTTCTTGCTTTTTTATTTGCCCTAAGCACTCAAAAGTATTCATAGAAAATTAAAATGTGATTAAGAATACTGTAATAACAGATGTAAAAGCGTAAAAAACCTAAGCAATAACCACTGATCCTACTCAGAGCTATTAAACACTCCATGCTACACAAACATAGTTAAACAAACTGGAGTGCAGCTGAAACTTTTCAGAATACCCCTTGCCAGATCTGTTTGCCATTCTGAGAAAATGTCAGCTTGTTGAGAATATGTTTACCCAATTGGGTTGCCCGTTACAAGCTGATTAATTAAAAGCATGTTTCTAAATCCCAGAGACTATGTTGTGATCGGTCAACAGGACTATTTAAGAGAGTTTGAGGGAAGAGGTCTTAAATTGTCAACGTGTCCTTGTCCCAGCCAATGGAGGGATTAAGCAGGGGGATCAGGGAGTGTGTCTGTGCATGAATCAAAGCCTTGTTCAAATACAGACGCACTGTTCTGATTTCAAATGAGACAGAAAGCACCAACTACTTTGATAGTATAACACACATCCCCCTTTTGTAGTTTTCCAAGGACCTTGTGGAAAGCCAGCCGTCACCAAGCAACAGCTAGTGCAAATGTAATATCTTGTCTTGTTTGAAAATGTAACTTCACAGATGATGAAGAAATAAAAAGATTCTGCCTCATCTAAATAAAAGATTGCTTTGATTCTGACAAGTCTGACACCACAAAAATAAAGTACAGCACTGGTCTGTTTTACCTGAATACCTAATTTCCCATAGGGCGATCGATAAAGTTTCATTGTACCCGTTATTCAGTGCCTCTGTATTTTAACCGTCTCACACATGTCAAGCATGCTCTTACTCCCACAGAGTGAAATACTGGTGCTGCGTTTAAATGGAGCACAATTTCAAGGGTCAATTATAAATCATTCAGTGAAGTATATAGAAACATTTTATCATAAAGGTATAGTATGCTGGTTTGCTCTATAGATCTACGTTACATTTAGTTAAATGTCTCACTACAATGCACTTGACGTCTGTGTTCTGTACTCCTACTCACCTACAACTTAGGCTGAGAGGAGCTCTTTTGTGAACATTGGACTGAATAATGAAAATATAGCTGTGGGCCACTAATTTCTGTTGTAATCATAAAACTATATAATATCACCCTGGAGTGGTGCTTTGCTGCAAAATCCAGTGAGCGTGCACTGAACTGAAACATACAAGACTGCCCACAAAACGATTCCTCAAATTGAAAGCGACACGGCGCTTGGTGGCCAATCAACTTCAAATGTTGTCTTATGATTCTTTTTGACAATTTGGTTGTGACAACTCACCATGATATCTGTTTTAGCACTCTGCCACCTGATTGGTTATTGACGTCTGGTGATTAAAATGTCCGGTCTAAGTCTCGTCTTCCTTTCTCAGGCTGTCATGTTGGTAGCGCCTGACCAGTGGCTCCTTCCTCCATACAAAATGGACCACGGCTTCTCGATCAATTAACCACCGCTTTTAAGGGCATTACATGTAATTGCATGTAAATTGGGTTCAATCCTATTTGATGGACACCCCATTCACCTGACCCATGTACATCTATATAAATGAAATCTAAATTCTATGGCTTTATTTGACACTTCTATTACCTGTGTGTATGAATCAATTACCAACTGAATGACCTTATACATACTGTATGGGCTCACACAGTGGGACGTCCACATGCATATTTAACTGTATGCTTTTATTGATGATACAACACATGCAGCAGAATCACCATTAAACCAGAGTGTTAGTACTCCTACTATATTGATCCTGGGCGATGTAACCTCATTGAACGGCTTAGTTAGGCATCTTAGAAAGTGTGAATCAGCAAAAAAAAACAAACAAAAAAAAAGGTGTTGTGGGAGAAAGTAATTGTACAGAGACGGCAGTTGGCCTGCTTCTCCGCCATGATTCTCACTTGTTTATGAATCCTCAGGGGTGTAAAGGTTAAGAACTGTCATCAGATTAGCCATTGATTTCAATTAGTGCTGCCTGCTACTAAACAACCTTTGTCTGTCTGCGATCACTGACTTGTATTGATCCTCAGGCTTGTTCCATTACATTTGATTGCCACTGGCCCACTGTCAGTTCTGCAACCCGATTACCAGTCCTCCTCCACTGCTCTCTGCATGCAGCCCAGCTCCAGCAGCACATCCAGTCAGATTCCTCAGGACTGAAAGTTTACACAGTAAAAGGCTGCTAATAAGGTTAGGCTATGCATGCTTTCATACAGGTCTCAGAAAGGTCAAATTGCGATGCTACTTCACGGGAATAAAAATGGGCAGAGGTGTGTTTCACTGCAAGTATCAGAAGACAAGGCAGGTTTGCACAAATAATACAGCTGCAAAGGCAGAGCTGTGAATAACAAATATTTTTATTGTTAGGATTAAATTATCTGTTTATTACAATTCATTAATTAGTTTTGTGGCTCCCTGAAACAATAATTTGACTTTTTTAAAATGTATAATATTAGTGTGTCCAGTTACATTTATTCAATTTGTATAAGTGTTTTGGTCAATTCATATTTTGGTTAAAATACTACTTTCCTGAAAGAAAATTTGGTGTACCTACCCTTTAAGAGGAAAGCACAATCCCAGAGACATGCTGTGTTTGGGCTAAAGGAGAAAGTGTGCCTGTAGTGAACAGTTGGCATTGTCCGATGTTTCAAACATAAAGATGAAGAAGTTCTTGGCCGTTCATTTTGATGGAACAATTATCGTTTAGTTAATTTTCAAATTGCAATATGGTGTCTGTAAATTGCCTGTTTTGTTCAGCCAACACCCCCCAACCCAAATACATTCAATTTACAATGACATAAAACAGATAAAAGCAATAAAGGTTCACCTTTAAAAAGCTGCAAACATTGAATGTTTGACATTTTTCCTTGACAAACACTACAGAAGTTAATAGTTAGAAATATCAAAAAACAGAAG
The DNA here is from genome assembly GCF_914725855.1 of Thunnus albacares. NCBI lineage: Eukaryota > Metazoa > Chordata > Actinopteri > Scombriformes > Scombridae > Thunnus > Thunnus albacares. Next base: position 14,605,432 of record NC_058108.1, on the reverse strand, counting down.
AACACATTAACGAATGAGGGTTAAAAAGTATAAGTGAATAGTTTCTTGAAGGTTTTCTGAGATGATGTAATGAAATCTATAAAAACTTCCCAACAAGATTAAGTAAATCATTTGTGAATTCAACTGTAACACCAGACAAGTGCATCAAAATCACACAATTCTGATGAACGCTGGGCTATGTTCAATGCCAGTGTTTTCAAGATTCCTGTTTTCTGTAATATCTGCACATGGCAACTGCAGTGTTGTTAAGGTTAGAGAAAGAATGTTGTTATGGCAAATAAAAAAATAGCTAAGGTATGCATAAAAGACAGATGTGCTACACTACATCCACCACCCCAACCTCTTTGCTCTCTGCCTCTCTACATATAGAGAGGCTGCTTCCCGTGCTGGTATTGAACGATGGTATGGGACGTAAATTGTGAGTTGCATAATCATCCAACATGGATGTCATTCTTAGGGGCACTCGGCTGATGAATTTAACAAAATCTACGGGATTATCTGATCTAAAGTACAGTGTATTATGCAGATACTATTTATTGCCTGGCAGCAGCAGCCTTGCTAAATCAGACCACAGAATTACTCAAATACACAGAACACCACCATCCATTCTGACTTCAATGAAACGCAAAGAGGCAATTAATACCTTCAAAATGCCTGTTAACTGTGAGTCTTTGAGTTTATTGATTCGTTTAGAACCATGAAGTATTATTGTTTGTGAGGGTTTTGTAAAACAAAGTGCTGCTCTTCAGTCACAAGGAACCTTTTTGAGTTTTTGTCTTTTCTCTCAGTGTAGGACTATGGGCTACTTGAATGGCTGTCACATTATCAGTCATGTAAGGAGATCATGAATCATTCAGTCCATCTTGATTGAATTTAAGAAATGTCTAGTAGGGTTATATTGAGTGCCACTCAGGGACATTTTCAGGGTTTTAATCTTACTGGCACCCAGCCCGCTGAGGATGGGAGGAAGAGATGATAATTTCAGTTCCAGGAGCAGCTCTTCTCCTGTGAAGAGATTTCTAAACAATATAGAAACATGCTCATTCACATTGAAATTTGAATGGAAGGAAATTTGAACATTGAAAGGCCAGAGGAAACTTTACAGAGAAACTTTTGGTCTAAAAATGTCCAAAATAGTTCATACATTCAGTGGAACCAATTTGTTGGTGGGAGAATTTAAAGGCTCAGTTACTCAAAATATCAAAAACAAAACAATCTTTACAGACTTTTTTTTCAGTTCTAGCCATGAAGAGAGTTTAAGTAGATACAATACAATAGAGGTGAATGGATTTATATTATTTAAATGAGTTTATGCAAAATTATGTATATTATACATCTATTTTATTCTGAAATTGGTTATCATGTTTTCCATAATAATGGTGCCTTTACAGATAGTGACTTGATATTTCAAGATGCAGTACTCAATGTTTTTATGTGAACAAAGGACTGAATCACTATGTGTAATGAGAAAGTGGTCACTCATAGTGACAAAATGCTGAGCTTAAAGATGCTGAAAGCTCCATAAAGCTATCAGCATCTTTAAGCTCACTGTTTTGTTTTACTCTCACCGCTCTCATTAGCATAATTTTCTGATGCAGCTGGCAGCTGTTTTTAGCAACAAAGCTCTGATAACACCAATGTAAGCTACCTGCCCAACATCAAATGGCAAAAATACAAAGTTAGCAACTAGCTGGTGAACATATTAGAACATTTTAGCAGCTAAAGAGCCAGATATTTCCCTCAGGGGCTGGTGAAAACCAAACCAGAGACAGAACATAAAATTTACACAAAATTGACTGCAAATCAACTCTAATTTTGCTTCATATCAGCTGGATTGTGATTAGGCATCTGTTTGCTAAAACCTTCTCCAAATTACCTTTATAAGGTAAGAATATGTCAAAATTTACAGCGCTGGAAAATCTGCTAATGAAAATTTAATGGTGGATAATATTGTCTTTGCCACTATATTACAAAGACTGTACAGTAGTTCAGTGGTAGTTAATTCCTAAGTCTTGTCTTATTTAAGGCCCCAACAACCTCCTCGGATAAGAAGGTAGGGCAGCCTGTATATAGACTTTGTGAAGTGGACTACTATGGGTACACGGGAGGCAAAACTGGGATTGTGGAAAGTGAGGGAAATATGTATCCTTTACAGTGGGCTTTATATGATATTTGTCATATCAAGATGTGTTTACATTAGTAAGATGGACTGTGAGTATTTACAAGCTGGTATATCCGTGTGTGGAATAGTACTGGTGGGATCAAGAAGGAAAAATACAAAAAACTGTGAGATTTAACCTCACATCCACTTTTTTCCCACTTCCACAGATAACACAGAAGTAAAATCATAATCATGAGTAATTGTGTCCACTCACATTCAAACCTGAAATCTTAATTTATAAAATCAAGATGGTCCGTCCAGTAGCCATTTTTCAAGGCTGATGAAAACCATCCAGCAGTGCCCCTGCTGCAGCATCAAGAATGGGAACTCTGCGTGTTTTGCATATTTACAATAGGTAGATCTCAAAACACAAAACTGGTGGTTCTGACATTGGTCAAGCAATTTAAAGACAAAAACTGTAAACTTCACTCTGCAAAACAAAAGCATTACTGTCATGAATCCAAGTGTCCAAGCCTTTCTCCATCTCTGAGCAGAGAAGGATCAATGGAGAGTCACTAATTGGCTTGTATTTTTTGATGTCTTCCTCTGACATTTAGCTGCCGCACATCCTCTCTGCTTCGTTTATCAGTGCTGCAACGACAGATGTATCTGTGTCACTAGTTTAGCCGCATTGTCGGAGTACACACACACACACACACACACACACACACACACACACAGACACACATACAAAGCAATAAAATAATGAAATAAATGAATGCTACATATAAAAATAGCCACCCTACCTTAGTTATTTTCTGAGTGCTCATTTGAAGTAATTACTCATTAAAAGAAGGCTGGGTGAACCAGCGTAGAAATCAATTACAATATTTTTTAGCCTCTGCTTTTGTTCAGAAATACTACTAATGAGCTGCATGGATTCCTTCTGATTCCAGTCTAGGCCATGCAGGGCTTAGCTTACTCTCACTTTTCTCTTTTCTTGCTGCCTCTCTCCTCTCCTGCACATGCATTCTCACACACATTCACACACAAAACAGTTCAAAGCTGCAGGATTCAAAGCCATTTAACAGCCAGTTCCAATCCAGAGAAACCCCAGTATTTAAAAGCAGGATGGCTAATCAGGGTTTTTGACTTTGGAAATGAATACAGAGATGGTGTAAGTCACACCATACCTCCTTTATCCACCTTTTACAAAGTATAAAACACTGAGTGGATCCCACTTATCTACATTCTCATTAATAAAAATTCAATCATCAATACAAGGCTTTAATTAACCCTGCTTTGTTGTGAAACAGACATGCTCGGTATTCTGAGGAATCCTCCCTGGTGGCGCTGCAGCCAAAAGTGACAGAAAGTGTCTGCAGCTTTAGAGGACATCCTCAGTATGACTGTCCATTCAGTTCCACCAAATCGATATCCTCAATATCCTCATGCAACACACAAAAAAAGATGAATGTTTTCATCCATATTAAAGCCCTCTGAAAAGATCCCTTTGGGGGGAAATAGTTCACCTCTTCAACTCTGCTGGGGGAAAGTGGTTAGTATTCTCTGTGATAGATTATAGGCTCTATCATCTTCCCCTTGAAAGGCAGGCACACAGCATGGTAAGGCAAGGCAAGTTTATTTGTATAGCACATTTTCAACAACAAGGCAATTCACAGTGCTTTACATAGAACATAAAAGGGATCAAGACAAATATAAAAGCAACATAAGGCAAAATAAAAAGACATTAAAATACAATTAAAAAGAGTTAATTAAATATAATTAAATAAAATTAACCTAAAATAGAATAAGACAGGTATAAAATACAAGAATAAAAGTTAGTGTAAGAAATGAATAATTATTTGATTTAATAAAAGGCAGTAGCAAACAGAAATGTCTTCAGCCTTGATTTAAAAGAACTGAGAGTTGCTGCAACTGTCAATCGATATTTTAGAGAGACCTATAAAGATACCAGTACAGTAGTCAAGTCTACTGAAGACAAACACATGGACAAGTTTTTTCTCAAATCCTGCTGAGATAAAAGTCCTTTAATTCTTGATATATCATTCAGGTGATAGTAGGCTGATTTTGTAATTATCTTAACATGTATATTGAAAGGTCTGAGTCCATGACGACACCAAGATATCTGGCTTGGTTTGTGGTTTTTATCATTACCAACTGAAGCTGAGCGCTGACTTTTAATCATTTTTCCTGGGCTCCAAAAACAATAACTTCATTTTTATCTTTGTTTAATTGAATAGAATTTTGGCACATCCAGTCATTGATTTGTTCAATGCACTTACTCAGTGCTTGTATGGGATTACAGTCCCCTGGTGATATGGTTATGTAAATTTGTCGTTTGCATAATTATAGTAACATATTTTGTTGTTTTCCATAATATGAGCTAATGGGAGGATGTAGATGTTGAACAGAAGAGGCCCCAGGATGGAGCCTATGGGAACTCCACATCACATTTTTGTCCGCTCAGATGTGTATTTACCTATAGACACAAAATAGTCCCTGTCCTTTAAGTAGTGTTCAAACCAGTTTAGCACTTTAGTACTTTCCAGTCGCTCTGGTAATATGTTGTGGTGGACCGTGTCGAATGCAGATCTGAGATCCAATAATACCAAGACTGAAATTCTGCCACTGTCTGTTTAAGTGGATGTCATTGAAGACCTTAACAAGAGCAGTCTCAGTGCTGTAGTGTGGTCAAAATCCTGACTGTAAGATATCAAGACAGTTGTTTGTGCCAAGATGGGAGGTCTGATATGGGCCTATAATTGTTCATTGGTGAAGTGTCTAGATTGTTCTTTTTTTTAAGAGTGGCTTGATGATGACAGTTCTCAGGGCCAGTGGGAAGAAACCTGTGAGAAGAGACATGTTGACAATCTGTAATCTGAGGCCATGCAATTAGAAACATTTTTGAAAAAGCCTGTTAGCAGAATATCAAGGCAGCAGGATGAGGATTTCAGATGTTGTTTATTGTTCTCCAAGTTTTAATGGTTGATAGGATCAAATTGTGTCATGCTATTTGAATTGATTTTAAGTGGATACAAGGACAACATATATCCTGAGCCTGGTATGGAGGCACTGACTCTGAATTTTGTCAGTGAAGGAGGAGGCAAATTCATTGTAGGCCCTGGTGGATAGAGTTCAGGGGCTACTGACACAGGAGGGTTTGTTAGCCTGTCGACAGTAGCAAACAAGGCACAAGCATTATTATTGTTTTTGGCGGTAATGTCAGAGAAGTAGGACCACCTTGCATTTCTCAGTTCCAAATTATAAATGCAAAGTCTCTCTTTATAGATGTCATAATGAACCTGGAAATTTGTTTTTCACCACCTGCATTCAGCTTTTCAACACTCTTTTTTCTATTCTGACCAGTGTGGCATTTCCTCATGGAGATCTTTTCTTATCAGAGACAGACTTCACCTTAGTAGGTGCAATGACATCAATAACATTAATAATTTTAGAATTTAAACTATCTACAAGCTCATTGACTGAGACCCAAGAGATGGCAGGTGTGGAAGAGAAAGTCTGAAATATTTCACTGGTATTTTCAGTGATATACTATTTTGTAATTTCTTCTGTTTGAACATTTGAGTGCATGGAGATAGCACTCTCAAAGAAAACACAGGGATGATCAGTCACCATAACCTTAGAAATGTTCAGACCCTTGGAGATGATTAAGTCCAGAGTTTGCTCTTGTTGTGTGTGGGCTTCATCACATGCTGAGTCAGTACATAGTTATCCAGACCACAACACAAACAGTCCCTCTGTCCTGGGGGTTGTAAACATGGATGTCAAAACACAGATTATAGGCAGCAGTTCAGTGAGGTCATCAAAAAAGTTTGCACAGTATTTAGGTGGCCTGTAGATATTTAGAAATATAGCTTGAGAGGAGAAACTCAACTGAAGAGCCACATATCATCATCTTCCTAAAATAATGGCCCATGTCAGTTTTTGACAAAAATGATTTTTTTGCCTAAATCATCTCCTCATGATGCTGGCTACCTCTGGTAAAATCGCCTACATTCTCAGTTGAACAGATCATGTGATTCTACCCCTGCAGTATAATGGCCTATGTCAAGAGTGTGACTAAATCGTCATATTGCATAGTTATTTAGTCTTTTTAGTCAGCGTTTTAGTCAGCGAAATAGCTAAGTCCATGAAGCTAGCATTTAGCAAAGAGTGGAAAGGCTCCAGAATCTGTTGCTGTTACAAGTGATAGGCTTAGTGAAAATGACAAAGTATTACTTTGTGTTTTTATTTAATGAAAATCTCACCGGAACATAATATTAGTAATCATAACATCATTTGACCCGTATTATAGTATGCCTGTTGTGCAGTGTCTAGGCCGCTTGTGCACCCCTAGTGGTGCTTGATGATAAAATCATTGATTAAACATGTTTTTCCTGCCAAAGACCTGACATTTAATAAAGCTAAATTTAGTGTGTTAAAAGCATTATCTGCCCAATTTTTGCAACAGGCTGTGGCTGACAAGGAATAGATGCTAAATTTAGTAAATTTGCAGAATTGGTTGAGTGTTTATTGTTTATTAGCACATTCACCCTATTCACCCTGACATTGGTCCCTATGTGCACTATGATGTTTTTCACAGTTGGATGTGCAGTCACAATATGCAGGATTCTTGTAGATCTTGTAGATTTATTACCTGGTACACAGCCCTCCTGTTTCTTGGTTGTCTTGTTGGTGCTGTGTTAGCATGCTTTTGTCTACTGTTTTGAATCCATGGCAAAGCAGTGTTGTTGTCACATAGTCCATTCACTTCCACATTCACTTCTAACCAGTGAATTTTGGTTTCCAGCACCCTGCTAAGTTTGTGGAAGTTGACCGTGGAGGAGGGGGGCATCTCACTGCTTGTGCTGTTGGTAGGCCACACTCACATAGCAAGCAAGCAAGCAAAGATTATTTATATAGCACCTCTCACAAACACCAGTTACAAACTGCTTCACAGTCAAAGAAATAAAATAAAATAAAATCAGAATAAATAAAAACAAAGACACCGGATAAAATATACAAGGAGACCAGATAAAATAGACAAATTAAGATAAAATAGCACATACTACCTAAATGCCTGTCTGAACAAAAGAGTTTTTAGCTGCTTTTTAAAAGAGTCTACATTATTCAAGGACCTTGGAACTTGATGGAAGACTATTCCAAAGCTTACGGGCTGTCGACTGGAAAGCATGATCTTCCTGGGTCTTAAAATGTGTACGAGGTAGACTTAGAATGCCCTGGGTAGAGGATGTAAGAGCTCAACTGGTGGTGTAGGGGTGCAGAAGGTCCATAATGTACTGTGGAGCCTGGCCATGTAGGGCTCAATAAGTGAGCACCAAAATTTTAAAATTATTTCTAAAATTTACTGGAAGCCAGTGCAGTGAGATTAAAATAGGAGTTATATGTGACCATCTGTTGGACTGTGTTAAAAGCCTAGCAGCAGCATTTTGGACAGTTTGTAAGTGGTGAATGAAAGATTTATTAAGGCAGGTAAAAAGAAAGTTGCAGTAGTCCAAACGTGATGAAATAAAAGCATGAATTAACATCTCCATTTCATTTCTTGATACCGCAGACCACAGTTTGGCTATGTTTCTCAGGTGAAAGAAACATGATTGATTTAGCGTCTTAACATGCGCTTCAAAGCTCATAGATTCGTCGAAAATTACACCAAGATTGCGCAGGCAAGACCAGGAAGATAACACTGGGAAGATAGCATAGTACAGAGGAGGTCATAAAAGTGTTGAAAATATGGCAATAGCCTACTTTATCTAAATAAATTACAGTTCCAATGGTTTTTAAGTATCCAGGACCTGCTGCTCATAACTTCTAGCAGAAAAAAACAAGAATATCAGCAAAAGAATGCAAGCAGAAACGAGAGCAAGCACCAAAGCATCTGCACTGTAAGAAAGCAGGAAGTAGTGGTAGGGATGCCACAGTATTAGATAAAGGCTTCTTGCTGTCTGGAACAGTAGTTCTAATTTGAATGTGTTTAAAAGTGAGAGTGAGAATAGTCTGTGAGCTGGTTAATGAGCAGATTGGTAATGCATTTATTGCTGCTTACTGAATATGGTACATCTAGGCCTATTATTATGCATCAAGATCAACAGGGGCAGGCTTGTTATTCTATTAGTTGTTCATTATAAACTCCCTATGACATCACCGTCCTATTAAAATTGTTACCTGACATAACATATGCTAATCACTGTTACCCACAGCACCTTGCAGGACCATGAGTTCATGCATGGTTGACCACAGTTCAAGGTGAGCACCTCACCCCTGCCCCATGCGCCGCTGTTGTACCACCAACACAAACTTGAACTGACATAGCTGAAAGAGTTCAAACACACATAATAGGCTGCCATTTACGTTGCCATGCTAGGGTAAACATCCCTTTTTTGGAGGTCAATAAGGTCCGAGACTGCCCCTGTAGAAAGTTCAAGTATTAAACTCAGCTGTTCAGTAGCAAAGATTAGTCCAGCATATATGTCACAAGCTGCAGTAAGTTTGTGATTTTACATACTGAACAAGAGGAAAGTTTGATTCACACTCCCCCAAGTCTATCAAGAGATGTTTACGCCTGGTTGCTTTTAATACATCAGCAGTGTGGAGCTACAGTGGGAGGATTTTTGCAGGTGTAGGGGAGGTGTAGATTTATGGCTTATGCCTGCCACATTCAGTTCTTTCTCTAGGCCTGAGATTAACCAAGTTCTAATGTAACAGCTCAGACATGACTGCATCTGTATGGGATCAATATCTCATACTTTTGTGAAATTGAGTTTTGGGAGCACAGAGGCGAGGTGTGGAAGACTGAGGCACTGGAGAACTTAACTCCAGTGAAATTTCAACACAGAATTAAGAGTGCTGTTTTCTTTTTTCAGACTTTACAAATTGCTTATGTACAACATGCTTAGCATGCTAAGATGGTGATCACTGTTATAACACCAAACAAGCAAGATATACTATGTCTTTCATTACTACTTCCTAATAGTGCCGACTTTATAAAGGGTTTACAAGCTGAAATTAATAGCTTTGTTAATCGATAAATACTCATTTGGAGCAACGATTTTAAAAGTGTGGGGTTTCTAGAGGTGGGACATGAGCATAGCAACCTCCTGCCTTCGAACCCTGTTCCAGTCTCAACATGCCAAATCAAAATGAATGCCACGCATTTAGACAATTTTCTCTACTGTAGTCGTAACCACTGCCTCAGCTTACCATAAAATAATTACTGAGACCATATTAGTGTGACAACTCAGCAGAACTTATTTAGGGTCTGGTAGCAGTTTACTACTTACATACAGTTATTTGTATTAACTGCTGGACTGGAGCATAGCCATCCTTATTATACTTAAGATAATCACAGAGTATCTTTATCCTACTTCCTCATATACCTTATAGACATGAAACCAAAGGAAACTTAAACTTCTATCAAAATGAAATGGATCGTTATAGATGCATAACGAATTGAACCCTGGTAACAAATCAGTATCTTCAAATAATTGGCTTAATAACATTAACAATTACAGGTTCATCCTGAAAATGTATTATGATGCCCTTAAAACTTAAAAAGTCCTTTCTGAGTCCATGGACTAAAAAACACTGTCTCTTTTAGTAGGAATCCAAAGGGGTCCTTTAATTGTCTTTAACTGAGAAATTAAATACCTAAAGTTGTCCAAATACATACATATATGTACAAACTTCTTGCCAAAGTCCAGCTAGCATGGTGGCTAATTAGTGATTAGTAAACTCACGATTAGCGATTAGAATGCTAATAAACATTAATTTGATTGTTAAAACTTTACCATAAGACAGACAGATGTTAAACATCTTAAATATGAATGCTCACCTTTGTCTGTGACTATTTAAAAACCACAAAAGTAGTGACTTTACAAACCAAATTTGCCAGCTGTCTATTTATTTCATAGTCTATTTCATTTATATTCAATGACTAATGTTAGCTGAGCTGACACATCACATAACAAGACAAAGTTACAAAAAAAATTCTACATTACTTTCTAGTTAAATAGCCGTTTCATACCTCTGATCTGTTATTCTCTAATCTGTTATCACAGGAGCACCATTTCTGAATGCACAAACGTAACTTTACTATCAAGCCCCCAGGAATAGCACATAGTCATGTGACGCTATTGGGCCCAAAAAGACTTTTTTTCCATAGACTAACATTGTGAAAGAGACATCCGTAAATCAGCGGATACATTTTTTTGAGCATCACAACCCCCGCGAAATGACTCATCTCACTATCAGAATTTGATTCATTCGGTCTGATCACATTTCAAAAGCCTAAAAGAGCCACACAGTTGAATTGTTTTATCCCCATTCAAGTTAGCCGGAGGGCTAAACCGGAAGTAGCCAGCTCGGCCAATGAAAGCCACTACTGCACTTGCTCTATGGGCCCAATGATCCCGGAAGATCCGGGTAATTTTATACGTGGAAGTCAAACTTTTTTGGTTTCATGCGCCACCAGTTCTCTTTATACATCCATGTTTACTATACTTCAACTGTTTACTCATCTGACCTGGTGGGTTGGCTGTGATTGGCTGGATGGCTGTTCAATCAATCTAACATGACCAATTGGTTTTCATGTATGGGGAACTCAGTTTCATTTCATCAATGACTACCCCAGGAAAAATTGGGGTGGGGGTGGGGGGGTGGAATTATGTTTCTGTGAAAGTGCAGGTGTCACAACACCCATAACACCCACGGCTGTGACACGCCTGCTTTCTAGTCTGTAAACATCATTTTGCAACCATGGTCACATGAAAAAAAAAAAAAACTTGTAAAAAAAAAAAAAATTACTGTTATTGCAGAAGTGATCAGTAGGTTGAGATCATCTTCAAGATGGTTTGTGAGTTGAGACTGAGAAAAGGATAAATACTTGTTAAAACTTATTAAAGGTATTAGTTAAAGCTACTACTGTGCTTCACTGCATCAAGACAGCAAAAGAGCATCCTTACCTTCACAATAACTGTGTGGTATGGCAACACCTCAGATGGAGAGCTGGACTGCATCACCGATCATGGGCCAGGAGCTACAGTACCATCACTTGCTCAAATTTGACCTATTGGGCTCAAGCAGGTAGGTCCCGGTCTGAAAAGTGAAGTGCCTTAAACCTGCATTGTTTCTAGTGGCCAGCAGGGGGCGACTCCACTATGTCATGAGAAAATGACCCTGCTTCTCACTTGATTTATAAGCCCAGTAAACACTTTCCTAACAAGTTTATCTCTATCACTAGTCACTTATCACTAGTTTCAAGTCTTCTTCAATAAAGCATGATGTTCATTTTGTAAATTATGGTCCCATTTTAAATAAAATAGATGATAAAGTAGCATATGCTTTGGGCGTGGCTATCTTATGATTGACAAGTCAGTACCATGGTGACAACGTTGATTACATAACATAACCATGGCAAAACCCTAGATTCACAGAGTATATTTCACAGTGTGTTTTCAGATGACTAAAGTTAATTGTAACATTTTGGTCGCCTAAAAAAGTTGTTCAGCATTGGTAGTGATAAAAGACCCTTTAAGAGTTGGCTGTTCAGTTTTTCCAGCAAGTACATTTTGTTTTAATGGTTTTAGGTGATCCTGGCGCCAGAGGAAAGTATCTGGCCGGGTGTTTGGTTTTCGTGAGTGGGCCTCAACATCCCAGCCCTTTGCCTAATAAGTTCAAGTGCCATAAAGTCCTAATTGCCACAATAAAATGAATCACCAAAGTCCAAAAACAAAACTCATACAACACTGGCAAGTGAAGCCTGCATGCATCCTTCTGTCCACTCACAAGTGGGCAAGCATAAGAATATTGCATGAGTCAACCAATAACTGCAGGTATTACATTTTGTCCCTACTTTTAAAATGTCTTCCTCCTTGTTTTACGTGTGGCAGAGTCCTTGATAAGAGTGGTAAAAATCCAGGGCTCTAACATTGTCACTTCCCAATGATATGTTAAGTCAAGCATGATTCCATTTTAATTTAACTTGTTTTGATCGTTAGCCATGGCATGCTAACCTCAACTAGCCTCTTTCAAACCTCCTGCTCCAGTATTACACGCTGACAGTCAACAGCTGCTTGTCGGTTTCTGTTTCAGAGCAGAGATATAAATAGGAGGACAGATTTTTTACAGCCTACGTACTATTGTCTTTTCCTAACTGCTTTTCCTGGACTTAGACAGAAAACATCACAAGGTCAAGAAAAGATGTGAAGGAGAATTCATTAAGTACTTTGGAAAAGACAACTGCAGTGCTAAGAGAATCTGACTGCACTTACATTTGGCTTCATAATTATGCGACAGTGGATGTTATTGACGTGGGTCTGTTGTGGTGAAACTACAATGTTCCATAGATGCACTACAAAAAGCACATCTTAGATACTTCGTCCCGTGTGTTCTTATAGTGTTGTTTCATGCAGGCTATATAAACATGGACAACACATTGAAACAAGGGTGAAATCTTCAGTCAGTCTTTGGGGGGGACCATATGGGTATGAGGTATATCAAATTAAACACACATAGCCAAATTAATAATGTATGCTAATATTATACATATACTTTTTTTGTAGATTGGTGTGAATGTCCAGGTTTATACAGTGAAACAGTTTATTATAAAGCAGCCCTTCTCAGGATGAATCCTGAGCTTCATCACAGCTGTTCGGGCATTTTTATTTTAAATATCTAAAAGTCCAAACTCTCTCTCCTCTGCAGAGTTTCCTCTGTCCTGTCAAGTAATTACAGTTTTCAGTTTTGCTGTTTAACCGCACTGTCTGTTGTATCATTACTGTACTCATGGAAGCGTTTCCATACACTGAACGCACACTCTCTAATCATGAAAGTAAATCATTAAAGGAATAACATTTTGTTGTACAATAAGTTAGTTGTTGCCTGATTGGACAGATAAGCTTATTATTATACACAGACAGGAGTTTCAGTGTTAATGTGTTCGGGGACTTGAGGGTCAGTTCTTCACGGAGGTGAGCTTTTTAGTTCCTCAGATAGACCTGACATATGCTTTCATACCAGTCCATTTAAAGGGTCAGTTCAGCCTTAATCCCTCTCTTACCTCTGTTTTATTTGTCCAGGTTTGGAGATTTTTGTTTCTGGGATTTTTGCTTCAGTGTCAATACTGTGGCTCCTTAATGAACATTGTTAGTCAGGTTACTATAGGTGATCTCTGCAATTTTTATTATGGGTAAATCTCTGTGCTAAAACAGCACTGTTTGCTCCCTTAACTCCTGAATCACCAGAGGTGTTGTTATTAGTCTCATCCACAAGACATTGTAATGCTATGTACACAATGGTACAGTTCATACTTAGTTTACGGTGCTGAAAGCATCCCCATAAGAGTGCTTTTTTCATTTATTAATATCTTTATTTTTTAATGCATTGGGGTTTTATTGTTTGATTATGGTCATTTTATGTGTTTATCATTTGGTTTAACTGTATGTGTCTGAGTGGTAATGTTATGTCACCATGTTTGATAACAATGTATTTCATTTGTTCAACCAAAATATTAGATCTTGCAATAAATCCCACATGGATTTTAATGTTGTTGTGCTCTTGAGCAATGTGCTTCACCCCAAAACCTCTACAGGGGCGCTGCACTGCACTGTATAAAAACATCATTGTAAACAAGACAATTGATCAAACTCGTCCTTTCTACATTTTCTACATTTTAAACTTTGTCAACATCAAATGCAGTCAAGGCTGCAGACAAACATTTTCACTGCTGCTACTGCATGTCAACATTAATGAGAAGAGCTGTTCTGATTAAACATTTAACAATTTGTAAGAATACATCATCCAGATGGCCTCCACCTACAGCCCAAGCAGCAGCAGCAGCACCACCACCTCCATCCCCAGCAGCACCACCATCTCCATCCCCAGCAGCACCACCTCCACCTCCATCCCCAGCAGCACCGCTATCTCCATCCCCAGCAACACTGTTGTCAGCAGTAGGATTATGTGTCCACCAGCAAGTCAGGGTGGCTTGCACACACTGCGGCATTCAAATAGATAAAAGGAACTTGCTGGTTCACATTAACAGAAAACACAAGCAAAGAGTAACTGATGTTTCAGCAAAACAGCACCTACCAGGCCAATGCATTGACGCCAAAAATGGGTGCATGAGTGCAAGCATCTAAAATCATTGCTCCTCTACCACATCCATCACTTTGGAGGAGGAGTTCTGTCAGAAATGGTTGATATTTGGGGACACAAGGAAGCAGAATTGCTATGAACAAGGTTTGTGTCCAAAAACATGTTTGTTTTTTTTTTGTTTTTTTTGTTTGCAATTTCAAGGCAGAACCCCTTTGTGGTTTCACCAAATTACAACAACTGGGCACCTTGGATTGGACCGAAAACGAGAGAGGGGGGACACTGTTTTAAACACAGAACATGAAGGGTTTCATTTACCAAGGCAGCCATGGCTGATCTCCAAATGATGGAAGAGAGGCTCCAAGATGCACTAATTCATCTCAGGGTAATGCTCAAAAATGTGCCTTGTCCTAAGACTCCGGGAGGAAATGAAGAACAGGTTGTCTTACAACAAGATCTTGGAGAAGATCTTGGGAGCTTCAGGTAAGATACATGTCTTTTGCCAAACAGTTGCATCTTGTTACTGTACAGTGATGAAATAGTTCTTCAGCCAGAAGAATGTAATGTTTGTAGCATAATATGTTGTAGTCTGTTCTAACCATAACCCTAACCTTTAAAAGTAAGCGTACAGTATAGGTCAGCATTTGTCACAGGACTTAAATCAAGGACAATACTAAATAATACACAATGTAGCATACAAATTCATCTGTGGCAGTTATTTAACATAGTAAGTTGTACTATATCATTACCTCAGTTATGTGTTTTCCATAGGTGGTTAGGCAGTTGTTATGTGTCCCTGTGCAGTGATCTACTCAATAAAATTTAATTTAAGAGTAAAGAGTCCCAGAGACTATGCTGATATTTTGCTTAGCTGGAAGCACTTCCCAAACATTGCCATTTATGACTTTGCGAGGGAACTGGCAACACACACCAACTTGAGGGAGCTTGAAAGTTTGCCATTTAGTCCAAATGAGGGGCAGCTGGCTGAAGCAACTGCAGACAATCTGCAGTTGGTTGCTGATGGAAGACTAAAGGTCAATTTACCATGGCTCAAAAGCAAGAACATTGATACTGATCCAAACTGCCACCCGATCACTGCATCATCTGATCATTACACCCTGTACAATATTTTCCATGAGAAGAATACTAAGGATACTAAAGATGCATTTTACTTTTAAAGGATTGCACTTGTCCCAGATCTGGCTGGCTGGGTCAACAGCCAGTGTACTGAGCAATTATTTGCCGACATGAGGAAGAACAATTACTTTATGAATACCCTCACGCCATCTGAACACATCTTTATGATGCAGAACATATAACAAAAAATGCAATAACGAAACTAAGGCCAGTATCCAGAAAATGGTGGGCAAGGACATTCAACTTCAGTTAGATGACAATGGGTAGCTAGTAATGGGTAAATTAATTTGTCTGCATTCACATTTTCTCTCAATCATTTAACATTGAATGGTCATCAATATTATTCAATATTATTATTATTTTTTAAGGCACAGCTGTACAGCCACCACTGAAGCAGATGAAACACCACAACCCAGAGAGAAACAGAAATCAAAGTATAATGAAATGATGCCCTTGAATTTAACATTATGTAACTGCTTAATGTTGAGGAATATTTCTTGATAACTTCCACTGCTTTTCCCACTGCCGCCTTTTTCATGTCAAGACATGTAAAATTATTTCTTTTACTTGTGATTGTACACTACTTTCCTCACTATTTGCAGTGCAAGTTATGTGAAGACAGTAAAAATTATTTTATTGCCACATTAATATGGATCTCGTCCTCACACTTGTCTTAGCTCATCTGACCTAGTTCCAAGTGTAACAACAAGTCAGACAGATGAGCAAGCAAGCAGGAGGATATGGACTGTTGACCATCTCCCAGCACAACAGAATTTGGTGACATATACATATTACAATAATTTTCATAAATCATTCTACTGAATTACTGTTCATGTTTGTATGTTTTAATTAATTATTTCCCAATTTGTGTGTTTCCCTTTTTCATATAGCCAGAGATCTAAATAAGGATTGACTTCAATTGAGCTCAACCCAAACATTAACCAGAGGTGACTTCTGGTCTTTGGCCTTTGATGAGTTAGAGGCATTGGTAATGGTCCATTTCCATGCTTCACTCTGCTGTTGATGTGGGGTTGATGTGAATGCATCAGTTTTCATTAATATCCTTCCATTTCTTTAAAAGATTGCTAATCAATGCTTCCAACACATAGTTGTACTTGCAGCGTGACAGGTCAGTTTGGGAGTTTCTGTTGTGTTTGGTAATATGTAATACAACGATTATGAAAAATGTATAATGACCTAAACTGCACTATGTGTTTCTATCTTTTCAGGGCAAGGATGTCTTTGCTGTCAACAGTTACATGGTGGTGACCTGGTTGCCACCATTAAACAGTGATCCTCTGGCAGCTTTACCTGTTCATATCCTTTAAAATGTGTGGCACATACATTATAACGATTTGCTTTCTGAATTGTTAGTGCAGTGCACAGGAAATTAATCAAAATAATGATGGTTCACCATGATTCTCATTCCAACTCACAGGATGACGTTGCAACCAAGGACTTTATTTTCTCCCTTCATGGGAGTCAGGGCACTGGATTATATGTGTAAGATACCTATTTTTCAGGTGTAATGTATGTTGATGTAATATATTGAACTGGGGTGTCATATGCATTTATATGTTAACTTTGTATTTTTTCCCCTAGTGCTGTTTTTTTTTCTTTTTCTTTTTAGCTTGCCGTGCATATTGTAATATGTCGCTTGTAATGGAATGTCTTTTGTAAACTTATATTTTTTGGTTGTTATATCCATAATTAAAAAAGTGTGCATAATGGGCTCTCATTGTCCAGCTCCTAATGTCATGTTCTTTTACAGATCCTCAAGCCAAAGTCAAGGGAGGTTTTATTTCTAGACTCCATAAACCCTGTGGACTTTGGGCATGGGAGCTACATACAGATTTTCAGAACTGAAATCTAAAACCTTACAACAGAGTAGAAAATCATCATTGTTTGCATTGTAACAATGCAAATGTACGAAGGTAAGAAACCTCACATACTATGAAGAATTGACACAGAAAAAAAGAAGATTGATATGCTACAACATGCAGCAGACCCCAGATTACCCTCATATGATTTTCATTCGATTTCTCTTCATGATTACATACAACCTCAGGTATTGTAGAGCCCCAGCTACTTTGTTACTAAGTATCTTTCAAAATGCATCCTCATAGAAACTTCTGCGCACACAGCCTATCAAGCAAATTCAAACATCCATCCACTGATCATCAGTAAATGACTTGCTCTGTGATAGATGATGACCCCCACCTCCTTCTCCTCTTCCATTTTGTCTGTGTCCTCCTAATCCTGTTTATAAGGATCCATTACCTCTTCTACTCTTGCAGCATCCAACATTCCTCTCAAGGCCCCTGACAGTGATGGCTGATGATGAATCTATGACACATCTTGCTGTAACCTTCCAAATACAAGCAGCTTGCTGTACGTTTACAAAAATGGTTTCCTTTAACCCCCCTTCTTCAGTGAAACTTGTGGATGAGCAGGACAGGGTAGGCATTCCATACACATCGACAGCTCAAGCGTCCAATTTAAAGGGGAGGTCTGGGAGTTGAGTCTACAGCAAAGGGCCCATAATTGGCATCCTTCTTGTCTTATTAAGAGGGAAAGCACTGGGATGGATCCCCTAAGCCAGATCTTGGCCTTTATTAGAATCGTGTGTAAACACAACCTCACACAGAGACAGCTTAAGGCATTACTCATCACAGTATTTTGTTCTCAAGCAGCAAATTAAAATAATTAAGGATTGTAAATGAGACTTGTATTGGTTGCAGCATAATTCAGGTGAACATTATTTAATTTAAATTAATGGTATAAATCACTGATGTAAAATTGTGATGAGTAATTAGATTTTTTGATTGTATAATACACAATTTTTGTCATTTATGGTGAATAAAATATATATCTATAAAGTATTAATTATTTTTTTCATTCATGCTCAGCCCTGAAAGCACTTAATGCAGTAGTGTTTTGTGATGCCCCTGGACAAAGACAGGATTCATAGATTCACTGCTCCTATCCGCAGCCTCTTCTGGCTCAGTAAAGCGCGTTAGTTTAACAAGTTTGTGCCATTTTGATGCTCAAGGACTTAATCTCCCATGGGGAGACAACAAAGATCAGCTAAAAAAGTGTTCTCACTTCTCCTCACTGCTCCGTGATTCTCTTCACTTCCCTGCATTGTTCAGAGCCGTGCCGGTGGTGAAGATCTGCCGCCCCCGCTCAGCCTGCAGCTACCAGCAGTCCCACGGCCACCACAGTTCCACTCCACCTCTGTTACTGCTCTCGGCTGTGCTGGCAGCTTTTTTCCTCTTCATGAGCCCTATTTAGAATACGCTGACATGAGAACAAATTTGACAATTAGCAATTTGCTGTTTTATTAACTGTGCTGCAGTATCGGTGAGTTAATACTTCCTTCGCCAGCTACGAGGGTGGAGACCCTGAAAAGTCTCTGGAGAGGACTTGATGGAGATCGCACATGCACAATTCTCATGTTACCCCTGTGGTTTTTCTTAACAGCTTGTTTTTCAAATGGTGGCTGAATTAGCCCTATGAGCAAATTGTTGGGATCTCAATACTTATGTAATGTATACATCACCCACCACTCACCCACTCTGCAGTGTAGAAAAGCTTTCTGTTTCACCAGTAGTTTTATTATAGCCAGTGAAAGCATGAGATGTGTAAAAGTAGTGTAAATGTGTTACTATACCTTTATTCTTTTGTCCCTTGACACTGAGGATATTGTCTGAAGTATCTTCTAGTGATGTGGTGTCATTGTATTGTCTGAAACCACTTTTTGCATAATTCTGACAGTCAGGCCTGCAAAGGATGCCGGAAGACATTCAATTATCTAGCAGAGTGACTGTATGTGTTCATTGTGAGCCAGAAGAATGGACCGTGTTCTTTAGAGGAGAAATCCATCATAAGTAGGGATCTAATAGCTGAGTGTGTTTCCTGTGTGTCTGGGTGCTTGTTCTCTTCATAGAAATGCTGTAATTGACACTGTGAATATAAGAAATAATTGAAACTGCTCTTCAAAAGGAGTTTATTACAGTATTGTGCTGAATGAAAAATTCCTACATACCATGTAGCAAGTGATTCAAAAAGTGTAGTCAGTATGCATGACATTTATACGTTGGTCTAATATCAAATGAGATACTGGCATTATGGGCCATAAGGTGAAGCCGTTTTTCATTTAATCCTGTTTCCATATATGAGGCAATAAATAATTTTTATTTCATGATATAATGTGTTTACAATTACGCATGGTCAATGTTTATTCAGTACCTTCAACTATCATCTATCATAGTCATATACTGTATATTTAAGGTTAAGAAAGAGGCCTAGGGTCACACAGGTTCTGAGTGTCTTAGAAGAGAAAACAACACTCCTAAGGCATGTTAGTTGTTTTTTTAAGCTATAATGTATGGAATTGTGTGAAGGACCTTGTAGAAAACATATGTGCATCTGACACTATGCCGAATGGATGTATGGCAAGAACTCTGAGTGTTTTTCAAGATGTTGTGGGTGGACCGTTTACAAGGGATTACACCTTGTTTTCCTTTGTCTATCATTGCTTACTGTGTTCTGTATACTGTGACAATGATTAAACCATGCCTGATATAATAAATATTTGAATATACTTACTTGGTGGACCCCAAATTATTCTTTGGATGAGCAGAAATCACCTTCATTAATAACACTCCCTCACACTTCATTAAAAAGATGTATTGGTTTTGAGCGAGAAAATAAAAGTTTTCCATGTGTCATCCTGCAGTTTTTTAAACAAATTTTTATTAGTGTTTAAAGTTGGCAGTAGGTCTTTCCATGCGTACTCATATTTTGATCATGAGTAATGAGGCTTTACAGACCAATCATCACATGCTTCCTGCTAGACCAATCAGGTGGCCGCTTTTTGGAATGACATTTAAACCAGAATCCAAGATGTATGTGCCCTTGTTATCAACATTGAGTAGAAAAGAAGAGGAAATTATGGCCAGACCTCCTTCAAAAGTATGTTAAAGGGATTATAAACAATGCTATATGCATTGTGGGAAGGGTGAGAATCAGAGAATAGCAGAAACTTACAAACATTGTATAGAAATTGAGTTTTACAATGTTCCTGAAGGGTTTCACTCCACTTCTGGGCTGCAGTCAACCAAGGAAAATCTTTGTCAACTGAAATCGTACAATCTTCAATTAATTTCTCTATTTCTCTGTTTAGCGTCCTCAGGGTAGGCTAACCAATTGTTGCTAACTTTGGAGCTAACCCCCTTCACTTTTCCAGCAGTTGGGGAAACAACAGATGTGACTTTTCTTGGTCTTGAGAAGCTGCAGCATGTATTCACTGTTACACTGTCATTTGTACTGTACATTTACTGCCAGACTGACAACTTACTGCTAAACTTTTCCTCTGCTCTGCTCGCATTCACTATGACTTTTCTGCCACTCGCTCCTTCCCACTCGCTATGCACACATATTACACTCTGCTCTATTCCTTAACAGAGCTACGCTATCAGGAGTTTCTCAGGCAACAACACAGAGGTTGACTCACGTATTGGAACAGCGCCACACAGAGGCTCCCAAACACTATTGATTTCCAAATGAATGAATATTTGGCGTTAAAAAATATTGTTTTGGTCTGGCGGGAGTGCTCGTTATAATTATGGGAGAAACACTGATTCAGTAAATGCTCAGTAAACGTTGAGTACAGTTAGACCCAGCAGTCTCCATTAGTTTGGGTGAGTTCAAAGTTGTGAAAACAATGGCGGTGTTTTGAATACACCCCCGTTTTCACAGGTAATTTGTTAGTCTGTCCCTCCTGCCGCAGGAAATAATGGATAAATCCTGGAAGGCTATAGATGTAGTACTTTTCTCCTTATGAAAGTAACACAGCAATTATTCGACCAATGAGACTTTGGTTGGACAAGAGCATATTGACCAACTAATCGACCAGTTGACCAGGAGACTACAACCTTACTCAACTTACTACAGGCGTTTCATAGACAAAAAGTGCTTGGATGTGGCTGAGAAACGGGTCCCACAACATTCTGAAGCTCAAGATGTGCAATGAGGTGAGTCTGTCCTGTTGGGTAGAACCTCAACAAGTGAATGTCCAAGAAAGAAACATAGGTCCAGGACGGGCCTGCCAGTAGCTCGTGCTGGTCCTGTGCTTCCTGCCTTGTGCATAATTTGTAAGAAAATGGGCAAGTACAGGACAGGCAAATGCCAGAGGGATTGTCTGTCACAGGCAGAAACGTTGTCAGCAGGTAGGTAAAAAAACAAAAACAAATCGTATTATACATATTATTATATTGCATTATCAATTAATAATTACAGTAATAATTCCCTCACATTATTGCACATTTCAAAAGTAAAACATTGACCAGCTGCATAGTCTGTATATTGTCTGTCTGCAGACAAAATCTTGACTGCACAACTCTTGGCACAGTAACTCAATATGATAAAATGTGTAGTGGTGCATGAAGGTAGAAGAAACTAGAAATAATTTATTGCAAGGCAATAAATTCATCAGCCATTCGCAATTAGATGGATTTTCTTTCTGAAGAATAAATAAAAAAAATCCTCTCTAATTGCTTGGTCAATTGCTTTTAATTCAATTTGCTACTATTTATATTATATTTAAAATAAGAGGCATTGTCAAATAGTTATAGCACATAAAATATCTTTTCCATTTTTAATGTGTTTTCTTTTCAGAAATGAGCCAACCTTTGATGCCAGCTACAAGATCTTCTGCGAGAGGATCATCTGCTATAGAATCATTGTAAACCAACTGGTGCGGACAATGAACCAGCTGAGAAGATGCTTCAAACTACAGGTAATTTACTGCAAATACCATGAGTTTCTTTTGCAGCTTTGGAACAAATATTTATGCAGAACAACTTTTCATGTTAACTTTTTCTCACAAAAATGGCAAAATAATACAAAAAATATACAGATTTCACATTTCGGGACATTATGCAAATGGAAAAACAACCACAGATTCTGCACTGGCCCACGGCGCTCTGCTAAGGAAGTGTCAATGGCTTTACTGACTGCCTGCCTGACTGACTGATGACGATGCCTTGTGACACCATATATATTTATTTGTTGACATAAAATTGACTGTAAATATGTAAAAAAAAAAAAAAAAAAAAAAAGTTAAACCAATTGCTGATATTGCAAAGATGATCATGTTAGAAATTCAATCTGTTGGCATCAATATGGCTTCAACTCTGACCTTGGCCAGCTTGGCCAATTGCTTTGAAATTGCACAGGGTTATTTCAGACCCTGTAGTGGGTCTCTACCAAGTCCATTTAGTAGTCAGCTGAGCATGGACTTTTCAAGCATCATATCATATTTTATAACATGTAGAAGCTGATACATAGTGTATTTTAACTAAATTGGTTTTCAATGTGAATATCTTTGTGAATATCTGTCACTGTATTTTTATGTTGCAGGCAGGATAAATTGAAGAGAAGGTTGACCTGTGGTTTCATTCCCCCAACAAGTGCAACATGTGTGAGATGGTTTTTGTTGAGACACTATCTGCAGCTACGTTGATAGACAGGCTACCTCATCCATTAGGCACAGAAACAACAGTCAACTGAGGTAAACCAAACTGAAAGTGACAGCAAAAACACCCAAAGTACAACAGCTGGTCCACAAAGACCAACTTCAGGGGCCTCTATCAATACTACAGAGGACACCAGGACACTTTATAGTGCGGCACTGATATTAAAGATTCTTCTTTGTGACTCTCCCAGTATGACGTGCCCGTGGTTGCCCACTTCACATGATTTAAATATGACCCAAGCAAAATCTGCTGTGTCACTCAAACTGTACAGTGTTCTTTCGGGTTCCTGTGTTCACTCCATGTGTCTGTTAATTCCAGTTCTTCTTTATGGTTGTTGAGCCTGTTAAGTTTTCTGTCAGTATGGCTCTGTGTTCCTTGGTTGCTATTCTCCTCTGTTCCACCAGAGACCTCCTCCTCTTTCCCTGTTATGTTAAGAAGGCTTAATGGAGTTGTATCTCTGTAGGACTGTCTTGCATTATTAGTTAGCTTGTAGTGTTGTGTACTTGAGTTTATGTAATTCTGAGACAGTTTGATATATGCTGGGTTGTGATTATGTGGTATTGTGTTTTCCGGGTTTTGTTTTTCTCTGTTTTTCCCTCCTGTGTTCCTCCCCAGCCTGTTTTTTCCCTCCACACCTGCCCTGCATCTAGTCTTGTTAGCCCTGCCCTGCTCTGTGTTTTCCCCAAACCCGCCCTGTATCAGCCTTGTCAGCCCTGCCCTGCTCTCTGTGTTTTCCCCCATCAGTTCAGTTCAGTTCCTTGTCTGTTCTCCTGTTTCGTCACGTCCCTCCCCTCCCCTCCCCTGAGTTTCTCCACCCATCTCCCCACCTGCACCTCATCTCCTCGTTAGTTCAGTTAGTTTTTAAGTCCTGGTTTTCTGTTCAGTGGTTGTTGGATCATTTGTTTGGTTTGGTTGTCTGCCTGCACTTCTGTGTCCTTTCATGAATAAATACATTCTTCAGTGCCTTTTGCCTGCCAAGTCTCTGCATTTGGGTTCACCTGCTCTGCAAATCATGACATACAGTCTGATTTCCTGGATTATAGGTGCAACTGAGGAACCAACACTGGCTCACTGTGTTGATATTCCAGTTGATTTGAACCTAAAAGTGATGATATCTATTTGTCAAGACATTGTGTATCTGGCATCTAAGGGCCAGAGGCAGACACCTAAATCATTGTGTCTTGGTCTAACTAACAAAGCTAGTGTCTAGACTACTAGCCTTGCCAAAATTCAATTAGTAAAGAGCAGAGACAAAATACTAAAGGGATTCTCAAAGAAGGCTCCTACAATAGTAGTGTGGGACAATACTGACTTTGGGGAGGGGATGCTTTCAGGTCGTGGAATTACCAACCATACAAATGTGCAATGCTGCAAAGTTCTATAGTTCATCCTGTGTCAACAAAATGCAGACAACCACCACAGAAAGGGAAAGTGAAGGGAGGTGGGGTAGAATTTTGATTAATTTCAGTCATCTTTGGCCAAAGTGTGTGTGTGTTTTGTTTTTTGTTTTTTTTCTTCCTCTGATTACACAGTAGCTACTGAAAATGCTGATTACCATATAAAATATCAGTGTTTTGCAAAATTTACCATTTGTATGTTTAATTTTGCTTGGTGCCAATCACTGAAGTTCAAGCATATTTTCTGCAAATTTCATGGTCTAAACTCACACTTGATTATACTAATGCATCAATCCTTGTCTCAGATGTCTCAGCTACTGAAGAGACTTTCAGTAGCTATTAGATGTTGCGGTTTCTGACAAAAAAAAATACAACTTAATGTTTACTGAAATGGATTACCAATCTCCACCAATTTAAGTACTACAATAATTCAACTTTATATGCATGAGAGCAATGGTACCTATAAATAAATCACTAGAAATATTTGTAGTTGACTATATTCAACAAAAACACATGTAAGCTCCTGTAAAACTGCATTTACTGTGGGGACATGGAATTTTTACTCACTTATTCACTTCAGTTTGACATGCTTGTTACAAGCCGTTTAGACAACTGTAACTCCCTTTTCACTGGCTTACTTAAAAAGTCTATAAGAAAACTACAGCTAGTTCAGAATGCTGCAGCCAGAGTCTGGACTAAAACAAAGGAAATGGATCACATCACCCCACTGCTTAAGATACTGCACTGGCTACCTGTATCCCTTTTAGAACTGATTTTAAAGTTATTTTTTACTTGTTTATAAAGCTTTAAATAACCTTGCTCGTCCCTACATCAGATATTTTCCTTCATTTTATGTTCCAGCCAGATCACTGAGGTCCTCCACCACTTCTATTTTTTAAATGTTCCTTAGTGAGGTTGTCTTCTATTTTTATTGAACACACTGCCTCTGGATATTTGAATGGCAAGCTCTCTTAGTATTTTTAAAAGAAAATTAAATACCTATCTTTTTAAATCTGACTTTCAATTTTCATTTGGAGAAATGTTATAGTGTTAGCTATAGCTATATATAAATAAAGTTGACTTGTCATTTCAAAACAAAGCAATACCTGTAATTTATCAACGTTGTCATGAAATCTGTTTGACTACAGTCACATGCGTCTATGGATCTTACTTCCACCTCATCAAGCACTGTAACTGCTACATGCCTCTGAACATTTTGGAAATTATTAATCACCACTTTATTCTGTTTTTTTTTTTTTTAAAGCAACACGTGACTTTTTTTTTTCATGTTAGCCGATTTCTTTCTTTTTTTTTTATTGGTGCAATATAATATAACCAAAAGACATAGGGGCATAAGACAAGGCAGTATGAAAGTGTTAGAAAATACATTCATTAAAGTGGAGCTGATTTTTATTTTTGGACTCCACCAGAGTAGCTTTGCATGACTATGATGGCCCTTTATGCAGCCCCTCAGTTTGGCCCCCCTCCTGATAAGCCCACTTTGTTCTGATTGGCCAGCTTTCTGGACGCCTGCCAAAAGGCAACTGTATCAGAGTCCTGTTAAGTTACTGCTTATGCAAAACCAACATTTCCTTCTTCATATTAAACATTTTAAATGACTAAGTAACAGGAGACTTTTATTGTGAAGAATTTATAGGAAATGAAACATGTTCATCACTGAATTAGCAGAGCTTTGTAGCGATGCTATTCTTCCATGAAAACAGGTTGAGGCAACAAGATCTTGAAATATTTGGAGCAGTTTGTTCAGCGGATCAGTTAGAAATAATGCAGGGAGGAAGCAGAAACAGCCACAGTGATGATGATGATGTTTGAAGAGCTGCGGACAACCAGCACACCTCCAACAGGTCAACTGTTTATTTTACTTTGCTCTGCTGTGTAATGGAAAAACACACGTACACAGCGTACCAGTTTGACGCCAGTCATGGCTCAGTGTGACTAGCCCCAAAACAATGGAAAAAAGTTATGAAATAATGTTAGTGGAGTGGAGCAGTGAACTTGCGCGCTGTGCGTGGAGCAGATGACCATATAAAGTGAAAGTAGAAAAAACTGTTGGAAACCGAGCTATCAGAGCAGTCTGAAGCCAGTGCTTTTTGCTAACAGATTACTTTTACATACATTTACCTCATTATTTGACCTTTGGCCACATTTAAAACTAGAACCACCAAGGGGTTATTTTTACCTCCCTGGCATTTTCAAATGCATGTAACTGTTAAAATAAAACCCTTACATCTCTCAGTTCATCACTTTTCCTAAAATAGGTTTAGTAGTCATCTAGGGGGTGAAAATCATGTAGAAAAAAAATTATGATCATTTATACCTTGCACTGTTGGTGTCATTTTTACACCTCACAGAAACCACTGTATAATGCCATGCTCACGTTCGTGCCACATCTGGTTGTTTAGCAACATCCATTGTTTGGATTTCTTTTGAAAGGCATGCTGCCATATCATGAGCTAGAGCTAGCTAAATTTGATAGAGGAAGAATTGCTGTGTAAAATGCAAGTGCGCATAAAACAAAACAATGAAAATGTGCATGATGTGCCTACGTGCAGTGTGTGGGCAGTGCACTGTGACAGTCCACAGCGTGTGTGCCAATTGTGAGGAGTGTACATGTCTACGTTTTTTGTTGAAAGGGTTGGCAAGACACAATTTAATGACTTGATAAGAAAATACCTGTAAGTCTGTTGCTGTATACACCAAGAGCTTATTTGGGAGTTTTCCAGACACATTCCTTCATCATCTCCTTACAGTTTTCATACATAAACTTGACTCTGTTCTTGACTGTGTAGTTGCTGTGGCAGCTTTGACTTACATATTGGTGTTCAAGTTTGCTGTCTGTTATTGTTGCGATACCAAGTGAACAGAAATTTAAAACTGTATTTAGTTCAGGCT
The DNA here is from genome assembly GCF_914725855.1 of Thunnus albacares. Lineage (NCBI taxonomy): Eukaryota > Metazoa > Chordata > Actinopteri > Scombriformes > Scombridae > Thunnus > Thunnus albacares. The sequence goes on along the minus strand of NC_058108.1, from coordinate 14,578,211 downwards.
TATTTCATCTCAAATTATATATTGTCATATCTCCCAACCCTACTTATGAGCAGTTATTTTTATGCACAACGATAATTTGGCATTACTGCTCCATTAATGATCCATAGGTGAACAGATGAAGAATGCTGCCAAAGCACTGTGTGTGTGTGAGTGAGTGAGAGAGAGAGAGAGTGCTCTGTTTCTTTATTTCCAGTGTAAAATAACACTTTATTATCCAAAATTTGCAACAATTTCTGCAATAATTAAATTATTTAAATGTGTTAATTATTCTATTTTTGTTATAGTCTACAGTTCATTAATTTTTAAAATGTATTTGACCTTTTTGATCTGTAATGAAATAAATTGTAAAATGAATAAATAGCGAGCGCTCTGTTTCTTTTTTCCCTTAAGTGTAAAACATATTATCCAAAATTCATTTTTAAATTAATGTTCTTCTTTTACAGTAATTGACTTATTTAAATGTGTTAATTATTTTGTTGTTTGCTTGTTTGTAACCTACAGTCCATTGATGAATTTTAAAATGTTTGACCTTTTTGATCTGTAATGAAATAGCCTAAAGTAATTGTGATGAAATAAATAAACCCCATGAACTGAATTTTAGTTATTCTGTCAAATCTTACTTATTATTTAAAAAAAAATAGATGAAAATAAACACTTCACTGCTTCAAGAAATGGCATCTTTGCTGACGCTGTTGTGGCAGGGGGTAAAAATGACTACCCTGCAGTTCTAGTGTCAATATGAACATCTGACATTGTAAAATTTTATATATATGGGTGTATTGTGAGCATGTTTGTCAAGGGGAAGACTAATGAGTAATAACAAAGAAAAGAGAAAAAGAAACAAGGTAGAGAAAATAATAAATAAAGGTAATAATAATAATGAAAATGGAAGATGCAGGCGATTTGAGTCCTGTGGGGTCCACTCCAGAAGTATAGTGGGGCAGGTCTGGTCCGAAGTTTGTTGGTGGAGGTTTTATTTTTTCTTGTTTTTTTTTTAGTTTCTTCTTCCAACCAGCCCAATCTTTGTCCTTTTTTAAAAATGTATTAATTTATTAATCTCTTGTGGGTTAGGTGGTCATGCCTCCCTGCCCTCATGCAACCCCTGTTGGCCCAGCCTACAGTTGAACCCATGTCATGGGGTCTTTAAAACTAGTAAAGTCGGTAACTAAAAAATATGGAGCTTCTAAAAAATGATCAAATACAATAAAACTCTCGAAATTAATACAATTTTGTTATTCATTCCATAGAATGAGTGTCATTAAAATGATCTTTGCTGTTAATCATGAAAGTGGTTTGTCAACCAACCAGCATGTGCCAAATGTTGTAGTACACATTTGGGATTTGAAGTTTGTCCACCAGCTGTTTCCATGTTGGCAAGCTGCATCAGTGCTGCATATTACTTTTGGACATTAAAACTGTTATTATCTGCTGACATTTAATCTCTGTGGATCTTTATAAACTAGTGGAGAGGAAAAAGAGAGAGAGGTGACAGATACAGTAGATCAGGAGGGCAAGAGCAGGAGGGAGGGAGACAAACAGAGATGGCTGCTGGAGGAAGTGGATATGCAACGCCTTGGCCCCAGATTTTGATCTAGAGGACTCGTGTCAGAAGCAATGACATAAATGATGTATCTCTGCAGACCCATCAATAACACCCAAAGAGGGCCTAATGGAGGTATAAAACTCGACAGATAAGAAGATTCGCATGGAGCTTTCATAAATCAGCCACTCAGAATGACCTATATAAAAGTGAACAGCACTGACAGGCTGCATAAATTACAAATGGACGCTCTAGGAAGTATTACTGTTATTGTAATTATCATGAAGCTCTCAGACACCTTAAGCACATGTATTAAATATCCTGGTAAAAACCATGGGGTTTTACTGCACAGGGATACGATTCATTAATGATTTATAGTCTCACTGACGCATCTTTATAATACAGTAACAGACAGTCAGTTCGATGTATGAAGAGCTCCATTTCCTGTTATCACCTATTGTTTTCACTGAAATTAAGTTCTGCCAGGCTGATCAAACAGTAAATCGTATTATATGCATTACACATACTGTATACTATAGTTTTTTCCACCTGACTTGAAGCTGTATGTATTTGTGTGTCTGCGAGTGTGTGGGGGTGTTTGTGCTGTCCTTTGAGTTTGACCTTGACCTGGTAATGACTCTGAGCTAAATATCAGCAGAGTCCATTCCATTTTGGAACCTCCTGCCATTTAACATGGAGAACGATAATAGCACTAACCTCCTCAATCTAACCGGAAAATGACCTTTCAAAGCCCCACATGTTTCCACAAGAAACAAGAGGCTGATGATGAATTGCATAAGTGTGTACCCTGCCTTCATGTTGTATAGCTCTCAGTGCCTATTGCCTCAAGTCACCACTTATGCTACACTCCCACTATGTTGGCGTGAAAAAGAGGAATTGGAAACCCTCCTGTTAAACCACTCATGCAATATTCCAAGATGGAATAGCCATCTGGTCATGCCATATAGATGTAAATTGAACAATTTTTATTGTGTTTTATATATATGTATATATTTTAGTGCCTCATTAATACATGAAACCAGATAAACAAACAGCGTTAACTGTATTAGTGTTTAAAAGAGTACTCCACTTATTTAGCATTGCACCTCTATAACAGATATCATCTTTTTTATTCCATGCATTCTTCTTCCTTGGCAAAATCTGATATGCAACTCAACTGCTTTAAGTTTGGTCAGAGATTCTGGTGTGTTATGCTAGTAGTGGTTAATGCAGCCTTAAGAAGATAGCCTCAAGTAGAGATGAGGAGCGGGTTACAGAGCTCTTTCTAACTAACTTTTTAACTAACACAGAAAACAACAGGCAGTGCCCTTGGTGTATTCAAATCAGGGATGTTGCAGTTATGTGGCATGTGCTGCAACCATTTGGCTACCACTGCACTACCTAGTAACTTTTTAACCCATTTCTAACTCCATATAGCTATTTTTTTCATTGTCAAACTTGCACTCTTTAGGCCCAATCAATGTTTCCTCAAGTTACATCACTTAAGGCAATTTAGACTTTGCGTATGCAGCTAAATATTATATTCCATTTCTGCCAAGTCTGTTCCGCTAGATGCCACTTAAATTGTGAATTTAATGTTGTGCTAGTCCTCAAAGTGAGCATTGAATTTTAGACTTTTCTCATGCTTTTTCATTTAGTTTATTATTATTATTAATAACTTCTTTTCCTATTTTAATTTATTATCAATAACACTTGTAATCATTTTCTTGCAAGGATCCCAGGAAGATTAGCGGTAATTCAATCAACAGCTAATGGGGATCCTAATAAAACAATAAAAACAACAAATTCTATACACTGCACCTTTAAGAGTTCAACAAGTGCAGCTGAGTGAAACAAATCGCCTGCTAGCTATAAGTATTAACGGTGATGAAGCTGCTACTTCAAAGCCACAGTGTTGTCTGGAAATAAAAACCTCCAGCCATGACTCAGTGATCATAAAAAGTTACAATTAAACTACATTTTCACTGGATCAGGAGGGCATGGTTTTAGCTGAGCTGTGGCGTGTAGAGCCAAGCCAAGCCAAGCTGTGATCATCTGCATCACCCCCTGCAGCTCCCTCCCACTAGAGGATAACTGTGCTGACCAGTGATGTGCATCATGGTCTATGCCCTGGATGCCACAAAATATGTGGTAATGTTGGTGACTAGAGTCAATAGTAGACTTGCTATTTTCAGTTTTCAGTACTTTTTGTAGTTCTGGAGTAATATAATAAGTTGCTATGGTTTGAGTTTTATTTTCAGTACTACATTGCTGTTACTTTCATACACTGTTACTCTTGTGATCATCTCCTTTTGACCTGCTGCCAACTGTCATCGATTGTTTTAAATCTGCATTCATTTTTGTGGCCACTTTGGAGCAGCAAAACAAGCTATTAACATAATACTGAGTATCACTTATAATGTTGATATGGTGAAAGTGTTAGCAAACAGTGGTTTGTATACACATTAAGCAGACACTGAGCAGCATTATTTGCATTTATTTGGACTCATATTTGTGTCCACCTGGTGAATGTAAGTCTGAATTAAGTCTGAAACCCTAACCCTTTTAATAACAAATGATGTTCTTTAAGTAAAATTTCCTTAACAAAATATATTTTAAGATCCAACTGAAAATCAGCCCCAAAGATTATCACATGTACACACTGATAAAAAAAAAAACATGTTCTGGTGTTTCCACCATGTAACTACAAATTATTAATTTAATAATTAATTTAATAATTTCTCTTCTATATTATGAATATACATGATGTATAATGTCAGTTGACTGTGCATTAATTACAGTACTATGCTCACTTTCTTTATAAAAAATAATGATTTGTTTCTGTACATGCTATTGACATTAATCCATAAATACCTAATAGAATAGTTGTGCTTATATAAAAGGGACCAACAAATAAGAGCTTGCCTATGAAAGTTTGAGAGAGTAATGAAGGGGACATTAATTTAAAAAATTAAGACCAACTTATTTATTTAAACACAAAGTTGGGATAATATTCCAGATGCTATCTGGATCTTTTAGAAATATTTTGATCCAGTTAATTTTGATAATATGGTTGAATGAGGAAAAGTCCAAAATGTTAAGATGCCCCTGTGTTAGAGACATAGACATAACCCCCTTTTGTACCTTGTGTTGCTTATTTTTCTAAAGAAAGTTAAAAGGTCTAAACAAGAGGTTTTATGTTTGGTGACATCAAAGGAGGAAAAAACATAAGAGATTCTTGTATAATGGGCTGTTCAAGCGGCCATCTAAATGGTTACTTTCTCACCTGAAAAAATATTAAAAAATAAATGACATATTAACAGTCCTACAGCAAAATTTACAATAGCTCTGGCCTGGCTTCACCATTGCTGCCATTTGGTGCAAAATGTACTTGGCCGTCCCAAGCTTCAGCCGACCAATGGTGTGACTTTATCACTCAGCTACTCAGTCAGTGAATCAGTCAGTCATGGACAACTGTGGCAATGATGATGATGATAATAATAATAATGATAATAATAATAATAATAATAATAATAATAATAATAAACAACTTTATTTATACATCACTTTTCAATACAAAGTTACAAAGTGTTTACTTGGCTGAACCAGGATTAAAACATTTCAGGACTGAGGCAAATAAAATCAGGGAATTAAAATAATACAAAAATAACATGGAATAAAATCCCCAACAATAAAGATTAAAAAAGGGGGAAAAAGACAACAGTAATAATAAAACATGTTGGACATAAAAATGATGTGCTAGAATTAATAAAAGGCTTTTTAAAAAAAGATACATTTTGAGAAGTCATTTAAAAGATGTCACGAACCTGCAAGCCTCAGATTTTTGGGCAGGGAGTTCCAGAGCTGAGGGGCTCTGACTGCAAAAGCCCCGTTACCTTTAGTCAGAGCCCTGCCCAAGGATCTGAAGCCATACTCTGGCTCATAGGGGAGCAGCAATTCAGAAATGTACTGTAGCTGGGAGCTGATCCATGAAGTGCTTTGAATGTGATCAGTAAAATCTTAAAATCAATTCTTTAACTTAGTGGTAACCAGTAAAGAGAGGCTAAAACAGGGCTGGTGTGATCTTGTCTTCCACTATTTGTTAAAAGCCGAGCAGCTTCAGTATATGGCTGGCTCTGCTGTTATAGTCCAGCCAAAAACAGAGTTAATAGCAGAAATATCTCTCCATTTTTCTTTCAGTGTCTTCAGAAAATTCATTGAGATCCAGGATGTCCACAGTTCCACAAACTTTTAACTGTCTCTTTCAACTTTCTCTTTCCACTCATCATTCTTCCTTTCATATTTTTATATTTTTTTTCCTACAGTCCTTGTCTTGCACCTGCAGAGTTTCCGCTTCACTCCCTCTTTCAGTCTCATGAAGGTTCATGACCCTGTCAGACTGCTGAGAGACATGGTGGTGTACACCAAACAGGTAAGAAAAACAAAACTTACCTGAGAACAAACAGACACATTGGACTGATGTGAAAGTAAATGTGGACTGTGTGTGCTGTTGTTTTGAGTGTGTGTGTGTGTGTGTATATATATATGTGTGTGTGTGTGTGTGTGTGTGTAAAGCTAATTCTTATTAACCGTGTTCCTTCCTAGGGTGGCGGCTGCTACAGCCTTGTCAGTACTGTCATTAAAAAGAGGGGAGAATTAAAAAAGTTAAAAGAAAGTAAATACTTTCTCATATGGAGGATTTTATTGTTTGTATTTCTTTGACTCTCAGTATCAGTGCAAATGTTTTGGGTGGAAATGAGGGTCAGACTAACTTTTATGGTTATATATAAATTTGATTTGATTTAGTTCTTTTAATGTTAGACAACAAATTAAATGTGGTTTATTTACAGGCTGTTTTATATGAAGATATTTGTGGCCATTACAATTAAAGGAAATATATGCTCTTTCACAGATGTTTCCATCTCAGTGTGAAATAAACATGGACATATTCAAATAATATTCACTGTTTGCATAGCTCTACAGAGGGTCTTAATAATAGTAGTAGTAATAATATATAACACAAGGTTATTTAAATGGATGAATCAACGTTGAAACATTGTAAGACTAAAGGGTAAAAATAAATCTGGTAAAATAAGCCAATTTAAAAGTACAAAAATGAGAAAAAAAAACCCAATACACATACAACTAACTGATATTGTAGAACTGGAGAAGTAAAAAAACACAGACAAAAGTTGTGCCTAATATTTATCCAATCCAATCCAATACACTTTATTTATATAGCACAATTTTAACAAACACAAGGTTTCCAAAGTGCTGTACAGCGAGATAAAAAAAACACAATAAATTGCACAACAGAACACAATAAAATGATGAGGGACACAATAGGATAAAAGTAATAAAATAAGATAAAACAAATAAAATAAATAAAATAAAATAAATAAAGTGCACTGCTCACACAAGGTGCAACATGCTACATGGTGTCAAAAGCCAGAGAGAAGAGGTGGGTTTTAAGAAGAGATTTAAAATGAGACAGTGAGGAGGCCTGTCTAATGTGCAGTGGCAATCCATTCCACAGTTTTGGAGCTGCAACAGCAAATGCTCATTCACCTCTCAGCTTAAGCCTAGCTTTAGGCACTGTCAGGAGCAGCTGGTCAGCTGACCTGAGAGAGCGGCTGGGAGTGTAGGGGTGCAGCAGCTCAGAGAGGTAAGGTGGGGCTAGGCCATTCAAGGCTTTAAAAGCAAATAAAATAATTTTAAAATGAATCCTAAAATGGACGGGCAGCCAGTGGAGTGAAGCTTAAATAGGTGAAATGTGTTCATACTTGGTTGTGCCAGTTAAAAGACGTGCAGCAGCATTTTGCACCAGTTGCATTTAAAAAATGCTTTTAAAAAATTAGAGTTGGTTTAATAGGTGCTTAATAGGTCCTGAAACCTCAAATCTTCAGGCACGGAGTTCAAGAGCTGAAGAGGCCTGAGCAGGGGACCAGTTATTTAGCAATATGGTCAGGAATCAACTCATGATGCGCTTTAAATGTAATGTGTAAAATGTTGACATTAACTCTATAACTGATATGGTGAGATATGATCTTATACTCAATTTCAGAGGGAAACATTGTGCTTTGCTGTGCTGTGCCGTATTGGCAGACTGAGGTGATTAAACGGTTCAGTTGAAGAGAGACTGTACGATAACAATGGCATTGCTAAGCAGAGCACCTACTCCGATTGGCTAGAGGTGTGGCCCCCACCTTCACCCCAGCCAATCAGAATATGATCTTATGAATAATGCAAATTCCCTTACCTCCCATGAACCAGACCAGCACATACGGGTACTTCGCAAAACATCATGGCCGCACCCCTTTCATGGAGATAGAAAACCTCAGATCCTATAGATGTTAAAGCAATTTGATGAGTGTTTAACTGAGAATTTTGACAAGTTTGTATGCATTCATTTTGTGTTAAACAAACCTTTGTTTTATAGACATGTCTAGTAATTATTTTGCTACCTTACCTGAAACTGAGCGTTCACAATACCTTAATAAATTAAGGTTGATCAGTCAGCTATGCTGTTGCTTATCTGGACATCTACACGTGTTTTTTCAAAGTTTAGTACTAAGGCTTAACTAGCAAAAACTAATTATGTTACTTTCTAAGTTATAAAAGAATGACATTACGAGTTATTTAGTGTTTCCCACACACGTATACATGGGAACATACATGGGGACACTGGGTCCCAAAGCTCCCCCTCCTTATCTTGTCTCTGGATAGCTTAAAACCATAAAGCTCTCCTTTTTGGATACCTTTCTTTTCCAGAAAGAATGGGGAACAGGAGATCTAGATTTGTGTGTTTATTTGTTTTACAACCTGCTAAACAACAGCTTTTCGGCATTTTCCTGCTTCTCCTGTTATGTGAAAGTGTGATTCTTTTCCCCAAGAGGGGATGCAGCCTTGGTGCTTGATGACGCAATGCTGGTCTGGTCTATCTCAACATGGAATAATGGCTTCCACTGGACGTGTAAAACAGTATGTAGCAGTTTATGAACCAGAGTCTGATCCATGGATGTATAAAGAGAAATGGAGACAGCATTGAAGGCGGGCCCCGAAGCCAAAAAAGTTTGACCTCTTCCACATAGCTTCTGCATCTGTGGGGCCCATAGAGCAAGTGCACTAGTAACTTCCACTGGCCAAGGCGGCTACTACCGGTTTAGCTCTCCGGCTAACTTGAATGGGGATAAAACAATCCAGTTGTGCAGTTCCTCTAGACTTTACAAATGTTATGGGATGGAATGGATCAAATTCTGATAATAAAATGAATCATTTCTCTGGGGTTGTGACGCTCAAAAAAATGTATCTGCTGATTTACAGACCTCTCTTTCACAATGTTAAGTGTATGGGAAAAAAATTTTGTAACATCCTGTGACATTGTAATTACACTGTTTGGCCACTATGTCAAACTGGCTTCAAAGCCCAGGGCTGTTCTTGGGGTCTTGGTCTGATCCTGAATGAAGGGGAAAAACCTGCTGTTGCACAGTTTAGATTCCAACAGGATGTTTCAGAAAAGTAAGATTGTGTCTAATTTTCCTGACAAAGTAGCCAGAGATCACTAGCTTAGCTTTAGCACATTTCCAGTGTCCTGCTTTGCTCATCATCCAGCTGGGACGCAAACTCTGACTACAGAAGTTACGTACACACTCAGCATAGCACCGGGAGGTGGTGACTGTTGGATGTGACGTAGTAATGAGTTCAGCATCAACACGGCCAGCTCTTGAACCGCAAATTTCAAATAACTTAAAAAGACCAAGGAGATAGATGTGCCCACCAACACTCTAGTTCCCCCCAAAGCTCATTTTTCTTATTTTCCACAGTACCAGCTCTTTGACTTTGTTTCACAGTGCTCAAGTATTTTTTTAATTAAATTTTTGTAATCCTTCTTATTTTTTTTTGAATAGATGGAAAACATTCATTATCCCAAAAACCTCCCAGTTAGCTCACAGTGCAGAATTAGCTGTTAGCTTCAGAGACCTGGAAGAAACGCTTTGTTTAAGGTCAGACAGCTCCCCAGCACTCCAAAGACAGTAGAAAAATGTATCATTACAAATGAAATTATTACTTTTATGCATATATACATACACTGTATCATTTTAATTGTTATGTGTTCAAATTCGAAAAATGTGAGGTGCCACCTGCTGTATAACGGGTTAACCACAGTTAAATGCTGTAGCCAATCAAAATACATGTTCAACAGATATACATAAGTTGTGTGGCTTGTTCGTAAAGGAAGTGTGTGTGTGTTTGTGTGTGTGTGTTTAAACTTTAATAACAACCTTGTAATATACCAATACAATACAAATAATAGCACAAGGAGTATTGGAGAAAAAATAAAAATACACTAATCACAAAAACACAAGTAGAAATAAAATGTACAATGTAAAAACATATATAATACAGAAACAAAGGGAGACAAATAAATAAATGCAACTTATTTAAAAAAGTGAATAAGCAAAATTGCAAACCAACTTAAATCATCTGGCAATATTGTCCACAATGTTTCTCAAGAAATGAGATGTCTTTAAAGCTTTTTTTTGTTTTTAGATACTTAACAGACAGAATGTTAACTGCAATCTCACTCTCTGCCTTGTTATTATAGATAATAACATAACATGGTGTCAGAATTAAGCTTGCAGAAGATATGTGAAGTCACCCGAGGGGAGGAGAAGGATGCGCCTCCATAAGACAGTCATGGGAAAAAAAAGTCGACTGCAAGTCCTCCTGTGAGAACAACAGAATTAACGAGTGGCCAAATGGACTAAACAAGCTAGAGGTGTCACCAAAGCAAGGAAAGAGTAATTGTTGGCCAACCATAAAACAAGTGAAAGTAAGCCCAGCTGAAGATAAGTTGGGGAATTACACAGGAAACAGTTGTGTGAGGCTGTGGATAACTCAGACAAACATAAACGAGCAAATTAACAAAACTAAGTGACAGGCAGAAAAGATAAGCCTTCCAGCACATGCAGCAGCAGCAGCTCCAGCTAACAAGTGAACCCACCAGGCAAGTTTGATTTTAATAATGCAAGTGAATGCCCAAAGTGGAAGAGATGTTTCGAGCGTTTACCCCTGGATAAACAGACACAAGAATATCAAGAAAATACACTAATCTACACTTGAGGGGATGAAGCTGAGGACCTATTGAATGTCTTACCCTTAAATGATCAGAAAAAAGGAAGGAAGGACCATTATTTTTGAGTGTGCACAGTTCAAGAGGCGCTATTAAGAGCTAGGAAAAAGTACTGAAACATTTCTTATTGCTGTCCATAGCCTAGCTGAGCATTATGCATTTGGAGATCTAAGAGGAGAACTGACAGGATTATTGATGGCCTAAGAGATGTAAAAATTTCTGAGTCATTGCAGTTAGATCCTGAACACACATTAGTGAAAACTATAGCCAGAGTACATCACAGTTAGAAAATAAAGAAGCAGCAGCCCATACTACATGGCAGCTTACATGAGAGGCAGTAGGAGAACTTTGATGCAATAAGTGAAAGGTGACAGACCCAGAGGAGCATAAAAGGACAAAAATACAGCTCACAAACCAAGCCAGAAAATAAAAACAGAGCCACAGGTTGTGGAAGATGTGGAAATGCAACAAAGCACCAGAGGAGGGATTGCCCTGCCAAAGATGCAGAATGTTGCAAGTGCAAACAACAAGGACACTTTGCCCGGACATGTCAATCAGCTGTTGGAATCTGTGATATCATAGAAGATTCTGCAGACTATGGAGCAGAGGATGTCGCCTTTCTCGGAGAGGTGGTTATTGAGCTTGACAGTGTTGAACATGATCCAACTAAGTGTTTACTGTGGGATATGTTCAAAGTGTGTGTATGTATATTTCCATCGCTGTATATCGATCAGAAACAGGTTTGCACTGCAGTTTGCAGCGATGCATTTATTGATCAAACAGAAATAAACAAGAAACAGTAACTCAACCAATGACTAAGAGAATAATGAAAATTGATTGTGGCCAAACACCTAAGGTGATTTCAATTTTTTATTCAGATATAAGTGCAGGGAACAACTAGCAGAACTTCCATGGCGGACCAGAGTGAGTCAATGAAATGATTTATTATGTAGAACTTCAATTTGGGACAGTTGCTGTTAAGTCTGGGACAGTTGAAAGTAGAATTCAGGACAGTTGCAGGACACTGAGGAAAAAAGTTAATTTCGAGCCCTGCAGCTCCCTCAGTTACTGTGTGTTTAAGGCTGTTTAATGACGAGTGTGAGCGTTTGTGACTGTGATCAATGCTTTGGTGATTGCAGTGGTTATGCAAACTGAGCGTTTCAATGGAAAACGCATTTATAATTTTTCAGAGAAAGAAAATCCAACAGGTGTGCATAGTCTCTTGTGATGATCCTGTGTGGCTGATCAATATCGAATAATATACACCACAGTCCAGAATCTAGTATGAGGAAACAGCAGGATTTTCAGAATGCTAACATTGCAGATATAATGAGGCTTTCTGTCCTATGCCGCAGTCAAACAGCAGGAATTATATGCAAACGTTGCTTTTGTGAGGGGTGCTTCTGAGCTTTTAACCCATGCTGCTGGTTGATAGCTTGGGACACATTCAGTTAATTTCTCACTACCTGTAGAGGTAACTTTGTGTAGTCTGCGTTAGTGTTATCACTGCTACTAGCTACTGTTTCTCATTGGAATATGTGTCATGATAGCTAGCAAGAGCTAACAAATTGTGACAGTCAGAGTCTAGTGGTTCTACTGCAGTGTCGAATAGTGCCACAAGGTGGTGCCTCCCTTTGTTATGTTAAACAGAGACCAGGGGTCCGTTTCACAAAGCAGGTTCAACAAACTCTGAGTCTAATCCTGAACTCTGAGTTGATCTACTCTGAGATAGGAAACTCTGAGTTTCTGGTTCCAGAACAGCTGATTTGAGTCAGTTTAATCAACTCGGAGTAGTTTCACCTGGAGTTAAGCGCGTGCACCACAACTATAAAAAGCCAGCATCAATGGAGCCCCGATTCAACGAGTCACCATAGCAACGGGGAAGAGGAGGGCTGCGTTTTTCGCCCCACTAGAGCTAGAAATCTTAATTCGCTCATACGGCGAGTTTGAGCATGTTTTCAGAAAGAAGTGCAACACCGCAGCTGCAAAAGAGAGGGAGACGGCGTGGGAGAACATCGCTGCTCGGGTCAATGCGTAAGTTTAAATGTAGTCCTTTGCAATCACAATGATATTACAGAGGAAAACTGCTTGAATGGTCGCCTATTAATTTATTTCATTTAGGTGCAATGCCGCAGGGGAGAAGCGCACTTGGCAGCAGTTTAGGATGAAATATAAAAACATTGTTCAAAAAAGTAAAACCTCGACATAATCTCATGGGGGTACTTCATTTTGATCATGTTTTACATTGTAAAGTAAATATTAAGTGGCTGTTTGACTGTGCAGTTGTTTTATCCCCAACATAATGCTGGTTTCACACACATAAATGTCTTCTCATCTACATCACGTTCTGTTAAATAATTAAGCCTATTTAAACTAACACAGACTTCTATTCAGCCAACAGAAAGAAGGCAGATGCCTTCGGGTGGTGGCCCAGCACCGCCACCTCTAACGGAGGCAGAGGAGCTGGCCCTAAGCCAGAATTTAGGAAGGCCAGTGGCTGGCTCCGACATTGTACAAAAAACTTCCGTTTGCAAAGAAACGCAGCGCAACACACAATATCTGCTGCAATGTGAGAGCATGACTACGATTGGTAATGTTGCAAATGTAAGGACGGATTAGGTTTTGTATGTAGATGATGGACTGTGACATGAAACGGTACCGCTCAAAAAGATAATTGTCTGGAAATGCTATAACATCTATGCACGGTCTGATAACCATCTCTCGACGAATATTTAATTCTCTGCGCAGTAATGCTGCACCTTCATCCACGGGATCGTTATCAAAAGGACATGCCATGTTAGTGAAAAAGTCGCTACTTACTGTGCCTAATGGACTTCTAATATACTGACTCTGATTTTTTTTAATGATTTTTTTAAATGACAGACGGCATAACTAGGCTACGCCAAAACTCACCTGCTGACTGAATGAATGAGGAAATCAAATGGAGTGTGTGGCTCTGAAAGAGGGCGGAGACTGAGAGAAACTTGAGGTTCATTGAGAAAAACCTGGTCCCGACCAGGTTAGGTTCATAGAGTCTGTTACTACGGTAACTGACCGAGAGCTTAAGTTACCTCTCTCTCTGTGAAACAGGCTAGAGTTATCCCTCTTTCTCTGGTTTGAGTTACCTCCCTTTTTGAAACGGAAAACTCAGAGTTTCCCTCATTTCAGGGTTAACAGACTCTGAGTTTTCACTAAACCTGCTTTGTGAAACGGACCCCTGGTGTCTTAAAAAGTTGCAGTGTGGAAATCTCCATTCTGTTGTCTGTCGACTCTGTGCTAACCTGCTATTCTGTGGCTCCTGCTAACTAGCTACATACTGCTAGTTCTCTCCACCTATACTAGTCACGATACAAAATGTCTGTCAAAGGATGTGTGTATTTAAAAAAAAAAAAAAAAAAGTTTCAGAAATGCAGGGATGAGTTTATCATACAAATTCACTTCTAAACATCATTTTAATGGTTTCCAACAAGTTGCTTTATTTCTAAATATTGGAAATGTCCATGAGTAAGCTATCAGGATGCTATGGCGACGTATTCTTTGTACCCCCATCTAAAAAAGCCAAGTAGAAGGCAAGAACCTTTACCTGTGTATGACTTAACAGCCAATCCACGTAGAAAGCATTTTCAGGAGCCTTTTTGACATCCGTAATTTACACATCTCACATAACTACATGGAGATACATTTCCATTTTGTTACATGTCAATTCGCACAGACTCCAAGTAAGTCACCCCAAGACAACATTGTTTTTCAGTCTGTTTTTTCCCCTGGTGTGCTTAGTGAAGCATAATCTCCACAGACAGCTGTTTAAATTACATAAATCTCCCACTGTTTATGTGTTCTGAACTGATTAACAATATCTACATATATTGATTAATCAAGGCTACCAGTGTGGCTGAGTTTACCAGTTTCACATTCCCTCCGCCTGCTGCAGTAGAAATAAAATCAATAAATCAAAACAATTTTGATTTCTTCCTGTGGAGCCTACATGAAAAACTATTTTTATTCAGTAAATTTCTGCTGTCAGTTAGTCTGGTGAAGAAAGTTTGGCCGACAGCTGTCCTCTCAGCTCCTCAGGAGTTGCTGCTGACACACAGCTGGTTCTGTGGATGGTGTCAGCTCAACAGAAGTTGGAGTCGGTGTGGATTGAACCAAGGCCCAGGAAATGTGCCGGGCTGTGAAACCAATTTGACATAGTGGCCAAACTGTGTTATTACCAGGCCCAAAAATCTTTTTTCATATACAATCATGGGAAAAGGAGAAGTTGTAAGATGGCAGATAAATTCTTTTGAGCCTCACAACTCCTGTGAAATGACTTGTTTCACTATCAGAATGTGATCCATTCAGTCTGATCATAAAGTCTAGAAGAGCTGCACGATTTCTTTACAGTGAGAATTTGCTTTTTTGGCTTCATGCGCCATTGAGCAACTTTTGTAGGATTGAACGGCGCCCCAATTCCAAAGCTGTATCCAGTTCTTATTATACATCCATGGATTGAACATTCAGTAGCGCTTACACACTGCTCATGTGTCGCTTTTAATGTGGATTCCCAGTCAGAGTGTGAGGCTGTGGTCATGTCCTGGAAGCAGCACATACCAGTGCAGACCCATAAGTCTCAGTAAAAAAGATTTGTTTGTTAATTTTTTTCCAGCACTATGACAGTTTGGGTGAATAATCAACCTTCAACACTAATAAACCTTCAAAGGTGAGCAATACCTCTTAGCTGCCATACCACTCATGCCTGGATCATGGTTCCTCACGGTATACAACTGCGTGTACAGTATATACCAATCATATGGAAATTTGACATTAATGGTACTGTTATTTTGTTACATGTTGATACACTTTCACTTTACTGACAGTTTCAGCTGCTCAGGGATTTAAAATGTCAACTGTCTAGTCAGAGGCCAACTTCTTCAGCTACTGCTGCCTTATCGTCATTATCTCCCACAGTGGGTAATGCATCTTACTGCAGTATTCATTTTTAGCAGCACTGCTCATTTCCCAAAGAGGTTGGAAAAAAAAACTTTATGGACATGCCTGGAACTAGGGATGCACGATATTATCGGCAAGTCATCGGTATCGGCCGAGAAAACCTCTAAAATAAAATATTGGCATCGCTGAATTCTGCCGATTATGAGAGGCCAATATGTCGCCTTCCCCACCGCCACCTGACTGTGCTTCCCCCAATGGATTGTGTCACCCCGAAGGTCCCGGTGCTTCCTCTGCAGGCTTCACCTCACTCAGCTGCATGTCAGACCAGCTGCTTCTTCTCATTTTAACCTGAATAACAAACCAGGACTTGGTGCTCTGGTTGGATCCACATGGAGAGCCGAGGCTAACGTTAGCTGGGAGGCTAGTTGGCTGTGCTTCCCCCCGGTCATGCTGCGGCTAATGCTCCGCTAGCCTCTCAGGTAACGTTAGCCCTGGCTCTCCATGTGGATCCGACCGGAGCACCGAGCCGCGGTTTGTTGAGCCCCAGGGGGGGGGTTCCTTCGTTTTGGTTTATACTGGCGGTTGGCAACCAGCGTATTAGGTGCATTACCGCCACCTTCTGCTCCGGAGTGTGGAGCAGAGATTAACTCTTTAATCCTGTCTGTCTAATAAACTCAAAAGAAAACTCTACTGCTCCACCCACTTGGCAGATTCATTAAAGTTTCAATGCTGAGCTCCTGAACTCCAATCTTTCCAAGTTCTTCCTTCATATATTGTCTTTCTTGATACTTAGTACAATCTATGCTTGCATGCATAACAGTCTCCTCAGCCAGTTGGAAAAAAATATGTGCATATATTGGTATTGGCATTGGCAATCGGCCACAATGAGTTGGAAATATCGGCAGAAAATCCAATATCGTGTATCCCTACCTGGAACCCTTTTTCAATTAAAAAGCTTTTGCAAATGTACAAAAGTTTTTCTCTGTAAAGAATGCCACCTTGTATCTCCTCCTTGTCCTCTAACTTGAGCAATCAAGTGCAGCTGACTGGGAGAACAGTTTTGCCCTAAACTTCTAAGAGGAGAGAATGAAAGAGTTGTGCACTCATGACGGCCTGGCTAAGAAGTAGTTCGTCCAGCTCTGTAACAAGATCTGTCCATGCCTGAGCAATTGAAGAGGCAGATGTTCTTGACCAGTCAGAATGTGAACCATGGCTCTTTACACAGAGGAATTAGGAGTGATGGAGGGAGGAGAGGGGAAAGAAGGAAAAGGGAAAGAGATGTAATTAGGGAACAAGCCAGTGAGGGAGAAAGAAGAAACATCGATGGGGAGAGAGAACAGAGGAGGAGAGACAGAGAGACAGTTCGAGCTGAAAATCATTTAGCGCTAAGCTAAATGCCAACTAAGAATAGACTTTGAATCAATCAAGCCCAGCTATCTGGCTGGAGAATTAATATATCCCCTAGAAAGCATTGCCGTTCCCCTAAAGGCTGAAGGAGTGCATGTGTTTTCTAAAGCCTCACTGAAATTTCCAAACCATGCTTGTGTAGACAGATCACTTTCATGTTATGTGCTACAAAGATCAATGCTTTTAAAACAACATCTGATAAGAGAGTGACAATCAAATATACTTTTTAAGGCCACAGCAACCAAAAGAACCTTTTGATAAAAAATGAAAAAAAAGATGCATCAGCAAGAAAAGTACATTAAAAGCCAACTTGTATCCTCATAAGCGGAGCACTTGCTTTGATGCACTTCCTCCGCTACAGGTACTGTGCTTTCTCCGGAGGTTTGACAGCTTGGTTTGGTCCCTCTACATCTCTTCAGAGTTGGTCTGATCTCTTGTAAGGGAACGTAGTGACTGTGTGACAAACGCGGCCCCTATAGGCATCCGTCCTCAGCAACAAAGACTCCATTTGAACAATAGAAGGGAATACAGGGTCTGTCTGTTTCCCTTCATGCATAGCTGCATTTGTAGTTAGCCTCAGTTTCTTAGCTTATTATATGCAAAGAAATGTCAGCAGAGTTAAAAAAAAAAGAGAGAGAAAGAGAGAATCTAACAGATACCCATGCTGTCAACTGCCCCATGCATTTTGCATTAAGCTTCTGCGATAACTAGTTCACTTGTTAATTGACAGTATCTAGGTAAAAAACATTTGCACTTAGCGTTTTCATGCTTTTAAGAATGTGAGAAATTGTTGCCTAATTAGCTAAGAGATTTTTCCACTCAATGAAACATTCATCAGAGAGCTCTTATTATTGTCAACCCAGGTTTTTAAAGATAATGGCTTCAAAGACAATATTCTTTCTCCCAGCTTCAAAGACGCATACAGAAATGTGGCAAGAGTTTACATAGATTGCCACCATGTGCTTTGAAAAGCCTGTTTTTGCCATTGATGATATAATGGATGTCACGTGAAACTCTGTCCTGCAAAAATCCCATGTCCCCATTTATCACTCTTAATCATTTCCTGCAGATTTCTCAAGACCACATTTATTGAATGCATCTATCTTCCCCTCGTTGAGGCTGTGGACAAAGACGGATAGCCCCGGCCGCAGGATTTAAGGACTTCCCAAGCCCATCAGAGCACGGCTGACACTCCTTAATTATTCTAAATTCTAAAGCTGCTTTTCTCAAGCACATATTGTTCCAACCTGTGCACTCACATAACCATAGATACATATACTCCACAAGGGTTAAGTTTCGGGCGAAGGCAGGCTTAGGATTTGGAATTGAGAAAAAAGGCACCATGTTTATTGAGTTTCAGCTGGTATGTGGTAATATATCAACTCAGATAATAAGCGGCTTAAACGTGTAGTTTGACATTTTGGTAAATACGCTTATAAGTTTTCTTCCTGAGAATTAGATACAAAGATTGATACTGTTCTGAGGTCTGTACACTAAATACGAGTAAGCAGTTGGTTTACATTAGCATAAAACTGGGAAACAGGAAATTCTTGTCTGGCTCTGTTGAAAGGTAAAAAATAATCTGCCTGCCATCACCTCTAAAGCTAACTAATTAGCCTGTTATATCTCATTTGTTTAATCCATACAAAAACTAAGATGTAAAAAGAAGAAGTTGTGGTCTTATGGGGAGTTAGGTGCTAAGTAATTATTTCCTGGCTGGGTCAGTGACTTACTGGGCTCTTTGTGGTTGCCTGGCAACCAGTTCAGAAACACATTGTTAAACTGCAACCTTTTTTACATTTCCCTTTTGTATGGATAAACTATACATTAAGGCAAGGTCCTGCATCATTATCTGTCTTGTCAAAGTAAACATGATGCAGTGATACAGTAGATTTTTTTTTTTTTTTTGCCCAGGGGCCCCATAATGTCTCGATCAAAATCTGATGTACAGCTCAGAAATCATCTATACGTCCCCACTGCATCCACTGTACTGGAAATCTATCATTTAAATGTGGTTAACCTCATGTTTTAGATGTGTAGGGTCTCATACGCCCTCTATATACAAGACAGAGGCAGGCCTGCATGCAGTCATCAAGCCTGAAAACCTATAGGGACTTTTACAACCTGATAACAAAGAAACGGCATCAAGTTGAACAAAAGGAGTCCAAAACAGACTTCAATTCCCATCATGCTTTGCTCAACTCACACACAGGTGCAAAATCCAGCAGACTCAAACTCTTGGCTCCCATTGGACGAGACCCGCCAGAACCCACGAGGAGTCCCGCTCCTCGACCATGACGTCACCATATAAACACCTGAGACGCTTCCAAAACTATGATTCCATTTGTGGCTATCGCTACCATAGGAAGTACCCCGTATATATGTTAACTCTAACTAGGCTGCACAATCTCCACCTCACTGGGCGAGTAGGGATTCTCTTTGTGTTCAATTGAATATATTACTTGATCCGAAGAAGACCGCTGTACAACCTAACACTCTCACCCCTTCCTGCAAAAGTGAGGAAGGAAAACCCTGCTTTTCTTCAACTGAGTCTCCGCTGTTTCTTCGTAACCCTACCGAGGATTGTCTGTCATAAAACCCGCCAACAGAGTGAGAAGACGGCACCATCATCATCCAAGTTCCGAGGGACCAAGCTGGACCCGAAAGATGGACTGAAACACACTTTAGTCACTTCCTTAAGTGATACAAGTAAGAGGCTTAAGTCTGGGCAGAGACAGGTTTCTAAAGAGTGTGTTATTTTAAGCTTTATTGTTGTTGTTGTAAAGTTAACAGACTGTGAGTCCAGTTATTGTTGCTGCTAATACCATCAAAGTATTATTAATGCTTGCTGTTTGTTTTTGGTTGTGTTTATCACACAAAGTTGATTTGTGTTTTGTCCATCTTCATTGGACAACTTTGTGTTACTTTGCCACCATGTACGAAACCAGTAAATTGGGTTTTATCTGTTAAAAGGCCAGCAACCGCAGTGGACGGATCACAGTCCATTCACTGCATCTCTGAGTGATAAAAAGCAATTACTGTGTCTCCCCGTGGCTGCTAGGATGTCTCTATGCTTTTGGTGCTTTGACTCCTTTCTCCTCTTACTAACCACACATATACACACTCCTACACACACACACACACTCACATTTGGTCCCCAAGCTATCTTATTGTCAGAGACATGTTAAGCCATTAGCCATTGACTCTGTTGAAATCTCGCAGTCACCTACTCTGACTGGAAATCTTGCGTGATGTATTCCCCCACATGGGTCACATCCGCCATCTTGCTCCTCCTCTTCCTCTCTTGCACACACGCACCCACACACACACACACACATCTGCATGTGCCATATGTTTGCTTGTTGTTTATAGTTGCTTGTGTTTGATAGTAGATGGTAGTTGGATGATAGATGTTTATTGATTAAAGTCCTATTGTTTGTTAATTGATATTGCTAATGTTATACCTTAAAGAGAAGTTGTTTTGTTATTGTTTGTATGTATACTGTGGTGGAGGCTGGTTGAGAGAGTCAGTGCTCAGATTCAAACCTTCACTGTTCACCTTATCAAAGTTAATATCTCTCAGATATTGATATTTTTAAAGTAAACAACCCTTTTTGAGACTGCATCCACTGTTTAGTTATTGGTCCCTGACCCCACAGTGGTGCCCTATTATTAATTCTTAGTAATCATTTTTATTGGTGTTAATAATTAATAATTACCTTTGTTAGTCATTTATTATTGCTGATAACCAAACCTGCTCCTAGCCAAGCCCCAACAGACATGCTAAGAGATGTTAACAGCTCCACAGTCAAGAGTGCATCTGAACTGAGAATTTCAATTTATGAAATTGGCCTCAGATATTTTGTAGATTCAGATTTTACAGTACAGGTCTTCATCCAGATTGACCATTTAAAAAACGGTTCCACTGACACCACTAGTCATTGACCAAACCATCAAACTGAATACCCTCTGCGTAGTTTATAATGACTTCCACTCCATTATTCATGCATCATTCCCACGCTCCCTGTACACAAAAATCTTTTCCTGCTGCATGTGCTCAGCCAGAGGTCACGACCCTTGTTATAGGATGCAACTGAAAGACTTTTTTTGATGCCTTGTAGTGAATTAGAATATCTTTGAAAAGTTTTTTTTTTTTCCTTTAGAATGTTGGGAAGTCCTCTGCTGCCTTTGCCAGAGCACTGCTAATGCTGTGGAGAAATACTTTACTGTTTCGCCCGCAGTACCATTTCACTGTGTAATCACCTAGCTCATGAAAATTGCAAAGGTGGTGAATAATTTAAAGTGGCTGCGTTAAAAATTATGTGTTGTACGGTGTCATAACGATGGTGGTCCAGACACAGGGAGGAAGACAGTGAAGTAGATAAAAAGAAATGCGGGTGAAACATTTTTCTTTGTCGCTCATTTATAGTGTTCACATTACATATTCTTCTGTTTCCAACATTTCTTTATTGTTACTTGAGGGCATGTTTAAATTGCAATGAGGACCGACCTGCTGTTTAGTAGCAGAGGAGGGGAGTGCACCTTACCTATGGCATTATCCATTTTAATAGGCCATGTAATTGAGCACATGTTCTGCACTGGAGAGGAAACACAAAATGTTGCATGATTGACTCAAAGTACAACAAACAGCAGTTTTAAGTTAGACTGTTTGTCCTTGCTAGCTGTACAAAAAACCCAGTGAAGGACGGAATATTGAACTAAGCTGTTCAGCCACATGGGAGATCTGCAGTGATTTTATTTGATTAACTGCAATCATGAAATCCCAACTCACCAGGGTCTGCTCCAGCAAAGCCCTTCATGAAAAAAACACCAATAAATATTGCTTAGTCAGGGAGAGAATAAAGACTGTTATTGGTGCTGATGTGTTTGTCTCCATGCTGTTGTGTTGCATGTTAACTGAGCGAGTAATGAGTGATTTTACAGCAGTTTATGTAATGGGCCTATGCATGTGCAGATATCAAAAGCAGTGAGGCATTCCATAATAAAGGATTGATTAAAGGAAAATGTATTGAGCTTGTGAAGCATGGCTCAATCATCTTTATGCAGTCTAGTGGGTCTGAAATCTTCTTCATCTAAATCTAAGTCTGTCTAAATAAATCTAAATCTTCTACTGCCTGAGTAATGCATATGATTATGTACTTAGATCTCCTGGAACTGGTTTGCTTGCTGTTCCTAGAGTTAGAACAAACAAAATGGAGCTTTATTTAGTTACTGTTATGTGCCACACTTCAACAATTTATGAGATGATCTCAGGCATACATACTCAATAGATGGACTCCGGAAAGAATAACAATTTAATCTGGGTTGGGAACAACTTTTCACCGCAACCTGACCCGGACCACTTTTAATTAACACATCGCTATCAAATCATCTCATCTGTCATCATTCAGCCACACGCTAGTCATCACAGTTAGCAAGGCTGTTGTTGAATGTAGGAGATGCTAATAAAGTAAAATGGCTTATTCAAAACTAGCCAATACAAAAGGCAGGGTTGACAGTGAAAAACATGCGTTTTAAAAAACACGGAGGCAAGATCCACAAAACTGAACCAGTTAATGTCCATGTAAAGCAATAATAAATATGTGTTCTGTGTTTGTCACACTACAGAAAATGTGTAATTAACCACCCAGCAAAATATGAATGATTAAAAAATTTGCAAAGTATATAAAAAAGGCTTCAAAATTGTGGAAAAACAAGCAGTATTCTCCACTCTTAAATGCTGAGGGCGTGTCTGCTGAAGATGCTGAAAGCACAGCTCAGCTGAACAGCCTCTGAGTTAACAACGCTCATACCAAACTCCCATATAAAAATACACTATTTAAAATGGACCTTGTTTGTAGGTTTTAGGTAAGTGTAGTCAGGTTAAAAGATACATCATAAATATGATTAAAAATAGCTATTTTCTAAAATATTACAAGGTTCAGTGGAATAAATAAGTTTAAAAATATACAGATGTATAGTTATAAATATTTAATTTTATTTTGAAGAGTTCATGGAAGTAGTATTCCAGAGTAACTTTAATACTGGTCATTCATGGGTTGATGTGGGTGGGATCAGGAGTAGAGAGAGAGAGGAAGTAGAGTGTGAGTAAAAGTCATGTAACTTGACCATGGATGTATAATAAGAGCTGGATAGGGCGCCACCGGTCAGCCTTGCAGCCAGTTTTTCCCAGTGACCACTCGCGGTATTGCAGCGAAAAATCCTCCTGCGGCCCAAAAAGGATTTTCCCCATAGACCACCATTGTAAAAGAGAAGCCTATAAAACTGTTGACAGGACGCCTCGAACTCTTATGACTCAACTTATGACTCTTTCTATTATGAACGTTTAATCCATGGAGGTTTTATGTTTGTAAAACTTTCCTCAAGCCGAGAAAAGCAATTTAAAAATCCATGACGTCATCACAATGTGAAGTCCATGGGCCGAGTGTGAGCTCGCGGGCGGGGCCAGCGAGGGAAACACTACTGCGCATATTCAGTGGGCCGCACAACGCCGAAGCAAACCCGGAAGCCAGAAACTTTCTTTGGCGTATGCGCCAGGCGAGCAATTCCTATAGGACTGAATCTGAAAGGGCACCTTTTTTAGTCCGGTATCCAGCTCTTCTAATACATGTATGTATTAGCAGATGTATTAGATGTATGCGCAGTGTTAACAAACAAATGTGTAGCTTGTGTCTGAGATTATCTACCTGACAATCTATGCCGGGATACTCATGCTACATATTTTCTGCGAGCAGCTGAACATACTCCTACTCGAAGTTTGTTGTACAGTTGTTCAAGTTTGTTTGTTTATTAGCTCATTAGCCGAACGTGTGTTTGTTAGCATTCATTAGCAAAGTGAATGGACTCATAGCCACTATAACTAACACAAGAGTGATTTATTAGCATTCATTACCATAGTGATTGGACTTATAACCACTGTGTAGCTAACCCAGTTTATGCTAAATGCTTTTGTTCATCGTTTTCGACGTGGAAACCCTGAGGATTTACCGGACAGTGCTATGAGCTACTAAGTCATCGCTCAGAGAGACTTTTCACTATATGGGCCGGACCCGCCATCTTTGCACTTCAGTGTGTATCCTGTTCTTTCCCGGAGACCGAGGGCTGGTGTAAACTCCATCCTGTCCCTTACCGTAGACTGTGAGGCTGGTATAAACTGCATCCTGTTCCTTCCCAGAGACCGAGGCTGGGAGAAACTGTTGATTGGAGTCAGACTTCATGACCAAGGTACCACATTTTATTTTGTTGCTCTTTGAGTGAAGCGGCCAAATAGTTTTGGCTAGTATTCACAAGCATCGAATCAGGCCTGCAACGGGGGTTTATTTTATTTTATTTCAAATACCTGCCGGCTTGTGTGTGTGTGCTTGGTGAATGTGGGCCCACAAATTTTGATATAAATTTAAATCAGAGGAAATCTAAATTTCACTTTGAGAGTATTGTTTTACATTTGAAGAGAGCTATCGCCATAACTCAGTTATTGAAAGAGACAAAATATTATTTCCTTGTTTATATGGGAAATTTGCAAAAGTAAAAAAGAGAAGTTCATTATTTATAAAACTAGAAACTAGTTTTGTTTAAAGGAGTGATACACCTATTTCATGCAGTAGTCTAATTCATCAGGTAGATTACAGTGCATAGATTTAATACAAGGGTTGAATAAGAGTGAGCCTAATAAGTCTAATACAGTTCATTAGCAGTGAATAAAGGAACCCAAGACAAATGAAATAGTGTATATAAACAAAAGAGAAACATGTAAGCAGTATTTATTATACATTAAGTTGGCGAAAAGTTTTGAAGACAAGTTAATAGACCAAGTCTGCAATTACCCACATTTGTACAATGGTGTCATCGCTGCTGCACAGTGACAAATATGCTTGATGTGTTTAATTTAGGGGCCTTACATACCATCTCAGATCTCAGAATTAACAAAATAGTAGCCTCCTCGAGTGTCGCCATGTTTATTGTTTACATCATGCAAATTCCTTGGTGTGCCCTCTAGTGGAATCCTCCAGTAATATGCAAAGTACATAGACAAGTATGTCAACAATTCCGTTCATGACACAGCGTTTGTCTACACAAACACATGGTTGAAAAGAAGCTAAAAAAAAAAGTGAAAGTTTGACATTAGAAGAGAGCATGGATAATCATGGATAAGGGAGAAACACACTAACATATAATATGCATGCTGCTACACTGAGACACCTTTTACATTTTTTACATTCCAGTGACACTACACAGTATATATGTATATTATATCATGCAGTATAAACTGCAGGAGCACTTTTTAAATTTTCACATAGACAAACTCAAGAGGAGATTGCACTGAGGTGAATAAGCTAGTGAAACAGGGGCTAGCCCACAGGTGGGGTCAAGAATTTGGCTTTCAATGATTCTTTAAAGTCTTATAATGTTATATTTTTAAAATCACTTCTGTTATTCCTTTATATCTTTTTTTTTTTATCAGACTTGCCTTACATGTATATATGCTGTATGTCTGCGTGTAGGTTTGTTTCTTTTACATCCTCTTTAAAAGTCATTCTAATTATTTTTTCTATGTGAAGCTCTTTGACATTGTCTGTTATGTGAATTTGCCTTTGATTGTTTTGCTTTTGCTTCATTTTAAAGTTGTATGTTAAGCATGTAAAGCACTTTGAATCTGTCTGAGCGTAATGAGCTGTGCCTTGCCTACACAATAACACTTTAATTAATGAATGTTTCATATGTTAAACTTTTGGAAATGTACTTTTATACATGACTATTGTAATTGCTGTTGCTACGTGACATTATTTTCTACTTAAATACATAAAACATACTATTGATTGATATTATATATAGTCCTACTTACAAGGGGAGAAGTGGGTTAAAATCCCAGGCAAATTTATTAATTAAAACAGCCCCAAAGCCACAGTCAGGGTGTCTTTCAGCAACCTTATTGCTCAAGTGAAACTGCCCAGTGGCCAAGAGATGCTTGGCACTTGGCAGCCAGGTGTAAAAGTGTGTAACTGTGCGGAACTGAATGTGAAGCACAGCACTCCTCACAAAAAAAAGGACGCAGTCAGCAAAGCCCACAGCACAGTTTAAAAAAAAACACATCTGAAAGTCCTTAAACTCTCCCCATAACGTATAAAATCCACTGAGATGAATTTCTCAACTGTGTATCGTTGTATCACACACTAGTTTAGCAGCATAACAAGTGCTTCACAACAATTCAGAGTTATCTAATTAGATAATGACCTTTTAATGTTTCTTGCTATGCTGTGTTTTTCATGTGACGGTGTCATTGGGAGGTTTAGAGAGAAATCTTAGCAGACACTGCACTGCACTGATCCAGTCACTGTGCCAGGAGTTGTAAATGCCATCACATTAACAATACCTCCAGGGTATAGAAAGTCCCCTGCATCTCTATGCAGCATGTTTGTTAAACACTGAGTGGTCACATCACTGCTGTCTTGTGTTCCTGACTGCTCTGGTATCATATCCAGGGTGTTTAATAGTGTGATAGCCACAGCGTCACTTTAATTATTTTGCTGTAATGAACTCAAAGGATTGCCTCTTTATCAATTCACTACTCAACCAAGCCTGCTTAGATAGTGGATTTTTCCACTCAGTTCAGTGGCACATCACATCTGCACACTTTGATTAATTTGGCTTTTATAGCCATGAGACACCTGAAATATTGTCTCTGACATATTCTGTTTAAACAATGGCTTTTTTGTGATGTATGTCTCAATCAAAATAAATTATGGACCATTTCCTACTGAATATGAAGTGTGTGAGGGTGTTTTAAACAGTATTCATGCCATTATCATTTTTCAGAGCAGGTCCCCCAGACTCATTCATAAACATACAGGATTTTAAGTGCTTGTGTTTTATACTTAAAACTGCAAAATATCAAAACGCACTTGTCATTATCCTGAGAATGGACAACATGAGAGCTCTACCAGCAATCTTCTTTGCTCTTGTTTTCTTATATCCATTAATTTTAACCCAAGGTCATTATTTTCTCAGAAGTTTCAAAATGATAACTTTTCTATTTAATCTTTCTTCTACATTTGCCCTCTAGTGCGCACCTTCATCATTCATCTTACAGAAGCTAAAAGGTAACATTTCATTGCGTACAGAGTAACAATTCAAGGAAGGCATCTCTGTTTTTATCAAAAATAAGTAAATAAATAGAAAACGGTTGCTTGAGAAATGTCAGAACATGGACTTAAATTATTTCATATGTTCACTACACAACACTTTGGTAACAAACAATGTTGTGATGAGCTCACTAAAATATACATTTAAAGCCGCACTGATCTTTATATTGATTTTTATATCATCAATGGGTCAAATGGCTTAACGTAATGTGAAGGTGGTTGGTCATAGAGATATTCCCACCAAAACCAACTACCTGACTCTGGAATTCCCCTGAGCTCTATGGAGTCTTTTAGGCTTTGTTCAGACTGCAGGCAAATCAGATTTGTTTGTCAAATCAGATTTTTAAGACAGACTGTCCACACTGTTATTTGCAAGTGATCAGCTTGGGCTTTTGTGTCCAGACATCACCAACCTATCTGCATGGGTTGCTTTAGTAATGATGTAGGTGTGAGTAACTACATAAGCTGGTGACGCGGCTGGTCAATGCAGAAGCATGAGAAATGGAGATGCATCATCCTCCCAAAAGTGCCAGCAGACAATTTATTTTAGCATTTGTCCAAAGACTGTTGTTCTCTGTGTTGTCCTCCATACTGCTCTGTTAGTAGCTGCATAGATTCTGCTCAGCGGCTCTGATCCACTTCTGTCAGTCTGGATTTGACATCATCATTGTGTGTCGTGTTGCGAGTGATGCAAAAGACACTTTGAAATCTGATGCGAGCTGCCAGGACGTCCAGACTGAGATGCATCTGTAGAGATCCAATTGGAATTGCATTTCAAACCACCTCTAAATGTAGCGTGGATATAATTTGCAAAAATCGCATTTCATGTGCTTTTTGCTGCCCAGACTTTCTAAAATTGATCTGGATACAGGCTGGACATGACATAAAATGGACGTGGGCTGGCAGTCTGTTCTTGATATTGTTTTGGTTTTCCAGCCTGTAATCTCCAGTCTTATCAACCTAATTTCCAGCCGCCGCAGACAGCCGTTTTTAGTGAAAAGGTTTTGATGGTGTGATAGCTGCCCAGCACCAAACAAAGTTAGCAACTAACATGCGAACATTGTGGAGCGTTAAGCAGTTTAAGAGCTACATATTTCCTTCAGGAGTTGCTGGAGACCAAAACAAAGCTAAAAGGAGATGGGAGATTGGGATTCCTAAATTTCAAATGAATGCTAATATTGCTCAGTGTTAGCTGAAATAAAATAAAATAAAAATAAATAAATACAGAATAAAAACACAGTTTGTTTAGTCTATCATATCTCCCCCTCTTAACAACCTGTAAGCCCACACAACACTGTGGCACAGAAAAATAGTGACCTATAATAACATATGTGTAATGTTAGACAAAATACAAAAGTTACTATATAGGTATGGAGGTACAGTGCTTAACCACACTGGTCAATAACAAGACTTTCCTGGTTAAACCTGCGGTGCAGAACTTTTATATATACAGTGAATGAACATCCGTTACCCTTGCCAAACGAGTTCACACAATGCAGATTAAGCCAATCATGACCAGGTAAATCTCTCTGTATTTCACAGTATTCTAGAGTTTTTAAATCTGGTGTCGGGTTTGACATTCCCATGCTGGCCGGATGAATGCATACTGCGCGAACTCTACAGGCAGAGCTTGCGCACTAGAGACTTCTGCCAACCAAGCCAGCCAACTTCCAGTTAGCCCTCTGCTAACTTGTATGGGGATAGAATAATTTAATTGTGCGGCTCCTCTAGACTTCCAGACACTGATAGTGACACAAGTCATTTCGTGGGGGTTGTGTTATGCTAAAAACAATTAATTCACCGCTTTACAGCCTCAACAGTAGCAACGGAGTAGGCTATGGTGGAGCCTATGACATAAGCACATGTTGACAAGTCCCACACTCCAGCTTTAAGTTTTATGCCTATTGGGCCAGGGGCCCAACATGTCAGTGGACAGATGCACTCAGTACACCCTGATTGTTAGATCTGGCCATGTTTGCAAGGCTTCCTGCTTTTGAATATATAAGAATATCTTTATGAATGAGAACTCTCTCTTGTGTTCTCCTCCATTGATGCAGTCAGCTCTGATGCATTCTTACTGTGTATTTGGCTAATGGTGATCACTTCCTTCCTGTGGACTGTTTAGGGCCCTTGCCTACAAAAACATGATGTGTTGACCACGCAGCCAGTCTGCTGATATATCCTATTCTAATAGGAATGACAGATTGACTGTTTTGCTCGCTGAAGCCCTTTTATAAAGCCATAGATTGCAGAGTAGAGCCTCTGCCAAAGCCACAACTCTCACCAATAAATCCAGTGGCCGACAGGGTGCCTATTTAGTCATAAATATGCATGGTGGACTCAATTACTCAGCGTGTTATATACGCACAACTATCCTGTCCATAGTTAACTGTGAACCCCTTTCAGAAACAAGCATGTTATTTATTTGACTCAGGTGAAGGAATCTGAGGTGCAAGGGTAATTGTCACCAGTTTTGGAGTGATTTGTTTTCGTGTGGTTTCAGGGCAGTAATGGCTTGTGCCATCTTGGTGATTGAAAACAATCGATTCTACTTCATAGGACAAAACAGGACAACATGCACTTTCCCACCATCAGTGCATTCATTGAATCTTTTTTTTCACTGCTCTCTAAGTGAGTTTATGAAGAAAAGTATTGGCATAGAAATCCCCAGGAACACATAGAACAGATGTGTCCTAATATCCAGTCCAGCATACTTCCAGTAATTATGGCCAATATATCTGTTACAGCAAAGATGGAAGATGTTGGGGGTTGTCTAAGAACATGTCTTTTTACAGGAGACAGAAATTGTATTTCAACTGTTTAGCCAGAACTATACAAAGTGTATCCCTACAAACATTCAGCCTTCCCCTTTCTAAGAAGATGCAAAACGTACATGAATTTTAAAAAAGTTGCCCATAATCTGATCACCCATATCAAGCACTTGTTAACAAAGTAAATGCAGGTAAACAACAATTTATTCTTCTTCTCCAAAGACACCAGACATAAATCATAAACACAGTAAGATTCTGTTGCCTCTTCTGTCATTACTCAGCGACATCTCACATCAGGGAACAGATGCTAATAGCTGTTGAGAAGTGAGACAGACTGCTTATTAGGCATGCTCAAACTGAACTAAAAGACCACCCACTGTCTTGCAATTATTCTGCGG
The DNA here is from genome assembly GCF_914725855.1 of Thunnus albacares. NCBI lineage: Eukaryota > Metazoa > Chordata > Actinopteri > Scombriformes > Scombridae > Thunnus > Thunnus albacares. The sequence continues at coordinate 14,547,870 of NC_058108.1, read as the reverse complement.
TCTCTGCCTCAAATTACAGCTTAATTGAACTTTTCACAATCATACCATTGCAAACTATTCCCCGGGTCAAAGTTGACTGGGTGGCGGAGGGTACTGAAACTTAAAGACATCATTAGCACGGCTCCTCTCATAATTATCCTCTTAGGCTGGTGGCTCTGCTCAGATGTGAGGTCAATTACAAATATACTTATTTGCATGGAGGTGCATGTTAGCGGGTGGTGTGCAATTTCAACCTCAGGAACAAAGGAATCACTCAGCCAACTGCAGTGAAAGAGAAGGTTCTCACAAAAATTAACAAATCTTGATCATTATTCTGCCAAAGGAGAGGGGAGAGTGTTCAATGTTAAAGTAGAAGTGATAACACAATCTTCCTCTAACAGTCAACTCACAAAACACACCCTTGTTCAGTTCAATACACTCAGGAGGTCTAGTCTGGCAAGCCTGGTCTCTTCAATCTGCATACAAATAACATGACTTTACATTTTCAAATTACGTGCAGTGCATCCGCCAAAGGCTGATTTTGTGTGCAGGTGATATGCCAATCCTTCCCAGTGAAGTGACGTCAATATAAAGCTATTTTCTTTTGTTTGTTTTTGTATGAAACAAATAGTCATATAAAACCCACTACTTTTGCTTTGCCAAATAATGTATTTGTATTCGGGCACACCCCTAGTATATAGTAACAAGATCCAAATGTTAGTATGAAAATACTGATTAAAGCAGCTTTAAAGCAAATAACTCAAGAGAATCTTGGGAAATTACTCAATGCGCCATTACCCTGTAATTGCCACTTGTAGCCACAATGGCCGCTCTTGAGAGAAAGTTACATAATCACACTTTAAAGTAGAATCGCTGTACCTGTGATAGATTTTTAGTGCACACTGGTCTAAGGTTTGAGGAGGAAACCATAAGTGTTCTTATGCTATTTGTAGTGGATTGTATACTTTAACGGTGCGTTTTCTCTTCAAGGACCTCATGCTTACTCAAACAACGTCTCTCTCTGTGACAGAGAAGTGATGTTGGCTGTTTGAAAGAATGTCCTTGCCTGAAGCATCAGTGAGTAAAAAAGAGCCTGATCAGTCTTTTCAAATAAAAGCTTGGGATCTTCTGGAATGACATAGTTTTCCACATGTTCATGAATAAGTCATCTAGAACACAACCACTTAGGTAAACAGATCACCAAGATGAGCTCCAACTGCAATAAGAGAATTGTAACAGATTGTTCATTTCTAGTCTACTGACTCCTTATAGAAGACGACGCTACGCATTGCTTTCCTTCTGAAGGTCGCAGGCATTGAACATCCAGCACAGTGGTCTGAAAATGAGATTCATTAATAATTATCGTTGCCTCACTCCAAGGATACTGGTAATGTTCCTGAGCAGCAAATATTAATATTTCAGACCCAGTAGGAAAGCTTTTAAAGCAGTCACTCATTTGGCCCTTCAAATGGATTAAGACAGATCTTGTTCTCCCTCTTACCTTGCTTTTCAGAAACTTTTTTCTTTTACATTTATGGCTGTTTTTGATATGAGAACTCAAGATGTTAGCAGGAAGCCACAGTGACAGCCCAAAAAAATGTGCTCCCACCACTCTGCTGGTTTTCTTCTGGAGGAAATGAATAGAAAAGCCAGCCTGATGAATAGAAGCTAATGGTTTATCTGTGGGTGAATAAAACCTAGTGAATAAACAGCAGGTGGATTCGGTTTCTGCTCCAAATATTAGAAGCACAGCTGATTATGTGTCCAATCACCAGCACTTTATGGAAGAGTCATTTCACCCCAGCATGCTGTTGAAAAGGAGGGAATGTCTAGGAGGGGAGAAAACATCTCAGAAGAATCTGAATGCTTCTGGTGAGAGCTGCCTTTGTGTATGAAATATGCACATTTCTTAAACCGCATGAATGAAGTCACTGTGTGGTGAAATGCCTGTTTCAATTGACAGAAAAATCCCTCCTTCTTCCGCTGTTGTTCACACACAATTACAATTTCAACCAGCCACAATGGCTGCTTCATTGGGCTATTAGGTATATTGCTAGAAAACATCAGTTGGAGGCACTTATATTTGCTCTAAGTGAATTAAGCAGAGTGCAATAAGGATTCTGATAAAGGATTGAGACTTGGCCCCAAAAGTGCCATTGGAAATTGTGCAGTGGGGCATAAACTGCTCTAAGATAAAGTCCAATGTGAGGGGAATGAATAAGAGCTACTCTTTGCTAACAAGTAATCTCTATAGAGAAGAAGTCAACTTCAAAGATGTGGTTAGGAAGTGCTGGACAGGAGGAGTTTCTCACAGGCTGCTCACACACGTCATGGAGACTCTTGTTTGAGATGACAGTATTACTCACGCACCATCCACATTCATTTTGGGAGATCCCTCACTGTCATAAGTTTAGGGTTTCGTCGCCATCTTAAAATGGATTATCCAATTACTGCTTTTCAAATGCCTCGAAAATACAAGGCAGAACTGTGGTCCGGCTCAACCAATTTGGGACACTGCTTGAAATTCAATTCATGAATTGGATATGGAGTCCTAACTAACCACTGGTCTATTTCTGTAGGCTGGGTTTTTTTCTTTTTGCTTTGTGGAGGATTGGCTTTGATTTAGGCTGCAGTCTGTATCTTAGAAACTCATATTGTTATGGGTGGACGGTTTGCAATTAATAGCAGGCTGAGACACAAACATGCCAAAAAGTGTTGGAAATTGAAGGATGCTGAACTCAGATGTTGAACCCCTATCCATGAGCTCACGGCAAACTGATTGCTCCTGACCCAATGTCTGCTCTCTGCTGTGGATGAATACCAATAAAGTATATGTTACTGGGAAACTTATTTATCTGGAGTAACTTTCCATTTGAGTCAAACACGGAAAAATATAAAAGAGCCATTTACTTAATCCCCCACAACCTCTCTCTCCCATTCTTTCTTGCTTTGGCTGCTGTTTTTCTTTGACTTCCTTCCTCCTTTCAGCTCTTACTTGTTCATCTAGAACCCTTAAAACACAAGCTTTTTGCCTCTACATTTATTGGGCTGCTTTTGTCTCTGGCTCTCTTGTTAGGAATGGGAACATTTTGGCTCAGGAAAAAAAAGCACATCGCTGTTTGTTCCACTGAGTCCAACTCTTGTTTGTGTTAATGCTCTAAAGCTTTTTACTGGGCTGAGGGTAACCCTGGGTGCTGAGCAAGGGAGGGGGAACAATGTTGTAAAACTTGTGAAAAAGAGACTTTATGAGTCAGTGTCATGGTTCCATCAAATGACTGAAATAATATGAACCAGTGGCTTTGGAGAAATAAGGTCAAACAAGGACTACATCTGAGAAGCTAGACAGGCCACAGACTCTAACTGCATTTTAAGAATGATCAATAAACATGTGCTGCAAGCATGCAAGTATATGTATGTGAAATAAAGACTGACTGAAACCAACGAACTGCCTCTGGAAAGGCTTTCAATTATGCACTTTTTACTATGTTAAGTTTCTGTGAAGCCAGAGGGCATATTCTCTGCCATCACTTTTGCATACAAGAACATTTTCCTGTGATTTCTGAAGCTTTACAGCCTTGTTGTGTATTCATAGTCCAACAGAGTACATACAAATCAGACAGCTCAGGCCTGCATATTGCCTTCTGCAACATCCTCAAAAAATCCATTTCTGCTATTGGCAGGACATTGATTCCCTGTGAATGGATGGTGAGTCCAGGCGAGGACAGGAGATGATGTGGTGTGAGATGGTTACCGCAGGAGACACACACACAGACACACACACTCACACCAGAGAACCGGTTGATAAGTGTCTGCGAGCCATGTGGGCCCTGTCCATTGCAGCACCATTAATCCAATACAATATGTCTGCTTAATGCCGTGTGCCGTGAGGAGAGGCAACACTTATCATCTTTAATGTCTCTGGGAGGACATGGCTGGGGAGGATCGTTCCCAAAAAAAGGGAGGGTGTAATCAGACTTCAGTTTAACAGCGTAATTTAAGGGGTCGTTTCACCCACATTACAAAAAAACATATTTTCTCACTTACCTCTAGTGGGATCTAGCCATCCAGATACTTTGGAGTCATTTGCCCAGATTTTGAGGTGTCTGTACGTAGCTGTAACAGCACAGTTAGAGGCAGCAGACTGTAGATTACAGATCTTCACAGGTCTCAGTTCCATCCCAAAATGGTCAAAATCTGGCTGGTTTCAAATGATATCAGTGTGAATTGAGTCAGCTCAGGTCCCCTGGTATTGCCTCAGTCTCAGGTCTGTGTGTCAGTGTGTCTCAAACACCCACAGATCTGATGGTGTTGTGCATCATAATAATCACAGGAGAAAACTGTGTTTGTGAAGTGACAAAGTAAGTGTGCACTGTGAAGTGTGAGGTAAAATGATATGTATTGCTAAAGAATTGTATTGTTGCAACTAAACAAGAAACACTACAGTCCATCAGGCTAGCTAAACTGACTTCTGTCACTGGACAGCACAGAAATAATAACTGTAATCTAGAAAAGCCAGACTAGAGGTGAACTCAAGAGCAACCAGAAAACATTAGCACAGAATATATATATAGTGTATCATAGGAAACACAACACTGTCTCCAGAAGAACTTAACTGGACAATTCCTCAAAATGCCACAAGTTCAATTACAATGTTTTCTTTTCCTTCATTACATCCAGTTACAATGGTTTTAAAAATCTTGCCTTCTCCAATATTTGCACAAGGTAATTGTGGTGTGGTTAAGGTTAGCCAATGTGGTAATGGCAAATTAGATTTGTTTAGTGAACACTTAAATTTAGAGAAAGATCATGGAAATGTTTAATAAAAAGTCAAATGTTAATTGCAGATCTGTGACTGAAGCCAACCTCCACACCCTTACTCTCCATCTTGCTACAAAGAGGACACACTACTTCCTGCATTAGGAATTGAAATTGTAATTGTAATTGGAGTTAAATTGTGGAATTGCCTACTGTGGATGTAATTCCTAAAGATTCAAGGCAACAGATAAAGTCAAGTAATTTGACATGGTTGGTCATTAGCTAGAACTTCCTGCTATTTTCTGCTGGCGGTAACCTCCCCCAGTGATGCGGACAGGAGGAGCTACAAGGTTAGCTTCATGAGCCGCTTACAACCACAGGATCAGGACCTTGGAGAGCACTTCTAGAGACATACAGACCTGCATGCTGACATTTCAGTATAATATAAGTGAACGGAATCTCATTTGTAGTTTTCAGTTTGGGTTGACTGACCCTTTAAACACTGATATCATAGCAAATACAAAGATGTCTCTGCTGACGTAATACAAATTATAATCAAACTCCAACAAAGCAGAATAATTTGAATTGTGAGCAAATGCATTTATTTCATTGACAACCTTAGTATACAATGAAATGACTTCAGTGTGATTTATATGAAGATGAAATGGTGGGAAAACTGAGATAAGGTTGATTTAGCCTCAGGAAATACTTGCATGTTTTAATTCTTGCAGAGGGAGACGGAATGAGGCAGAATAAGCAGTTTGTGCTGTAATCACCACAGATGGGTCATTATCAACATACGAGAGTCTGACAACCAGTGTTTTTATATTCAGCACACATGATCAGAACACATGATGCAACATGCGTTATGTGCAAACATTTGTCTAAAGAAGACATGAAAATCTTTAAACCAAATGTGTGACATTAATTCTATAAACTTAACTTGTTATAGCCTATAGATATTTTTCCTTGTGGTAAAATGAATCACCTTTTGATGCACAATCTGCCCATTTTATTCCCTCATGGCAGCATCCTCTGCTGTGAACTAGAAAGCAGCCAGCTGTTGTGGTAGTCTGTGGCCATTTGTGTATCCCTTTGTGCTACTAAGTGCTCATCAGCAATCACCATAACCTCCGATCATTAGACACAGAGAGCTGCAGGGCCGGTATCAAAGAGATGAACTTCCAGCCTTGTTGTTTCCACCAGTTACGATGATTCCTGTCGTGTTAGACACTCTGGATGCTTGTTGGGACAGAATTATACTGTTAAACATGATGTCTCTCTCTCTGTTTTTTTTTTGTTTGTTTTTTTAAGCAAAACATTTAAATATTCATGATCCAGGGCAGGCTGCATGTTTCACCTTACAGGTGATTCTCCATCTTGCCCTCAGCTGGTCTGTTGCATATAATAAATGCACAGCCATCATATTATCCTGTAGGATGTGAGACCAGCTGTAAAATGCATGCAGATAGAGACGTGTTGTGTAAAAATCTCATGTTCCTATGAGAGCTGTGGAATTTTTATTGCTGTTCAATAAGTCATAGAATCTGCTATCTCTGACATTGCACTTAATTGAGAACATATTAATATGTTCCAATTACCAGAAGCCCCTGTTGAGACCTTTAACGATTGGATCTAAACAGGTTCATCATAGGTAAAATAAGTCTGTTTCATTTGCAAAATTAAGCGATTTACTTTCCCTGAAGGGAGGTTGGGTGATAAAATCTGCATCAGAAAGGGGGGAAAAAGCTATGAGGAATAGCTTCTCAGAGGATGTGTCTGTGAGAGGAGAAATAAAAGAGCAGCAGAACAAAATGACTGTGTTACTGACTGCTTTAATTATAGCAGCCCATATGGTGGAAAATAACAAATATGGAGAAAGACAGCGGCAACATTACCCTCCATCTCTCAGTCTGGATCCTCAGCTCCTCCCCCTTGCGTGCGGGGCTTCATTTGATCAAATCCTTCAACTTGGACCACTTAGGCTCAGTGCACTTTTTACAACACTGCATTTGGGCAACGCCACAACTTGCGCAGCAGTTCCTTCTTCCACAGCCGAGCGGCAATTTACACCCCGAAGAGGCAGAGAAAAGAGTGGGGGGAAAAGGACTTCTTGCATCCACAGCATCCTGCTCTGCCGCCAGTAATGGAGAGGGAGGTCATATTTTGCCTAAAGTGGCACAGTGTGCTTTGCTTTTTGCTTTTGATGATGGTCTGTTTATTTCAAGCCGCTAAAGCTGAGATAACTTGCAGGTCATGCCAGCCTGGAAATAAGTGGCGTGCGCAGGAATTACTGCTGAAATTTGACACACATGAATCCGCAACAGGATTAAAAGGAGAAGTTTTTGGACATGAGGACGGGGCAGGGAGATCCGGGGCTGCAGGTGCCGAAACTCCGCGGCTCCGTTGCGCAGCTGGGTCCGCTGAATGCGCTCCAGATCGGGCGGAATACACTGAGCAGAGGCTGGAACGGAATACTGACAACCTGGGCGCAAAAGATGAAATCGGAGGAGAAGGCGAGTTTGCAAAGATGAAAGTTTCTCATGTCAAAATGAGTGGTCAGGACCAGACTAGTGATGATGCAGGTCGTGCCTCTGCCACCCGGTACAGAAGGCGCGCCAGGAGGAACAGTGATGATAGTAAAGTCAGATCCCCCGGTTCAGCCCAGAGTCAAGACCCGGGAGAGAGCATCAGCTCGGCGGCTGGACGCAGAGTGACGCGCTCTGAATTGCGTTGGAGCGGAGAAGAGCGGAGAGCCGCCGGCAAGCAGGAGGAGCTAAAACTTAACAGTTCTACATTCGCCTTGACTGGAGATTCATCTCACAACCAGGCTATGGTGCACTGGTCCGGCCAGAACAGCAGTGTAAGTGATTTATGTCCACTTTAAGCATTAAGGCCATATGCGCGAATCCACAGTGGAGGGACATGTGCGCTTGAATTAGCCGTCAGGTGGACGCACAGTCCGCCAGAGAAAGGAGCCAAAGCTCTGTCTGACGAGCCGCTTAAGATGAATGAATGTGTGTGTGTGTGTGTGTGTGTGTGTGTGAGAGAGAGAGAGAGAGAGAGAGAGTCCAAATAAGAGGTACAAGAAGCTCACAAACTCCCACCTCTTTAATTTAATTGCCATCTTCAAGTTATCAGCTGAAACTGCAGCTTGTCAGCTGTCTTTAATGAAACATTTCTCACATCTGTTTACAGTAAAGCACATAGTTAATACTTCACTAAAATCTGAGTGTATTTTAGTACAGAAAACCAATGTCTATGGTGTTATTCAATAATATCAACTGAGATTAGAGAAAGTACAATACGTTGTCGACATATTAAAGTTAGGCCTATGCAACAATGGTCTGGTTTTATGAGTTAGTTATAAGGGGGGGGGGGGATCATGAGCTGCCTCAGTTTGAGAGCAGCTGAATTGATGTGGGGATAAAGCTGTTCATGTTGAGCATGGTGCATCTCTGACCAGAGGGCAGGATTTTCAAGTAGCGCTGTAGGTTGTGAGAGAGGTTAAGCAATTTCAGCCGTGTCCTTCCTTTTCTGAAGCCAGCTTTCCTGAGCCACAGGCCTCAAGCGCCTGCAAAGTTTTGAGCTGAGAGAGGCCGCTCTTCTCAGCCTCTGTGCTTGTTGAGTTCAGATATTTTCATGTCATAGCAGGAATGAGACAGTCAAGGTTTTGTCAGTGAAGTTGTTCCCCATGAGGGAGGGAGGATATTTTCATGTTCTCCAGCCTCTGCAGCAGATAATAAGTTGCTCAATCATTTGCTCTGTATGTTGTGCTCAATATGAAGGTTGAGCACATTTCCAAATCAGATGACCAGCAGCAGCCGCACCAGGACTGGGTGTTGAACCTAAATACAATCTTAGGTATCGACTTGTCTGTAGCACCAAGTATTTAGCACTGTCATGGACAAAAAGCTGACATCGAATGTCAGATTTGTAGTCTTTCATCAACATTTCAGATTTGATGTTCGGGAACATTGATTTCATTTGAAAATTAAAAAAAAAAAAAAAAGTTTTGTAGGAAAATCAGGTTCATATTTCCCAAAGAAATGTGTTGCAGAAGGCGCTGTAGGATGCAATCAAGATCATTTTATTATAAATTAAACTACTGATTTTTTTTATTCATCAATTAATCACTTAGTCTATTAAATGTCAAAAACAATGAACAAATGCTTATCACAGTTTCTCAGAGCCCAAGGTGATATTTTAATGTAGCATTTTTTTGTCCATCCAAGAGTCTAAAATCCAAAGATATTCGGTTTACAATGATGTAAAACAGAAAAGTCACCAATCCCTATTGGAGTACGTTTGGCATTTGTGCTTGAAAAATGACTAATTGATAAATCAGATTGTTTCAATTATAAATTGTTGTTCAGGTATCAACTGAGACCGGAACTCAGCTCAGTATTAGTACACTAGTGTTGATAATTTTCAAATGATGTAGCCCTAAGCTGCACATGCATGGCCAAGGTTTTCTTTTAATGATTATCCACAGCACAATGTCAGCATTACCTACTTATGTGGGTGTTTTCACATTAGCGATGGGTGCTGCTTTTGTTCAGGTAAAAGATTAAATCAAACGTGTTCTTCATATGAAGTCGGCTCTTACAGGCACATGTGCGACGTGGGGTCACGCTCCTGGAATTTATTATAATTGTGCCAACAAAAACCCAACATGAGAAAAAAGGAGTAAAGTCGGTATTAGAATCCAACCAATGATGTCTAAAAATGTCATATGCCCGATTACTCAAAAAAACGTCCACTCAGTTTTGCAGAAATCTCTATGTGACTCCCTATGTCTCTGTGGAGTGTGTGCATATCTACCTATACACTGTGGCTGGCAGTGCCTATGGAAGTGTCATCCATAGTGCAACACATTTTATCACTTGTTTTACCAGCTGCCTTTTTATGCAGCATTTTTGTTCCTTATTTATGGACAACAAATTCTGGATGTAAAAGCAGAAAAAAAGCAGATGCTAATGCTTTGTCTTGTGCTGAATCTGAGCATGAATCAGAATACAAACAGGCTTTATGTTGTATCCCAAGTGATAATCTAAGCCTAAATGCATTTTTAGATTACTGCTTTAAACTTTAATTAACATGGGAAGAAGGAAAGTCTTTAGGCAGCTTAAGCAAAAAAAAAAAAGCACTGGAGCACAGTTCAAATGTATTCATTTGCTGCAAGGACTGATATCTCAACATGACTGCTTCTCTTTCAGAGTTTAAATATAATTAGCATGGACTGAGAATCGAAGGCAATACAACATAATAATCTTTTTTTTTTTACTCAAAATCTGCAGTCCTGTAAAAAAAAAAAAAAGTGCAAGTGTTTGTCCTCAAACTTCCATTCTTCCGTGAGTCGATGTCCCGACTGTTCCACAACTGCACAGCTCGGTGTTACACCCACACCACTTAGCCCTGTCTGTAACAAAACCAATTACAGTCAAACACGTATCACCAGCTCCCATGCCCTCCACTCGCTTCTGACTGAAATTCCATCCGATGCCTCAGGTGTTTCAGTGGGCTTGACAAACTACTGTAGCTCATGACAAAAAGTGACCTTACACCAGAAGCAAGAGGGGAAAAAGTCCTGAAAATATCAGAAACGCTTAAGAGGATTTTCTCCATTTTTCGTTGTTCTTTTTGCTTTTCTGCTTCTGCCAATTTGTGTTTACCCTTAAAACGAAGCAGTCATCACTATTTTGTTTGATTTTGTGATGTGAATAGATGCTACTTGTGTAACTATGAAAAATTTGCCCCTATTCTTTCAGTTGGTGCGAACGACTTACTCAAGACATGCAAGAATAGAGGGTCCCACATTAAATATGTAGAGTTGTTGCTATAAGCAGGAACAGACATCTTCGGTCTTTACAGTCGGAGCCGCTGTATAAATAAACAGATGAGTCAACAGCATGCCACGGAGCTAAAGTGAAAGGGATATAGATAAGGTCTCCACTGCTCTTAATATTTAACCTGTAAGGCATTTACATAGCTTGTCTTTTAACCATCCCACATTACTGGAAGCCTGGATGTCAGATTGGATTAACTTGGATTGAAATATGAGCAGCACTGTAAAAAAAATTAAAAAAAAAAAAGTGTGTTGTGTTTACATGCTGTTCCTTTTAGCCATGAAGGTTCTGAGTTCACTTTGGGCAAAGTTTACACTGTAAGACCACAAACTGAGCATGACCCAAGTTTTTAAAAACTGACTTACCTGTGAAGAAAATGTGACCCTTGGTTACACTTTATTTTATTTATTTATTTATTTATTTATTTTTTTACCAAACTGTATTGTTAAATGTATTCCAGGATTTCCTTTGTCTCTGCCTGCATCAATTAGTGATTTCCCTACATTTTCCAGAAAGACATTTGACAGCTCTCAGAGAACTGGAGTGAACATTCTGCGTTCAGCTGTGTAGGTGGACAGCATCTTATTCAAAACCAGGACTGTGAAATGGTAGATTTTTAAATCGCTTTAATATTTATCCAGAAATATCTGTCGCTTAAGTCACTGTAATAGTTATCCAACAATATCCATCGTTAATTTCAAGTAACTGAATATTTTATGACATGTAACTCAAAAACATACACTCTCACTGTGCTTTACACTACCAACATTTATTTATAACTGCAAGGAACACTGCAAACTAAAGAGAACCTCAATAGAATGAAAATAATAAAAATAAAAAAGACTTAATTGCACAAAAACAGGTTACTATGTATTGTCTGCTATTTTCATTATGTGCCTAAAAAAGTTGCTTTAAATACACATGAACCAACTTGAATAACTGTAATACTTGACATTTCATATAGAGGCTTTACTGTGCAAAAAAAATTGCAAATATGTAACATTATTTTGTTGTTTCATGGCATTACATTACTTTCTGGGTAGGTTAGCAAAATGAGCTTTTCTGCTAATCTAGCTATCTATGTAATGTGTGAGGGACTTTCTTTTCTTGTGCCTCCAAGGCAGTACTTCCTCTCTGGATCTCCAACAAGTTCATTACCTGGTAAAAGAAAAATACAGCTGCCCTAAAATTAAACCCAAATTGCGATAAACTGTAGTTTTCCTTAAACCGCATCATGTACTAAAAGGAGTCTAGCATGATTAAAAGGAATTTAAGATTATTATAGCTTCATTTCTTTAAAGCCACTATGTGTAGAAATCTATGTGATATAATTTCTCAGTTTATTTTGATGCCATAAGTGTAGATAAAATTAAAAATTCTGCTAAAATTTGGTGCAGTGGATATATTGTTTTCAGACCTTTATTCTCAGTGTTATTATTGTGTAATGCTGTCTGCCACAATGTCTTTTTTGACAGTACCAACAAAGTCAGACGTTTTTTAAAAAATTCTACACATGGTGGCTTTAAATTAAACCAATGCTTTTGCCAGACAGCAACTGTAAGCAAATCAAATCCCTAACTCATCATGTGTCAAGATTTTGATTAGTAATGCAAAGTCTATCTCTAATCATTGAACATTCAAAATGCAACGTTTTCATTTTTTCATCTGACCTTGATGGTGTCACCACACCACAACATTCCTAATTACAATCATGGAAACAGACAGAGAAAGAAAACTGATCAAACAAAAAGGTGCTGACTTCTTAGAACTGGCAGAGCAGCGTTGAGATTCTGAGAAAAAAGGTTACAGGAAAGCAGTCTCAACGTGGGGCCTGTGGCATATTGCTCAGATGGATGAAAAACATGCACCGGGACAGCATTATTTACATTATGAAATGTCAGGCATTAAGTACTTTGGTCTGTCACTCACATGGATTCAGGCTGACATATTGTCTATCAGCCTAAGAAGTTTACTCTTGAGCTTTGATAGCTTCCAGAGACGTAGGACATGTCCTATTGGAATTCGTCCAGTAAAAGCAAACAGAAGCAGATAAATTATAAAAATGGAACCCTACTGAGACAACAAGTGTGCCTCAGTTTTTCTTGCACAGACACACGAGTAATATATCAAAAGATTTTGTCACCAATTAATGAGGAGCTGATCACATGATGCTCTTTGAAGCGTTGTGAAAAACTCACTCACATATGCTGTCTCAGTTGACAGTCTCACATTACCTCTCTAGCTATTGAGGGAATTTATTTATGCTTGTGTATGCGTTCTAATAACCATGGCAACCCCTAATTTACCATCAACCCCCCGATTTGTTTCACCAAAGTCACATTTCTGCTGTGCGGTGGTATTCTCTCTACACCATCAAGCCTTCATAATTTGCTCAGTGTTAGAAATTTGAGGGCTGTCAACGCCACATGGAGTTGTAGGACGAGCAGTAAATTGAACACATTTACAACCTGCTCATTCAAGATGGCAGAAATCAAACATGCAATTTAGAACAGACATATGTTAAACTGACAAGGAGTTGTGCAGCATGGGAAAGTAGTTAGGATGGAGGACAGTACAACTCAATCTTTGATATGCAGTGCAGTATTATCTGATAGCTTGTGGAGTTTGTAAAATGTTTGACACTAAGTATAAAAACAGTTCATGTTGAAAAAAAGCCAGTGAATTGGACAATTACATTATTTTTCCATCTGATTTTTTTTAAACCACATGAATAGAGATGCAATGGCACGCAATGCATTATATATATATATATTTTTTTTTTGACCAAACTAACTCTAGTCAATATTAGCTAAAACTTGTCCGGAACTCATAAAACTGCCAATCAAACAGAAATTGCAAATACATTCCATTTTTATTCAGTTTTCTAAATAGATATTTGGTTGGCGTTCTCTCTGACCAACATTGTCAGTGAAGGTAAGGCAGCATTTTGTGTATGTTAATTATTGAAACTGATGAATTTCACAGCTGTAAATACAACTCTT